>NC_084731.1:49873181-50585681 GCF_033978785.1 Entelurus aequoreus | reverse complement strand
GACGACGTTTTAAAGGCAGTGGAGGAAATAACCCAAGAAGGATTATCTCAAATTATCAATGCCTCAAAAGATGAGAGCTCTGCCGCTTGGCCGACCCTCAGCAAGTAATTGCATCTTCATCATTGTTATTCCTCTGTGACAGTTGTTCTCTAATCTTAACATCATCCTTCCTTTTCCTAAAGGCAGACGTTCCTGGTGTTCTATAAAGTCTTGATGACGGAGCTGGAAAAATCAGTCCGGAGGATTCCAATAGGCAAAAGCAGTGACAGCAGTGAGGTCTGTCACTTTTTGTCACACAACTCAACCTCACAGTAACTAATTACGTGGCGTGGTGAAGCACTCGACTCCTTTGTAGTCAGATTTTACACATACGCCTGATGAGGGGTCATACGGTACTGAAGCATCGATGCATGATGAAACAAAGGAGTGATACCGTGTCCCTTGATGCATGTCTCACTTAAAGGCTCACAAGTGACAGCCTGTATTAAAATAAGTCGGAGAAGTGGGGTGCCTGCCTCCTTCGGTTTCCATCGCGATCATAAATCTAAATGCAACTCAGAAAAAGTAAAAATTTGGACAAGTGAGATCATTTGGATCTTATAGCACCAAATAAGGTAACTGTTCCTTATCTGTTTACAATTTGGCTTATTGACCAGAGTTGCGTGTTTTATATTCTTTTTTGCAAAGCTATCTGTTTAAAAAATATTTTCCTCCTTCCCCTGGGTCGCGGGGCGGGGTCGCCCTGCGCTGCGGCTGTGCGGGCCCGCCTGGTGCCGGGTTGGGGGGGCTGCTTGCCTCCCTTGTTGGGGCCCCGGCGGTGCTGCCCAACTGCCCTGCAGAAGTCCCCCTCCTGTGTTTTTCTCCGCCCTTATTTATTTATTAATTTTATTTATTTATTTCTTTTTTTTTTTTTTAATTATCTATTTAATACATTTTATTTATTCTGTTAAATTATATATGTGTATATATGGGTGCGCGTGTATGTGTGTGTGTACGTTTGTAATTATGTATGGTGAAATCTGTGTGTATGTATGTAGGTACATATATATGTGTCGCTGCCCCAGTGTGCAGTGCTGATCGCAGCACCGGGTCTGCTGAGGTGCCGTGGCATGCCGGCTGTGGGCGCGGGGCTGGGCCCTTATGGCCTTTTGCCGGATGGGATGCCTGGTGGGTGGTGGGCAGGGGGGCCTGGACGTGCGGGATGGGTTGCGGGGTTTGGTGGTGCTGGGCACTGTTGGCGACCAGGCCTCTTGTTTATTTTTATTAATTTTATTTTAATTAAAGGTTTTGTTTTGTTTTTTTGTGTATGTACGTGCATGTAGATGTATTAATGTGTATATATGTGTGTGTGTGTATGTGTATATGTATATGCATGCATGTGAATGTTTGTAAGGTGTGTATATACATGTATATACATATATGTATGTGTATGTGTGTGTATGTATGTGTATATGTACGTGTAGGTGTGTGTATGGGCGCGGATGTCCTGTGGATGAGTTGGGGTAGGTGGGTTGGCGGCCTCGGTGGTAGCTGGGGGTGTGCGTTGTTGTGGTTTACGGGGTCGGTCGCTTTTTTGTTTCGGTTTCGGCCCATTCACAGTGTTTGTACTGTGAATGGGCGGTGATGGTGATGGTTGCTGTGGTGCTACCAGCGGTTGGCATTGCTGTGTGGGTTGGAGTGGTTGGGGGACTGTGATTGGTATCTGTGCGCTTGTGGGGTTGTGGGGGCTGGCTGGCGTTGACTTGCTGGCTGGTTTGGGAGCTGACATGCGGACGGGATGCATTGGCTTCTTCCCCCGTTGGGGGGCTCCGTCCCCTGGCCCGTGGCCGGGACTCATAGGGCATGTTGCTGTGTGGATGGCCGGGATGCGGTGTTTGCATTGGGCATGGGGGCTGTGCAGTTTTCCTGCGTTCGGTTACTGGTTTGGACTCTGCAGGGTTGGGTTGGGGCGGGCGGGGGCTGGCTTTGTTTGGCGGGGGGGGACTCGCGTGGCCTCACGTTAAAGTGGTCTGGTGTGGGTCACGGGCCGTGGGGGGAGGGGGTGGAGTGGCGGCCTCCTGGCCGTAGTTCCTGGTTGTCGCCCACATGGACTGAGGGGGAGGGGGGGGGGGTGTCCGGGACCTCTACTCCTCCTACTTATAGCACACACAGTCACACATATATAAGACTTTGGGGGATTGTCCTGCGGGGAGGCATGGCGGGGGGATGAGGATGCCTCCAATGGGGCTCCAGTCCTCCTGTCTTGTCCCCTGCTCGTCCATCCCTCAATCTTAGCTGCATATTAGACACTTAGGATCTGGGGGGCTCGGCTTGGTTGGGACCCACCATGACCTTGATGTCCCCCAATTTTAATCGCATTATTAGTTCCCACAAGCATACATATCTCACTCACGCTACAGTACACACATCAATAGGGACTGGAGGTCGGCTGTAACGGCTGACCTCCTAATTTTAACTACACAGTAGACCATGGGTCTCCAAACTTTTTCCACTGTGGGCCGCACACTGAAAAATCAAAGCAAGCGGGGGCCATTTTGATATTTTTACATTTAGGCCTCCACTCAGGCTTGATCCCGGGGACCCCAAAGGGTTTTGGTCAAAAAAATATTAAAAATGTGTCATTATTCAGTATTATTATTTTTATTATTATTCAAGTTTTAAATCTCTAGATCAGGGGTCACCAACCTTTTTGAAACCAAGGGCTACTTCTTGGGTACTGATTAATGCAAAGGGCTACCAGTTAGATACACACTTAAATAAATTGCCAGAAGTAGCCAATTTGCTCAATTTACCTTTAACTCTGTTATTATTAATAATGAATGATATTTATCTTTGTGGAAACACTGATCATCTTAATGATTTCTCACAATAAATATATATAGAAACAGATAAATATCAATATGCAACACTTTATTTGTATATTTTCTCTAAGTGCACATTTTTTAAATTGAACATTTTCAAATGATCACTTCTAAGACAGTCTTGTGAAATCACAATATCCCATTTTAACTAGCTAGCCACTAACATTTTTTAACAAATCATGAATTACTTTGCAAAATGTTTGTACAAATAATAACTCATGTAAAATACAAAAGTAAACTCTCAAATTTTTAAATCATGTCACACTTTGAACTGGACACCAAATCTGTTATCTGTTTCTTTGTCAGTTAGTGGGAAGCCTGGCATTGCATGCTGTTAACTAGTGTGTTGTACTCTGGTGTGTAACTTGACACTGCAACTCTGAGTGAGTTGCAGATGTGCATCAGTGAGGCGTGTTCTGTGTTTGTTCTTGATGAAGTTCATGTCAGAAAAGGCTGATTCACAAAGATAAGATTTTTCCTCATTGTTTGCGGAACCTTCTTAATCTTTTGGACATATTTTCACAGCAATCTGGCCTTAAGCTTAATTATGATAAATGTAAAATGTTAAGGATCGGAAATCTAAAGGGAACGTCCTTTCGAATGAAATGCAAAGTGCCTGTTTTGTGGACAGATGGACCAGTTAACATACTTGGTGTTGTTGTCCCAGAAAATCTGGAAGATCTAGGCTCAGTAAATTATGATAATCGACTAAGAAAGCTGGACAAAATTATGCAATTATGGAAAGGGAAATCCCTAACCTTGTATGGTAAAATGTCTATTGCCAACTCGTTAATTATTCCTCAATTTATTTATTTGTTTTTGTCATTACCAGCTCCATCACAAAACTTTTTTAAGATTTATGAGCGGAGGGTCTTCGATTTTGTCTGGAACGGCAAACCAGAAAAGATTAAAAGAAAGGTTTTGTACAAAGAGTATGAATATGGGGGCCTGAAACTTCTCAACCTTGAAGCTATGTGTCTGTCTTTAAAAGCATCAATTGTTCCAAAGATGTATTTAAACATTGAGTGGTACACAAATGTCCTGTTGGACAAAAAACATGTACTGTATCAAAATAAATTGTATCCTTTTTTACAAGTGATCCCCTCCCAGAGAGTCTGCTGGGAAACATGGCGGGGTTCATAAAGGAAACAATCCACTCATAGTGGTGTTTTCAATTTTATGTGCCAGAAAAAAGAGACGATATTTTGCAGCAGTTAATATGGATGAACTCTAATATTGTAATAGATGGAAAGCCTTTCTTTTGGAAAAATATGTTTGAAAGAGGAATCATTTTTGTCAATGATATTATCAATGAGAATGGTAAAATTATGAAGTATGATGAATTTAGAGCTATGTATGGTGATGCTTGCTCAAGCTTTTCATTTTATCAACTAACTGGAGTAATTGGGAAAAGATGGAAACAAATAATTAATTATGGAACTACTAAATTATTAGTTTGTAAACCTCTAATAGGAAATTCTTGTTGGCAAAAAGGAACTAAAATAAATAGAAAAATATATAATTTTTATTCAATAAAGAAATCTTTGAAGGCTGCCTCATACAACACAAATGGAAAATGGGAGGATTTTTTTGACTGCCCGTTGCCATGGGATGCCATATTCAAACTAATCTATAAAACCACTATCGATGTGCAAAATCGTTATTTTCAAATTAAAATTATTTATAACTTCTTACCCACAGGGAAAATGTTAAAATTATGGAATATGACAGAGTCAGATGATTGCCGATTTTGTTGTCAGGAGCCTGAATCCACCCTGCATTTGTTTTGGTATTGTCATATTGTGTCTTTGTTTTGGGTGGAAGTTGAAAAAATGTGTTTAAGGATTGGTTTGTTTATGAAGCTTAATGTGGTTTCTGTTATTTTAGGAGAGTTCATTGACAATCATGATTTAGTCAATTTAATTATAGTACTCGGTAAAAGGTTTATTTTTAAGGCCAAAAACAGATATTCACTTAGTATTACTTTCTTTAAAACATTTATTCAGTATTTTCTAACTTTAGAAAGTTACATGGTTGAAAACGATAATGATGCCAAAAAACATTAAAAAAAAGATGAGAAGTCCTCAAAGGCTTATTTTGAAAGTATAATTATGTTTATAGATTATATGATATCTGTTGTTGTGTTCCCTAATTTGAGTGACCTGGACATAATCTGGACTGTACATAAATGCTTATTTTGAAAATGTAATTTTGTTTATAAATTATATGCAATCTGTTGTGTTCCCTAATTTTTTTCTGTGTACATGAATGAAGGTGTGTGTTGCTGAGTCCGACTTGGACATTATCTGGACTGGGCCTGGTTTAAAAAACCCTTTAAACAAATCTAATTTCATTGACAACCTGGTCTGTTGAAGATAAGGCCCTTTTTTTAAAAAATAAAATAAAATAAGATAAATAAATAAAAAACATTTTCTTGGATAAAAAAGAAAGTAAAACAATATAAAAATAATTACATAAAAAATAGTAATTAATGAAAATGTTAGTGGACCAGCAGCCTATACAATCATGTGTGCTTCAGGGACTGTGTCCCTTGCAGATGTGTTGTCTATGTTGTGGGAACCAGAATATTGGTAGCAGAAAGAAATAACCCCTTTTGTGTGAGTGGGTGTGGATGAGTGTGCATGGGGGAGGTTGTTTGGGTTGATGCACTGATTTAAAGTGTATCTTGTGTTTTTTCTATGTAGATTTAATTAAAAAAAAAAAAATAAAAAAAAAATATTTTTTATTTTTTATTTTATTTTATTTTTTTTAGAACAGGCCCGCCGGCGACTCATCTGGTCCTTACGGGCGACCTGGTGCCCGCGGGCACCGCGTTGGTGACCTCTGCTCTAGATCAACAGTAGGTATATCTATCTGTCAATATAACGTTTTTAAAGATTTAACTTGTATGCTCTTTTTGTCAAAGAAAACCCTGTTTTTTTATGGAAAAAACACAAAATATGCAATATTTTCACCCAATAAAACTTTTTAGTGGAATATTTGAGCTTATATAATATATTAAAAAACTCATAACACCATTGATTTTAATTCATTATTATTTTTTGAGCAATGACACTTAAAAACAAATCACACTAAAATTATTGGGATCGAAAAGGGTCCTACTCATTAAAGTGTTAAAAAATAAATTATAATTTTTTTTTACTGTTTACTTTTAACACAATAATCTCGAGATCAACTTCAGATCTATCCGTCAATTATAAGTTTTATTGTTGTTTATGTTTTTTGTTTGTTCGTTTTAGGCCCTTTAAAAAAAAACAGCTCCGTTTTTTTATATGGCAAACACAAAATATGCAACATTTTCCCCCAAAAATATATCAAAGTGGAATATTTAATGTGACGTAATTGGAGACTTGAATAGGTCAATTATTCACAATGACACTGATTTTGATTCATATTATTTTTTAAAGAAAGAAACAGCCTGCAAGGCAGCTTTGTGTTATTAGAGTAAACATTGCAACATTTTCTTGTTACATTTCACCTGTTTGCTCTTTTATATCACTTTTTATGTTTTTTTATTTTTTTCAATCGTATTTTTAAAATGTGCCGTGGGGCCGTTAAAAAATGACCTGCGGGCCGCAAATGGCCCCCGGGCCGCACTTTGGACACCACTGCAGTAGACACTCTGGGGCCTTGTACACATACATGGGGGGGTTGGGGTTCGGGAGTACAGCGCACCCCTCATTGTCTCCTCGGCCGGCGCCGGTTGCGGGGACTGCGGTCTGGTGGCCTGCCAGGCTTTTATTAATTGAATTTTTTGTTTTTTGTTTTTTTTTGTTTTTGTTAATTACTTATTTTATTTTATTTTATTTTTTAAATTATTTTTAAAATCGTATTATTTATTTGTGGGTGGCGTCGCGCGGGTCTCGCTTCCTGTTGGGTGGGATCCGTGCCCGTGTGGCCCGACCCTGCGCTGTGGGGTCTCGTTGGTGACTTGATGCGGTGGCGGCGCGGCCCCCATGTCTGGTCTGGATGCTGTGTCTTGGTTGTTTGGGCGGTGGTGTGTTTGTGCGGGTTTGGGTTGAGGTGGTGGGGTCTTTTGGTGGGGGAGGTGTTAGTGTCTCTTGTTTGCATGTTGGTGTTTGGGCTGACTGGCGGGCTGGCGCTGGCTGGTCTTCGTGATCCTGTTGGCGTGTGGTTGCCGGTCGCAGGTTTTTTCCGATCGCTTTGATGTGATTGAGTGGTGCTGGCTGTCTGGGGATATTGCAGCTGCTGTTTCTGCTGCCGTTTGTTTGTGGTGTGGGCGCCCGTGGCTGCTGGGTCTGGTGCAGGGGGGTGGCTGATGTTGTGACTGGTGGCAGCGCGCGCGCGTGGTGGTTGTCGGGGCTGACGAACTTGCCGGCCTCATACTCGTTTATTGTCGTGTTGGTTGATCTTGTCGGATGTAGGTATGGATGTGTATGTATGTACAGTATATGTGTGTGTGTGTTTATAGATGTGTGTGTGTGTATGTATATATGCATGTGTGTATATGTATGTATATGTGTGTGTATGTGTATGTATGTATATATATGTGCATGTGTATGTATGTGTATATATATGTATGTGTGTGTATGTATGTGTATGTGTACACGTACATGTGTACGTGTATGTGTATGTATATGTATATATGTATGGATGTATATTTCTGGGGGTACGCTCTGGGCCTGCTTGTCAGGCGGGGGTCGGCGCCTCAGGCTACGTGTCTGCGTGTCTGGAGCTCCTGGGTCCCACCGTCCATCCCTTCCGGGTGCCCGTCTTGGTTGGAGCCTGCTGGGGCTAGTCCCTGCGTCTATTGTGGTAGCGTGGTGCTGCAAGGTATTCCGAGGTGCTGCGAGTCGGCCAGCTGCTGGGGTAGTGACCTTGTGTGTCAGCATGTCCGTGATCTTCTTTTAATTATTTTATTTTTATTTTATTTTATTTTTTTATTTTATTTTTTGTTTATATTACTTTTTTTTATTTAATTTAATTTAATTTTTAAATTTATTAATTAATTTATTAATTAATTTATTTTTATTTTTTATTTTTCAGTTTCCCACACATTCATTTATTTGTGGCGGCCCGCCACGAAAGAATTACGTCCGCCACAAATTAAAAAAAAATAATAAAAAAATAAAATACATTTTTTTTTTTTTTTTGGTCCTCTCCAGCTTCTCAGGCAAATCATATAGTTGATGTAGATGCCCATATCGGCTGTTCAGATTTACTTTACAAAAGAGAAGTGTAGGATACTTCTCTTGTTGCCTTATTTGTATTTGACTTTATTAAATGTATTTATATTAGAAACACAACATATGTATATAACAAAGGGTGCAAAGTCTGCAGGCAGTAGGAAACACATGGTTAAGTCTAGGGAGTAAAACTGATGGCAGTCTAAAGTTCAAGATTTTTGGAGCTCTTTGTTCAGTGGATCAGATGTTTGATGAAGCTCTGTGTCTATCTACCACCACTACTGTTTTCTGTTTATTTGTTACTGACTGTGGCAGGACCCCTCTGCCTCTGTTTCACTTTATGTTGCTGGTAAATAATATGGTTGTAGTAGTAGGCTAAAGTTAAATTATTTAGTATGCACTAATTAAAGGGGCAGAGCTTTGAGACATTTTAGCTTTTATATTTAATAAGATATATTTTTTGTAAGAACCACAATTAATAAATATATTTCAGTGAATAACTTATTGTTCAAATCTGTATATAAATATGTACATAAAGTGTTGTAATTATATTGTAAAATGGATGGATGGATGGATGGATGGACGTTTAAAACAAAACTGTTATTATTAATTAGTAAGTATGAATTTTTTGAGCCTTTTTAGAGAAAATCAAATCATTGTAGTAAATTATGCAAATTACTCGATGATGTCATGGTGACCACGCCCATAGCCACGCTCATAGCCACGCCCCTGCCGCCACAGGTATCTTGGCAGTTTATGGGAAACACTTTTTTTTATTTTTGTATTAATATTATTTTTTATTTTTCCCTTCCCTCAGGGGGATAACTCGACAGGGCGGTTGCTGGTTGTTCCATCTCCATCGTTGGGGTCCCTTCGGGTGGGGTGGGTGGTTCCTGTGGCCCCGTGCTGGGTGGTCCTGCGGCGGCCGATTTGGGTGGGGTGGCCGGGGGCGGACCTCGCCGCGCTCTCCGGGGGTGGGGGGTGGGCTCGTGGGGGCCCGGGTGCCGGTGGGGCGGGGGCGGTCTTCCCGTCCGGTTGCAGGGAGTCTTTGGGCCCCCCGGGCGGGGCGTCCCGCCTTTCTTCCCGTGTGGGGTGTGGTCTCTCGCTGGCTTGGGGTCTGGCTATCCCCTGCTTTTCTTGTGCCTTGTCCTCTGCTGGGTGCGTCTGTCTGCGGCCTGCTGCTGGCTCTTACGGGCGGCGCGGTGGGCCTGGCTCTGGGATTCCTGTCGCCTGGCTGCGTGGGGGCGGTGGTCGCTGGTTCCCTGGGTGCCACACCTACTGTTTGTGGGTTGGGCTCTCTGGGGGCTTGGGCCGTACTCTGGCTCCCACACACACTGGGAGTCAAATGTATTGTACATACAGACTCACATATACATACATACATACATACATACATACATACATACTGTACATAAATAGGTACCTACGCTCCCACATACATACACAAAGGCAGTACATATCTACATACTCAAAGTTCGTACATCCACACGCACATTCATTGTACAAACATACACATACTGTACATATACATTCACTGTACAAACATACATATACACATACTGTACATATACATTCACTGTATAAACATACATATACACATACTGTACATATAAATTCACTGTACAAACACATATACACATTCTGTACATATACAAGTACATATGCATACATACACTCATGCACATAATCACGTTTCATCAAACATATTAACGTTGTTGCCCTAGGGTAAACTGGGTAACACATGGCACACTGACAAAGCTTAACCTATTGTTACTATAACAATCTACAAGGTTAATATAGGTTGCTTCTCTTTCTTCCCCTCCATTTTTCTGCATTTTTTCGTATCTCTAGTTATCATTACGTATATGTATTGTTGCATTTGAACAACTGTATTGTTGATAATAAAGGTAAATTATTTGGATTGTTCATTATCATTAGCGCTATTTCTATTAGTATCTGTATTGCTCCATTTGTAGTGTAATAATGCTCATTGTCATTTCTGTATTAGTTTTTATTTTTCGCTAACTGCTTATTTGCTATCACTTTTACCATCATATTTGTACATGTCATATTTGCTGACGTTGCTCTATTGTTGTTGTTGTTGTTGTTGTTATTGTTGTGTTTGCTGTTATTGTTTTTGTCTCTGTCTTATCCCCCTCTTGTCCCCACAATTTCCTCCTCAGTCTTCCTTTTTTTCTCTTTCTATCACCTCCTGCTCCGGCCCGGCTGCACCAAATGATAATATAAATACATTTAATAAAGTCAAATACAAATAAGGCAACAAGAGAAGTATCCTACACTTCTCTTTTGTAAAGTAAATCTGAACAGCCGATATGAGCATCTACATCAACTATATGATTTGCCTGAGAAGCTGGACAGGACAAAAAAAAAATTAAAACAAATTAAAATGTATCCAACAGATGACAGATGAAGTATGGAACACCAACACACTATCAGTACAGCGTCAATACAGCTAGTTGGTTTGCCACACACTCACTAAGACGTCGTTCACCCATCACTACATGCACACTTCTCTCCGCAGTGCATTGTTCCATCAGCAGGAATAAATATGTCCCACTTGCATTAGAGACATTACACAGGCTGTAAAACTAGTATATCTACAAACTAGGGTTGTCAAAAATAACATTTGATTAATCACAAAAAAATTATTGCATTAATCATGTATAGTTGCAGATAATACAATCATGCTCATGCTCATGATCCTTCATCTTAATTTCAGATGATTACCTAAAAGGTGGCGTTGGTAGTTATTTGGTCCGTGATCAGGTCAATGCAAACTTAACTGCAAAGATGAGTGAAGAGACTCCGACTGGTTGCAAATTTCACTTCAAAATAAAACTCAACGGTATGTCGGGTAAAACTGCCAGCATGTTTTGAGCAAATAAAATACATACATTTAATTAAAACATTTGTAAATGTCTGATGAAATTCTGACTGTAAAATTGCATTTGTGTTAAAATATTTATGTCTATTTTTAGGTAATTTAAATTATGTAAGCAAGTAATTTACTGTGATTAATCACGATGAATCGATATTTAAAAGTGTGACAAATTTGATTAAAACAATCATTTGACAGCACTACTGCAAACATTATTTTGGTGACATGCTGGTATGCAAATTCAGCAATTATATGTAGAGTAAATGTTAAATAAAAGAAGTGAAATTGTACAGGAAATACACTTATCTTTAGACAAATATCAGTATTTATTTTATGTCAACTTTTTAAAAAAATGTAGGGGACGGCGTGGCTCGGTTGATAGAGCGTTTGTGCCAGCAACTTGAGGGTTCCATACTTGATTATAGCTTAAACATGTAGATAATGGGTTTCACTATGTCAAGTGCTTTGAATCTCTAGAGAAAAAGCGCTATATAATTATTATTTACGTCACTTCACTTAGTGAAGACTGATGAGGCGGTCTGGGCACTACATTTTCACCCTGTCTGATAAACACATAGTGGATCTGATCTGCCACAGAAAAAGAAGAGGGCGCAGGAGGGATCAGTAGTGTTGCCAACTTAGCAACTTTGTCACTCTTTATGGCAAGTAATCATACCCCTCAAGATTCTCTTTATAAGAAAGTAACTATTGACAAATCTAGCAAAGAAAACTCAGCAAGCAGGGAGTGATGCTGTAATGGCCTCCCACCCATCTAAAAGCACTCACGGAGTTGTCTTGTTTGTGACATTGGAAAAAAAACAAAAACATCCATCCATCCATTTTCTAGCGCTTGTCCCTTTCGGGGTCGCTGGGGTGGCTGGAGCCTATCCCAGCTGCATTCAGGCAGAAGGCGTGGTCAAGTCGCCACCTCATCACAGGGCCAACACATATAGGCAACATTCACACTCACATTCACATACTACAGCTAATTTAGTGTTGCCAATCAACCTATCCCCAGGTGCATGTCTTTGGAGGTGGGTGGGAGGAAGCCGGAGTACAAATAAAGGTTATTTGTAGTTTGTGTGTTTATTATTTATGCATTAGGGCCAATTATGGAAATTTGACGATTATACCATTACATAATTTTTGACCAGTGAGCAGCACCTTCAGTAGAAGTGAAAGAGTGGTTGTCCCTTCTATGTTTGTGTGTTCTCCTCAGGCTCAGAGTGAGAAGCTGCTGACATGGAACCTGGCAGTGCGGGACTTTCACATCCTGGTCAACCTGGTGAAGGTATCTTATGTTTGTTAGGTCTTCTGCTATCCCTTTTATTGTTTTTTGCTCTTAATTTATAAAACAGAAACTCAACTGATGTATCTCTTTTGCCTTCCAACTCTGTGATGCAGGTGTTTGATTCAAGGTCTGTCGTCAACGTGTGTTTGAAGGTGAGTTATATTTGCATGCCGAGTTATAAACACATTACTGTCTCAGCAACTAAGATAGTCAATTGTGTGCATTGAACCTACAAGCTGTGCTCTCTAGGAATAGTGTGATTGTTCCATACTTAGAGGAATATGAAACAGAGGTGTTTTTATGGTTCAAGGACCACTGAAAATAGTAGGACACCACACTCACCACAAATAATAATAAACATTACATTTACAAAACCCAAAACCAGTAAAGTTGGCATGTTGTGTAATTCGTAAATAAAAACAGAATACAATGATTTGCAAATCCTTTTCAACTTATATTCAATTGAACACACTGCAAAGACAATATATTTAATGGTGGAACTGAGAAACTCTATCTAATGGCAGCAACACATTGCAAGAAAGTTGACACAGGAACATTTTTACCACTGTGTTACATGGCCTTTCCTTTTTACCAAAACTCAGTAAACGTTTAGGAACTGAGGAGACCAATTTTTGAAGCTTTTCAGGTGGAATTCTTTCCCATTCTTGCTTGATGTACAGCTTAAGTTGTTCAACAGTCTCTGTTGTGGTATTTTAGGTTTTTTAATGTGCCACACATTTTTAATGGGAGACAGGTCTGGACTACAGGCAGGCCAGTCTTGTACCTGCACTCTTTTACTATGAAGCCACGCTGTTGTAACACGTGGCTTGGCATTGTCTTGATGAAATAAGCAGGGGCGTCCATGAAAAAGACATTCCTTGGATGGCAACATATGTTGCTCCAAAACCTGTATGTACCGTTCAGCATTAATGGTGCCTTCACCCTTAATCTTAGATGAGCTCGGGCCCAGCGAAGCCGGCGGCGTTTCTGGGTGTTGTTGATAAATGGCTTTCGCTTTGCATAGTAGAGTTTTAATTTGCACTTACAGATGTAGTGACGGACCGTAGTTACTGGCAGTGGTTTTCTGAAGTGTTCCTAAGCCCATGTGGTGATATCCTTTACACACTGATGTCGGATTTTGATGCAGTACCGCCCGAGGGATCGAAGGTCCGTAATATCATCGCTTACGTGCAGTGATTTCTCCAGATTCTTTGAAAATTTTGATAATATTACGGACCGTAGATGGTGAAATCCCTAAATTCCTTGCAATAGCTCGTTGAGAAATGTTGTTCTTAAACTGTTCGACAATTTGCTCACGCATTTGTTCACAAAGTGGTGACCCTTGTCCCATCCTTGTTTGTGAATGACTGAGCATTTCATAGAAGCTGCTTTTATACCCAATTATGGCACCCACCCAATTAGCCTGTTCACCTGTGGGACGTTCCAAATAAGTGTTTGATGAGCATTCCTCTACTTTCTCAGTCGTTTTTGCCACATCTGCCAGCTTTTTTGAAACATGTTGCAGGCATCAAATTCCAAATGAGCTAAGATTTGCAAAAAATAAAGTTTTCCAGTTCAAACGTTAAGTATCTTGTCTTTGCAGTCTATTCAATTGAATATAGGTTGAAAAGGATTTGCAAATCATTGTATTCGGTTTTATTTACCATTTACACAACGTGACAACTTCACTTTGAGTACATTCAACAATATCGCAATATTAATAACCGTAATAATTTTGGTCACAATAACCGTGATGCCATTTTTATATGGTTACATCCCTAGTTTTTACTTTAATTTATTAACAATTATGAGGGCTTAGATTTATATACTGTAACACTTTTCTAGACACTCAAAGCGCTGCATTAGAACTGAGAACCCATCATTGAACTTTGTTTTCTTTGTCGGTAGTATGGACGCCTGTTCCTAGAGTCTTTCCTGAAGTTGGGGATGCCGCTCCTGGACTTTAGTTTTAAAAGGCACAAGGTACAGTGGGTGACTTGGTTTTATTTTGACGAGCAAAAGCTCTTTTTCAGCCTTTTGTGTGCGTAAAGCACACCATCTCGTAGTGCTAAGAACACAGCAACAGTCTCTAAGCCTGATGTTGTGTTTCTTCACTCAGGAGGATGTCCAGAACCTGTTGAAGACCTTCCAGCTCAGTACTCGCCAGCTCCATCACATGTGTGGACATTCCAAGGTTGCTACCCATGACACATGTGTACAGTCTGCAAATGCTGGTGTTCCCTGACTGCAAATGAAACCAAGCCTCACCCTCTCCAAAAGTATCATTTATTTTTTGAAAATGTACATTGTTTAAATATGTATATTGAAGTTGTTGCCGCTTTTTTTTGGGCAGCAAAATTATGATACTGCATGTCAGACGTCGTCATTATTATGCACATGCCAAGATTAGATGACCATAATACTTTAGCCAACCATTTTTGGTGTTACCTTGCAGCTTGAAGCAGACCCTACTCCTCTGTCTTAAAGCTTTACTTAATGTTTAAATAAATACGTCCAATTCGCTGTGACATCATAACGTAGCCAGACTGCAAAACCACACAAACAGAGGCATCCAAGTCTATGTGCAAGTTCACACAAACATGCCTTAACCCTATGATTCATGCTTTGGCATTATTTAACACAAATATCCAACTTTGTAACAACATTTACAAGTAAGAAAAGACAAAATTCATCGTAGGTCCTCTTTGAGTGGTTTCGGAACGTAACCCCCACAAATAGAAGGGGTCGATCCCACTGTGATGCCATGAACCGACGAATTGTTATTGCTCGCCCAGATTCGCCAGGATACTAGCTTGACCAACCACGTGCCGGCCGTGAAGAAGAGTCTGGAGCTGTTTGTTTACAGAGTGAAGGCCATGCTCACCCTCAACAACTGTCAGGAAGCGTTTTGGATCGGCAACCTAAAAAATCGCAACCTGAAGGTATTCAAATAAGTATTCATGTGGACTCCTCTACTTCCAAAACGACATACAGTATGTTGTATGAGGATAATGTGCTCTGCAGGGCGAAGAGATTCTTTCTCAAAGGTGCCAAGAAAGTGAAGAGGAGGAGGAAGAGGAGCAGCAGCCGCCTGCACAGGATCTATCAGAGGAAGAGGTAATTGCCACAGAGGAAGTGATCCAAAGTAACATGAATAGTATGTCATGTGTCTACTAGGAATGTAGAGATAAATAAACAGTAATAATAATAACCGCGGTAAGACTCCTGACTGTATTACCGTTTTAAATTCAAATTATCGAAAAACCAAGTGTGGAGGTTGCCCTCCAGGGGGTTCTTCAGACCACCAAGCACCGACATGAGAGCCCGTTTCAGGGTTACAATATTGTTTTATTTTGACGTAATGTTCCAGGTTGCTTTTCAGCAATTGTCTTTTAGTCTCCCTCTCTCTCACGCCAGATCCCCTCCAGCTCCAACTCCGTCTCTCCTCCTGGCTGCTGCTTATAACAGAGCGACAGGTGATTAGATAACAAGTCCCAGGTGGGCCATCTACACACCACCGCCACGCCCCCCTCCACACTAAGATTGATAACTGCACTTTGATAAACTCACATACTGACTAGCGCCAGCTCGCTATCTTAAATGCTAGCATGAAAACTAGAAAGATTAACGTCTTTCCCCATTAAGAAACAAGCTACCCCAATCTAAACTTAAATAAACACAATACTGTCTTAGCAACTAAGGTATTCAATTGTGCTCTCTTAGAACAGAGTGATTGTTTTCTACCAGTGGTGTCACTGAGGGCCACATCGCAGTTATGGCTGCCCTAAGAGGGCCGCTTGTAACCGTATATAATTTATGAGTATAAATGTATGAAGAATTCACCTCGTGATATTATAAAATTAATTGCTGTGCATTTTATAATTATATTTGTATTATATACATTATAAAAAAAAAAAGTTCAGTAAAAAAAAAAAAGGCAGCGGAGTTGCCACAACTTTAACGTAAAATTTACGATGGTTGTTTTTTTACTGTAAAATCCTGGCAACTCCGCTGCCACAACTTTAACGTAAAATTTACGATGGTTGTTTTTTTACTGTAAAATCCTGGCAACTGAGCTGCCAGTTTTTTTACTGTAAAATCTATTTTCATTTCTACAGTGTACAATTTGATGAATAACTTGCTTTGATATAACTCAAGCAGATATTTATTTTGTTTTAATATCAAAAAGTTTGAAATTAAATTGAAATTACTAGATAATCAAGTTTAAATTTTACTCAATAGCATGCAATACATGTATTTATGTCTGTCACAATGAAAAGATTACATTTAGTAAATGATAAAATGCTTTTTTGACTCATGTTATTTCAGGGCTTTAGCGGGCCAAATCTGGCCCCCGGGCCTTGAGTTTGACACCTGTGTTCTATACTGTACTCAGAGAAATACGAGACTAAGGTGTTTTTATGGTGTGTTCAAGGACCGCTAGTAATGATAAATAATAGATTTTGTTCCGCACTTTTCATTGAAATACATCTTAAAGTGCTACAATACAAAGCCATATTTTAAACAATAAAAGCTTAGCCATTAAAACAGATACAATACTAAGACTAAAACACTATCAGTGAAGCACAAGTAATACAAAACATGCAAAATAGGGGCTTTTCTTACAGTTTTTAACAGTATTTATCTTAGTTTAAAAAGAAAATGGTCAAAAGATTGCAGTGTGTATAAGTACTTTACTTAGTGTTATAAGTACTTAGTGTTAAACACATTCAACAATATTGCAATAAAAATGATAACCGTGACTAGTTGGGTCACGATAACGGTGATATGACATTTTCATATCGTTACATCCCTAGTGTTTACTGTACATGTTAAACACACGGCGCGAACAAACAATCAGTAATTGCTAAGACAGGGAGAAGGCATAAATGAAATAAACTCTCCTTCTTCCTTCTCTGTTTTGGACACGTTGAATCGTGCAAGTATAAATATGTGATGTTCCTTAATGTAACTTGTTAAGCATTCCAGAAAGTTAGCTGGACTATCAAGGATATCTGTCTTTAAAGACTTAGGATGGGGAAAAAAAAGAGAAAATTAATTAATAAAAAAAGATATGCTTGCCCTGCCATCATGCATTTCTCAGTGTTTTGGGTTTGGAAGCATTGGGTTTAAGGTTGTAGCATTTAGGACTACGTAGCTGAATGGTGTTGTGTTAACGGAGGAAAACAATCAGCCTCAGTGAGCTAAATAAATCCTTTAAAAAGTGAGCGTGTTATGCAAACACAATAGTGCTGAGTAAGCAGCATGTCTCTTAAAAGTTTGGCAGTGTGAAGATAGAGTAATAACAGCTTCTTGCCCCTGTGGGCCGTTGAATGTGAAGAGGGCAGCCTGTCTGATAAGATAATCAATCAATCAATCAATCAATCAAAGTTTATTTATAGAGCCCTTAATCACGAGTGTCTCAAAGGGCTGCACAAGCCAGGACGACATCCTTGGCTCAGACCCCACATCAGAGCAAGATAAAACCCAACCCAATAGGAACAACGAGAATGGATACAGTTAATAATGTGAGTGTCCAGTCCATAGTGGGGCCAATAGGGGAACCTCCTGCATGTAGACACGTCGCGGCGCAGAGACGTCACCGACTGATGCATAAAGAGTGGTCACCCCGGTTCCCGACTTCATGTGAAAGTCCAGTCCATTAGGAGGCCAGCAGGGGATTATCTTGAATGGAGACAAGTCAGCATCGCAGATGTCACCAGCTGATGCAAAGAGGAGCAGTCCATCCTGGGTCCCGACTTTGAATAGCGAGCGCCGCATCCGTGGAGGCTGATCCGTGGTCACCTGATAACCTCTCCGTGCAGGAGAGGGGGCAGAGCAGAAAAGAGAGACAGCAGACTTATGGTACAATACAATCAGCAAATTAGGAAGGAGCTAGACCGTTTAGTATTTTATACGTAAGTAGTAAAACCTTAAAGTCGCAATTTAAGTGCACAGGAAGCCAGTGCAGGTGAGCCAGTATAGGCGTAATACGATCAAACTTTCTTGTTCTTGTCAAAAGTCTAGCAGCCGCATTTTGTACCAACTGTAATCTTTTAATGCTAGATATAGGGAGATCCGAAAATAATACGTTACAGTAATCGAGACGAGACGTAACGAACGCATGTATAATGATCTCAGCGTCGGTCGTGGACAAAATGGGACACATTTTTGCGATATTACGCAGATGAAAGAAGGCTGTTTTAGTAACACTCTTAATGTGTGACTCAAATGAGAGAGTTGTGTCGAAGATAATACAGAGTCGCTTTGTATAATTGTTTTGTTGTCAAATGTTAAGGTGGTATTATTAAATAGGTGCCAGTGCCTGGCAGGACCCATAATCAGCATTTCTGTTTCTTAGCGTTAAGTTGCTGGATATCCATTGTTTAATTTCATTTAGACACGCCTCCAGGTGACTACAACCTGGCGTGTTGGTCAGCTTTAGGTGAATGTAAAGTTGGGTGTCATCAGCATAACTGTGAAAGCTAACACTGTATTTGCGTGTGATGTCACCTAGCGGCAGCATGTAGATGCTGAAGAGTGCAGGGCCAAGAACCGAACCCTGTGGAACTCCTCACGTCACTTCTTTGTCGTCACTTCCTGTCAATGAGAAAGGACGCAAAGAAAAAAAGCTCCGCTTCTGCTACCGGAGTTTTTGTTAAGTCTGAAGATTTTGACCACTGATTTGACCACTGATTTGCGATCACAGCCACAGGAGAGTCACCTGGCATCTTCGATCTGATTTTGGTCAGTTGAGAGGCACTGATACGCTGAAATAAAGCGAGTGGAAGAGCCGTTAGCCTCAAGCCAAAGGCGCCTCCCGCAGTTCAAAGCGGTTGCCTAGCAACCAAAAGCTACGGCGAGTTTACAGCTGTTTTAAAGTGATCCCGACGTCGCAGAGTGATATAAGTTGACAGGCTGACACCTCAAATTGATCTCTGAACGGCGCAAGGTACGAAATTGTTGAAAAAACAAGTTAAAAGTGCCGCAAGTCGCTAAAGAAGTAACTGCCCTTAAGACATAAGAGGCGCTGACGTCAGTGACTGCCGCGATGCCAAAAGTTAAAGGATTGACTGGAAAGACTGATTTGAAGCTGGGCACAGGACATGATGGGATTCAAGAAGGGATACTACAAAAAATACTCCAGGAATTTAAAGAAGAAATGATAGAAAAATGGGAAGAATTGATGGATGGATGGAAAGAGGATATGAAAGAAATTAAAGAAGAAATTAAAGAAATGAAAAAAGAGAACAACTCCAGAAATAAAGAAGCCACTGAAATGAGCAAACAAATGAAGATCCTTCAAGAAGACAACAACATGCTGAGGAACATCATAGATGAAATGGATCAGGATAAACGAATGAATGATATCATTGTGACAGGGCACCGAATTAAACCAAGATCCTATGCGAAAGCTGTGAATAATGAAGGTGAACCAGATGAAATGGATATGGTCTCAGCAGAACAGCAAGTGGTCAACTTTCTGCAATCAAAAGAAATTGAAATTGACATTAATACCATCGAAACATGCATCCCACTGAACGGAAGAAACAACAACGCCACTCCAGTCGTGCTCGTGAAACTCGTAAACAGAAAATCTAAAATGGCATTGCTGAGACAGGGAAAGAAGCTGAAGGGAACAAATGTGTACATGAATGAGCATCTCACAAAACGTAATGCTGGAATCGCCAAGAAAGCACGCGACTTGAGAAGGCAGGGAAAAATCCAGGGAACTTGGAGCGCCAACTGTAAAATCTACATCAAGCTGAATGGAAGTCCAGAAGCAAGAGTAATTGTTGTCCATGACATCAAGGACCTGGACAATTTTTAAAGTTTACACAGCTACCACAACAACGATGATAATGGACTCTGACAGAAAACAAGCACCTAAATTCAGCATCGACACTACTATGTTCCAAGGGACGACTAAACAAGAGGACCTAGATTCAGGATTGCATCCACCTACACCTATAGAGATTATTGAAACAACATCAAAGATTGTTGAACAAGAAAATATGGAACTAAAAAATGTCTGCAACAAAGATCACAAAAACCAGGATTTGGAAAATGATATAGATCCAGATACAAATTTTTTCTCCCACATCAGTAATAGTTGTTTTTATTATACAGGTGATCAATATAATAGCAACATTGAATGTGATAACAAATTGTCAATTATTAATTTTAATAGTAGAAGCTTGTATGCAAATTACAACAACATTAAGAACTTTTTGGAACACATCAACGAACCCTTCAAAGTGATTGCTGTCACAGAAACATGGATTGATGATAAAAAAGGAATAGATTTTGATCTGGAGGGATATGAGCTAAACTACATCAACAGAACCAACAAAAATGGAGGAGGAGTAGCTGTTTACGTGATGAAGAACCTGAACTACAAAGTGGTAAAAAACACGTCATTTGCTATAGATAATATCTTAGAATGTATAACCATTGAAATATGTCAGGAAAAAAGCAAAAACATATTCATCAGTTGTATATATAGATCACCTAAGTCAAGTATAGAAACATTTGAAGAATGGATCAAGGCAACTTACATGGACAATGGTCAAAGAATAATGTTCTTATGTGGTGACTTTAATATTGACTTATTGAACCCCAACAAGCAAAAGTCTATTGATGACTTCATTGATACAATGTACAGCATAACTTCATTGATACAATGTACAGCATAAGTCTATATCCTAAAATCACAAAGCCAAGCAGAAACACAGGACAGTGTGCCACGCTTATTGATAATATTTTTACCAATGATTTTGATAATAACACTACAAGTGTTCTACTTATAACCGACGTTAGTGATCATCTGCCAGTTTTTACAATATATGATGGAAACTACAAGAAGAACATGGAAGACAAAAGGATATTTCGAAGACTATCTTTAAGTACAAAAAGTATAAAAACAAGTTAACAGACATACTACGATCATGTAGAAAAGAATATTACAGTGAATTATTGGACAGGAACAAAAATAATATGAGAGCAACATGGGGCATCCTCAATAGCATTATTAAAAATGGAACTAAGAGGGACTACCCTCAATACTTCTTAGATGAAAATAAAAAAAATGACAACATAAAGGAAGTAGTTGAAAGCTTCAATAATTATTTTGTAAATATTGGACCAAAATTGGAAGAAAGGATTCCAGACCCAGTTCCAATTGAGGACTATAATGATACCATAGAGCGAAATCCCAACTCCATGTTCCTCAGTAATGTGACACAGGAGGAAATAGTTACAATCGCAAAAAAATTTAAATCTAAGACTTCAACTGATTGTAACGGAATTGATATGGAAACGATAAAAAAGGTTATTGAAGAGATCTCAGGACCATTAATGTATATTAGTAACCTATCATTTCAAACAGGTACATTTCCAAACAAAATGAAATTAGCTAAAGTTGCACCAATTTATAAGACTGGAGACAAACATCAATTTACAAATTATAGACCTGTTTCTCTACTTCCACAATTTTCTAAAATCATTGAAAAACTGTTCAATAACAGATTAGAAAGTTTCATAAATAAAAATAGAATACTCGAAGAGAACCAATATGGATACAGAGCTAATGTTTCAACTTCAATGGCTTTAATTGAAATTACAGAAGACATTACCAATGCAATAGATAGTAAAAAATGTGCGGCAGCGGTTTTTATGGATCTAACTTAAGCATTTGACACAATTAATCACAATATTTTAATAAAAAAACTAGAACGATATGGCATCAGAGGGTTAGTCTTAAACTGGATAAAAAGTTATCTAACGAACAGGAAACAATACGTGAAGCTAGGCGAACACACGTCTACAATGCTAAATATATCCTGTGGTGTACCTCAGGGATCAATACTAGGACCTAAACTATTCAATCTCTATATAAATGACATTTGTAAAGTTACAAAAGATTTAAAGTTAGTATTATTTGCGGATGATACAACAGCGTTTTGTTCAGGAGAGAACACACAGGAGATAATACAAATAATAACAGAAGAAATTAACAAATTAAAAAGATGGTTTGACAAAAACAGACTATCGTTGAATCTTAGTAAAACTAAAATAATGCTATTTGGTAACAGTAGAAGAGAAAGTCAAACACAAATACAAATAGACGGAATAGAAATTGAAAGAGTAAATGAAACCAAATTTCTAGGTATAATGATTGATGATAAATTGAACTGGAAATCTCACGTAAAAAATATACAACATAAAGTTGCAAGAAACACGTCAATAATGAATAAAGCAAAACATGTTCTAGACCAAAAATCCCTTCATATTCTTTACTGCTCACTAGTGTTACCATATCTGAGCTACTGTGTAGAAATATGGGGAAATAATTACAAAAGTACACTTCATTCATTAACGGTGTTACAAAAAAGATCAGTTAGAATAATACATAATGTTGGATATAGAGAACATACAAACCCTTTATTTATTGAATCAAAAATACTGAAATTCCACGACATAGTGAATTTGCAAACAGCTAAAATTATGCACAAAGCAAACTATAACCTGCTACCCAAGAATATACAACAATTCTTCTCAAAAAAAGAGGAGAAATATAATCTTAGAGAAAAACGTAATTTAAAACATTTGTTTGCACGTACAACACTTAAGACCTTCAGTATATCAGTATGTGGAATTAAATTATGGAATGGATTAAGCAAAGCAATCAAACAATGTACTAATATGATACACTTCAAGAAACTCTTCAAACTTAAAGTGTTTACAAAGTACAAAGAAGAAGAACCATGACAAACATTCTCAATTTATTTCATCCATCCATTCATTCATTCTTAAAGTAATCTTACTTATCTCATCATATGAAATATGACTTACTTCACCAATTATTATTATTCAATTCTTACTATTATTTACTTATTTATTTTTATTGTGATTACTTATGGAGTTTATTGTGAAAAAATTGTGAACAGGAAGTGAACAAAAAGTTTTGCAACTGTTATGTAAAGAAAAGGGGTAGGATTAAATAAGCTCTGCTTCTTCCTACTCCTTTTCGAACATGTTGAAAAGAGAAACTGGAAATTGTGATGTATCATGTTGTATGCTTGCATGTTCGAAATAAACTCAAACTCAACTCAACTCAACGTTACCTTAACATACTCCGAGGTCACATTGTTATGGGAGACGCACGGCATCCTGTCAGTAAGATAGGAGTTAAACCAAGAAAAGGCTAAGTCTGACATACCAATACGTGTTTTGATACTTTCTAAGAAAATGTTATGATCGACGGTATCGAAAGCAGCGCTAAGATCAAGTAGCAGCAACATGAATGACGCATTAGCATCCATAGTTAGCAATAAATCATTAGTCATTTTTGCGAGGACTGTCTCCGTAGAGTGATTTGCCCTGAAACCGGACTGAAAGTGTTCATTTCGCTGCTGTGCAACCTTTTTTTTACTGACCGGTAGTTTACCATGAGGTCAGGATCAAAGTTAGGTCTTTTGAGCAGAGGATGAATAACCGCTTTTTGAATGCTAAGGGAACAGTGCCAGAGGAAAGTGATAAGTAATTAATATTAAGCACTGATGGTCCTAATATTACAAACTGCTCCTTGATAAGTTTCCCAGGAAATGGGTCAAGTAAACATGTTTGTTATGTCCCATTTACACGTCGCAGGAGTTCCTCTAATGTTATTTCTTTAAAAAGAGAGAGATTTTTTTTGAGGGCAATATCCGTCGTACATACATTCGTATCAGCGTTAATAGAACCCAGTTATAGCTTGGACGCGTTACCTTTAATCTCCTTTCTAATGAGTTCAATTTTCTTAATAAGGAAATTCATACAGTCATCAGCCGAGTGGGTGGAACTACTGGGAGGAGTCCCTTGTTGGGTTAGTGATGCTACTATACTGAACAAATATTTAGGATCGTTTTTATTGAGGTGGATGAGATTGGAGTAGTAATTAGTTTTAGCTAAGGTAAGCGTGCATTTATAAGTTATTAAACTATCACTCCATGCTTGATGGAAAACCTCAAGTTAAGTCGCCGACCATTTGCGTTCCAGCTTTCTACATGATAGTTTAACAGCTCTGGTTTCTTCTCTAAACCAGGGGATATGCTTTTTAGGAGCCCTTTTTAGCTTTAGCGAAGCTATACTGTCAATGGCGTTGCGCAGGGCATTGTTAAAGTTGTTAGCGAGGTTATCGATAGAGCCCACATAATTTGGGAATGGCTCCATTACCGAAGGCAGTAGGCCAGCAAGAGTCGTAGTTGTGACAGCATTAATGTTGTGGCTGCTGAAGCAGTGGTTATTCATAGCTTATTGACAATGAGTCAGAAGTTCGAATTTTATAAGATAATGATCGGACATTACTTTAGTGTGGGGTAAGTTAAGGAGTTCCATAACTTTGGAGGTGGTGACACCCCGGACAAGGACTAGGTCTATCGCATTACCGTTGTGATGCGTGGGTTGATTTATTATTTGTGTAAGACCACAGCTATCAATTATAGTCTGGAGCGCCACACACAGAGGGTGTGGCGGGGTATTTATATGGGTATTAAAATCCTCCATTATAGTTATATTATCTGCATGCATCACTAGATCAGCGACAAACTGTGAAAATTCACTGATAAAGTCTGAATAGGGTCCATGTGGGCGATAGATAACAGCCAGATAGAGAGGTAGCGGTGTGACAGACCTCATAGTAAGCACCTCAAATTATTTATATTTATTACTTAAGTTTAAGGTTTTCATTGGATATTAGTGCAACCTCCACCCCTTTTAAGGGGACGAGCTATTAGTGCATTCGTATAGTTAGAAGATGCCTCGTTAAGCGGGAAAAAATCATCTGGTTTTAGCAAGGTTTTGCTGGCTACTTTACTATTCTCAGAAGTCAATGGTGGTTTAACACAGAAGAGATTCATGCAAACGGGTTCATGTCAGTTTTGTGTTCTTCCTCAGGAGCAAGGCAACGACACAGAGACACTAAGTAAGGTCAACAGAGAGGAGAATGGAGCTCAGGATGACACAGATGAATCTGATTGAATCAGGAAAAAAAGATTTCAAAATGTGTACATTTCTACTACCAGTATGTGTAAAATGAAACAAGACAGTTACATGTTTTAAAGTTTGTTTTATGTGGTAAAAAATAAAATGCTGTTGATGAATGTTTTTGCTAAAATATTTTTTTTTCTCTTTTGAATTAACAGATATTGCAAAAACAGTATACAGGTACATCTCAATAATATATTTGAACAGTAAATTTATACCATTTAATTCAACAAGTTAAAACCTAAGGTTCTATAGAAGGGATTCTCAAACTTTTTTCACCAAGTACCACTTCAGAGAACACCTGCCTCTCCACGTACAACCATAACGACCAACAATAAAATACAGTAGCGTAGGAGGCTTAAATATTTGTTAAATAAAACCTTTGCCTTGTATTTCATCAGTATATTTTTAATATGTTTGGTCACTGTAACTATACACCCAGTTTGAACAGTAACACTGTGTTTGAATATTTAATTGATTCTTTGGTGTATCACTCGATACAGCCTGCCACGCAAATCACAGTTTGAAAATCACTGTTCTATAGCTTCACTATTGTGAGTGAACTATTTTAAGAATGTATTTCTTAATTGTTTAAATAATTGTGATTACAGTTTACAACAGAGGTGTTGCAAAAATAAATACAATTGGGATAAATAAAATGAAATAAACAAACGCAGTTATTATAAAATAGTGAAATTATAATCAAATCAAATTAAAACAAAACACATGGGGAACAATAGAACAAAAATGCACATTGTTGGAATAAAAAGCTAATAACCATAGCCTCATATTTGAATTTACAGCATATGACCCTTTTGTTTGTTTTCCAAAATGTAAGAAACAGGCCTATATGAAAACATAATTGAATTAAATTATAAACTAATATCGATATATGTAACACTCATATTGTTTAGAATCTGAATCAGAATAGTTTTTATTGCCATTGTTTGAGAACGGGTTCACAAACTAGGAATTATTCTTGGTGCAATCGTGCAACATAAAACACATAACACAGAATAGGTTTAGATTTTGATCAGAAAATTAACTCAAAAAAAAAAAAAGCACACATTATATATACACTGTATTAATAAATATAAATGTGCAAGCGCAACGTACCGGTATCGGCCATTGAGGCACTGTATTTACTTGGCAGCAAATTGATATCAAAGTTTTTAGTATCGCCCACGTCCACTGTTTCATGCTGCTTTATAGTCTTGGTCTGAACCACTAAACACAACTAGGGTACCACACGGTAAATGTATAACTAAAGGGTTGCCAAATACATTTTATTTCAACATAGAAACGTATTAAAAGATCGGTCTGTCGATATACAACATTACAAATACGTTCATATAATAAACGTACCATGTATATTTATAACGTTTGAGAAAACTGTGCGTCGGTCTAACCCTTGATGTTGCGGTTAATGATCTATCCAGGAAGCTAAACTCACTGTTGGTGGAAAGCACAGTAAACAAACTTGTCATTTCTCGGCTCTTGAATGCTAACTGCGCCCCGCTACCAAATTTAACACTTTTTTTCCCTTAACCTACGCGCCCGTTTTTACTGTCGCATGAACCCGGAAGCGGACGGTTGAAGCCGGGCAGAGTTCTCCGAAAGCGAAGAAAAAAATAAACATGTCTGATTCCATTCTGCTTCTCCTCATCGTCGTCCTCCTGTTGTGTTTGCTGGTGACACTGGTGGTCTTCCTGGTCTACTCTGGCCTGCTGGTGGACGTGGTGATAAAAACCGGATCGCCTCCAGTTCAAAATGTCACCGTTGCTTACAAGTTCAAAGAGGGACCTTACAAGGAGAGCGGAGTGGCTTTCACCGAGCCTTGCAGCATTGGACCCAAGCAGAGCACCATCGCCATCTACTACGATGACCCCAAGCAGGTACGAGGGGCTACGTCATCGCCTCGTGACGTCAGCATGCACGTCACGCAACCTTTTCATAAGTTAACACACTTGGAGAGATAATTGACACCCTTAGGGGCGGATAGATGGATCCAAATGGTGGTATCAATGTTGGTGTAACAAATGGTAACTGAGTAAACCTCACTTCCCAAAAATGTCTTAAGAGCTGTGCTCGACAATTAGTTATTTGTGTTGTACGGCGGTTGGCATTCAGCTTAGTGGTGCATTGCCGCCACGCGACAACGAGTTGATCGTACCCTTGACTTTCTGCTCATTGGCTAGCACTGCTCGGGTAACTCCCGATCGATGAAGTTTTGTGGACGCTGATTTAAACTCTGCAGGACGACCACAGTTACATCGGGTACACAAGCGTGATCAGATTGATGTTTTCAGTTCTCTTCTATTTACATTTGGACACATCTGTGTTTGTTGTTTCATCGTTGTAGATAAAGTTTAGGGATGTCCGATAATATTGGTGTTAGCATCAAGACATATTGGAGCATATTGGTAATTGCCTAAATTAGTGAATGGTGTGTGTGGTCATGTGACCTCATCAAACTGTGTTGTGCTTTACTTGCTAACTCGGTGTGTTCTTTTTTTGCCTTCGGATTGTACAGAATATATATTTGTCGGTTGATATCATTGTTGGATTGTACATATCGTTGTCGGTTGATATCATTGTTGGAAGTGATGTGCTGGACAGTATCGCCAAGTCAGATACTAATAAGAAAGACTGTATATATATATATATATATATATATATATATATATATATATATATATATATATATATATATATATATATATATATATATATATACTGTATAGGCCATTGTAAAACCTTAATTCTAGCCTGATTTAGCCATTCCTTTACCACTTTTGACGTGTGTTTGGGGTCATTGTCCTGTTGGAACACCCAACTGCGCCCAAGACCCAACCTCCGGGCTGATGATTTTAGGTTTTCCTGAAGAATTTGGAGGTTATCCTCCTTTTTCATTGTCTCATTTAAAGCACCAGTTCCATTAGTAGCAAAACAGGCCCAGAGCATAATACTACAACCACCATGCTTGACGGTGGGCACGGTGGGCATGATGTTCCAGGGATCAAAGGCCTTACCTTTTCTCCTCCAAACATATTGCTGGGTATTGTGGCCAAACAGCAACATTTTTGTTTCATCTGACATCACATGGACAAATATAAGACCTTCTGGAGGAAAGTTCTGTGGTCAGATGAAACAAAAATTTAGCTGTTTGACCACAATACCCAGCAATATGTTTGGAGGAGAAATCCCCAAACACACGTCAAAAGTGGTAAAGGAATGGCTAAATCAGGCTAGAATTCAGGTTTTAGAATGGCCTTCCCAAAGTCCTCACTAAACGTGTGGGCAATGCTGAAGAAACAAGTCCATGTCAGAAAACCTACAAATTTAGCTGAACTGCACCAATTTTGTCAAGAGGAGTGGTCAAAAATTCAACCAGAAACTTGTCAGAAGCTTGTGGATGGCTACCAAAAGGGCCTTATTGCAGTGAAACTTGCCAAGGGACATGTAACCAAATATTAACATTGCTGTAGATCAGGGGTCACCAACCTTTTTGAAACCAAGGGCTACTTCTTGGGTACTGATTACTGCGAAGGGCTACCAGTTAGATACACACTTAAATAAATTGCCAGAAGTAGCCAATTTGCTCAATTTACCTTTAACTCTGTTATTATTAATAATTAATGATATTTATCTTTGTGGAAACACTGATCATCTTAATGATTTCTCACAATAAATATATATAGAAACAGATAAATATCAATATGCAACACTTTATTTTTACATTTTCTCTAAGTGCACATTTTTCAAATTGAACATTTTCAAATGATCACTTCTAAGACAGTCTTGTGAAATCACAATATCCCATTTTAACTAGCTAGCCACTAACATTTTTTTTTAACAAATCATGAATTACTTTGCACCATGTTTGTACAAATAATAACTCATGTAAAATACAAAAGTAAACTCTCAAATTTTTAAATCATGTCACACTTTGAACTGGACACCAAATCTGTTATCTGTTTCTTTGTCAGTTAGTGGGAAGCCTGGCATTGCATGCTGTTAACTAGTGTGTTGTACTCTGGTGTGTAACTTGACACTGCAACTCTGAGTGAGTCTTGCAGATGTGCATCAGTGAGGCGTGTTCTGTGTTTGTTCTTGATGAAGTTCATGTCAGAAAAGGCTGATTCACAAAGATAAGATTTTTCCTCATTGTTTGCGGAACCTTCTTAATCTTTTGGACATATTTTCACAGCAATCTGGCCTTAAGCTTAATTATGATAAATGTAAAATGTTAAGGATCGGAAATCTAAAGGGAACGTCCTTTCGAATGGAATGCAAAGTGCCTGTTTTGTGGACAGATGGACCAGTTAACATACTTGGTGTTGTTGTCCCAGAAAATCTGGAAGATCTAGGCTCAGTAAATTATGATAATCGACTAAGAAAGCTGGACAAAATTATGCAATTATGGAAAGGGAAATCCCTAACCTTGTATGGTAAAATGTCTATTGCCAACTCGTTAATTATTCCTCAATTAATTTATTTGTTTTTGTCATTACCAGCTCCATCACAAAACTTTTTTAAGATTTATGAGTGGAGGGTCTTCGATTTTGTCTGGAACGGCAAACCAGAAAAGATTAAAAGAAAGGTTTTGTATAAAGAGTATGAAAATGGGGGCCTGAAACTTCTCAACCTTGAAGCTATGTGTCTGTCTTTAAAAGCATCAATTGTTCCAAAGATGTATTTAAACATTGAGTGGTACACAAATGTCCTGTTGGACAAAAAACATGTACTGTATCAAAAGAAATTGTATCCTTTTTTACAAGTGATCCCCTCCCAGAGAGTCTGCTGGTAAAAATAGCGGGGTTCATAAAGGAAACAATCCACTCATAGTGTTGTTTTCAATTTTATGTGCCAGAAAAAAGAGACGATATTTTGCAGCAGTTAATATGGATGAACTCTAATATTGTAATAGATGGAAAGCCTTTCTTTTGGAAAAATATGTTTGAAAGAGGAATCATTTTTGTCAATGATATTATCAATGAGAATGGTAAAATTATGAAGTATGATGAATTTAGAGCTATGTATGGTGATGCTTGCTCAAGCTTTTCATTTTATCAACTAAATGGAGTAATTGGGAAAAGATGGAAACAAATAATTAATTAATTATGGAACTACTAAATTATTAGTTTGTAAACCACTAATAAGAAATTATAGTTGGCAAAAAGGAACTAAAATAAATAGAAAAATATGTAATTTTTATTTAATAAAGAAATCTTTGAAGGCTGCCTCATACAACACAAATGGAAAATGGGAGGACTTTTTTGACTGCCCGTTGCCATGGGATGCCATATTCAAAGTAATCTATAAAACCACTATCGATGTGCAAAATCGTTATTTTCAAATTAAACTTATTTATAACTTCTTACCCACAGGGAAAATGTTAAAATTATGGAATATGACAGAGTCAGATGATTGCCGATTTTGTTGTCAGGAGCCTGAATCCACCCTGCATTTGTTTTGGTATTGTCATATAGTGTCTTTGTTTTGGGTGGAAGTTGAAAAAATGTGTTTAAGGATTGGTTTGTTTATGAAGCTTAATGTGGTTTCTGTTATTTTAGGAGAGTTCATTGACAATCATGATTTAGTCAATTTAATTATAGTACTCGGTAAAAGGTTTATTTTTAAGGCCAAAAACAGATATTCACTTAGTATTACTTTCTTTAAAACATTTATTCAGTATTTTCTAACTTTAGAAAGTTACATGGTTGAAAACGATAATGATGCCAAAAAACATTAAAAAAAAGATGAGAAGTCCTCAAAGGCTTATTTTGAAAGTATAATTATGTTTATAGATTATATGATATCTGTTGTTGTGTTCCCTAATTTGAGTGACCTGGACATAATCTGGACTGTACATAAATGCTTATTTTGAAAATGTAATTTTGTTTATAAATTATATGCTATCTGTTGTGTTCCCTAATTTTTTTCTGTGTACATGAATGAAGGTGTGTGTTGCTGAGTCCGACTTGGACATTATCTGGACTGGGCCTGGTTTAAAAAACCCTTTAAACAAATCTAATTTCATTGACAACCTGGTCTGTTGAAGATAAGGCCCTTTTTTAAAAAATAAAATAAAATAAGATAAATAAATAAAAAGCATTTTCTTGGATACAAAAGAAAGTAAAACAATATACAAATAATTACATAAAAAATAGTAATTAATGAAAATGTTAGTGGACCAGCAGCCTATACAATCATGTGTGCTTCAGGGACTGTGTCCCTTGCAGATGTGTTGTCTATGTTGTGGGAACCAGAATATTGGTAGCAGAAATAAATAACCCCTTTTGTGTGAGTGGGTGTGGATGAGTGTGCATGGGGGAGGTTGTTTGGGTTGATGCACTGATTGAAAGTGTATCTTGTGTTTTTTCTATGTAGATTTATTTCCAAAAAAAATAAAATAAAATATATATATATATATATACGGTATATATATATATTTTTTTTTAGAACAGGCCCGCGGGCGACTCATCTGGTCCTTACGGGCGACCTGGTGCCCGCGGGCACCGCGTTGGTGACCCCTGCTGTAGATAGATAGTACTCTATTGATTCATTCAGGAGAGTTCCCTCAGGAAAATTATGTATGTATACTTTTGACCCAGCAGATTTGGTCACATTTTCAGTAGACCCATAATAAATTCATAAAAGAACCAAACTTCATGAATGTTTTTTGTGACAAACGAGTATGTGCTCCAATCACTATCACGGGGGACGGCGTGGCAAAATTGGGAGAGTGGCCTTGCCAGCAATCTGAGGGTTACTGGTTCAATCCCCACCTTCTACCATCCTAGTCACGTCCGTTGTGTCCTTGGGCAAGACACTTCACCCTTGCTCCTGATGGGTGCTGGTTAGCGCCTTGCATGGCAGCTCCCGCCATCAGTGTGTGAATGTGTGTGTGAATGGGTGAATGTGGAAATACTGTCAAAGCGCTTTGGGCTCCTTAAAAAGGGGTAGAAAAGCGCTATACAAGTACAACCATTTTCCATTTACCATATCACAACAAAAATAAGAGTTGTAGAAAGTATTGGAAACTCAAGACAGCCATGACATTACAAGACAGCCATGACATTATGTTCTTTACAAGTGTATGTAAACTTTTGATCGCGACTGTATATTAGTGTTGTCCCGATACCAATATTTTGGTACTGGTACTGCTACCAAAATGTATTTCTATACTTTTCAGTACTTTACGATACTTTTCTAAACACCACAAATAATTGCATTATTGGCTTTATTTTAACAAAAAATCTTAGGGTACATTAAACATCCATCCATCCATCCCATCCATTTTTCCACCGCTTGTCCCTTTCGGGGTGCTGGAGCCTATCTCAGCTGCATTCGGGCGGAATGCAGACAAGTCGCCACCTCATCACAGGGCCAACACAGATAGACAGACAACATTCACACTCACATTCACATACTAGGGCCAATTTAGTGTTGCCAATCAACCTATCCCCAAGTGCATGTTTTTGAAGGTGGGAGGAAGCCGGAGTACCCGGAAGGAACCAACACAATCACGGGGAGAACATGCAAACTCCACACAGAAAGATCCCAAGCCCGGGATTGAACTCAGGACCTTCATATTGTGAGTCACATGCACTAACCTCTGTACCACTGTGCTGTCCTACATTAAACATACGTTTCTTATTGCAAGTTTTTCCTTAAACCAAATAGTAAACATAATTGACAACTAGTCTTTTATTAGTAACTAAGCAAACAAAGGCTCCTAATTTAACTGCTGACATATGCAGTAACATATTGTGCCATTTTCCATTCTATTATTTTGTCTAAATTATTAAGGACAAGTGGTAGAAAATGAATTATTAATATACTAGTTCATTTACTGTTAATATCTTCTTACTTTCTCTTTTAAGATGTCCATCTACACTTCTGTTAAAATTTAATAATCACTTATTCTTCTGTTGTTTGGATACTAAACATTAGTTTTGAATGATACCACAAATTTGGGTATCAATCCGATACCAAGTCGTTACAGGATCATACATTGGTCATATTTAAAGTCCTCTTGTGTCCAGGGACATATTGCCTGAGTTTATAAACATAATATAAATTTAAAAAACTCAAAAGATTTTGTGATGCTAAAAAATATCGATGTAATCATAGTAGTATCGACTAGATACGCTCCTGTGTTTGGTATCATTACAGTGGATGTCAGGTGTAGATCCACCCATGGCGTTTGTTTACATTGTGACACCGGTGAGCTACGGTGTGTAGTGAAGCATGTTTAGCTATTCCTTGTCCTGCAGGGATGATACTTGTAAGAAATGTACTTTACTCGTCTCCATGGAGGCGAGGATAAGTGATTTAGAAGGAGCTAAAACACTGCAGACTGCGGATTGACTTTAGACGCTCGCTAGCTAGCCATGTCTTAAAGCACCTCTTCCTGAGGGCGTTTGTGTTATAGCTTCACCTTTATCGTTAGTTTTTAAGCCACAATGCATCCATTCTTCCTTTTCTGTCCACACACCGTGACTGCTTGTAACTACTCCGTGATTGTGCGCTGCCGAACATGCTCCTCTGCTCGTAAACCAGCAATGACACGACGTGACGATGACGGGGGGGGGCGGAGGGTGGGTGACCGGTACTTTTTAGAGGCGGTATAGTACTGAATATGTATCATTAGTATCGCGGTACTATACTAATACCGGTATACCGTACAACCCTAATATATCGTCGTCGTCGGCATCCTTCTGTCTCGGGAGACGACGGGTTACATCCAAAGTGACGCTGGAGTGACCTCTCCAGTGGATCTACATGGCCTGGGCATGGAACCATGGAGAGCAAGCTGTTGTCCAGGCAGCAAGCGCCCCCTCCCTGCGTGGCTGGTGGATCCAAGGGAGCGACAAGTGTCGATACAGCTTGGCACCAGCGACGCCGCAGGAGTTGCCGGAATGACGCTACAACGTCAAACCACCTTCGGAACTCCGGCTCCTGATTTTCTGTCAGGGTTCACTCCCTTAGCCTTACCCTCAAGTGGGTTGACCGCAAGGCAGCGGTGGTTTTGAGATAGGAGATTTCCTTCTCCTAGATGGGCTGCCTTACCAGGTTTACGAGCCCCAACTGCCCGAATGTGGCAGGTAGCACGGGGGTACATTTTATCCGTGGCGGTATAAGCCCGACCTGACTCTCCTAATATATATGTATATATGTGTATATATGTGTATTCAAGTGGCACCCGTATTGATTTTTATATTGTGCATCATTTGGGGATAAAAATTATTTCAGATTTATTATATGTGTCATACAGTTATTAATTCAAAACATTTTAATTAAGTTTTACTCATTAAGAAACAGGTATACACTATTGAATAGAATTATACAGTAGTGTTTCCTTGGCAATGCATCTTCCTGCTCGAAAATGTTGAGTGAATTGACTTTGTAAGACTGCGCCCTCTGCTGGATTCTGAGCTGCAGCAATTGTTTACCCCTGCGAATAGAGCCATCCACTTTCTATTTAAATTATAAAATGTTATCTATTGTATATCTGAAAATGCCAATGTTTTATAATACCTGGTACACAACCTTCAACTAGTATGAGTTCTGCTTACTTTTATAGCATTTTCAGCCCTGAGGCGCCGTAATTAGCTTGCTAAAACTGCATAAAGTATCAAGTGTGACCTCAAGGGGTTAAGCATAAAGGCAGTCTTTTTTTTTGAGACCTGAAACCAGTCAGCTGTTAAATGCCACTTTGCACTGTTGATTATTTTCCACCCTCATGTGCTGTGTGCAGGCTGCCCGGCTCGTTTGACACACTCAAAAGTTGCCTTTTGAGCCTCGCAAATAAAAACTGGGTTTTGCTTAATTGCACACTTATCCAAATATTTGTGAATAGCACTCATCCAAAAGGAGGGGAAAAACGCAGGCCTCGTCATCCTCAAAATAAAATGAGAAAAATTGTTTATTTTTGTTTAGTCTGTGGACAGCAGCTGTTTGTTGGATGGAAATTTGTGCACACACACTCACACACACACACACACACACATACACACACACACACACACACACACACACACACACACACACACACACACACACACACACACACACACACACACACACACACACACACACACACACACACACGTAAAAATAAAGATCTGCATTGAATATTGAATACATTTATCTTAGGTGAGATGGTGGATGATGTAGTATTCGTGCATTACTATTTGTGTTTTCAGCTAAAAATGTTTTGCAAAAAAAATTTTTGGGCCCACAAGCACTAAAAAATATTCTGACCTAGTCTAAGCAGACCAATATTTGGAATACAGTTGAAGCCCCGAGGTCAAACACCTTGGGTTTGTTTAGATTTAAAAGTTGTATTCCCCCTCATAGAAAACAATGGAAGTAGTATAAATCCACTGTTCGGTCAAGCTGTTGACATCATAAATCATTTTTTAACATTTTACAATTTGATGCTATCGTCTTTAATGTAGAAGGCTAAGCTAGTTACACAACAACTCGAGCTAACATAGCTAATGTATTATTCACACATTTCTAGCATACTTCTATTACTTACAGTTTCATTGTTTCCTCCAATGACATAAATAGTAGGCACGGACTCCGCCATTAAAAGTAGTTTTTCGGAAAATCCATCTTTTTGTTGTGAAGCAAGACTCTTCGTGGCAATCACGGAAGTTGAAGGCACATTGCCACAAATTATATGAGTTAAAAGTAAGGTACTTTCTACTTCAGATGAGGCTGGTACAGGCAAACAAACAGAGCATTTTCCTTCATTGGGTTTTATCATGGAAATGTTGTGGTACAGCCGGTATTATGTACATTAAAATAGGCTACCTCGCACAAGGATGTTCGGGTACATTTCTACCATCAATGATTAATTCGCTGACATCACACTTCAACAAAACGTCATACTTGATTAAAATAGAGGAACTATGAAGGAAGGCAATGCCAATATCTCTGCAATGCCTCCACGGTTTGATTTCAAATTTTCGGGACTTACGCAGATCCCTAATACACATAGGCACGTACCAGTAAGTTGGAAAATTTGGTTTTGCAATGGGACAGTTCCTGTAAAAGTTCCTGCTAGGGATGGGGATTGATAAAATTTTTCCGGTTTCAATTCTACTTTCGATTCTGCTTAAATGTAGTTGGATGAAAACATGCAACTGACTACAATTGAACATTCACCTACCGGAAATGCAAACTTTTGACCACAAACTTAGTCGCTGCTTGGTGACATTCGTCCAGTGGCAGAAGCGAACTGGGGCTGCCCGCCTTGAAGCCAGTCAGAATCTGTTTCTCGTCATGCTCATCTAAATGACAAGGCATTTATTTCTATTTAACAAAAAATTGCGCTAGTTGGAGGCGTTAGTACTTGTTGTATTCAGATAAGGTGCTAGCGTTACTGTTGCTGGGATGAGATCGAAACGGTTCAAAACAACGACTTTCACTTATATTTATTGCATGCTATGTGTTCAAATGTTTCAGCATATTGCTTGCATGTCCTCCTCTTGATGAACTAGCAGCCTTATAATTATTACAAGTAGCACTGTTGCCATCTTTTCTTGTAAAATGTAGTCAACTGAAGAGCGTCTGTTGCTTTCCAGTCACTGCAAGACTGTGAGACACCCTTATGGAAAGTTTTGGCCATAGGCCGTAAGGTGAACCCGTTTTTCGTTTCATCTCGTTCCCATATCTGGGCACTAAATCATTTTTGGTTCTTAAAAAATATATTTTGGTTTTCAATGAGAAAAAAAAAGTTCTCCACTGGAGATCCAGGCAATTTTTTTAAATTAGTGTTTAAAGTCGGGACTATTTCTTGCTTGGCGTAACAATATTTTCGTTTTAGGTGACGTTTTTGTCACGTGCTTCACATTTGACCAATCGGGTAGCCGCGCAGATCCAAGATGGCGATGTCAACAACGTCTAGCGATGAAGAGGAAAATACTCTAAAACACCTTAAAAAAGTTAGAAAAAAGAACAACAAAATATGCTACATGCATGTTACGTCTGTTAGGAATGAAGAGGTGAATGATTTCACTATCAGAAGGTGGGATACTTACAGGAATTGTTTAAAACGGTGGCTTTGCTGTGATGGAGAGTCTCATAAAGTAGCCGATACATTCACATCCTGTATCGATGTTGAATTGAAAGATATTCCTGATGACGCTGGGCTTCACCCGACTTGTTACCGGCGGTTCATTGACAAGAAGCGTTTGGATTCTGCCGAAAAACTGGCCAAATGGCTGGATGTGGGTATAAGATGAGTTTGTGGCATCGGACATTCCAAAGAAAAAACTAAGATCGAAGACGGGCCTGCCTATCGGTTCTGCTGGCGCTGTGATCCCTGCCATTTGTATCATTTGCAAGAGAACGGACAAGAGAATTACTGTGGGAGGCAAACGGCAGAGGGACCATCTTTCACAGGCAGAAACGCTTTCAGCAGGTAAGCACACACACACACACACACAATACACGTAGCACTTACACACATACAAACCATTTAATCATCTTTTATTTTTAGGCCAGTTGATGAACGCTGCCAGGATAAAGCAAGACAGTAGCATTCTCTTGCATATTGAAGACAGAGACCGTGTAGCCATGTAAGTGCGGTACCACAAGTCCTGTCAGCTTCATGACAAAGTCTGATGTAACACTTACTGGAACCGCAGATGAAGAAGTGTGAGTTATTAAATTGAATTATCAATTATATACACACTATAAATTACTATTCATATGGGCAGCACAGTGGAAGAGGGGTTAGTGCATGTGCCTCACAATACGAAGGTCCTGAGTAGTCCTGAGTTCAATCCCTGGCTCGGGATCTTTCTGTGTGGAGTTTGCATTCTACTCCGGCTTCCTCCCACCTCCAAAGACATGCACCTGGGGATAGGTTGATTGGCTACACTAAATGGTCCCTAGTGTGTGAATGTGAGTGTGAATGTTGTTTGTTTATCTGTGTTGGCCCTGTGATGAGGTGGCGACTTGTCCAGGGTGTACCCCGCCTTCCGCCCGAATGCAGCTGAGATAGACTCCAGCACCCCCCGCGACCCCAAAAAGGGACAAGCGGTAGAAAATTGATGGATGGATTATAGATGCATGATAGATACAGTGTCAATAATTATGAAATGAATATAGAATAAATCACTTTTTTAATTGACTTTTCCTGTTTGTATGTAGCTACAATCTTGACTGCATACCTTTTGGCACATATTAAATGTGTGTGTGTGTGTGTTTCTTTGCAGAAGTGAACCAACCTTTGATGCCAGCTACAACATATTCTGCGAGAGGATCATCCGCCAAAGGATAATTGTTAATCAGGAGGTGCTGAGAATGAACCAGCTACGACCAATGTTTTTAAATACGGTGCAAAAACATGAAGATTGTGATGCTTCAAACTACAGGTAACAACAGAAGCTTTTTTTCGCAGCGATGTAAAACACTTTTATGCTGAAAAATATCAAAAGAATAATAAATAATTTAAAAAAAAGGCTTTGATAGTATATTTAAACTAACTAATACTTATGAATATATCTTTATTCACACCCTTGTGCTCTTCCTTCCCTGTGTTCTTATGTTGCAGGCAGGATAAATTAAAGAGAAGGCTGACTCTGGACTTTCCCCAACTGGTGTTTCAAGCGTAACATCTACGAACTGGTTTTTGTTGAGACATTGTCTGCAGATAAGCGGATAGACAGGCTACCTCATCCATCAGGTACAGACACAACTGAGTCAACTGAAGTAAGCCAAGGTGAAAGTGACACTGAACACATGGCAAGAACAACAGCCGGTCCGCAAACTACTTGGAATACGAGGACACTTTATAGTGCAGCGCTGATATTGAAGCAGCTACTATGTGACTCTCCCGGTATGACGTGCCCCTGGCCACCCACATCAGATGATTTTAATGTGTCCCATGTAAAATCTGTTGTGCCACTTGAGGAACCAATATTAGCCTGTTATGTTGATATTCCAGAAGATGTGAACCTAAAAGTGATATCTGTTTGTCAAGACATTACGTATCTTGCGCGACCCCGAAGGGAATAAGCGGTAGAAATTGGATGGATGGGTATCTAAAGGTCGGAGGCAGACACCCAAATCATTATGTCTTGGTCTAAGTATTGGACATTTAACAGGTTCCTCACAAGTTGTGTCACTGCTGAGTAGACTAGGACATTGTGCTTCATGAGACATTCTCTCAAAGGTATAATGTCTGCCCCTTCACCCAATGGCAATGGATGGCACATTGCGGATGGGGAGTTAAAAGTTACATGGATGACTACAAATCCTGCCCCTGATAGTGTGTTAAAGGTAGTCCACTGCAGCTGCAAATGTGAGACAGGAAGATGTTCCTGTATGTCTGCAAGACTGTCCTGTACTGATTTGTCGCTGACAAAATTGTGCCAATATTTCCATGGAAACAGCATAAAAGCACATGGGAAGATGGCTCTGATAGTGATAGCTAAGAGATGAACAATGTCTCCCTCATTCAGAATACGCAGTCACACTTAATCAGTTAGTTCTCTAATAAAAATTTGAGTTTTTGCCCCATTTGAGAAAAATCCCTCAGAGTATTTTACTATTTTTTTTTTTTTTAGTTACTTCAGTTAAATACTTTAAAAATAGAATGTGAGGTTACAGTGCACTTGACCTTAAAAAAATTGTAATAATCATAGTTTGAGTTTGTGCCAAATTTGAGGAAAATCTATCAAATAATTATTGAGATATGGCTTTAAGAATGTGCAACGTTAAGACAAAATAATAAAAAAATGTATTTAAAACATACCCAAGACCTGCTGTGACATCAACACATTGTTTTGTTCATGTACATATTGTTTTGTACCATATTGTGTACAGATTCTATACTGTAATGCAGTTTTTTTTGTATTTCTATTTTTCGGCATTATTCGATATTTTGATTGATGTCAGCCATTTTGGGCCAAAGTGTTCTTTATTTTATTTTATTTTTTACTTCCTCTTATAACACAGTATCTACTGAAAATTTTAATGTATAAAACATAATTGTTTAGCAAAATGTACCATGTGTATGTTCAATTGTACAGGTTGCTATTCACTTATTTTGAAGCGTTTTTTAATTTTTTTTGGTATGTTTCATGGTTTAAATTCAAATTAAAGTATACCAATGCTAAAATACTTGTATGTATTAATGTCAATTTGTGAGAGAGATTATGTTTCCAGAATGAATGTAGATACATTTACAAGAAAAAACAGCTGCATAAGATTTTCGTTTTTTGTCATTCCTATTTTTATACATTTATGGCTCTAAAAAAAAACCGCCAGGATATTTTGCGGAGAACTTTTAACCTAATGTCCACAATGACATTGTCTATGCAAAAATGCAAAAAAAGAGTAGTGCCCAGACGTGGTAACGAAAATCACTTTCTAGCCACTTTTTCCTGGTTCACCTTATGGCCTATTGTTTTGTAAAAGAGAATAAGGAACTAGTTTAAATATTGTGCTGATATTGATAAACTGTCAAAAGTACTCACAATGGAGAAACATTTAAATATACAGCTAGTACATGTGATCAGTATCAGTATTGCCTATAGCCGATTTCACTCATCAGTATCAGAATCGTCAGCATAAATCCCTGATCAGAACATCCCTAGTATGTTTTACTCAATTATAATCACAATCAACAAATTAAAGGCAAAATCGCATAAGCATTAAACGATATTGGACATTTTCAACGGGCCCTGTATTTACTTGGTTCGTATATTGGATTGATACCAAAATCTGCCGTATCGCCCGCCCCTACTAAGTACATAGTGAGTGACGATTTTGGTTTTCTGTTTTAGTCTTCTAATTGCACATCTGCATGACTCACAGTGGATGTTTATTCGGTCACTGTTTGCCTGGAACTTAATTAATGCTGCCAAAAGTTGCACTTTTAAAGAGGGTTACACATTTCTGTGGCAATTGATTTGACTCGGGGGGGGGGGGGGGGGGGGCAAATTTAGAGAAAAGAATGTGTCTGGGGGCCGGTATATCTATCTATGTATATATATATATATATATATATATATATATATATATATATATATATATATATATATATATATATATATATATATATATATATATATATATATATATATATATATATATATACATACATATAGGGTTGGGTATCGTTTGAATTCGAACGATTCCGATTCCGATTCTTTGTTTCGATTCCGATTCATGACGATTCTCTTTTCCGATTCTTCTTGTACCATGCCGGGATCAATGTGTTTGACAGGTAGTCCCTGGAAGGTGGTATGTATTTTGGGTTGAGAGGTTTCACCATATCCCTGCAAACATAAACAAACATGTAATGTTGCTGTTACTGTTTAGCCCAGTATCGATTAGCTTAGCTCTAACGTTATTGCTTAACTAACCCAAATGTTGGAGATTCCACCTCTGAAAAGGGATGCAGTCTTTTGACTATGTGTGCAGTGACCTTTCTGTGGCACTCTTCCATCTGTGGCACCGACATCTTCCCCATTGCCGCTACGGTGAACGGAGTACGCTGAGCACATCGCGGAGCCTGGCTAGCAGGTTGTAAATTGTCTATGAAAAAATATGCGGGCTAATTTGTTAGCTGCCTCGACGTTGGTGCAAAACACAGTATTTATTGCATATATATTGTTTTACTTACCGGATTCGGACTGCAATGCAGTCACCGAGGTGCCAGGCTGGGCGTCGAAGCCAGAGGAAGAGGCACAGGAGGACGGTCGGCGCAGCGCGTCGAAGACGGGACACGCATTTATTTGTACTCGGAGGTGCTTCATCATGTTCGACGTGCACCCTCCTAAGCACGAAACAGTCCTGTTGCACGTGTTACATTTCGCCGATATTTCATTTTTTTTAGTAAAATAAAGCCACACTTCGACCGCCGACGCCCGCTATCCATACTTGACTGACTCGCTTGGCTACATAGGCTCTGCTATGCTAACACTTCCGGCGGTGGGCGCTTCTTCGTTGGTGTTTAGCGGCTTCTTCTTCCGGTCGGCGGACTTATTCTTTTTTTTCGGTCGGCGGACTGGGTATCGAAACTAGGAATCGAAATTTAAACTTTTGAACGATTCCGGGAGATTCGGAAAGTTAGTCCCGGTTCCAATCGATACTCGATACTCGATACCCAACCCTATATACATATATATATACATACATACATACATACATACATACATACATACATACATACATACATACATACATATATATATATATATATATATATATATATATATATATATATATATATATATATATATATATATATATATATATATATATATATATATATATATATATATATATATACATACATACATACATATGTATATATGTATGTATATATATATATATATATATATATGTATGTATGTATATATATATATGTATGTATATGTATATATATATATATGTATGTATATATATATATATGTATATATGTATGTATATATATATATATGTATATATATATATGTATGTATATATATATATATATGTATGTATGTATATATATATATATATATGTATGTATGTATGTATGTATGTATGTATGTATGTATGTATTTATATATTAGGGCTGTGAATCTTTGGGTGTCCCACGATTCGATTCAAAATCGATTCTTGGGGTCACGATTCGATTCAAAATCGATTTTTTTTCAATTCAACACGATTCTCGATTCAAAAACGATTTATTTTTTATTAACTTTTTTAATGAAAACAATAAACAACAATACCATAACAATGCAATACAATTTCAAAACCAAACCCGACCCAGCAACATTCAGAATAGCAATAAACAGAGCAATTGAGAGCAATTGAGGACACACAAACATGACACGGAACAATCTAAAAGTAGTGAGACAAAAATGAATATTATCAACAACAGTATCAATATTAGTAACAATTTCAACATAGTAGTGATTAAAAATCCCTCATTGATATTATCATTACAAACATTAATAAAAAAAAATTTAAAAAAAATTGAACAATAGTGTCACAGTGGCTTACACTTGCATCGCATCTCATAAACTTGACAACACATTGTGTCCAATATTTTCCACAATGATATAATAAGTCATATTTTGGTTCATTTAATAGTTAAAACACATTTAAATAATGGATCCCATATTCCAATACATGACTCATTATTATCTAAACTAAATGCAGTTTTTTCTACTGATATCATCTCCATAGCTTGTGTGTACCAGTCAGTATGAGTTGGACTATCAACATTTATCAATTTTTTTAATATTACCCTTTTTGTTTTTATGCATATTGAAAGAAATGCATTTTTACTCTTTGATGACACATTACTAAATTGATGGAGATCCCCAAGAATACAAGTTTTCAGTGTCATTGGGATATTTATATTAAGGACTGTGATTGCTTATTTTGTTGTTTTCAACCATAACTCTTTTATTCTCTGACATTCCCACAACAAATGAACAAGAGTTGCCTCGGCTGCCCGACACTAACTTGCTATCTACTACACCAATTTAAAACAGCTGAGAAGATGTAAAATACAACCTATTCAATATCTTAAATGTAGTCAGTTTATCTTTAATGCTTGTAAAGGGCTTATTGGAATTTTTCCAAATATCATTCCATGATATGTCTCTTTCATCTAAAATGTTTAAGTCAATCATCCATTTACGAACACATGCATCATTTGCATTTCTAGTGTGGTGTTAATTTATTATTCCATAAAATAGTTTAATTAATTTCTTAAAGTGTCCGCCCTGAGATCGGTAGGTTGGAGTTCAAATCCCAGCCGAGTCATACCAAAGGACCCATAACCTCCCTGCTTGGCACTCAGCAACAAAGGGTTGGAGTTGGGGGTTAAATCACCAAAATGATTCCCGGGCGCGGCGCCGCTGCTGCCCACTGCTCCCCAAGGGGATGGGACAAATGCAGAGGACAAATTTCACCACATCTAAGTGTGTGTGTGACAATCATTGGTACTTTAATCTTTAATCTTAATCTAAATGTATCTTGATTAAAAAGTGCATCTTCCAGTTCATGGCTATTTAAAGACATACTTTCAGAGGATATGTATTTATTTACAGTGTGTTTTAAAGAGATACAATTTAAAAAATGATTTCTGGGTACATTATATTGATCAACTAAATAATTGAACGGTTTAAAAGAGTTTTTATTAATAATATGATGAGGTTTAGTAATACCTCTGTCTTTCCATGTTGTCCATTTAACCACATTTTTATTAATTATGATATTAGGATTGTACCAAAGCGGTTGATTTACAGATGTCATTGGGTTGATTCGTAGTATTTTCTGGCACAGTTTTAGAATGTTGAAGGTGGCTTCTATTGGGCTCTGCCTCAATTCATTAGGTATTTTTAAATATAATATAAACTCCCCACATCAATGTCCAAATTCATTAACATATTTTTTTCTATGTTGATCCAGTCCTTATCTGCAGAAGAATGAAATAAGTGGCTTGCTTGTTCACAACCGAAGGAGATATAATAATGTAAGAAGTTTGGTAATTGTAGTCCTCCTTTATCTTGTGTACAAGACAACCTTAAGTATGAACAACTGGCCTTCTTTCCACACCATATAAAATGTGATATCATTGTATGTATTTTCTTAAACCAACTTTTATTTATTAGGACAGGCATCATTTTCAGTATACTCATGGCAGTATACTCATTTTTACCATGTTCAACCGACCCCAAAGTGATATTTGGAGACGTGACCAGCGTTCCATTTTGGATTCTATCTTATTTTTTAAATGTTTAAGATTTAGATCTCTGCTTGTATAAAGGTTTGGTGTAATGTGTAGTACTAGATATATGATTTCTGCCTCTTTCCATTTAATTTTGGAGTTCTGAACTTGTGATTTCTTGCAGTGTTTATTAAGTGGTAATATGTCACATTTGTTCCAATTTACTTTATACCCTGATAAACAGCCATATTCAGTGATGACATTATTGATATAGTGAAGAGATGAGTTAACATGTGACAGGTAGAGAATTATGTCGTCACAATACATCGATAGCTTATTATACTGAGAGACAATTTTTATACCATGAATATTATTTTCACTTCTTATTTTTGCAGGGTTCAATAACCAAATTAAATAATAATCCAGATGCAGGACATCCCTGTTTTACTCCTCTTTTTAACGAAAAAGGTTCTGAAATATGATTATTGGTTTTGACTGATGCCATGGGCCTTGTACAAAGCATCTTAATCCATTGTATAAAATTATCTCCAAATCCAAATTTACGTAATGTGCAAAACAGAAGTGACCAGTTTATGCGGTCGAATGCCTTCTCCGCATCAACAATACATACTGCTGTGGGATAAGGGAGACTTCTAGCATAGTAAATAACATTAAACAATTTCCTTGTATTGTCTGAAGATTGTCGACCTTCCATGAAGCCAGTTTGGTCAGTATGAATTAATTTTCCTATTACATTTGATAATCGTGTGGCTAAGATTTTTGCCAAGATTCAAAAGGATTCTCTATTCATTCAATACATAGGATTTCAGCAGGATCTACCCCAGTCTCCTGACATGCAAGCAGAGTAGTAGATTTTTGTAAAAAGCTTTTATAATTGTAAAGGACAATGTTTTATCAACTGATTGCAATAATGTAAATTTGTTTTAACTATTAAATGAACCAAAAATATGACTTATTTTATATTTGTGAAAATATTGGACACAGTGTGTTGTCAAGCTTATGAGATGCGATGCAAGTGTAAGCCACTGTGACACTATTGTTCTTTTTTTTTTTTTATAAATGTCTAATGATAATGTCAATGAGGAATGTTTAATCACTGCTATGTTGAAATTGTAACTAATATTGATACTGTTGTTGATAATATTCATTTTTGTTTCACTACTTTTGGTTTGTTCTGTGTCGTGTTTGTGTCTCCTCTCAATTGCTCTGTTTATTGCAGTTCTGAGTGTTACTGGGTCTGGTTTGGTTTTGGAATTGGATTGCATTGTTATGGTATTGCTGTGTATTGTTTTGTTGGATTGATTAATTCAAAAAAACAAAACAAAACATTTTTTTTAAATAAATAATATTAAAAAATAAAAACTCGATTTTTTAAAAATGAGAATCGATTCTGAATCGCACAACGTGAGAATCGCGATTCGAATTTGAATCGATTGTTTCCCACACCCCTAATATATATGTATATATATATATATATATATATATATATATAAATGATATGTATATATATACATATAATTTATATATATATACATATGTATTCGGGGTGTGGGAAACAATCGATTCAAATTCGAATCGCGATTCTCACGTTGTGCGATTCAGAATCGATTCTCATTTAAAAAAAAATTATTTATTTATTTATTTGTAATTTATTTTTTTTATTTTTTTAAAAATTAATCAATCCAACAAAACAATACACAATATTAGTTACAATTTCAACATAGCATTGATTAAAAATCCCTCATTGACATTATCATTAGACATTTATAAAAAAAACCCAATAACAATAGTGTCACAGTGGCTTACACTTGCATCGCATCTCATAACCTTGACAACACACTGTGTCCAATATTTTCACAAAGATAAAATAAGTCATATTTTTGGTTCATTTAATAGTTAAAACAAATTTACATTATTGCAATCAGTTGATAAAACATTGTCCTTTACAATTATAAAAGCTTTTTACAAAAATCTACTACTCTGCTTGCATGTCAGCAGACTGGGGTGGATCCTGCTGAAATCCTATGTATTGAATGTATAGAGAATCGTTTTGTATCGGGAAAAAAAATCGTTTTTGAATCGAGAATCGTGTTGAAATGAAAAAAAAAAAATTGATTTTGAATCGAATTGTGACCCCAAGAATCGATATTGAATCGAATCGTGGGACACCCAAAGATTCACAGCCCATATATATATATATATATATATATATATATATATATATATATATATATATATATATATTATATATATATATATATATATATATATATATATATATATATATATATATATATATACATATCCATGGCACCCGCATTTCAGGCTGGCCGCTCTGGAAACACTTGCTGTGGAAACGCACTCCACCCACACTGCTTAGTGCCTCGTCTGAGCTGCTGTGACTTAGATTACCATAGTAACTAGTATATCATGCAAAAGCGCAGATTCCTACCATTGAAATACTTTGTATAGTACAAGACTTACGGTAATTTGAAAACATCACTGCACATCATAATGTCAGTTACAGTTTCCATCTTAAAGATCCAAACAAATTATTTGGGAATATATTATTCGCCAGATTGAAAACTTGCCTTATATGCCCAGGCCTGCCTTAGGGCCTGCTTATGAGCACCAAACTGAAACATGTATCATCTCCCTCACTTATTTGTTTCTCCACTCAAACGCTCGCTTTTGAAGTTTGGGGTTTTCATGAGGTCATGAAGAATAAACCTCATTACTCGTGGTCTTGATTCCGCCTCAGGCTTGCCCCCAAGCAAGATGAGCACGCCCCTTACGCCCACCACTTTGTCAAAAAGCTGGTCGCTACACATCTTAAAATACAGCACTGCAAACTATTTGTCAAGTTGGATTATTTTATTTGAACCTAGTTTGGCGTTGCCTCTAAACTGTGACTGCAACGTTAGTACTGTTTATGTAAAAAGTGCACATGAACATTTGTTGGAGACGACTCTGGACAAACAGCTCATTAGCATTAAAACCTACATAACAATGTGTTCTGAGTAAGGGGCTTCGTAAAAGCACTTTTTAAAATGTCTGAATTACAACATCAAGGCTCGATTTTACACAACACACTTCTAATAGACTATCGTGAGACCTCTGAAACTCATTTGAAAATACTATAATTTAGAAGTTTTAATGGGAATAAACTGGCTATATTGTTGAAAAGTAACACCTCCGGAAGAACTTTGAACATGTCACGAGGGAGGTGCTGGACATTGAGTCCGAGTGGACCATGTTCCGCACCTCTATTGTCGAGGCGGCTGATTGGAGCTGTGGCCGCAAGGTAGTTGGTGCCTGTCGTGGCGGTAATCCTAGAACCCGTTGGTGGACACCGGCGGTGAGGGATGCCGTCAAGCTGAAGAAGGAGTCCTATCGGGTTCTTTTGGCTCATGGGACTCCGGAGGCAGCAGACAGGTACCGACAGGCCAAGCGGTGTGCGGCTACAGCGGTCGCGGAGGCAAAAACTCGGACATGGGAGGAGTTCGGCAAGGCCATGGAAAACGACTTCCGGACGACTTCGAAGCGATTCTGGACCACCATCCGCCGCCTCAGGAAGGGGAAGCAGTGCACTATCAACACCGTGTATGGTGCGGATGGTGTTCTGCTGACCTCGACTGCGGATGTTGTGGATCGGTGGAGGGAATACTTCGAAGACCTCCTCAATCCCACCGACATGTCTTCCTATGAGGAAGCAGTGCCTTGGGAATCTGTGGTGGGCTCTCCTATTTCTGGGGCTGAGGTTGCTGAGGTAGTTAAAAAGTTCCTCGGTGGCAAGGCCCGGGGGTGGATGAGACCCGCCCGGAGTTCCTTAAGGCTCTGGATGCTGTGGGGCTGTCTTGGTTGACAAGACTCTGCAGCATCGCGTGGACATCGGGGGCGGTACCTCTGGATTGGCAGACCGGGGTGGTGATTCCTCTCTTTAAGAAGGGGAACCGGAGGGTGTGTTCCAACTATCGTGGGATCACACTCTCAGCCTTCCCGGTAAGGTCTATTCGGGTGTACTGTAGAGGAGGCTACGCCGGATAGTCGAACCTCGAATCAGGAGGAACAGTGTGGTTTTCGTCCTGGTCGTGGAACTGTGGACCAGCTCTATACTCTCGGCAGGGTCCTTGAGGGTGCATGGGAGTTTGCCCAACCAGTCTACATGTGCTTTGTGGACTTGGAGAAGGCATTCGACCGTGTCCCTCGGGAGGTCCTGTGGGGAGTGCTCAGAGAGTATGGGGTATCGGACTGACTGATTGTGGCTGTCCGCTCCCTGTACGATCAGTGCCAGAGCTTGGTCCGCATCGCCGGCAGTAAGTCGGACACGTTTCCAGTGAGGGTTGGACTCCGCCAAGGCTGCTCTTTGTCACCGATTCTGTTCATAACTTTTATGGACAGAATTCTAGGCGCAGTCAGGGCGTTGAGGGGATCTGGTTTGGTGGCTGCAGGATTAGGTCTCTGCTTTTTGCAGATGATGTGGTCCTGATGGCTTCATCTGGCCAGGATCTTCAGCTCTCACTGGATCGGTTCGCAGCCGAGTGTGAAGCGACTGGGATGAGAATCAGCACCTCCAAGTCCGAGTCCATGGTTCTCGCCCGGAAAAGGGTGGAGTGCCATCTCCGGGTTGGGGAGGAGACCCTGCCCCAAGTGGAGGAGTTCAAGTACCTAGGAGTCTTGTTCATGAGTGGGGGAAAAGTGGACCGTGAGATCGACAGGCGGATCGGTGCGGCATCTTCAGTAATGCGGACGCTGTATCGGTCCGTTGTGGTGAAGAAGGAGCTGAGCCGGAAGGCAAAGCTCTCAATTTACCGGTCGATCTACGTTCCCATCCTCACCTATGGTCATGAGCTTTGGGTCATGACCGAAAGGACAAGATCACGGGTACAGGCGGCCGAAATGAGTTTCCTCCGCCGGGTGGCGGGGCTCTCCCTTAGAGACAGGGTGAGAAGCTCTGCCATCCGGGGGGAGCTCAAAGTAAAGCCACTGCTCCTCCACATCGAGAGGAGCCAGATGAGGTGGTTCCGGCATCTGGTCAGGATGCCACCTGAACGCCTCCCTCGGGAGGTGTTTAGGGCACGTCCAACCGGTAGGAGACCACGGGGAAGACCCAGGACACGTTGGGAAGACTATGTCTCCCGGCTGGCCTGAGAACGCCTCGGGATCCCCCGGGAGGAGCTGGACGAAGTGGCTGGGTAGAGGGAAGTCTGGGTTTCCCTGCTTAGGCTGCTGCCCCCGCGACCTGACCTCGGATAAGCGGAGGAAGATGGATGGATGGATGGTAACACCCTGCAGCCTAATTTAGCTTAAAACAACCAAATTTGAAACACAGATTTGCATTCCTTCATCACATACACTGGATTTTTTAAAACTATTTTATTGATGTCTCATAATTGTTTTAATTGCTCAGTAAAAACAAATATTGATTGCACTTTTTTCCTCTTCACAATTTGAGTTGTTCTCTTAGTTTTAATGCAAGTTTGATTTTCATTAAAACTATTTTAATATGATTTAAAACATTAAAATACAATACAAATGTAACTAAATAATAACTCTGGCTTGTTTTAGTTTGAAAACAAATGGACATAAGTGTTTTCTACCCTTAACCTGCGGGCCTATTAACAACCAGTAGATGGCAGTACTATCACAGGTTTTGAGCAAGACAAGGCCAACTCGTCTCTCAAAAATTGTAGGACTAATTCTCTTTAATTAAAAAAAGAGAATTAGTAAAAATTGTAGGACTAATTCTCTTTAATTAAAAAAAGAGAATTAGTAAAAATTGTAGGACTAATTCTCTTTAATTAAAAAAAGAGAATTAGTCCTACAATTTTTGAGAGACGAGTTGGCCTTGTCTTGCTCAAAACCTGTGATAGTACTGCCATCTACTGGTTGTTAATAGGCCCGCAGGTTAAGGGTAGAAAACACTTATGTCCATTTGTTTTCAAACTAAAACAAGCCAGAGTTATTATTTAATTACATTTGTATTGTATTTTAATGTTTTAAATCATATTAAAATAGTTTTAATGAAAATCAAACTTGCATTAAAACTAAGAGAACAACTCAAATTGTGAAGAGGAAAAAAGTGCAATCAATATTTGTTTTTACTGAGCAATTAAAACAATTATGAGACATCAATAAAATAGTTTTAAAAAATCCAGTGTATGTGATGAAGGAATGCAAATCTGTGTTTCAAATTTGGTTGTTTTAAGCTAAATTAGGCTGCAGGGTGTTACCATCCATCCATCCATCTTCCTCCGCTTATCCGAGGTCAGGTCGCGGGGGCAGCAGCCTAAGCAGGGAAACCCAGACTTCCCTCTACCCAGCCACTTCGTCCAGCTCCTCCCGGGGGATCCCGAGGCGTTCTCAGGCCAGCCGGGAGACATAGTCTTCCCAACGTGTCCTGGGTCTTCCCCGTGGTCTCCTACCGGTTGGACGTGCCCTAAACACCTCCCTAACTAACAACAAAACGAAATTAAAAAAATGTAAGCCTGCATTACCCACTGCTATCCATTATGAGGTGAATATTGCTATATATTCCAGTTTTACCCTTAACGTTAATGATGTTCCGATAGGGATTTCAATGCTGATTCTGATACCGGTCAACCATAAGTGAGATTGGCTGATACAGATCACATGCATTAACTCTAATGTTTTTCATTTATTTATGGTAGTTGCTATGTACGGTTTAACAATATCAACACAATATTTAAACTACATAGTTCCTTATCGTATACAATTGTTTGAGCAAAAAAAAGTCATAAAATGAAAAACTACAATCTACTACTCTTTTAAATAATTAGTTTTTTTTTTTTTTTTTACCATCAAAGGCCTCCTGTGTCAAGGGGATCAGTATCTGTCTTTTTACACATGAACAAAAATGACAACGAAATTATTATGGAAATAAAAATATCTATCTAATTACTCTTGTACCAGTTATATACTGATACCACCTCTTGTATCGAAACCACCAATTTAGGGATCAATCCGCCTTCCTCTTAAATAAATAAATATATTTCTTTGTCATTGTATCAATTATATACTGATACCATCTCTTGTATCAACACCACCAATTTAGGGATCAATTCTCCCTCCTTAGATAAATACATATATTTATTTGTCATTGTAAATTTAAAACACAAAGTGAAACCCATAAGAAGTATGTATATAAAATCAATAAGTACTGAAAAAACAAATACTATTTTGTTTACTCGTCACATCCACACTACACACATGCACAGTGTGTTACGCATCATGTGCTTCTAACTGTGAAAATGCTGACACACCAACAGTTAATGTTATATTACTAGTTTCATTAGTATTATATTAACTGTTCTTCCTGTTATCTGCTTACTTTCTGCTCTAAAGTGCTTCTATCTACACTTCATAAACTTTACAAAGCTCTTATTTCTTATTGTTTAAAGCTTGCTTAGCGTAGGGAGATATGGCTGAAAACTGTATCACAATATAAGCTATTTTATATTGGTCGATATCGATAATTATTTAGAATTTTTATGACCTATGGAAAATATAGACCAGGAGAAAAATATATTAAATGTTAATATTTTTATTTCAAATTTAATCTTCCTCTGATTTTAATCCTCTCAGCTATCAAGGCAGAAAGGAAAGGAAATGTCAACACAACCATGGAAAACACATAATCAATGTAAACAACATTCTAAAATCACAACAACCACTTAACCTCTTTAAATTACAGTGCAAAATAAGAAATATGTAATAAATGTTTATTAAGTCCTCTCCTGCGCTGCCGCCTTATTGTGATAGAGTAGTATGAATGTCCCAAATAATCCTAGGAGCTATGTTGTCTCTAAAGACAAACAGGTCCGAGGTGAGGGACAAGACAAAGAGCAGCTTGAAGACCTCGATGATAAAACACAATCAAGGACCCAGATTTCCTTCCCCGGACACTGGTCACCGGTGCCCTCCTCTGGAGCAAAACCTGGAGGTGGGGCTTGATGGCGAGCGCCTGGTGGCTCTGGCCGCAGAGGCAATGTTTGTCCCCCCTCCAATGGGCTCACCACTCATAGATGTTGAGTGCCATGTGAGCTGAGCGGCAGCCAAAGACGGGGCCCTTAGCGGTCCGATTTTCGGCTACAGAAGCTAGCTACTGTGTTGTGGAACATCAGCTCGCTGGGGGGGAAGAAGCCTGAGCTGGTGCACGAGGTGGAGAAGAGGAGAAGAGGTGGCTGGATCTTGTCGGACTTACTTCGACGCACAGCAAGGGCTCTGGAACCAGTCCTCTTGAGAGGGACTGGACTCACTTCTACTCTGGCATTGAAAATAGTGAGAGGCAACGGGTGGAGGCGCAATACTTGTTGCCCCGCGGCTCAGAGCCTGTACGTTGGCGTTTAACCCACAAAACAAGAGGGTAGCTTCCCTCTGCCTATGGGTGGCTTGACTATTGTTTGTGCTTACGCACCAAACAGTAGTACAGAGTACCAGCCCTTTTTGGATTCACTTGAGAGAGTATTGGAGAGTGCCCCCCCAAGTGATTCCCTCGTTCTACTGGGGGACTTTAACGCTCACATCAGGCAGGAGACTAAGGTCCATCCAGACCCACACCTCCCGCCACCTGAACAGTTTTTTCCCCTCGGCCATCAGGCACATGAACAAAAACAAGATCTGACAGCTCAGGTACAGCTCATGTTATTCTATTCTGTGTTATGTGTGTTTTATGTTGCACGATTGCGCCAAGTAAAATTCCTAGTTTGTGAACCCGTTCTCAAACAATGGCAATAAAAGCTATTCTGATTCTGATTCTGACATTGGCAACTACAGTTGAAAGGCGTGATTGGGAGAAATGGCCGCCCAGATCTAAACACGAGTGGTGTTTTGTTATTGGACTTTGTGCTCGTCACAGATTATCCATAACGAACACCGTGTTCGAACATAAGAATGTCCATATGTGCACTTGGCACCAGAACTCCCTAAACTGCAGTTTGATGATCGACTTTGTGGTTGTGTCATCTGATTTGCGGTGTCATGTTTTGGACACTCTGGTAAGGTGAGGGGCAGAGCTTTCTACCAATCACCACCTGGTGGTGAGCTGGCTCCGATGGTGCGTGAGGATGCCGGTCAGACCTGGCAAGCCCATTGTGAGGTCTGCTGGGAACGTCTGGCAGTGGTCTCCCGTCAGAGACAGTTTCAATTCCCACCTCGGGAAGAACTTTGAACATGTCATGAGTAAGGTGCTGGACATTGAGTCTGAGTGGAACATGTTTCCCGCCTCTATTGTGGAGGCGGCCGATGGGAGCTTGGGCCGCAACATGGTTGGTGCCAGTCATGGTGGTAATCTCAGAATCCGCTCGTAGAACCAGCAGTGAGGGATCCTTTCAAGCTGAAGAAGGAGTCCAATCGGGTCATTTTGGCTTGTTGGACTCCAGAGGCAGCGGACAGGTACCGACAGGCCAAGTGGTATGCAGTTTTGGCGATTGCGGAGCCAAAAACTCGGACATGGGAGGAGTTCAGAGAAACCATGGAAAATGACTTCGGGATGGCTTTGAAACGATTCTAGACCACCATCTGCCGCCTGAGGTGGGGGAAGCAGCGCACTGTCAAAACCGTGTTTGGTAGGGGTGGTGTGCTGCTGACCTCGACTCGGGATGTTGTGGATCGGTGGAGGGAATACTTCGAAGACCTCCTCAATCCCACCTACACGTCTTCCTTCGAAGAAGCAGTGTCTCGGGAATCTGTGGTGTACTCTCCCATTTCTGGAGCTAAAGTTGCCAAGGTAGTTAAAAAGCTCCTTGGGGGCAGGGCCCCGGGGGTGGACGAGATCCGCCCAGAGTTCCTTAAAGGGGAACTGCATTTTTTTTGGAATGTCACAATCTTTATGAGAGACAAGAAGACAACATTTTTTTTTGTAAAAATCAGCTTGTTCTAGGTGGCTAGCAATGCAGCTAATGGGAGCAATCAATTCTACCTCTAAATCACATTTAAAAACTGTCAACAGTACATCATATATGTTCTGTAAACCATACAATAACCAAGTTGTAGCGACATTGTTATTGTAAGAGCAAACACTGAGGAACTCTTTTTCTAGCATCATACCACATTGCCATGCTACGGTATTAGCCGTAAAAGCAATAAATAAGCTAGGTTCTACGTCAGCATAAAACACGTTTGAGTTTGTAATGCACAACACTGCGATAGGGCTCTGTACTGACTGAAAAACATGAACAATCATATTACTGTATCTGTAAAGTATTAGCCCACATTTCATGTTTTGTTTGTACACAGCTAAGCTAGCCAGACAGCATATGCAGTGTAGTTGTAATAACACGCATGACGTCCTGCGGTTATCATGGTCGATACATATTGACTCACTCGATGGACAGTTGTTCGTCTGGTCCAGATGGCCTGGGACGTTTCCTGTTGATTTGGGGTAAGCAATCCATTTATGTCGAAATAGCTTGTCTCCAAGTTCCATATTTATAGCGCTGTTGTTTTTACCTCACTCTCCAGCTTGCGTCTCCTCCAACGTCTCATCCTCTTCTTCGTGCTCTCTTCTGTAAGCAGTAGTTCATCCTCAGTATATTTAGCTTCAAAAATAAAAGGTTGTGAATCCTCATTTGTCCAAAACTAGTCATCTTCGTTGTGTTTTACCAAGTCTGCCATGATTAGAACACACATGCGTGTTTGATTCCGGAAGTAGGAACACACATTTGCTACCAGAAGTTAGACGTGCGCTGCTATGGAAACAGAAATCAATGCGCGGAAGATATGCTTAAAATGATCAAAATATGGTAAATATTGAACATATTACATATTGTTACTACATCATATATAGACTTGCAGTCTGTATATAAATGTTACTGGAGGGTTTTGAAGTTGTTTTAGAGGGCTTTGAAGGCTACAACGGTGACTCCCATTAATCACATCTTTCAGCGTTTTTTTTATCAGATTTAAAATCCTAAAAAAACAAAACTGTGTTCTTGTCGCTCATAATGATTGTGAAAAGCAAAAAGCAACATTCCGAAAAAAGTGCAGTTTCCCTTTTAGGCTCTGGATGCTGTGGGGCTGTTTCGGTTAACAAGACTGCAACATTGCGTGGACATCGGGGCGGTGCCTCTGGATTGGCAGACCGGGGTGGGGTTTCTTCTATTTCAGAAGGGGAACCGGAGGGTGTGTTCCAACTATGGTGGGATCACACTTCTCAGTCTCCCTGGTAAGGTCTATTCAGGTGTACTGGAGATAAGGCTGCAGCTAACGATTATTTTTCTATCGATTAATCTATAGATTATTTTTTCGATTAATCGGTTCATCTATAGATTATTTTTTTCGATTAATCTATAGATTATTTTTCCTTTTACCGATTATTTTTTTTATTCAAAATGAAGATGAAAAAATAAATGTAGGCCCGTTTTTTCAAAAGGCATGGCTTTTATTTACAAAAAAAAGAAGTATGGCCACTCAGTCAACATTGACAACAACATGACTAAATATTCTGTAACAATGTAAACATTTAAAACTTTTAACATTTAACAAAATTAAAAGTAGCTTATTTGCTTTTTAATGTGCAAATATAAAAGTCAACATCCAGTGCAAATCTTAATATTCTGCAATAGTATAAGCATTTCAAAAGTAAAAGTATTGCTTATTTTGCTTTAAAATGTGCAAAAATAAAGATAAACATCCAATACAAAAAAGTGCAAAACGAAATATTCTGTAACAACAGTGTAAACATTTCAACAAAAGTGAAAGTATTGCTTATTTGCTAAAATGTGCAAAAATAAAGATAAACATCCAATACAAAAAAGTGCCAATGTAAATATTCTGGAGCACTGTAAACATTAAGTATTGCTTTTAAAATGTGCAAAATAAACATCCAGTCCAACACAGTACACAATAACCAATTCTACTCATTCCAGTGAGTGTCTAACAGTTGTAATGAAGAAAGGTTAGCATGTGTACATGTTTGGTTCTTTTCTTGTTTACAATATTCCCAGCAGCTGAAAATAGGCGCTCAGAAGGGGTCGATGTGGCTGGAACGAGAGGTAATTAGCCTTCACCTCAAGCCAGGACTGCGAGTGAGCTGAGCTGCAGTTTATATTTCTAGAAGGTCAACGGGCTCATAGTGATGTTACTAGTAGTTGACTGGGAGGTGTTTATTATCATTTGGGGAGAGTCCGCTGCCTGATGCTCACCTGCTAAACACCTATCTGCTCCACGCTGAAGCGCTGACTACATGCGCTCTGAATACACACTGCTGATTGGCTGATAATGCTTCGTGTGTACCAATCAGATGGTTGTGTGGGTGGGACAATGCTGCGTGTGTACCAATCAGATGGTTGTGTGGGTGGGACAATGCTGCGTGTTGAGACAGACGCAGAGGAGCGAAGCAGCTTGTTAAGACTTTAGCAGCTAAAGTTAGCTTTAGCTTAGAAACTCGTTCGGTACACCCCCGTGCCGAACCGAAAGCCCCGTACCGAAACGGTTCAATACAAAACACGTACCGTTACACCCCTAGCAGATACAAATGACACATTCATGTTTTTGTGTAATGATGACAACGTATGCTCGCGCGGACGATTGACTAGTTGATGGTTTTCTTTTCAAATGTTCGTTCATAGCCGTTGTGCTGCTATGATAGGCCATTTCCGCTCGACACAGTGTGCATACAACAACATTATTAGGCCGTTTATTGAAATACTCCCACACTTTTGACCACTTTTGGCATGCTTTTCCCCCCTCGCTCGCACCGCTCGCATCGTCTGCTTTGATCGTCTGCTTTGCGGTCCGCCATGACGGTAGTGTGACGTAAATATGCGACGCGTCGACGCACAAAAACGGCGTCGACGTATTTACGTAACCGATGACGTCGACTACGTCGACGCGTCGTTTCAGCCTTAACTGGAGAGGAGGCTATGCCGGATAGTCAAAACTCGGATTTAGGTGGAGCAGTGTGGTTTTTGTCCTGGTTGTGGAACTGGATGTGGTATGGGTATCTGACTGCCTGATTGTGGCGGTCCTTTCCCTGTCTGATCGGTGTCAGAGCTTGGTCCTCATTGCCGGCAGTAAGTCCGACTCGTTTCCAGTGAAGTTTGGACTCCGCCAGGGCTGCCCTTTGTCAGTGGTTCTGTTCATAACTTTTTTGAACAGAATTTCTAGGCGTGTTGAGGGGATCTTCTGATTTTAAACATGTCCTGGACTGCCTCAACGTTTAGCAGCTTGTTGTGGGTCCGACAGACAATATAGGCCACACACTGGACTTAATCATCACAGACTCCATCCCTCTCACAGATCTCCTTATCCACAAACCTCGGTGTCTCTGACCACCGGGCAGTAGCAATAAAAGTCCCCATATCCTCCCATCTCACCAAGCCAAAACGACAGATTACATTTAGGAACATCAAAAACATTGACCGTACCTTGCTCACCCACCACCTTCAGCTTTTTTTCCCCCTCCACTATCATCAGTCAGCGACCTAATGGACTTATACAACAACAACCTTGGCTCCATTCTGGACATTCATGCACCACAAAAAACCTGGACTGTCACTTTCACCAGCTCGGCTCCCTGATACACGGACCAGCTTAGGTTCATGAAAAGGTCAGGCCTTGCCCTGGAATGTGCCAGCAAAACATCTAGGTTGACGGTGCATAAGTTGGCCTTCCAGGAACATCAACATTCATATACAAAAGGGCTTTCAACAACCAGGTTCCTCTTCTATTCAACCATTATCAACAATAACCCAGGCAATTCTAAAAAACTATTTTTCACTGCAAACCATCTACTTAAACCACAATTACCCTGATATCACAAATCTACAACAATAAACTGCAACCTTTTCCTTGACTATTTTACATCCAAGATTGACATGATCGACTCGTCTCTCACACCTCTGCACAGCTTCATCCTTGACATCCTGACAACACCCGTTACACAGTATCTTACACACTTCCCACCCGTAACGCAGCAGTAGGTCGAGAAGATTATCCGTACTTCAAAACCTTCCCCTTGCACCCTAGATCCCATTCCCTCTCTTCTGCTCAAAAGTCACAACCAATTCATTAACCCCCTCATAACTAAAGTAATCAATCACTCCCTCAAAACTGGCACAGTCCCCACTGCTCTTAAAACAGCTCTTATCAAACCCCTTCTGAAAAAAACAAACCCTGATCCCAAACCCCTTTCAAATTACAGACCTATCCCCAACCTCCAAAACTCTCGAAAAAGTAATCTCCTCTCAACTCCACAAACATCTCAAAACTAACAGTCTATATGAAAAATTTAAATCTGGTTTTGGGGACGGCGTGGTTTAGGTGGGAGTGCGGCCGTGCCAGCAACTTTGGGTTCCTGGTTCGATCCCAGCTTCCACCATCCTAGTCACTTGCGTTGTGTCCTTGGGCAAGGCATTTTACTCTTGCTCCTGATGGGTCGTGGTTAGTGCATTCCTCGGCAGCTTCCGCCATCAATGTGCCTTGAAGATAGAAAAGAGCTATACAAGTATAATTCATTTACCATGCTAGATTACCAGACAACTAGTTCCTTTGTTAATGCAAACAACCGTGCTTTATTCTCTTCTGTTTCTTCCGACCCCCCCCTCCCCCAATAAAAAATCAAAAAGCATTTTTTAGTAAAAACGATTACGTGTCTGTCAAGATATATATTTATATTATTTCATCAGCCCAGTTGGCTTAGCAATTAGCATGCCTGCTCCTCCTTGCTCTCGGTTTATAACATGTTTAGCCTCGTCCTGCAGTGATAATGCTACTTGATCATGATACTTAAGAAACTAGAAAATACAATTTGTATGCCGTAATAAACGGGATTATTATTAGTTTAGGGGCGTTGCTTCACACTGTGTAAGTAGTCACATGATTAGATGCTCGCCGCTAGTCAGCTAGGGGACCAGTGTCAGTCAGACAAGATCTGTGTTTGTGATCGGCATTAAAAGACATAATGGCCGTTTACATACTTTTTTTAAAATGAAAACTGTCCGATACTAATCGGCGGCTGATCGATGGGCACATCCCTTGCCTTACTGGGAAATTACTGTTTTCTGGCAACTTTGATAGTTTAGACTTGACCTCCTGCACTGTTTAGGCCTTCTAAGACCACACTGAGTGAGTATTTAGAACAATGCTTCCTCTAGAACCATTTTTATTTAGTCTGCTTATTCATTCACTGTTCGCATATGTTGTGTTTTTAATTTCCACAGAAAATTAATATGCATGTCTGAGGGATTGAACGGTTCATCCATGGATCTCAGAATGGTCAGCTGCTGTCAAATTAAGATAGATCAGACACATTGGAGGATACTGTTAACAATCTTGGAGCATCCTGAGGGCAGAGGTTTCACTCTGGTGACTGACTAGGTAAACAATGCACATACTCTAGTTGTGCAGAAGGGCGGAAAAAGAGGAGGCAGACTTATCCGTCTGCAAGATACATCAAAGAGAGTGGGCCGACATAAAGAACGTGTCTTGGTCAGTCAGAATTTCTTTCGGGATTCCAACTCGGGAGATAACCTGAAACAGCCCTTGCGCAACATTCTTGGCAGAGATGGAGCGCAGGGGCACTGCTTCGGGATAGCGCGTTGCGTAATACACCAGGACTAACTCAAAGCGATATCCCCGTGTGCTTGGGTGAAATGGTCCGATGAGGTCCATCCCAATTCTCTCGAACGGGACATCCATTAGCGGTATTGGGCGCAAAGGCGCCTTTGGGGTGGCCGCTGGGTTTACCAGCTGGGTTTACCAGCTGGCACCAACGGCGGACGTCTGCCCGGAGGCCTGGCCAATAGAAATGGACCATGACCCGATTAAGTGTCTTATCATACCTCATGTGGCCAGACATGGGATTAAAATGCGCCGCCTGGAAAACCATTTCCAGGCGGCGTTTTGGCACCAACAACTGGGTGTGTTCCTCCCCGGTTTGAGTGTCACGGCCCACTCGGTATAATCTATCCCGAATAATTGTAAAATGGGGGAATACCCGCGCTTTCCCCGGGCGCACCAGCTGACCGTCAATGTAATCCACCTGGTCCCAGGCCACGCGCAAGGTTTCATCACGGGACTGCTCGAGGGGAAAATCCTCCGTAGGTTGCCACCGGGGGGCTGGGGGGGCCTCCCGCGAAGCCCCCACCGGTTCCCGCTCGGCAGTACCGGATGAACCACTGAGGACTGCCTGGTATGTACCCCCTTGTACCCTTACCGGGACACAGTACGTTTCCCCCAGATCGGGTGCTGGAGGCCCGACAACCCGCATCACCTGCCCCACCTCCATCATGGAGCACTCCCGGCGCACGTGTCCGGGTTGTCCGCACCCCCAACACACCGGCCCTGGTGTTTGAGGCGCCATCTGCGAGGGAAGCCCCCTCTCCGCAGCGCCGGTACCCTGAAATGCACAAACAGAGGAGATATTATAGCCCCGTGTCCCCCCCTTGTTGTGTATATGTGGGTGCGTGTGGGTGTGATTTTTTGTTGGATGCCCGCGTGGGGAACCTGCTCGTTGGCTCCGGGTGGCTCGGCCGTGCGTGGTCGCTGCTCCCGAGACGTCCCCTCCACCCCCCCCATAGCGGGGCGGGGTGCTGGGGTGGGCCTTTCGGCTGTCTTTGCGGTCGCCTCCCGCTGGACCGCCAGGTGCTCCTCCGCCATTTTCACTGCTGTTTTTACGTCTGGGGAACTGTGGTACTGCACCCATGCTGAGGTCTTGGCCGGGAGGGCATCAATAAATTGTTCTAGGATGATGGACTCCAACATCTTTGAGTCCAGCCCATTGGGCTCGAGCCACCGGGTTGCCGCGTCCCTCATCCGGTATGCCAACACGAAGGGCTGGTCCTCTGGCCCCAACTTAATGGCCCGGAACTTTCGGCGATGGTCTTCGGGGCTGCTGCCGACCCGGTCCAGGATGGCGTGGCGTAGATCGGGGTACTGCATGCGGGCGGTCGCCGGGAGACTCAGCCCCGCCCGCTGCGCCTCCCCCACCAGGAGCGGCAGCAGCTTCGCACCCCATTCCTCCTCCGGCCACTTGCATGACGTCGCCGTGGCCTCGAAGACGTCCAGGAATGTCTGGGGGTCCTCCCATTCCACCATGCGCTTCATGGAGGACATCCCTCCCGCTGCCTCTGCTCTGTTAATTAGCACTTGCAGCACTTGGGTCTGCTGTCTGCTCGCCGCTCACACCTCGCCCAGAACTTGGCCCAGCGCCTCCAAAGGGGTTGGTGCTGACATCCTCTTCTTGGTCCGCTTTTCTGTTGGGCGCCACTGTAAAGATGTACCTATGTTTAGGTTCTTCTAGACCACAGGAACCGGCACAAACCTCAGATGCAGCGTTTTCAATCGTCTTTATTTTTCCTTTTTCAAAGTCTGGTATTGCTTTTCAGTAGTTTTTAGGTTTTTCTTTTATCCAAGTCTGTTATTGCTTTTCAGCAGTCTTTATGTGTTTCTCCTTCCTCTCGCTCTCCAGCCATCTCCCCCTCTCATGGTCTCCGACGCTGCTAGTAAAGGAACAGGTGATTAGATAACTCGTTCCAGCTGAGCTATCCACTCACCTGTCTGCTGCACACACCCCGCCCGCAGGGAACGCGTGAACCACACCCCTCTCCACACTTTACTATAGTGGTTTCGATAACGAGTACCGGTTCTCAAAAAGGGATTCGAGTCCGAGGACTCTGTTCTTTTCTTATCGAACAACCGGATGGATGGATGGATAATACAATGAAAAACTATTTGGTTTGCATGACATTATTCTAGATTTATGAATATTAATACTCCTGGTAGACACAACAGTTTGACAGCATACTCAAGTTTTTATGACATTTACCTTGAAAGAACATAACTCTTTCTTTGAACTCAAATACTAAATAGTACAACAGAAAGTTCAGTCCAGAATAATTGTAAGAATGGACATTCATGGTTAATTGACTCTTTTTCAATGTGACCAAAAAGAGCATTCTGAAGAAACAGCCTGAATGAATTTAGATAGAAGAGATTTACAAGGTAACATTTGTGACACAATTTTAACTTTATTTGGGATAAGAAATATGTTATATTTAGTCAAAAATTTTTCATAAGGAATATGAGATAAGAGGTTTCTATTATGATCCGCTCCCCGGATCATATTCTGTTTACGTTTTCGGTTCACTTGTGTTCTCAGCACCTTTTGAGTTTGTGTGTCTCAGTTGCCATGACGGCAGATTACAGTCACCTGCCTCTGGTTAGTGTTCGGGACGCGCACCTGTTTCCCGGGCACTAATCAGAGGGGTATTTAGTCTATGCCCTGGCCTCACTCGGTCTGGCTTCCTAATTTGCTTTTTGCAACAGTTGACGACTTTTGTTTCTTGCTCTGTAACTGCTAGCTTCCACGCTAGGCTCTTTGACTTGCTAGCTCTCACGCTAGCCCCTTTAGGTTTTACCTTAAGTGCTATGAGCACGTCTTTTCTTTTGTTCCCATCTGATTTATTCCTTAAATAAATAATTTTCCTACCTGCACGCTGTGTCCGAAGTCCGTTGCATCCTGAGAGAAGGAAACCCCGCATCACCATGCGACCCGGCCGTCACAGTTTCTCCAGGACGCAACACTTTTTGGTAGACTTTCAGAATTAATTGTGTTCCTTATGTGTCATTATTTACTACCTAATACGTTTCTTTTAGCAATCATTAAGCTTGGAGAAACTTACTCCATCTGTTCATCCCATAGAGAAGACTTTAAAAGCTGAAGAAGCTGGACTGAAATGCCATTTATCAAACTTTTATAATCAACAGGATTCATGTCAATAATATATATTTCAACAAATCTATTATGTTTAAATGAAAGTCAATTTCTTTAAAAAAAATAGAAAAAGAGGATATATTTGTTTTCTTTTTAAATGTTCTTGTAGTAAGACAATATTTTCGGTATATTAAATGGAATTTTTACCTGATATTGGATAGGCTCCAGCACCCCCCGCGACCTCGAAAGGGACAGGGGGTAGAAAATGGATGGGTGGATGTTTCGACTGTCATTTACAGTCTTCTTCAAAAGGGCTCACCTGACTACTGTGATGTGTTGCCTATTAGCTCCCTCCCCCATTGACCATCAAGTGGCAGTGGAGTAGTCTGCCTGGTTGGCCAGGCCTATAAGAACAGCTGATAGGCAACACATCACAGCGGTCAGGTGTCCCTTCTGAAGAAGACAGCAAATGACAGTCGAAACATGTCAGGTAAAAATTCCCTCTAATGTACTGAAAAGATTGTCTGACTACAAGAACATTTGAAAAGTATATGAATAATAAGACATAATTAAAAAATTTTGAGCAAACATTTTTCAATATGTTTCTATGTGAAATACATTGATTATTCCAAACAATATACTGTATTTGTGTGCAGAGAAGTTGTTTGGAAGCCAACTTCCATAAATCCAGATGTTGTTTATTCCGTCCTTGTTGAAATGGTCATGCAACTGTGTCGTGACTCTGAAATAAGAATGTAACAAACAGATCACATGAAAAAAGCCAACACAATATAAGTCATACTGCTCTAGGAAATATAATACTAATACAATACAACATACTGAATCCTCACAATGATAATGGTAATGGATATTGGTTGTTAATATCCATTTTATTTTACCCACTATCATTTATATTTCAGTCAAATATATTTATTTTATCACTTCAAGGCCCCCGAACACCTTGGATTTCTCTCTGCACCATAAATCTACCATGCATTTGTTGTCCTTCCCTTTATCACATACTCATCAGCAATTGTAGGCTGTGGACGGGGAAGGAAGCTCATCATTTGTCAGCTGAGGTGTCAATCCACCTCGAAATCCGACTGGTGTTTCTGAGTGACACAAATGTCATGAGAAAAGGGAATATGAAATTAACTGATATTCCTTTATGCTGATCAATATTATACATACAAATAATCAAAAAGGGAGCATACATACTTTTAATGTATGATCAGTATATTTTACTCTTGTACTTGACTTAGTTTCAAATGCCGATGAAGGATTTATTTCATCACAGCAATAATATGCAGTGTGTGGTAGTCATTTTTCCATCCATCCATCCATTTTCTACCGCTTATTCCCTTCGGGGTCGCGGGGGGCGCTGGAGCCTATCTCAGCTACAATCGGGCGGAAGGCGGGGTACACCCTGGACAAGTCGCCACCTCATCACAGGGCCAACACAGATAGACAGACAACATTCACACTCACTTTCACACACTAGGGCCAATTTAGTGTTGCCAATCAACCTATCCCCAGGTGCATGTCTTTGGAGGTGGGAGGAAGCTGGAGTACCCGGAGGGAACCCACGCAGTCACGGGGAGAACATGCAAACTCCACACTGTGTGGAGTCATTTTTGTGTTATTTATATTTCTCTAGTGCTGCATATCTTCTAAAGTTAAATAAATTATTCATTTGTTGAAAGATGGCAATTAAAGCCTACTATGCTGCTGCATTTTAATGTTTGTCATTGTGGTAGTGCTTGATGAATGCTTGGGCCTACTACGCTATTTCACTTTAATGTTTGTCATTGTGGTGGTGCTTGACGAATGCTTGGGCCTACTACGCTATTGCACTTTGATGTTGGTCAGTGGGGTGGTGCTTGATGAATGCTTGGGCCTACTACGCTACTGCACTTTGATGTTGGTGAGTGTGCACAGCAGTTATGTTACATAGATAGATATAGTACTTTATTGATTCCTTCAGGAGAGTTCCCTCACACATACATAGTATCTGCAGTGCTCCTGCTGATCCACATCTATTGTAAGATTTGTTTTCACGCTCTGATTTTACACAGCAGGTGATGAACAGCTGATCTCTGTGAGCGCTTTGAGTATCCAATCAATAGAAAAGCGCTATTATTATTAGTATTTAATTAGGAACTGACGTACCACGACGTGACTCACATTTCGACAAGTTACCATAGCAACAACGCTGAAAACATTACTAGCTGTTTTGACAGTGTACTTTTTGGACTCCCTCCAAGACAAACGCCAAGTTTGCAATATATCTGAGACTCTTAGGACCCGCGGAATCACTAGTTGCTAGCTTGTTTGTAGTGGAGGCACGCAAGACTAACTGTTTAGCTCACTACAATGCCATGTTGCGTTACATTTCGTGGGATTAAACAATAATTTAGAAAAAAATAATGTCTGATTACCTTTTCTTCCTCTTGCCCAATGTCCATGAGCTGAAATGTTGCGCTTGATAATGCTGCAGTGCACACTCGGAGGAATAATGCTCCGGAGCTGCTTGGCTGTCGGGAGGAAAAAGGCAACGCAGGTGCAACGGACAGCTGCAGCCCGACTGTTGTTGCATTGAAAGTGTTCTTATATTCTCTGCTGAAGCCATCAAATTATGACGCAGAGCTCCTGCCTCGGTTAAGCTACTTGTCGGCAGTTAGGCAGACTTTTTTTTCGCGAACAACTTGGCTTAAAAAAAGTTGTCTGAAAAGGGGCATGTATTATTGCTGACCGGAACTGGAAGGCACATCCTCTCACACACACTAGTGAAAAGCTCTCACACATACAAGTGAAATCCTTTCAAACATACCACTGACATTTTTTTCTCTCACATGCACTAGTGAAAGGGTTAGGGTTAACTAACCCTAACACTAGCTCACGATAGCATTCAGTTACTGTACTTACATTTTAATCTGTCAGATTGTTGGAAGCACTATCGAGAACTTCTTATGGGGAAGTGTTCTTAGCCTCAAATGCTGATTTATTTCCACTTTTGTTGATTGGTTGATGTGTATTAATGAGCAGGTTGACAGTCTGCCGAAGCCAGAATCGGTTACTGGCTTAACACACACGCAAACACACATGCAAACAAACAAACACACACGCACACACCCACACACACACACACACACACACACACACCCTCCTACCACATCAAGCATTGACCGGCACTCTAAACAAACCCCCGACCCATACACCCCCAATCAAGTGCTGATAGCCGAAAGGGAAGAGATGTAGGGTCGGCCCTACATCAGGCAAGATGAAGAGAGTAAATCCTCCTTGCGTGTCTGCTAATAAAGAATTACCTATGTCAGCCGTACCTTTTTATTGCTTGAGAGCTCTCGTCCATCAAAAAGGCCCTTGTAGCCTCGGGCAAAAAATTGCTTTTGAAATTACTTTTCTTCCAAAAAGACCCTTTAGATATTGCTTTAGAGAATCAGGTCGAGGACGGAATGGCGCCAGCTGGTCATAGTTACAAGAGTTGGCTGTTGAATGCGTGTCTGTCATCCGGTTTAATGGGCTTGTTTGGGTTTTGCAGCATAATTGCATCTATGTACAGTAGATGATGTAGCTGCTGTGAAGCTCAGAAATGGTTGTCATCTAAATTGCTTTTCTGCAGCATGGTGGAGAAACATTGTGTCAATGGGTCAGTACCAAGGTCTATTCCAGCATCCTCTATGTACAGTTGTAGTAGAATTGTCCAAATCTTAAACAGGAACAAAAGTGAATTTATCACAATAGTTTTATTTACTCATAATCAAATGGTACAAGGTTGGATTGAATTGCCATGATACAGACAGTTTCTCCGGAGAAAAAGAAAAGCGAGAATCATGCCCCTAGACTTGGTCTAACTGGTTATTTATCTGTCTCCCTGGTGGGTGTGTGTCCTGTCAACAGGGCCAGCTGTCCTGGATCCGCTCACTCTTCGCCATAACAAACAATCAAGATATCTTGTACAATGTCAGGGTGACGCGCCCTGTCGTCCTTAATGCTTTTCGACCTCGTTCTCTCCGGACTTTGACAAACAACAAAATATGGTACAAAGGGCAGAAATTCCACTACATTCCCCCTTTCCAGGGTTTTAGAACCCTGGACCATACGGGATGGATTTCTGACCTAGGCCACTTCCTTACAAATCTCTACTACAGATAGAGTCGAAAAACCCCAATGTTGTTTTTGCGGGGTGAAAATTCCTCTATGACCCTCACTGAGCGATTGCTGTCTTCAGCCTGCAGCAAAGCCATATCATAGAACACAATTAGTGGCCTCACCTCTGATTAGACTTAGACTTTGTTACATTAGCTCATGGTAGTGCAGGATAAAAAAACAATAAGGTGCATTTATAAATAAATAAATAAGTTACTGTACAGATAAATATATTGCACTTTTTCCTATGCATCCACTTTCATGGATGTATGTTATATATAGTAAAATGGAATAACAGAATACCTTGATTATGCACATCATTGAACATAATTAGATGTATATATATATATATATATATATATATATATATATATATATATATATATATATATATATATATATATATATATATATATATTACTTATACAGATGTATTACACACTAATGATCAATCAAACAAAAATCTGTTTTATCCTCGAATCATTACAGAGGAACTGGCACACAAATTCTGCATTTTGTAAAAATAACATTTTGGTCTCACACTTTCACACTTCCAAGGGAACTGCTGGTCCTGGGAATGGCTGACCTGTATGCAGTTCATAGGGTGAAAAATTAAAAGGGCGGAAAAACAGTTTTATTCAGGGACATTCGAATGATCATTAAGGCTAATGGCAACATGTCAAGCCAATTAAATTTGGTCTGTGCACAGATTTTAGCCAATTTGTTTTGATGTTCTGGTTCATCCTTTCAAGCTTACCTTGGGACTGAGGATGATAACCTGTGTTCTAGTCCGAGAGCCTTTTCGACCAAGGCTAAGTGAGTATTTTTAAAATGGGTGCCGTTTTTTGACATAATCTTTTTGGGGAAACCATGTCGGGGTATTAGGTCATTCACAAGCCATTTAATTACTGATTTGGCATCCTCCTTTGAGGTTGGGGTTGCTTCCGGCCAACCACTGTAATTGTCAACACAAGTCAGCACGTACCTTTTCCCTTGTACCGGATTGATCATATCAATGAAATCAAAAACTTGACGCGCTCAAACTCGACACGATCCAACCTCAACTCCTCCCCCCTCTGTCCCTGAAAAAGGGACTGGGTTAATAGTACTGTCACTTTCAGAAACATCCAAGAAAAAGGGCAGCTGATAGTCAAGCACAGCAAGAGCAGAGGCGGAGGACAGGTCATGTTTGAGGTCAATTAAAGCCTTTTTCTGTGGACCACTGGAGGGTTGCATTAGGGTAGGGAACCCCTTAGCGATATCGACCCTACATTTTATGCATGTTATTCAATATGGTGAAAGCCACAAAATATGCTTATATATATTGACACACATATTAGAAAAATACTAACCTTTTGGCGGATGCTTTTGCAATAGTAATTTGATATTTTTCAACACCCAGTGAAGTATTGTGGCCACAATAATTTATTAAGTATGGTTCCTGTTGTAGAAAGTTGAATGATGCGGACACGTTTGTTACTGAATACTTTCTATCAGACTTCTGTCTTGGCGACTAAGCAGCTATAATTATTTGATATGCTTAAATGTGTTGTTTTAGCTCAGCTGTTGTGTAGCTGCTAGCTCCTCGTAGCCTACAGCAGGAGTGTCCAAATTGCAGCCCATAGCTATGTGTTTAACAGACAACCGAAACAATTGAAAATGTGGTATTTGCGTGTCGGTTCAATCAGCGGCAGCTACGCCCTGTTTCATCATTCGACCTAAGTCTTTGGTTTCGTAGGCGGGACAGAGGGCAAGGGAACAATGTGGGACAGCAATTGTGTCCATCTTATACCATGCTAGTTGTTGTAAGGATAGGTCAACATGAGCGGCCACACTTTGAGTTCCAACATATATAGGAGTCAAAGGGCTCCTAGTATGAGTCGTCTAACTGGTGATCATACATGTGGTGGGTCGGGTGGTGGTACACACGGATACAGCTCAGTCAGCCAGGGCTTTCACTGATAGAACATTTGGAGCAGTCCTTGTCCTTCACTCGTTCCTGGGAGGAGGCGTACCCAGTAGATGTCAGGCATTTCCGGTGCTTCAGGCTGTGGTATGAGCTAATGCTCATGGAGGAGCCTTCGTAGTGGTGTTGCAGCTTGATGGTTATGCTGTCAGGTAACACCAGGAAGGTTCCTTCTGTGCGATATTGAATGTCAGGGTACAGTTTGTAAAACAAGTCATTACCAAGCAGGCAAGGTGTGTGCAGGTCGACCACAAAGGGGTGCTTCAATGAGTGTCAAGCAATCTGAACTGGAAGTGGTTTGGTGACAGGTATCATTCTTTTGATCACAGCGAAGCCTTCGACCTTCAAAAAGGAAGCACACAGTTTATTTGGAACCAACTCATTCAAAAATGAGTGTGTGGCACCAGTGTCAATCATGAACTGATAACATTGTCCGTTGACACTTATGTCCAGCAGGGGGCCTGTCTGTATTTCCTGCTGGGGCTCCTTTGCCACGCCTGCATGATGATTTAGCTGCAAATCGGAGCCTGTCTCGCTCAGAGAAGTTAGGACAGTCACATGACCAGTGACCCGGCTGGCCGCATGCAAAACAGTTTCCACTCTGGACTGAATTTGGAGCACCGCGTCCACCACCCGAGTCTGACTGTCTGGTTTCACGTTTGTTGAGGATTCTTTCCTCCATCTGTTGGAGCTCAAAAGCAAGTTCACCCACTGCTGAATATACTTTAGCTGATTTTTGACCTTTCGGTTCTTTTGACATTTTATCTTGAGCGATCTGTAAATTAAAGAATTGTTTCCTTGCTGCTTTATCACCAGACTTGTCGTTATCCTCCTGCTTGGTCCAATTCTGCATATAAGGTTTAAAATCACAGCATTAATTGTCCTAGTAAACGTCAAATCAATATTCCTAATTCAAAGATTATACGTACTACTTCATGTATTTTAAGTACAATTTTAAAACAACTAAAAATTGTCTATATATTTGCAATAATTCCTGTCGTGTGTAATAATTGACAAAATAAAAGCATGCATTTATTCTTGTTTGTTTATTACCATGCCGTAAAAGCCAGATCTCCAGAGGTCCCTAAGAATGTTAAGTCCACATGTGTTTACATCAATAAAACACCCAATTCTAACCATGGGGTCAAAACTCCATGACCTCCCTGCACATTCAAACCAGCCACAACACACACACACGCACACGCATTCACGCGTCGGCACGCACGCACACACACAGTGTGTTAGGCTCCAACCATTTCGTTAGCGTGGGTCACACACACACACACACACACACACACAAGGTTGTGTGTTAAGAGAAAGGCGAACAAGCGTTTTCCCCTTTTTTTTCCTTTTTTTTTTCTGCCTTTAAAGATGTAACTTATTTTATATCACTTTATCATGCTATACATATCGACTCTTATTATAGTTATTAATCTAGGCTCTTATTTGTTCCATTATTTTAATTATATACATATTTATCGTCATATCTTCAGTCTACATTTTCTTCATATCTTATTTCAATACCCCCACATTATCTGTCGTACGCATTAGTTTATTCCATTTTGCATTTAATTATTCTTATTGATTTTTCCCCATTTCACTTAAACAAACAAACAAACAAACAAACAAACAAACTTGCAGCAAACTACCACCAATAGCATACGCTGACACACGAATACCATGTTTTTCCACATGCACCTACATTTGTCACATTCTCATCTTTTTTTCAACTTGCTTTTTCCTTTACAACCACATCCTGTATCCATCTCTTCCTTACACTTCACACAGTGTTTCTATTTCTATTCTCCTCTCCTAGAAACCATTCACATAAGGTTATAAACATCCATTTTTCCATGTTTTCCCAATCCATTCTCTTCACCTGTCTATTCTCCTCTCCCACTTGCTTTCTCTCTCTCTCTCTCTCTCTCTCTCTCTCTCTCTCTCTCTCTCTCTCTCTCTCTCTCTCTCTCTCTCTCTCTCTCTCTCTCTCTCCACACTACTCACAATAATACTTACATGTAATACATCCATTTTTCTATTTCACTCCTTAACAACACAACAATCCAAAACCATATAATGTCATGCGTCTTTCTTTATCTCTTAACAGTCATTCCGCCTTCATAATCTGATGCTATCGCTAATCCTAGCACAGTTCATGACGTCTCGTCCTTGTAAATTTACTGGACAGACTGTTGTGGCGACTTTTGTCTATACTTCTTCCTCACTATCTTCCCTTACAACTTGATTGTAAAACAACTGCAGAACAGCTAACTCTCTGTCACGTTTCTGAATGCGTTTAGGTTTTTTGTCTTTTGCTTTGTAATTGTTTATCAAAACTCCCATCTCTCTACACTGGCTTGTGTCAAAAGTCCCGTCCACCGGCCAGGGTGACAGACAGCTTTGTGTCCGCTTGTTCCATTTCTGTGAATATCTTTTTATTTAATCGGCTAACAGTAGGTTCAGTTTACTGAGGACCCCTACTGAGGACCCCAACTGCTGTCCAAACCTGCGACTTAGACTCCATGATTCACACAGGTGTGACTATAAACGTTGACATTATATGATTAATACTAGTTACACGGATAGAAGTTAAAACATTTTTTAGAATATACATTTAAATTTTATTTTTATTGTGATTATTCTTAAGATAATTAAAATGTCAAAATATTTAAATAATCAATTTACCTTTATCAAATTTAAATTCAATTTTATTTAATTAATTTGTATTGTTATTTTTAGTAATTAAAATTGTACATATTATTTATTTGCTTATATTACTTATTTAACTTTATTTAATTTATTTGCTATATAAATATTAATTCAAAGCTACAATGTGTTCTAACCTATGATGTGTGTGTGTGTGTGTGTGGCTGTGTCTTAACTCCAAAACCCCACTTTTTTTTTTTTTTTTATCAGGAAGGTTTCACAGTCACACTCCCACACAGAAACTGTCTGGATCAGCAGAGCATCAAGCTTGTGCAAAACAGTATACTAAAAACATGAAAATAAATGAATTATGAATCAAACTGTGCTTCAATGTCCCACAATCCAAATATATTTATTGATATTTAAGTGTTTATTTATTTATCTTTTATTTTACTGAAATTAGCAAACACAAAATGCCAGCACACTCTTCAGACTGAGAACAGCTGTCAACTTACACTTAGTAATGCCAAGCTAAATGCTAACCTAGCCTTACTAGGCCTCAGTAAACTAATTTTAGCTAAGCTAGCTCAATGCTAAACTAATCCTATGCTAATCTAATTTATGCTAAACTATACTATGCTATGCTAACCTACACCTCTCCGGCTCACGTCTAACGTGCAGCACGTCACACAACCTCGTCACAACCCTCGTCACCAAGACACACCTCTTATCTCAAAATGTCTCCTAAAAGAGCCTCCTCTCATATTTCATTTCCTGCCGTATGTTATTCCGAACTTTGAATTTGCATTAAACAAAAATATGTTGGGGAAGGGATGGAGGGTGGTAATCAAACAGCTCTGTCTGATCTCTCACAGCACCTCTTTTTATTACTGCGTCACACGCGCAAAAAAAATTAACAAAGAGAGAGAGCCTTTTTGTGTAATAAAAATCTCAGACACTTTCTTACAAAACTATAATATCGCACAGTCACAATCACACTCACACAGTTAAAAACAACCTCAACACTCAACTATTTTTCTCACCCAGAAGCGCAGCTGTATTATATCAAAACTTAATATTAATAAACAACATTTATCATTCACTCTGAGCTGGACGAAGTGGCTGGGGAGAGGGAAGTCTGGGCTTCCCTGGTTAGGCTGCTGCCCCCGCGACCCGACCTCGGATAAGCGGAAGAAGATCGATGGATGGATGGATCATTCACTCATATGATTTCCGAACATAAACTTCGTCTCTCTTCTCATACACACACAGTTTGGACAGTTTCCAAAACTTCACAGACTAGCATGGAATGTAAAGGGGGGAGTAATAATTAACTTTCGAGAGAGGGAGAATGAAAAAGAGATCAGACCCGCAGGTGCATACACAATTGTTATTAAAATACGCATATATAAATGTACCAACAATAAAACTGAATCACTCCACATCCAACACACTTTTTAACATTCACCAATACACACACACATTAACAAAATAGAACCTACCCCAGTCCTGACACTATTAACAATTATACACACATGCTTTTTGTGGAACGGCCGTCTTATATCTCGAACGCAGGCCACTTCTACTCATAGACGGCGATGAACCCGCCAAGCGGAGCAGACCCTACGTTATACACCCCGACCAACACGGAAACCAGCCAAAGGCGCCGTAGAATCACTGGTCATCAGCCGACAAATCTACAGCCATCATGTATGGTCAGTTCCAAAACAGTTTCACCAAAGCTCAACTGTATGGAGCCCGATCTCCATCTGTTTAACTGCAGCACACTGATCAAACGTCGTGACAAATATCAGCTCAGTCGATCTCCTTTACCGGACTAAAATGGGGGCCTTTACCTGCTGCAGCTCCACCAAAACAGATGTGTCGCACATTCACAGACTTCTCAACAATTTTTTTTTTATAGTCAAATGTACCACCAGCTAGTTAAATGCCCTTACGTTAGCTGTATCCAAACAACTAAACTGGTGTACTTGCAGAAGAGGAAGAAGAAGTGAAAAAATGTATTTGCCTCAAATAGTCTGTGCTAAAAAACTCCTCATCCACCTTATAATGTCAATTCTATTAACAGTTCCCCTTATTGTTACAACAAAAAAATCACAAGTTTTCTTTATTCACAGATAATTAATGTTAATGTTCAAACAAACTGACAATATAATCACATATCTAGCAACCCAAGCCAACCATACATACCCCATCCCAGGTTGTTTTTGGGAGAACTTGACTAAACCTATTTTTTATCAAAAATATGTTAGTCTTACCAGTCCCGACCATCTCTAGACAGACAGCGTTTACACATTAAGCAAAATTGCTTACCTTTAGGTGCGCGCAGTGCAACTCTGTCTGCCTTGAGAGACCGGGAGTCCGGATGTCGACCGCAGCGTTCTGCACCATCCTGTTCGTGACGCCAATTTTATGTAGTAGAATTGTCCAAATCTTAAACAGGAACAAAAGTGAATTTATCACAAGAGTTTATTTACTCATAATCAAATGGTACAAGGTTGGATTGAATTGCCATGATACAGACAGTTCCTCCGGAGAAAAAGAAAAGCGAGAATCATGCCCCTAGACTTGGTCCAACTGGTTATTTATCTGTCTCCCTGGTGGGTGTGTGTCCTGTCAACAGAGCCAGCTGTCCTGGATCCACTCACTCTTCGCCATAACAAACAATCAAGATATCTTGTACAATGTCAGGGTGACGCGCCCTGTCGTCCTCCTTAATGCTTTTCAACCTCGTTCTCTCCGGACTTTGACAAACAACAAAATATGGTACAAAGGGCAGAAATTCCACTACACAGTAGTATCTCAAATTTCGAAGACCGAATCGAATGAAAACCGAATCAGTTTTTTGCATAAGAAATAATGTTAACCCAGTTAATAATTAATAAATCCAATAAATTACGGTTTAAAACTTAAACCGTAAAGATGTAATGTTATGAAAATTTGATATCACAGTTATTGTGACCAAAATTATCACGGTTATCATTATTGCAGTATTTTTGAATGTGCAAAGTTTTCTTTTTTAATAACTAAAATAAATAGACACACTGTTAGAAAATCCACAATTTTCATGATATTGTGTTTCTTATGCTTCACAGATAGTGTTTTAGTCCTACTTTTTTATCTCTTTTAATGGCTCAGCTTTTATTGTTTTAAATATTGCTTTGTACTGAAGCACTTTAGTATTTTTATAAATGAAAAGTGCTTAACATATAAAATGTATTATTAATATTCATAATTTCTGGCGGGCATAGTCTGTTTAGCGATCCTTAAACGCCCCGTAAAAACGCCTCCGTTCCGTATTCCTTGGAGTATAGATTGATCACTCTGTACTTAGAGAGCACATATTGTAGGTTCACTCTGTACAAATGAATATCTTAGCTGCTCAGACAGGAATGTGTTTATATAAGTTTATGGTGGGGAATGTAGTTTCTTAATGGGGAAATACATTAATGTCTCTTGCTTTCTTGTTAACATTTAAGATAGCCAGCTGGCGCCAATTAGTGTGTGTGTTTATCAAAGTCCAGTTATCAATCACGTTTTTTAGGTAATTTTAATATAAAAATGTACTACTAACTGTTGGGAGTTTTCCCGCGGTAATCATTAATACTTTTAGTCGTTACATCTCTAATAAGCCGCTACTTTTTCCACGCTTTCAACCTTGCTCTTTGTACCATGCTAAGGCTAATTTATGGATTGTTCCAGGTTAACAAGCTTCAAATGCTGCCAATAATGTTGGCCATGTTACTTCAGACCAATGAAACTGGCAATCAGGTCAAAGTGGACCAATGACATTGTTCACATTAAATCAAACACATTTACACAATCATTCAGTCAGCCATGAAGCGCATTCGGCACTTACCCTCGTCATGGAGAAGAAACGACAAAATGACCTCTCTGGTCTTTTGTTAAATTTACGAACAACCACAAGCGCCTGTGTTAACATTTCACATTTTAATGTGTACACCTGTGGCTTTTAGGCTTGTGTTCCACTTTTAACTTTATTAAAGACTCTTGTTGGGGAGAAAGGAAGCAACACGGATGCCACTGTTGTACAAAACCCAAAACCAGTGAAGTTGGCACGTTGTGTAATACATAAGTAAAAACAGAATAATGATTTGCAAATCCTTTTAAACTTATATTCAATTGAATAGACTGCAAAGACAATATATTTAATGTTCGAACTGAGAAACATATTTTTTTTTTGCAAATAATCATTAACTTTGAATTTAATGGCAGCAACACATTGCAAAAAAATTAGCACATGGGGCATTTTTACCACTGCGTTACATGGCCTTCTGGCAAGCTTCTGGTTGAATGTTTGACCACTCCTCTTGACAAAATTGGTGCAGTTCAGCTAAATTTGTTGGCTTTCTGACATGGACTTGTTTCTTCAGCATTGTCCACATGTTTAAGTCAGGACTTTGGGAAGGCCATTCTAAAACCTTAAATCTAGCCTGATTTAGCCATTCCTTTACCACTTTCGACGTGTGTTTGGGGTCAATGTCCTGTTGAAACACCCAACTGTGCCCCAACCCAACCTCCGGGCTAATGATTTTAGGTTGTCCTAAAGAATTTGGAGGTAATCCTCCTTTTTCATTGTCCCATTTACTCTCTGTAAAGCACCAGTTCCATTGGCAGCAAAACAGGCTCAGAGCTTAATACTACCACCACCATGCTTGATGGTAAGCATGGTGTTCCTGGGATTAAAGGCCTCATCTTTTCTCCTCCAAACATATTCCTGGGTATTGTGGCCAAAAGGTCTTATGTTTTTTCCAAAACATAAGACCTTCTGCAGGAAAGTTCTGTCCTGACTTAAACGTGTGGACAATGCTGAAGAAACAAGTCCATGTCAGAAAACCAACACATTTAGCTGAACTGCACCAATTTTGTCAAGAGAAAAATTCAACCAGAAGCTTGCCAGAAGCTTGTGGATGGCTACCAAAAGTGCTGTATTGCAGTAAAACTTGCCAAGGGACATGTAACCAAATATTAACATTTGCTGTGTGTATACTTTTGACCCAGCACATTTGGTCACATTTTCAGTAGTTCTTCAGGACGTTATGGTATGGGGGACCAGAATATTTTGCTATGACGCTGTTCTCAGGGCATTAAAATCGATTGCAACTGGACTGTTCAATTTGTCTTGGAAGAAGATTTCAGTCCTCATTGGACTAGTCTTAATCAGTTCATGCTCACAAATATGGAACTGATCTAGTCTGAGGGCTTGGTGCCCAGATCCAAACTATTCTCATGAGTGGCATATGTACAAGTAGGAATGATTTTGTTATTTTGTGCTGTAAAAATTATTAATATCTACATTAAAAACAATGTTAACCGTAGAAACGAATCGTATGTACACTGTATCGCGTTGTGTCGAATCGTTGGTACACTGTATTGAATCGTTCTATTTTTTAAATATATCATGTTTGAATCGTATCGTAACAAATGTATCTAGATGTGTATCAAATTATCCATCACAAAGGGATGTCCAACCCTACTAAAAGTCATTTAAAACAGTTTAACTTCCAGGATTAAAGGCCTACTGAAACCCACTACTACCGACCACGCAGTCTGATAGTTTATATATCAATGATGAAATCTTAACATTGCAACACATGCCAATACGGCCGGGTTAACTTATAATGTGCAATTTAAAATTTCCCGGGAAACTTCCGGTTGAAAACGTCTAGGTATGATGACGTTTGCGCGGGACGTCAATGGTTGAAGCGGAAGTATTGGGACACATTGTATCCCAATAGAAACAGCTCTGTTTTCATCGCAAAATTCCACAGTATTCTGGACATCTGTGTTGGTGAATCTTTTGCAATTTGTCTAATGAACAATGGAGACTGCAAAGAAGAAAGCTGTAGGTGGGATCGGTGTATTAGCGGCTGGCTGCAGCAACACAACCAGGAGGACTTTGAGTTGGATAGCAGACGCGCTATCCGACGCTAGCCGCCGACCGCATCGATGATCGGGTGAAGTCCTTCGTCGCACCGCCGATCGCTGGAACGCAGGTGAGCACGGGTGTTGATGAGCAGATGAGGGCTGGCGTAGGTGGATAGCTAATGTTTTTAGCATAGCTCTGTCGAGGTCCCGTAGCTAAGTTAGCTTCAATGGCGTCGTTAGCAACAGCATTGCTAGGCTTTGCCAGGCGGTACAGCATTAACCGTGTGGTTACAGGTCCAGAGTTTGGTAGTATTGTTGATCTTCTGTCTATCCTTCCAGTCAGGGGCTTATTTCTTTTGTTTCTATCTGCATTTAAGCACGTAGCTATCACGTTAGCGCCGTAGCTAAAGTGCTTCGCCGATGTATTGTCGTGGAGATAAAAGTCACTGTGAATGTCCATTTCGCGTTCTCGACTCTCATTTTCAAGAGGATATAGTATCCGAGGTGGTTTAAAATACAAATCCGTGATCCACAATAGAAAAAGGAGAAAGTGTGGAATCCAATGAGCCCTTGTACCTAAGTTACGGTCAGAGCGAAAAAACATACGTCCTGCACTGCACTCTAGTCCTTCACTCTCACGTTCCTCATCCACAAATCTTTCATCCTCGCTCAAATTAATGGGGTAATTGTCGCTTTATCGGTCCGAATCGCTCTCGCTGCTGGTGTAAACAATGGGGAAATGTGAGGAGCCCTTCAACCTGCGACGTCACGCTACTTCCGGTACAGGCAAGGCTTTTTTTATCAGCGACCAAAAGTTGCGAACTTTATCGTCGATGTTCTCTACTAAATCCTTTCAGCTAAAATATGGCAATATCGCGAAATGATCAAGTATGACACATAGAATGGATCTGCTATCCCCGTTTAAATAAGAAAATGTCATTTCAGTAGGCCTTTAAGGATACATTTTGGACAATACACCTCCAAAACACTATTGTGGGACTTACATTATAAGTATTATATAAAATACTATGTTAGTACCTTTAATTCCCCCAACATGAGTACCACGTTGGCCTTCAAAATAGACATTGCTGCTATAATCTAGACTGACAATACAGACAGCCATTGATAGAGCGAGAATATATCATGCTGACTTAAATTAATAATACAATTATTGCTGTGCTGAATTATTGTGTTAAAAATGCTGCTTTTCTGTACGCGCACAGTGGAAAAGCAGCAATGCGTGTGTGAAATGAGACAGAAAGGAAGAGAGGATTCCAGCGTTTAGATGTGATAATTATGCAGGCATGCCACCGACTTGTGGATGAGTGATGGTGGCTACCATCTGTGCCCGCTCAGCGCCAACCTTTCACAGCCTGATGCTGTCACTGAGCAGCAACCAGCAGCGTGTCTTAGTGGAACACGCCACAGTTTTTGGTAAAGGCCTCTCTCTGTCTTGATGATGGAGAGATTATATTCCAACTTTAAAATAATGCAAATTTCAATCACGTCTCTGCCATTGTGATACTTATCTCAAATTCATTATGTGGCAGCTTGGTGCTGTTGGGTGGATTCTTATTTACTGTTTGGGTTGGTATTAAACGTCATGTCATTTTTATCTTTCTTCAGGACGTGCCACAACGTTTCTGCACATAACGGAGTGCACATTGTAAGTTAGTATTTAAGTGCCGTCAATTTGAGGCATCTGTGTAGCAATGACATGAAGTTTTTTGCTGGTGAGACGTGGACTGTCTTGGGAGTTATTTTTACCTCAACCAGGAAATTATGTAATCGTTGGTTTGTCCGTCTGTCAGTGTGTCAGTTAGTGAGCAGTTAGTTAGTTAGTCAGCTAAATATTGTGAAAAGTTAAGGGTGGATTTTAAAGTAAAAGGATGGCATCGACAAACACGTCCCCCCACAGTGAACCAAACTACTGTGGGCCTTGCCATGTGACTTTTCTCTAGAGTTTCTGATCTGATTAGCAATGATATCGATGTGATGGTCTAGGGCTGCACGATTAATCCATATCGAATCGACATCAAGGTTTTCATTAGTGAGATTACGTAACTGCAAGAGGCAGAGGTTTTTTTGTTTTTTTTTCCGCCGTCACCGATATTACGAGTGACAGCCATGTTCGCCAATCAGTATTGTTGAGCCTCGCGTTTCAATCAATCAATCAATTAATTTATACAGCCCTTAATCACTAGTGTCTCAAAGGGCTGCACAAGCCACAACGACATCCTCTTGCTCAGATCCCACATCAGGGCAAGAAAAAACTCAACCCAATGGGCACAATGAGAAACCTCGGAGGGGACCAACTGGTCTAAAAGGGGGGTCTATTTAAAGGCTAGAGTATACAAATGAGTTTTAAGATGGGACTTCTACTGAGGTAGCATCTCTAACAGTTACTGGTAGGGTATTCCAGAGTACTGGAGCCTGAATAGAAAATGCTCTAAAGCCTGCAGACTTTTTTTGGGCTCTGGGAATCACTAATACATATTTCACTAATAAGATTTATGGCCGGGACATATGGTACAATACAATCAGCAAGATAGGATGGAGCTAGACCATTTAGTATTTTATACGTAAGTAGTAAAACCTTAAAGTCACATCTTAAGTGCACAGGAAGCCAGTGCAGGTGAGCCAGTATAGGCGTAATATGATCAAACTTTCTTGTTCTTGTCAAAAGTCTAGCAGCCGCATTTTGTACCAACTGTAATCTTTTAATGCTAGACATAGGGAGACCCGAAAATAATAAGATCTGCAGCAACATGGGTGACAAATCAGCATCTGGCGGCCAATGAAAGTAACTCTGTCATTAATTATTCTTGCAAGTAAGTGAAGTACAGCATTTTCTTATTATGACCCAATCCAAACAACCTTCTCTAGTCACGGTGCAGAAAAAAAAATCAATAAGTACAAAAAGCCTATAAACATAGTCACACATAACACAACCTGCTCATTGAACTTCGGACATTTATCAACATAAAAAAATCAAAATGACACCCACTTAAATCCTTTACAAGTGATTATGGGAAAAATGCAATCCACCATCCCTCATCCACACTGTCCATGTTTGGCGCATTTTATTTGCTTGATATTTCTGATTGGTTAACTTTAAGGATGGTGTCATGGTAGTAAACAAGGTAGGGGTTGAACTTCACATACTCTTAATAACCAATTATTAAAGTTATTAAATATGTATCCATTATATTATAATAATAATATGTACATATATATGTATTCGCTTTTTATATATACATACTACTACTACTTTGCATGCAGTCCGCTTTCGGACAAATTTTTTAAGCACAATATGGCCCCCCAGTCAAAAAGTTAGGACACCCCAGGTTTAAAGCATGACGTAGACAAAAGCTCTGAGTCTGTCTCCATAAAGCCAAATATTTTTGAAAGTCAATTATTGCATATTTTTCTAAAGTGTGGCACATTGAAACAGAATATGTTGATTGACAGTCCAAAAGGAATATGTCTTCCGTCACTTTTTATTTTCACAGTTTTGTACATTTTTATGTATAAAACATAAAAATCGCAATTCAAATCGCAAACACAATTTTGGAGAGAAAAATCACAATTCATTTTTTCTCAATTCTGCAGCCCTATCATGGTGTAAAATAAGTCTTCATGCAAACATTATATTGGTTACATGCGGACAAAAGAACCCGGTTTATGTTGGATTGTGCAGTCAGAAGTGAGAATCACGCAGCCTCATCTTTGGTTTCTGCCCTTTATTTGATCGAGATATGTGCAAATACAACCATTTTTACGTGGGACACAATTTTTTTTTTTCCAAGTCGATTTAGATTGAACTGTATTTTATATAATTTCTACAATGAAATCACAGATTGCTTTAGCCCTCGGGTCGTCACTGGCAAACTTTTTGCGCTTTTTAAATGCAGCAGCAAAAGGAACAAGCCCCGTCTTTTCTGCGCATGGCTTTAGCAGCAGATGTTTTCTTAAGCTATGAAAACCCTGTCATAGTGATAATTATAGCGATGCCGGCATTTCAGTTGGCTGATAAGGCTTGCTTGATGTGTTAAAGCCCGATATTTTTTTCCCACCTTGAAGAAATGTTTGCAGAATATTTGGTGCAAACTACACACGAAATGTCTTCCTCTGAGGGGGCGTGAAAAAACAATGCACAAGTCTTGAGCTAGGTGGCGTGTCGGTGCTGGTGCCAGCAACTCATAGAGTGGTTTGTACGGATATCTAAATAAATACATATTGTTAGTGTCACACCTTTGTGACTGTTATGTTGTTTTTTCCTGTTTGTGTGGTGTTTAAGTTCCTGTCCAGTACTCTTATTTTGTAGTCACCTGGCATTGATTGGCAACCGGGACACACCTGTACCCAATTTCCCATCAGTCTCCTATTTCAGTCTGGCACTGTCTTCCTGGTTCCTGTTTTCCACTGAAAGCCGCACACTGACAAATTAAAACGTGTGGTTCATTTAGATTTTTTAAATTTTCAAAACTAATACAATATGTCGATTTTTTTTTTACCTTTAGGGATCCCCTCAAGTTTAGTTCCGGCCACAGTCATAACAATGTTAAAAAAAAATTATATATATATATATATTTTTATTTTTTTATTTTTTTTATTCATCGCTTACATTTCTTGATCAACTTCAGGTCTATCTGTCCTTATAAAATAAATAAATAATAATTATTTTGTATGCCCGTTTTGCCGAAGAAAACCCTTTTCTTTTTGCAAAAGCACACAATATGCAATATTTTCCCCTAAAAATGGCTCTAAATGGAATATTATATGTGAAGTTATTGGAGCCTTAAGCAGGTCAATAATTCATATCATTCACTTTAATGTATCATGTTTTGAGCAGTGACAGTTTAAAAAAATAAACGAGCCCACTAGCACTATTGGGGATCCAAAAGGGACCCACTAATAAAAGTGTTTAAATAAGATCATGGCTGCCATCATGCAAAACAGTTTTACTGGGGTATAGGGTGGAACTAATGTCCATAAGTCATTGACCATTTGCCTCATGATTATAAAAATTTACGAAATGTTAATTGTCAGCTCCATGCAGTGCTTATAGATGGTGTGGGTATGTGTTAGTAAAGGAACCAACACAAATGCTCCAACCAAGGTGAAGTCCTTCACAGCAGTTTCTACTTGGAAGCTTAAAACTCCAACAGATGTAAGTGGGAGATGTGCTGTCATATCTCCTTGCGACTGACAATTGCTTTGTCATTCTGGGAGTGTCACATCTGCATGCTAACGTGTTTACTCGCCCCGAGAAGTAATGGAAGCTAGAGAAAGGAACCCAACATCCTTTTAAATGACAACAGAGATTGTAATGATAGCTCTGGGGACTGCTGACCCATGGATACTCCATTACCCTCTGACTTCATGTCCTGTTGTGCATTAATATTCTGTATTTACTCAATATCTATAGGATTACTAAGAGACGGGCACCCACCAACCATTAATTTACAAACCCTGTTTCCATATGAGTTGGGAAATTGTGTTAGATGTAAATATAAACGGAATACAATGATTTGCAAATCATTTTCAACCCATATTCAGTTGAATATGCTACAAAGACAACATATTTGATGTTCAAACTCAATCAATCAATCAATCAATGTTTATTTATATAGCCCTAAATCACAAGTGTCTCAAAGGGCTGTACAAGCCACAACGACATCCTCGGTACAGAGCCCACATACGGGCAAGGAAAACTCACCCCAGTGGGACGTCAATGTGAATGACTATGAGAAACCTTGGAGAGGACCGCATATGTGGGTAACCCCCCCCCCATCCCCCTCTAGGGGAGACCGAAAGCAATGGATGTCGAGTGGGTCTGACATAATATTGTGAAAGTCCAACACATCAGCGAAAGTCCAGTCCATAGTGGGGCCAGCAGGAACCATCCCGAGCGGAGACGGGTCAGCAGCGTAGAGATGTCCCCATCCGATGGACAGTCGGATGGGGACTAGTTGGGAGCAGAGTAGAAAAGAAAAGAAACGGCAGATCAACTGGTCTAAAAAGGGAGTCTATTTATAGGCTAGAGTATACAAATGAGTTTTAAGATGAGACTTAAATGCTTCTACTGAGGTAGCATCTCTAACTTTTACCGGGAGGGCATTCCATAGTATTGGAGCCCGAATAGAAAACGCTCTATAGCCCGCAGACTTTTTTTGGGCTCTGGGAATCACTAATAAGCGGAGTTCTTTGAACGCAGATTTCTTGCCGGGACATATGGTACAATACAATCGGCAAGATAGGCAGGAGCTTGACCGTGTAGTATTTTATACGTAAGTAGTAAAACCTTAAAGTCGCATCTTAGGTGCACAGGAAGCCAGTGCAAGTGAGCCAGTATAGGCGTAATATGATCAAACTTTCTTGTTTTTGTCAAAAGTCTAGCAGCCGCATTTTGTACCATCTGTAATCTTTTAATGCTAGACATAGGGAGGCCCGAAAATAAAACGTTACAGTAATCGAGACGAGATGTAACGAACGCATGGATAATGATCTCAGCATCGCTTGTGGACAAAATGGAACGAATTTTAGCGATATTACGGAGATGAAAGAAAACTGATAAACATTTTTTTTTTGCAAATAATCATTAACTTTAGAATTTGATGCCAGCAACACGTGACAAAGAAGTTGGAAAAGGTGGCAATAAATACTGATAAAGTTGAGGAATGCTCATCAAACACTTATTTGGAACATCTCACAGGTGAACAGGCAAATTAGGAACAGGTGGGTGCCATGATTGGGTATAAAAGTAGATTCCATGAAATGCTCAGTCATTCACAAACAAGGATGGGGCGAGGGTCACCACTTTGTCAACAAATGCGTGAGCAAATTGTTGAACAGTTTAAGAAAAACCTTTCTCAACCAGCTATTGCAATGAATTTAGGGATTTCACCATCTACGGTCCGTAATATCATCAAAGGGTTCAGAGAATCTGGAGAAATTACTGCACGTAAGCAGCTAAGCCCGTGACCTCAGTGTGTAAAGGATATCACCACATGGGCTCAGGAACACTTCAGAAACCCACTGTCAGTAACTACAGTTGGTCGCTACATCTGTAAGTGCAAGTTAAAACTCTCCTATGCAAGGCGAAAACCGTTTATCAACAACACCCAGAAACGCCGTCGGATTCGCTGGGCCTGAGCTCATCTAAGATGGACTGATACAAAGTGGAAAAGTGTTCTGTGGTCTGACGAGTCCACATTTGTTTTTGGAAACTGTGGATGTCGTGTCCTCCGGACCAAAGAGGAAAAGAACCATCCAGATTGATATAGGCGCAAAGTTGAAAAGCAAGCATCTGTGATGGTATGGGGGTGTATTAGTGCCCAAGACATGGGTAACTTACACATCTGTGAAGGCGCCATTAAAGCTGAAAGGTACATACAGGCTTTGGAGCAACATATGTTGCCATCCAAGCAACATTACCATGGACGCCCCTGCTTATTTCAGCAAGACAATGCCAAGCCACGTGTTACATCAACGTGGCTTCATAGTAAAAAAGTGCGGGTACTAGACTGGCCTGCTTGTAGTCCAGACCTGTCTCCCATTGACAATGTGTGGCGCATTATGAAGTCTAAAATACCAAAACGGAGACCCCCGGACTGTTGAACAACTTAAGCTGTAAATCAAGCAAGAATGGGAAAGAATTCCACCTGAGAAGCTTAAAAAATGTGTCTCCTCAGTTCCCAAACGTTTACTGAGTGTTGTTAAAAGGAAAGGCCATGTAACACAGTGGTGAACATGACCTTTCCCAACTACTTTGGCACGTGTTGCAGCCATGAAATTCTAAGTTAATTATTATTTGCAAAAAAAAAAAAAAAGTTTATGAGTATTAACATCAAATATCTTGTCTATGTAGTGCATTCAATTGAGTATGGGTTGAAAAGGATTTGCAAATCATTGTTTTCATTTTATATTTACATCTAACACAATTTCCCAACTCATATGGAAACGGGGTTTGTACATGGAATTTAAACTCTAAAGTATTCAGTAAATTGCATAGCTGTGCCAAATAAATGTTCCATTTTGGCAGACAAAACACTACAAGTCATTTTGAAGTGATACAATATTAGTACAACTCATGCACGTTTAACATTGTGTAGTATGGAATGTTAGAAAAGGTTTAATCAAGTGAAATTAGTCAAACAGATGACATTGGTTTGTATATGAAAAACTAACCTATTTATTAATAACTGTCTGCACTTGACTTAAGTCTTCAAATTGAAGTAGAGTGATTTTGTTTTTGGTGACACCTAATGGTCACAATAATTCATGAAGTTAAGCTCATGACACAGTAAATTGAATGTTGCAGACATTATTCTTACTAGATACTTTCCAATATGCTTCTGCCTTGGAGACTTTGTTTGTGTAATATGCAACTATAGTTATTTGATACCTGTTTATAGGGATGTCCTGATCAACATTTTACTAAAGTAAACTCAGTAGCACATTTTTATGAAGCTTATCTCCATAAATGTAGAATTTGCTAGTGCTGTAGTGTTGTAAATTAGATGATGTACTATATTTGTGGTATTAAATGCTACGTACAATTCTTTTAACAAAACACAGTGTGTAGTGCACAGTAACTAAACAAAAACAAAAAATACGGTTGACTCCCATTAAAATCATTTCGGTTTTGCCCTTATAGCCTTCCTGTATCTGGAGATTTACTCCCTCAGTTGGTAAACGATAACAAAAATGACCAAACAAATGTTTTGTAATAATAAGAACAAGAAAAAGACAAATATTAATTTAACCACTTGAGTATCATTTCTATACTGATACTATAATGAGTATCAATAGCAGTGGTGTGCCGTCAGGGCCAGCAAGGCCTTCTCTGCTGGCCTAACATAACCAGAAATCATGATCATAATTAAAGAGAAAAGTAATTTTTTATTTACTTTCCCTAAATATCTAAAAGTATTAATTTTCTCTTTATGTCATATTATGCTCTTTCCAGTGCTGTTGTTTTTAGGTTAGAGTTTGTATCCAATCAGAATTCAGCCAGCTTACAGGACTGTCTCAGAAAATTAGAATATTGTGATAAAGTCCTTTATTTTCTGTAATGCAACTAAAAACATAAAAATGTCATACATTCTGGATTCATTACACATCAACTGAAATATTGCAAGCCTTTTATTATTTTAATATTGCTGATTATGGCATACAGCTTAAGAAAACTCAAAAATCCTATCTCAAAAAATTTGAATATTTCCTCAGACCAAGTAAAAAAAAAAAAATTTTTAACAGCAAAACAAAATCAAACATTTGAAAATGTCAATTAATGCACTCAGTACTTGGTTGGGAATCCTTTTGCATGGATTACTGCATCAATGCGGCGTGGCATGGAGGCAATCAGCCTGTGGCATTGCTGAGGTGTTATAGATGCCCCGGATGCTTCAATAGCGGCCTTTAGCTCATTTGCATTATTGGGTCTGGTGTCTTTCAGCTTCTTCTTCACAATACCCCACAAATTCTCTATGGGGTTCAGGTCAGGGGAGTTGGCAGGCCAATCGAGGACAGTAATGCCATGGTCAGTACACCAGTTACTGATGAAATCATGATCTCCATAGAGCTTTTCAACAGATGGAAGCATGTAGCCATATTACCATGGTCAAGCCACTCCTTAACTCAAGACAACGGTAGAAGCGTCTGACTTGGGCTATGGAAAAGTAGCACTGGACTGTTGCAGAGTGGTCCAGAGTCCGAAGTCAAGTCGCTAGAGCAGGGGTCCCCAAACTACGGCCCGCGGGCCGAATCCGGCCCGCCAGCGTCCAAAATCAGGCCCGCGGGAAGTCCCAAGTATAAAAAAAAAAAAAAAATGTTTCCTGTCTTTTCTTATCCACTTTGTACCGCTTGCTACTCACGGTATCTCCTAGCCGCTCAGGCAAATCATACTGTCTAAAAATGCATTTTCTCATCGATAACGTGACATCATCGCGCGCGCGGAAAGTGCGCTATATATATATCTAATATATATATGTATATATATATATATATATATATATATATATATATATATATATATATATATATATATATATATACAGCCCGGCCCCCGGCCAAATTGTTTTAACCCAATGCGGCCCCCGAGTCAAAAAGTTTGGGGACCCCTGTGCTAGAGTCTGGAGGAAGGCTGGAGAGGAGCAAAATCCAAGTTGCTTGAAATCCAGTGTGAAGTTCCCACAGTCAGCATTGGTTTGGGGAGCCATGTCAGCTGCTGGTGTTGGTCCACTGTGTTTCATCAAGTCCAGAGTCAATGCAGCTGTGTACCAAGAGATTTTAGAGCACTACATGCTTCCATCTGTTGAAAAGCTCTATGGAGATGATGATTTAATTTTCCAGCATGATCTGGCACCTGCCCACAGTGCCAAAACCACCAGTAACTGGTGTACTGACCATAGCATTACTGTCCTCGATTGGCCTGCCAACTCCCCTGACCTGAACCCCATAGAGAATTTGTGGGGTATTGTGAAGAAGAAGCTGAAAGACACCAGACCCAATAATGCAAATGAGCTATTGAAGCATCCTGGGCATCCATAACACCTCAGAAATGCCACAGACTGATTGTCTCCATGCCACGCCGCATTGATGCAGTAATCCGTGCAAAAGGATTCCCAATCAAGTACTGAATGCATTAGTTGACATTTTCAAATGTTTGATTTTGTTTTGCTGTTAAAAATCTTTTTTTTTTACTTGGTCTGAGGAAATATTCTAATTTTTTGAGATACGATTTTTGAGTTTTCTTAAAGGCCTACTGAAATGAAATGTTCTTATTTAAACGGGGATAGCAGGTCCATTCTATGTGTCATACTTGATCATTTCGTGATATGGCAAAATGGCGGCGCATGGGAATGCAGTGGCTATGCTAACGCTCTTGGGAGTGTAGAGCGATTTGGCAAAAAACACCCGTCATTTCTGTCAATTTCATGGCTGGCTCAAAGCGTGAACACTCTGTGATCACATACGACCGACAGACAATTCTGGATGTGGATGGATCGGGTCGTTATAGACTGAAAGATGCATGTACGGTGGACCTCCTCGCTAGCATGGGAATACTTCGTGGGCTACATCGAGCGTCAGGCTGGATAATCCCTGCACACATAGCAATTCTCTTAGAATAAAACACAACTCACTTAATGTTTTTTCTTTTGTGACCGTGTCAGAGGCAGACATACATTGTACTGAGGTAGCTAACTATGATGCGTTCAGTTTATCGCAACATCAAGCAAACAATCTGAATATCCCCGTCGTATCAATTCCTAGATATGGTCGAAACTATTTAAAGTGCAATACGCATAATAAACGCAACATTATTAATATTGCTACTTCGGATAATTTCAACAAACAATCCTCAAAACAGCCCACTACCTATAATATGGGCTTTTTAAACATAAGATCATTATCTTCCAAAACGCTATTAGTTAATGAAGTCATTAGAGACAACAAACTTGACGTCGTTGGTCTCGCCGAGACCTGGCTCAAACCAGACGATTTTTTTGCGCTAAATGAGGCATCTCCTCCTGGCTATACCAATACACATGTTGCCCGACCTCTTAAAAGGGGAGGGGGTGTCGCACTAATATACAATGAAAACTATGATCTTACACCTAACCTAAATAATAAATATAACTCGTTTGAGGTGCTCACTTTGAGGTTTGTCACACCGCTGCCTCTCCACCTGGCTGTTATCTACCGCCCCATGGGCCCTATTCGGACTTCATCAGTGAATTCTCAGAGTTTGTTGCTGATCTAGTGACGCACGCCGACAATATAATCATAATGGGGGACTTTAAAGGCCTACTGAAATGAATTTTTTTTATTTAAACGGGGATAGCAGATCTATTCTATGTGTCATACTTGATCATTTCGCGATATTGCCATATTTTTGCTGAAAGGATTTAGTATAGAACAACGACGATAAAGATTGCAACTTTTGGTATCTGATAAAAAAAAGGCTTGCCCCTACCGGAAGTAGCGTGACGTAGTCAGTTGAACATATACGCAAAGTTCCCTATTGTTTACAATGATGGCCGCATGAAGTGAGAGGGATTCGGACCGAGAAAGCGACAATTTCCCCATTAATTTGAGCAAGGATGAAAGATTTGTGGATGAGTAAAGTGCAAGTGAAGGACTAGTGGGGAGTTGAAGCTATTCAGATAGGGAAGATGCTGTGAGAGCCGGGGGTGACCTGATATTCAGCTGGGAATGACTACAACAGTAAATAAACACAAGACATATATACCGTATTTTCCGCACCATAAGCCGCACCTAAAAACCACAATTTTTGTCAAAAGCAGACAGTGCGGCTAATAACCCGGTGCGCCTTATATATGGATTAATATTCATATTTATTTTCATAAGGTTTAGGTCTCGCAACTACGGTAAACAGTCGCCATCTTTTTTCCCCGTAAAAGAGGAAGCGCTTCTTCTTCTACGGTAAGCAACCGCCCCATAGAAGAGGAAGCGCTTCTTCTTCTACTGTAAGCAACCGCCAAGGTGAGCACCCGCCCCCGGAGAAGAAGAAGCTCGCGGATATTTAATTTCATTTGTTTTTCTGTAAAGACAACAAAATGTCTCCTACTAAGAGACACGCGTACAAGGTTCCACTGGCTTTTGATATTCATGTGAACCGCACTGTGGATACAACGGGAGCACGTACGGTGAATATTCGCACCACAGGGAATGAGAAGTCGTCCTACTGTGGTTGTAGCTTGCCATGCTAACGGCCAGAAACTTCCACCCACGGTGATATTCAAAAGGAAGACCTTGCCAAAAGAGAACTTTCCAGCCGGCGTCATCATAAAAGCTAACTCGAAGGGATGGATGGATGAAGAAAAGATGAGCGAGTGGTTGATAGACGTTTACGCGAAGACACCGGGTGACTTTTTTCACGCAGCGCCGTTCCTGTTGATCTACGACTGCATGCGCGTCCACATCACAGATGGTGTCAAAAAACAAGTGAAGCACACCGAAGAAGAATAATTCGAGGGATTTGTAGATGAGTAATAACTTCAGAAAGTGAGCTTTAAATGTTTATTTTGTGTGTTGTGTGACACTAACGTATGAGCAACGTTGAGTTATTGATGTTGCTATTGCTCTGCACTATTTTGAGTGTTACTATTTTTGTGATTGCACATTTGCACATTACATTTTGGGAGTGAACAGAGTTGTTAGAACGCTGGTTTGTAATATATTATTAAAGTTTGACTGACCTATCTGACTGTTTTGTTGACATTCCCTTTAGCGTAGCGTAGGTGCGGCTAATAGCACGGGGCGGCTAACAGGTAAACAAAGTTTTGAAATATGCCGTTCATTAAACGTGCGGCTAATAACACGGGGCGCCTTATGGTGCGGAAAATACGGTATACTCTATTAGCCACAACACAACCAGGCTTATATTTAATATGCCACAAATGAATCCTGCATAATAACACCTGCGTGTTTGTTTTGCTAGCTCCTAGCTCCTCTGCTAGCTCCTAGCTCCATAGAACACGCCAATACAATTCAAACACCTGATCAACACACACAATCACTCAGCCCAAAAGACCGTTCACCTAACCCGGGGGTCGGCAACCCGCGGCTCTAGAGCCGCATGCGGCTCTTTAGCGCCGCCCTAGTGGCTCTCTGGAGATTTTTCAAAAATGTATGAAGAATGGAAAAAGATGAGGGGGAAAAAAATCTATTTTTTTGTTTTAGTATGGTTTCTGTAGGAGGACAAACATAACACAAACCTCCCTAATTGTTATAAAGCACACTGTTTATATTAAACATGCTTCACTGATTCGAGTATTTGGCGAGCGCTGTTTTGTCCTACTAATTTTGGCGGTCCTTGAACTCACCGTATAGTTTGCTTCCATGTATAACTTTCTCCGACTTTCTAGGACGTGTTTTATGCCACTTCTTTTTCTGTCTCATTTTGTCCACCACACTTTTAACGTCGTGCGTGAAGGCACAACGGTGAGTTTTGTTGATGTTATTGACTTGTGTGGAGTGCTAATCAGACATATTTGGTCACTGCATGACTGCAAGCTAATCGATGCTAACATGCTATTTAGGCTAGCTATATGTACATATTGCATCATTATGCCTCATTTGTAGCTATATTTGAGCTCATTTAGTTTCCTTTAAGTCCTCTTAATTAAATGTATATCTCATGACACATGTAATATGGCTTTGATTTTTTTGCGGCTCCAGACAGATTTGTTTTTGTATTTTTGGTCCAATATGGCTCTTTCAACATTTTGGGTTGCCGACCCCTGACCTAACCCAAGGTTCATAAAGCTTATATATTTTTAAAAAGTTACGTACGTGACGCGCACGTACGGTACGGTACGTGTTATGCTAGCTCCTAGCTCCTATGCTAGCTCCTAGCTCCATAGAACACGCCAATACAATTCAAACACCTGATCAACACACACAATCACTCAGCCCAAAAGACCGTTCACCTAACCCAAGGTTCATAAAGCTTATATATTTTTAAAAAGTTACGTACGTGACGCGCACGTACGGTACGGTACGTGTTATGCTAGCTCCTAGCTCCTATGCTAGCTCCTAGTTCCATAGAACACGCCAATACAATTCAAACACCTGATCAACACACACAATCACTCAGCCCAAAAGACCGTTCACCTAACCCAAGGTTCATAAAGCTTATATATTTTAAAAAAGTTACGTACATACGCAAAAAAAAGTTGCGCACATATGGTCAAGCATCAAAAGTTTAGAAGCCAAAGCTGCATACTCACAGTAGCACGTCTGCGTCTTTGTCATCCAAATCAAAGTAATCCTGGTAAGAGTCTGTGTTGTCCCAGTTCTCTACAGGCGTCTGTGTATCGAAGTCAAAAGTCCTCCTGGTTAGAGTCTCTGTTATCCGAGTTCTTCCATCTTGACTGCATCTTTCGGGAATGTAAACAAAGAAGCGCCGGCTGTGTACTGTTGTGGCTGACTACGTTCGAAAAATACGTCCATTTCGCACCGAAAACTTTCTTCTTTGCTTGCTCAGTTTCCTTCTCCATAATGCAATGAACATGATTGAAACAGATTCACGAACACAGATGTCCAGAATACTGTGGAATTATGAAATGAAAACAGAGCTTTTTCGTATTGGCTTCAATGTGGAAGGCATACCCGTGTTCCCCGGTCTACGTCACGCGCATACGTCATCCTCAGAGGCGTTTCGAACCGGAAGTTTAGCGGCAAATTTAAAATGTCACTTTATAAGTTAACCCGGCCGTATTGGCATGTGTTATAATGTTAAGATTTCATCATTGATATATAAACTATCAGACTGCGTGGTCGGTAGTAGTGGGTTTCAGTAGGCCTTTAATATCCATATGAATACCCCATTGGACCCTCCATGCGTGGCGCTCCAGACTATAATTGATAGCTGTGGTCTTACACAAATAATAAATGAACCCACGCATCGCAACGGTAATACGATAGATCTAGTGCTTGTCAGGGGTGTCACCACCTCTAAAGTTACGATACTCCCGTACACTAAAGTAATGTCCGATCATTACCTTATAAAATTCGAAGTTCTGACTCATTGTCAACAAACTAATAATAATAATAATAACTACTATAGCAGCCGCAACATTAATGCTGCCACAACGACGACTCTTACTGACCTACTGCCTTCGGTAATGGCACCATTCCCAAATTATGTGGGCTCTATTGATAACCTCACTAACAACTTTAATGACGCCCTGCGCGACACCATTGATATTGTAGCACCGCTAAAGCTAAAAGGGCCCCTAAAAGGCGTACCCCATGGTTTACAGAAGAAACTAAAGCCCAGAAATTATCATGTAGAAAGCTGGAACGCAAATGGCGTGCGACTAAACTTGAGGTTTTCCATCAAGCATGGTGTGATAGTTTAATAACTTATAAACGCATGCTTACCTCAGCTAAAGCTAAATATTACTCAAATCTCATCCACCTCAACAAAAATGATCCTAAATTTCTGTTTAGTACAGTAGCATCGCTAACCCAACAAGGGACTTCTCCCAGTAGCTCCACCCACTCAGCAGATGACTTTATGAATTTCTTTAATAAGAAAATTGAAGTCATTAGAAAAGAGATTAAAAACAATGCATCTCAGCTACAACTGGGTTCTATTAACACAGATACGACTGTATATACGACGGATACCGCCCTCCAAAATAGTTTCTCTCTCTTTGATGAAATAACATTGGAGGAATTGTCAAAATGTGTAAATGGGACAAAAGAAACAACATGTTTACTTGACCCAATTCCTGGGAAACTTATCAAGGAGCTTTTTGTATTACTAGGTCCATCAGTGTTAAATATTATAAACTTATCACTTTCCTCTGGCACTGTTCCCCTAGCATTCAAAAAAGCGGTTATTCATCCTCTACTCAAAAGACCTAACCTCGATCCTGATCTCCTGGTAAACTACCGGCCGGTGTCCCACCTTCCGTTTATCTCGAAAATCCTCGAAAAAATTGTAGCACAGCAGCTAAATGAACACTTATCGTCTAACAATCTCTGTGAACCTTTTCAGTCCGGTTTCAGGGCAAATCACTCTACGGAGACAGCCCTCGCAAAAATGACTAATGATCTATTGCTAACGATGGATTCTGATGCTTCATCTATGTTGCTGCTTCTTGATCTTAGCGCCGCTTTCGATACTGTTGATCATAATATGGATGCAGTATGTCTCCCATAACAATGTGACCTCGGACTATGTTAAGGTAACGTGCGGAGTTCCCCAGGGTTCGGTTCTTGGCCCTGCACTCTTTAGTATTTACATGCTGCCGCTAGGTGACATCATACGCAAATACGGTGTTAGCTTTCACTGTTATGCTGATGACACCCAACTCTACATGCCCCTAAAGCTGACCAACACGCCGGATTGTAGTCAGCTGGAGGCGTGTCTTAATGAAATTAAACAATGGATGTCCGCTAACTTTTTGCAACTTAACGCTAAGAAGACGAAAATGCTGATTATCGGTCCTGCTCAACACCGACATCTATTTAATAATACCACCTTAACATTTGACAACCAAACAATTAAACAAGGTGACTCTGTAAAGAATCTGGGTATTATCTTCGACCCAACTCTCTCGTTTGAGTCGCACATTAAAAGTGTTACTAAAACGGCCTTCTTTCATCTCCGTAATATCGCTAAAACTCGTCCCATTTTGTCCACAAGCGATGCTGAGATCATTATCCATGCGTTCGTTATATCTCGTCTCGATTACTGTAACGTTTTATTTTCGGGCCTCCCTATGTCTAGCATTAAAAGATTACAGATGGTACAAAATGCGGCTGCTAGACTTTTGACAAAAACAAGAAAGTTTGATCATATTACGCCTATACTGGCTCACTTGCACTGGCTTCCTGTGCACCTAAGATGCGACTTTAAGGTTTTACTACTTACGTATAAAATACTACACGGTCACATATGCGGTCCTCTCCAAGGTTTCTCATAGTCATTCACATTGACGTCCCACTGGGGTGAGTTTTCCTTGCCCGTATGTGGGCTCTGTACCGAGGATGTCGTTGTGGCTTGTACAGCCCTTTGAGACACTTGTGATTTAGGGCTATATAAATAAACATTGATTGATTGATTGATATTGCCATATTTTTGCTGAAATGATTTAGTAGAGAACATCGACGATAAAGTTTGCAACTTTTGGTCGCTGATAAAAAAAGCCTTGCCTGTACCGGAAGTAGCGTGACGTCACAGGTTTTTGAGCGCCTAACATCTGCACATTGTTTACAATCATGGCCAGCAGCAGCGAGAGCGATTCGGACCGAGAAAGCGACGATTACCCCATTAATTTGAGCGAGGATGAAAGATTTGTGGATGAGGAAAGTGAGAGTGAAGGACTAGAGGGCAGTGGAAGCGATTCAGATAGGGAAGATGCTGTGAGAGGCGGGTGGGACCTGATATTCAGCTGGGAATGACTAAAACAGTAAATAAACACAAGACATATATATACTCTATTAACCACAACACGACCAGGCTTATATTTAATATGCCACAAATTAATCCGCATAACAAACACCTCCCCCTTCCCGTCCATATAACCCTCCAATACAAATCAAACACCTGCACAACACACTCAATCCCACAGCCCAAAGTACCGTTCACCTCCGTAAAGTTCATACAGCACATATATTTCCCCAAAGTTACGTACGTGACATGCACATAGCGGCAGGCACGTACGGGCAAGCGATCAAATGTTTGGAAGCCAAAGCTTTACTCACGGTAGCGCGTCTGCTATCCAACTCAAAGTCCTCCTGGTTGTGTTGCTGTAGCCAGCCGCTAATACACCGATCCCACCTACAGCTTTCTTCTTTGCTGTCTTCATTGTTCATTAAACAAATTGCAAAAGATTCACCAACACAGATGTCCAGAATACTGTGGAATTTTGTGATGAAAACAGACGACTTAATAACTGGCCACAATGGTGTCCCAATATGTCCGCACAATCCGTGACGTCACGCGCAAACGTCATCATACCGAGACGTTTTCAGCAGAATATTTCGCGGAAAATTTAAAATTGCACTTTACTAATCTAACCCGTATTGGCATGTGTTGCAATGTTAAGATTTCATCATTGGTATATAAACTATCAGACTGCGTGGTCGGTAGTAGTGGGTTTCAGTAGGCCTTTAAGCTGTATGCCATAATCAGCAATATTAAAATAATAAAAGGCTTGCAATATTTCAGTTGATGTGTAATGAATCTAGAATGTATGACATTTTCATGTTTTTAGTTGCATTACAGAAAATAAAGGACTTTATCACAATATTCAATTTTCTGAGACCGTCCTGTATGTTGCAATGCTGTACGAAATCTGCCCGGAGCTTTCAGAATCAACAATGCGGGCGTCTGTGCACTGTAAGTAAACAGACACATAGAGTTGATAGACAATTGCAATAGCCAATCAAATCACGAGTTGTTGTCAGAAAGGCCTTCTAGCTGGCTTTACGCTGTGATTGGATACTCACTTGGGAGTCCCAAGTGGGTAACCAATCACAAGTTGCGAAAACAGGAAGTGGCACCGGAGCCATAGAAAGCCACAGAAAACTCACCGGTACTCACAAAGAAGGAGAGCAAAATGTTGATTAGGTGGCAGATATATATATTTGCAAGGCTATTTTCAAGAAGGATACTTAAGAGAACTACATCTTGTGAGACGAGGTCGGCCGACACCGGAAGCTATCCCGGCGGTGAAATGGTTTGCCCGCCACTTTCACACGAATCAACCGACTACGAACGTACCGCTGGCTTATACGACGTCGAATGGGTTCTACAAATTGTGAGTTCAAATATTTAGTTTCATTTGTTTTATACAATTTTTTTAATTTTTACAGTACCACGTAAGATACTGTATGTTTTAATTGCTGAAGCGGGTTTATTGAATGTTAAATGCGCTGAAAAATAGACTGTTTTGTACACTGTTGAGGGGATTCAATGCCAGTAGCGTGCAAGTGGGTTTCTGTATAGTATCTCTAGCAGTGCCCATGTGGTGACATCAATTATGGTATTTTGAGAGGTAAAGTCGGACTAAGTAGAACATCACTGAAGGCGTAGGTGAGAAACGCACGGCCCGCCACTGATCAATAGTATTGACATTTGGATCGATCACTACTACTTTTGTAACGTTCTGCGGTAATTGTGACCCCATGATGCAGGAAACAAGAGGACGACTTGGAGGCAAGAAAAGTGTATTAAATCTATAAAACAGCAACGGAAGAACACACAACAAGGCAGTAACAAAGACAATTTTCAGTCCTGACTGCAGGGTAGGTTGGTATATAAGGAAGCCTGTTTGGCAATGATGAACAGGTGTGTATGGAGGTTAATTTGTGTCTTCATTACGAAAGCTTTTTTTTGACACTGAATTTATTTAACTTAATTTTTTGCGTTGGAATTTTGTGAACTGATTTTTTTTTTCCATCAAATTATGCTGACAATTTCCTTGAAAAAAACTCAGTGTATAAAAAGTCAGTGTAAAAATATTCAGTATAAAAATTTAGTCTCGAAAGATTTGCTGCTTTAAAAAGCAAGACTCACTTCCGGTAAAATAAGGCTAAAGCAGTCGATCCTGTCTCAGAACCAGCCAATGAGTTGTCAAGTTTGAAGTCACTTGACACAGGTTTCGCAAAACAGCATAAAAAAAGCAGTTAACTGATCATAATACAATATAATAAACACTTCAAATCTGCACTTTTGAGTGACATGCGAAGCTCTGGGAATGAACAGAGTGGGCGGGGCAAAAAGCCATAGCGAGTGTAAAACGGAGGCTGATTTCTACAGCAAACTTCTGCAGAACTGTGATACTATATCAAATAACTGAATGTTTTTTTCCCTTTGCGTTTATGTTTCGCCGTATTTGTTCTTGCTTTATTTTAAAAGATGTCGATGAAAGAAGTGGTCTTCAGGAGCGCAAAGCATATTCTCAATATCCGGTGTTTTATTGTTCATAGCTTATACTGCACATATCATCGCACATTCTATATTTGTATATACATTCTGATTGTCCTATAATTCAGTAAAATAACAAGTTCATTTTGTTGTTGAGATGGTCTGTTAAGGTTTTTACTGAAAAAGACACTCAAATGTACATGAAAATACGTAATGTGGGATGTACAACAGTGACGTGCAGTCACTAGAGGCAGGTGAGGCGGGGCCTCACGTGCCATCATGGAAAGAAAAAAAATGTAAAAAGAAAAAAAAAAAATTTAATTGTTATATGTATCCAGTGATTATACTATAAAGTTATTTTCCATTTAACTTCACCAGTTTTAGATTATTTTTATTCAAAATCGCTGAATTTTCACATTTGCCGTTCAAATACTGAGAAGACACGGTGCGGTGATCAGCAGCCAGTTGAGGCACGTCACTCAGTTGTGCCTCAACATGGATTGCGGACTCGGCTAACTGCTGACCTGCTGTGCAGTGAGACTGTATTGCTATATGAACTATATTATACATTTCCATAGTTTAGTTAGCTGAGGTATATAATGTACAGTGTATTTTGTCAACAACTGTATGTGTGTAACGTACTTCTTGTGCTGAGCAATCATAAAACTGCTGCAAAGACGCACTGGCTGAGGCTCGCAGTAATCCAGCCTCCATGTGCCGGTTAATGTACCCCCGCCGTAGAATGCACCCCCTGACGGGAGTGTTATATCAACTAAAGCCCACACTTAAACTTTCCACGTGCAAGATTGAATCTATTTAAAAAGCCAAAAAGTGCAAAAACAATAATGTTCTTGTTGGAGTTGTGAATGAATGCAGGGCCACAACATTAGGTACACCTGCAGACTGCAGCACGGATTTCATATTTCAGTCATTCACAACTCCTCCAACACGAACATTATTGTTTTTGCACTTTTTGGCTTCTTATTAAATAACTTTTTTAAATAGATTAAATCTTGCACGTGGAAAGTTTAAGTGTGGGCTTTAGTTGACATAACACTCCCGTCAGGGGGTGCATTCTACGGCGGGGGTGCATTAATTCAGCACAACAGCGGCGCATGGACTTAATTTATAAGTAAAGGTAAGACCATAAAACAGTTTTTTAATTAAATGTGCTTTTTTGTGTGCTACAGTTTGTATGTGTAAAGTTAAAGTTAAGTTAAAGTACCAATGATTGTCACACACACACTAGGTGTGGTGAAATTTGTCCTCTGCATTTGACCCATCCCTTGATCACCCCCTGGGAGGTGAGGGGAGCAATGGGCAGCAGTGGCGCCGCGCCCGGGAATAATTTTTGGTGGTTTAACCCCCAATTCCAACCCTTGATGCTGAGTGCCAAGCAGGGAAGAATGCTGGTATGAGCTTTTAAACATAACCCGTTAACTACTGCCAATGAAATGGTGAATAAGATACTCTTTAGGGTTCATATGTTTGTAAATCTGACTGTGATGAAGTCAGTGCCTCACCAGCCATGAACCTCACCGCACGTCACTGATGTACAATATTAACTATGAACAATAAAACACTGAATATTTAAAATGTATGAACTTTATTGGAGACCACCTCCTTGATCGACATATTTTATAACCCAGCAGGAGCAAAAAAGATGCAAAAACAAGGCAAAAAATAAAAGCAAAATACAATCCATCCATTTTCTACCGCTTGTCCCTCTCGGGGTCGCCGGGTGTGCCTATCCCAGCTCAATTCGGGCGGAAGGCAAGGTACTCCCTTGACAAGTCGCCACCTCATCGCAGGGCCAACACAGATAGATATAATGTATAATATATAATCATAATCCATTAATGACCGCATGTTGTCTTGTGAACAGCGAGTTTACGCTCAAACATGTATTCCTCCCTCCATGAATGCAGCCAAACATCTCTCTCTCTCTCTCTATATATATATATATAGCCCGTGTTTTCCTTATGTTTACATGAACATCATTATCCAGCACCATCTGCTGGTCATATTGTGTATCACAGTCAGTTTAGCTGCATATCATAACACCTACAAACCGTATGCCACTCAAAAGTGCAGATTTTAACCATCAGAATAATTTATATAGTTTGAAAACATTCAGCAGGCTGCATTGAAATGTTAATTATGTTGTATCATGCCAAGGTAGCCAAGTTAACATTTTTTTTAATGCTGTTTTGCAAGACCCGTGTCACGTGACTTCAAACTTGCCACCTCATTGGCCTTATTTTACTGAAAGTGATTCTTGCTTTTTAAAGCAGCAATTTTTTCGACACTCAATTTTTCAGCTCTGAATATTTTTACACTGAATTTTAATATACATATGTTTTTTTTTCCAATGAAATTGTCAGCATAATTTGATGTAAAAATTCAGGTCACAAAATTCAAAAGCAAAAAATTTAGTTACATAAATTCAGTGTTTTCGTAATGAAGACACAAATTAACCTCCATAGGTGTGCTCAGGTTGCCAATCAGGTACTGGTGAGGGGAAAAGCACTCAGGCCAGAGTGGTGAAACCAGACAGAAAGTGAACAAAAATAGAGTGCTGGACAGGAAACCAGTACACGAAATAAAGAAACACAACATGTCAGACCCAACTTTACGAAGAAGCTTTTGCGATTAGCTTCTATTGTCGTCCTACTCGGTGTGTGTGTGTGTGTGTTTGTGTAGCATGCTTAGCCATTTCTTTTCCTCTAGTTCCTCCAGTGATAATGATTCTTGGAAGAAACCTTTCCTCCATGGGGGTGAGGATTACAATCTTGAAGCGACTTCTCGATGAATCGCTTCTTCCAGCTTGTTCTCAAATTCAAGGAATTCAAGGATACTATTCCTGCATGTTTTTAACAAGGAATATGGAAATGTAATTGTGTCTCTCTAAACAAGCATTTATTTAATAGGAATATTTCAAGTGAATACAATCTTTAGCACGTAAACACTGACACACAGCTGCAGTAAAGATTGGCTTGGCCCGGCAGCTCATCAGCTGAAAAGGGCAAATATTGTCCACGATCCAATCCCACAATCGGGATTGGGGCATCTCTACTTGTTTGTATTGACAAATGTTGAGTTTTTGACTGCAATATTGTTCAATTAAGAACACCTATTACGTATGTCTAACTTGTGTGCTTAGCTGTTGTGTAGCTGCTAGCGCTTGGCAGCCTAGTAGCTTTACCTTTTGTAAATGTGAATACAAAAATACAAGAAAAAAAACAACCTTGTGTGCTAATAGGAGGACATTTAGCATTTAATTGGCCGTCGAGTAAACGCGCTGCAGGATTGTTTTCATCGTGCTTGTATCTGAGATTTTATTTTTTAATTTGATGCATATTTTTTAGCTGATATCAAACCGATATTGGATCGGGACACCCCTAGTTTAGTATGCCTATTAGTTGTTTCGTAATATTTAAATCTGAAGTAAAAAGGGGTTTTATAACTGCAAGGCGCACGCAATAAAGGATTTTGAGTTTAAAAAAAAATTTTTTTAGGGCTCCTTATGGGTGCATCCATTATTTTTTGCCATTGGCTGTGGGTCTTGGACAGTAACCCCCGTGAATGGTGGAAATCTGCTGTATTGTAAATCGTTAGTCCCACTGGTTTACAACTCGTGTGCAATTTTCACTGCTCCAGATGTGACCTAACTCTGGCTTGTCTCTTGAGGGCTGTCCAAAGCATTCGCAATGCTGCTTATGTGAATGTACAACATCTCCACCAATTACCATCAAGGATTTCTATGTTTACCTTCAAGTGGTTTGAGCATTGTGCTGACCCTCTGTAGTGCAAGTTGGCCGAGGAACTGTATCAAGGTCAAACCCGTCCTTCCATGCATTTTAAATCCCTCGCCAGGTACACAAATACTCAATAGTCAGTTACATGAATTACTTCGCTACCAATGAGCCGTGTACAACCTCTAATTATCTTAGATCAGGGGTGTCAAAGTCAAATGGACGGAGGGCCAAATAAAAAATTTAGCTACAAGCCGAGGGCCGGACTGTTCGAATGTTCATTGAAAAATTTTTAAATGACGCATATAGTCTAGTGAACCTAATTGAACCTACTGAAAACCTAACAAATATATTCCAATATGATCAGATAAATAAAGCAATATTTTCTTATGGCTCTGTCAGTAATCTTTAATTTTCAACAGACACAAAAGACAAATTTCCTTTATATAAAAATCCCCATAACATGAACATTAAATGAAAGAAACCGGTATTCAAGGCACCATCAGTAGCCTATATTTTCTATTTTAGCAAAAGTGGGCTAAATTTACTTCAAAGAAAAAAACAATAATAGCAATTTTCTATCATCCACTCAACTGAAATATTTTTAAAATATAATTAAATTGAAATACAATAAAATAAAGTGCAAAAATCTATAAATCAAAAACAACACTTTGTTTAAGGAGAAGTAACATGCAGTGAAAACAAATATTAAACTTTAACTTTTAAACTTGAATTGAGTAAAAACTCTAAATATGTGATTGCACAGTAATGTTCACATTAAACCCCCCTCCTCCCTCCGTGGGAGGGAGGCGAGTTGGGTGCCCGAAACCCCCCGCTGGTTTCGGCCCGCCCCTTGGCGCGCGTGGCACGGCGGGCTCCGCGACCCGACGGCTGGCCCTCGTGGCTTGACGGCGGGCGCGTCCCGACGGGCCGCGCGTAGGGGTCAAACGCAGAAGTCTCAGGGCCTCGTGGTGAGGGGGTGGCCTGCGGGTTTCGGCCCGCTTGACCCCCCCGCTCCGCTTGGCGCGCGCGGCACATGACGGGTTCCGCCACCGACGCCCGACGGTGGTGCGGGCCCGGCGGTGACGCGCGGTTTGGGGAAACAAAGCAGAAGTCTCAGGGCCTCGGGGCCGGGTTTCGGCCCGCCCCCTTGGCGCGCGTGGCACGGCGGGCTCCGCGACTGACGGCCGGGCTGCAGCCCTTCGGCCGGCAGGCGCGTCCCGGCGGGCCGCTCGCCCCCTTTCGGAACCTTGGACCGGCATCCGCTTGGTGCGTGTAAAAGATCTGCGGTCTGCGGGCCGGTTCTAATAATAAATCAAGATCATCCCAAGGGCCGTAAAAAACCTTCTCGCGGGCCGGATATGGCCCGCGGGCCTTGACTCTGACATATGTGTCTTAGATGAATTAAGTGGGATTATATCAGTCTTCTTCTTTCAATGATTTAGGAATGCTTTTGGGTGTCAAAACAACATTCTTATATGACACCACTTTTTCATGTCCGATACCAGAACTGAAATGTTGTTTATTGGCCAATAATATTTCTTATTATTGTATTTGATTTGTTTCCGAGTCCTTTTCTGTTGATTTATGCAATTATTTTGTTTTAGACACCTGGATTTAAAACACATTTTTATAGAAAATGTACATGTGGAGAACAAGGTGAAATACATATAAATGATAAATTAACATTTAAAATTACTTTACCTTTGTTGAAGACTCATGTTGGCAAAGGCGTTGTTAGGCGTAGAAAGAGTAGGGAAGCCAGCTTCATAGTTTTCTACAAATTATTTCTTGAATTCAATAGTGTTTCTCCCCTTCTTTATCAAAGTGCTGTCAGACGCAAACTTCAATGTGAAAATCTGTCCTTCTTCCCTTAACTTCATGAAAACACCATCAAGTTGTAACTTATGGTCTTTCTCACTTTCTCATGTGATCCGCCATAAACACAGTGCATTTTATTTTGAAAATTAACCCGGTGTTTTATTTTGTATTTTGTACACTACGATCCGCTCTGCTCTGTGCGGAATTGATGTGCCGTGCTCAATTGATGTGCCGTGCTCCGACGTCCGGCAAAAACAGAAGCTGACACATTGAATAATAGAATAATACAGCGTTTTTCTGAAATATTACCCATATTAGATGCTGAATAAGTGGACGGCGACTAGACCATAACTCACAGGTTCAAGTTGCTCCACTGTCACGTCTCCTCAGGGGCGCAGTTGGCTCTCTCTCCTCTCACTTACTCACTCACTCGCCCTCTCTTTCTCTCTCTGGCGGAAGCGGCAGACTCAAACAACCCGGTATTACAAGAAAACGTGGAGTTTTTGTACCGCTGTTTTTTTTTTATTTTTTTTTTTACATCCCTGACAGGAATTTATTAATGTTGTTTAAAGAAAAGAAAAAACACACACACACAGGCAGAGGGCACTTTTTAAGACGAGGCCAAAAAGGGCAGGGGTTCAAGCACCCATAGGGCCCTATGTGTGCACGTGCCTGATGACTACCATTAGTTCCACCTGCTTCACGTTTTCACATTTTGAGACACGCACCTGTTTTCACTAATCATGTCACCAGTATTTAAGCTTGTAGTTGCCAGGCAGTCGGTCTGGCGACATTATCCTTACTAACTCTGTTTGACTTCTGCTACCCATGTTACCCATGCTACCATAGTTCCATGCCAAGTGAGTTTTGTCTTTTTTCATGTTCCAAGTAAGTTTTTGTTTATTGTCCATAGTTTTGTCTTTGTGGTAGTTTTTGTTTCTTAGCCAAGTTTATCTCCGCCTTGAGCACGCTTTTTGTTTGTACCCTTTTTGTAGTTAGTGTTAAAATAAAAATGTCCTTACTTCCACGCCATGTCCGATCCAACTTTTATTGCATCTCGAGAAAACAAACACCCCATAGTCCACGTTATGACATTAAGAAAACATTTTCAAATTGTGCAATACAGTGCATCTGGGAAGTATTCACAACGTTTCACTTTTCCCCCATTTTGTTATGACGACAGCCTTATTACAAAATGTAATAAATTATTTTTTGTCCTCATAATTTAATACACAATACTTCATTATGACAATGTGGTAATAGTTAAATAAAAAAATTGCAAATGTATTAAAATTAAACAACTAAAAAAAGTTAGTATCCACAGTTTTTGCTTAATACTTTGTTGATGCACCTTTGGCAGCAATTACAGCCTCAAGTCTTTTTTAATACAATGCCGCAAGCTTGGCACAACTATCTTTGGGCAGTTTCAGCCATTCTTCTTTGCCCATTCCCCTTTGCAGCACTTCTCAAGTGCCATCAGATTGGATGGGAAGCGTTGGATTTCATCCAGGATATGTACTTTGCATCATTCAGCTTAGTCAGTCAGCAAGGTGACCAATAACTGGGTGGTCACTCTGTCAGAGCTACAGCATTCCTCTGTGGAGAGTGGAGAACCTTTCAGAAGGACAACCATCTCTGCAGCCATCCACCAATCAGGCTTGTATGGTAAAGTGGCCAGACGGAAGCCGTTTTGTTAGTAAAACGTTTGCCAAAATACACCTTAAATACCCTCCGACCATGAGAAACAAAATTCTCTGATCTGATGAGACAAATAACTCTTTGGCGTCAATACCATGTTTGGAGAAAAACATGCACCGCTAATCACCGGGCCTAAACCACCCCTACAGTGAAGCATGGTGGTGGCAACACCATGCTATGGGGATGTTTTTCAGCGGCAGGAACTGGGAGACTAGTCAGGATGAAGGGAAATGTCACAACGTATAAAGACATCCTGGAAATCCATGAGTCATTTCAGTCCGGTTTCGGTGTACAACACGCTATGGAAACGGCCTTACTGAAAATGTCCAGCAACACTATGAGGTCAGCTGATTCTGATAAATGCACTGTTCTGGGTCTCTTTTATCTGTCATTATCCTATGACACTACTGACCATCAGGTTCTGCTGAGAAGACAAAGGGATCAAGAAGGACTGTCCGGGTCAGTTCTACAGTGGTTTTCCTCATATTTAGTGTTACAGCTAATCAAATAAGGTCTGAGTCAGCAGATTGGTTGTGTGGAGTGCCTCAAGGTTTCGTTTTGGGTCCTCTCTTATTTTTGATGTATTTTATCGCATTGGGATAGATCATCCAAAGGTTAAGTGATATTTCTGTCCACCTTTTGCTGATGATATCCAGCGTTACTGCCTTTTTAAGCTGTCTGATATCCAGAAGCTTAACTCCTTGCTTGATTGTTTAGTGGACATAAAATAATAGCTCAGCAACAACTCTCTGCAGCTCAATGCAGACAAAACACAAGAACTGATTATTGCGCCTGATGACTCAATTCCAAGGATTAGGGTGGTTTAGGCCAGTCTACTAAAACAAGCTTCAGAAACTTGGTAGTTATCTTGGACAAAGACATGTCATGAGTGCAACATGGTACGGCGTGGCGAAGTTGGGAGAGTGGCCGTGCCAGCAATCTGAGGGTTGCTGGTTCAATCCCCACCTTCTACCATCCTAGTCACGTTCGTTGTGTCCTTGAGCAAGACACTTTACCCTTGCTCCTGATGGGACTGGTTAGCGCCATGCATGGCAGCTCCCGCCATCAGTGTGTGAATGTGTGTGTGTGAATGTGTGTGTGTGTGAATGGGTGAATGTGGAAAATAGTGTCAAAGCGCTTTGAGTTCCTTAAAAAGGTAGAAAAGCGCTATACAAGTACGACCCATTTACCATTTACCATGGTAAGCAGCTTTAATTGACAAAGCCAATGTTGCGAGGTGAAAGGAGAAATCAATACATTGTCATCATTTAAGTTAAGTCACATATTAAAATTTCTATTGACTTCATCTCACATATATCAGAATAGGGTGGAAGAAACTTTTTAGCACAAGCTAGAGTAGAGCCCTGCTATTTGCAGGGTTACATTCCAAGACCCCCAGTAAATTACGAAAAAAGTCAAAACGCACCCATAAAAATAGAAAAAAATAAAAATAAAATATATATATATATATATATATATATATATATATATATATATATATATATATATATATATATATATATATATATATATATATATATATATATATATATATATATATATATATATATATATATTTGATAGTCCTAACTAGGGATGGGTGCTGAATTCGGTACTCTATACTATAGGCACCGACCAAATTATGCTGGTACTACTGTGTATCCATCAAATGGTGTCATATGTCGATACCTTTGTTGCACTTGTCATCACTTCGTGGCTCAAACACTTGGCGGGCAAACAGGAACTCAAGTGGCACTCAGTCGGACTGGCTCTAGGTAATGTTGCAATTTTTCATGCCAACAAAGCAAGTATAGAAAACACTCGAAGGTACAGCAAGGCCTCACTTTTCAAAATGCGCTAGCGTGATGCTAATTAACATTGGATTTGTCATTGACATACAACTGATTAGCAATAACAATTTAAAAAGGGGATTTGAAAACCTCCAATTTTGGCAATGAAAACCACAGCTAAGATACACGTTAAAATCAAACAGCTGGTGTGTAGTAAGTACAAAACTTACAGTATAAATACTTTTTAGCGCGCAACAAAAGACTCAATTCAGCCTAATGGCAAATATTATTTCCTGCCTAGGCAACACACCGTAGTCTATACGCTACTGCCGTCTAACCGTGTCTTGGAATTGCAACTGCATGGAAAGTCTACAATATGATACTTGCAAATGACTGAGACTCAGAAGTGTAAAAATAAAGATTTAACAACTGGACATCACAGTTATCATTGTCAGCTCACTGTTAAATGTTAAATAATAATAACAAATATTATTAAACAAATTAACATTTATGAACACATGTGCACACACAGAAGTACCAACATTTGATTCCATTAAGGACCAGTATCGATTCCTGGGCACCGGGAATTGACACATTGTCGATTCAAATGTGAAAGGTACCCAACCCTAGTCCTGACCCTATATTATAGTAAATATTACCTACATACATATATGTACGCGCACCTGCCTTGACTCACATATGAACTTGAAGTGCCATCCCGTTCCTAACCCATAGGGTTCAATATGATGTTGGTCCACCTTTTGCATTTATTACAGCTCTTCTGGGAAGGCTGTCCACAAGGTTGCGGAGTATGTTTATAGGATTTTTCGACCATTCTTCCAAAAGCGCATTGGTGAGGTCACACACTGATGTTGGTCGAGAAGGCCTGGCTCTCAGTCTCCGTTCTACTTCATTCCAAAGGTGTTCTATCAGGTTCAGGTCAAGACTCTGTGCAGGCCAGTCATAGTTCATCCACACAAGACTCTGTCATCCATGTCTTTATTTACCTTGCTTTGTGCACTGGTGCACAGTCATGTTGGAAGAGGAAGGGGCCCGCTCCAAACTGTTCCCACAAGGTTGGGAGCATGGAATTGTCCAAAATGTTTTGGTATCCTAGAGCATTCAAAGTTCCTTTCACTGGAAATAAGGGGCCAAGCCCAACTCCTGAAACACAACCTCACACCATAATTCCTCCTCCACCAAATTTCACACTCGGCACAATGCAGTCCGAAATGTACCGTTCTCCTGGGAACCTCCAAACCCAGACTCGTCCATCAGATTGCCAGATGGAAAAGCGTGATTCATCACTCCAGAGAACACGTCTCCACTGATCTAGAGTCCAGTGGCGACGTGCTTTACACCACTGCAAATATATATATATATATATATGTATATATATATATATATATAAATATATATATATATATATATATATATATATATATATATATATATATATATATATATATATATATATATATATATATATATATATATATATATATATGTATATATACCGCTCTATCACCCGAGCCAGCAACTTGAGAGTTCCATGTTCGATCCCGGCTTCCGCCATCCTAGTCACATCCGTTGTGTCCTTGGGCAAGACACTTCACCCTTCCACCTGTTGGGTCATGCTTAGCGCCTTGCATGGCAGCTTCCGCCATCGGTGTGTGAATGTGTGTATGAATGGTGAATGTGGAAATAGTGTCAAAGCGCTATACAAGTGTCATCCATTTACCATTTACTGGTAATAATGGATTATATTTATATAATGCTTTTTAGACACTCAAAGTGCTTTAGAGACAGAACTGAGAACCCATCATTTATTCACTCCACATGAGTGGCACTGGGAGAAAGGTGGATTTTAACCAGGAACCCCCAAGTTGTTAGACAGCAGCTCTACCGTATGAGCCACGCCACCCCAAATATGCTTCTCATACTTGTTAAACACCTTTAAAAATATTGTTTTAGGGATACAACATACAGTGTCCTGTCTTGGAAAAGTGTGTTCCTACTGGAAAAGGTTGAGTAAATTGGACATATGGATGAGCGAAGGGCGGGGATCTACTGTACAGTATAACTATTGCCGTTCTCTGAGTTTGTCATTCATGTCCTTTCAGAGACCTGCAGAGAAGTGTCGCTACGCCGTAGGCAGTGTTCTGAGTGAAGGTGAAGAGAAGCCAGACGCAGAACTGCAGAAGCTCTATGAGAAATTTGGCTTCAAGGTGATCTCTCTGCCAAAAGTGAGCCACGCCGTGACCACCAGCTTCCCCACTACGACCCCTCTGTCCTACATTCTGGCACCTTTCAGAGTCTATCCCAGGCTCTCGGCCTACATTGAGGTAAGCAGAGTGCTCTTATGGAGAGATGGAGATAAGTAGTTAAGAGTAAAATGATCATATTACAGTACAGTACTTTGTGCGGTTGTATAAAACAACACAAGGATATTTTCAGATATTCTGGGGATTGTTAAAATCCATAACTTTTGGCAGACTTGGCATATTGTTTCCATGCTTTTTTTGTGGAATTTTTCTTGTTGAGAGCATTGAATCAGATCCAACCCCAACATTAAAAATCAATGTGTCTCTTAGTAGTAACGTTTTAATTCAATACTTGTTTGATTTAATGTAATTATATGAGCAAGAAAGAAGTGAGCTTTTTTCATTTGTACATTTATTATGACAAATACAGTGGTACTTCAATTTCCGTACACCCCACTTTTCAATATGATGTGGTTTCTGAGGAACATTTTTACCAATTTTCTTCCCCGTTTTCGTATACCGTTTCTGGTCTCGTCAGTAATGTGCCATCTTAGGGACCTCACGATTTGTTTAGGTTAGATTATGATTTGGGTTCATAAAATACGATTATTAAAGGATTATAGCGTTTGTTAAGATTATTGATGCACCTTTTTCATCATACAGTATTTCTATTGAAATGTATATATTTGTTGAAATGTATATATTTGTATAAAGTAAACAAATATCAGATGGACCGATCCAACACACAACCCACAATATAAAGCCGCTGTTATTCCCAAAGTGTGATATAGAAAATATCTTTAGAAATAATTCCTTTTAACCAAAATAATTCTCTGCTGTTTTTAAAGATTTCGGTCCTAGCAAGATCAATACAACATAAATTATTACATAATAAAGAATTAATTCTTTATCCATATCGTATTGTATCTATAAACTCATCAGCATTTTCCACAGAACTTGTTTGTCTCAGTATGGTGCAATCGGATGTGCACAATATGTATTATTTATTATGTATTACTCAATTTTGGTTTCTCGTTGCGTTGTATTTTTGTTGCTGTATTTATAAAATGGTGCCGCTAAAATGGCAGATGGTTGCAGCAACTCTGTGCTTTTTTTTATATGCTCCTTTGTGTGTTTTTAATGCTTTTATGTGTTTTAGTGGAGTAGTTATTGTGGAATTTTTGAATCTGCACTGCAACCACATGATTTCCATCTATCCTATTTGTAGTGTTGGCGTTTTTTAACGTCCGATTGTTTCTGTGGCTGTGAATGCGTCAGTGGCTTAGCTTGTAGTGTGTTTGTTGGTGCGAGTGGGAGAGTGTGGGGAAAAAGAGATAGTTTGTGTTGTTTTTGTTGTTCTTGTTGTTGCTTTGGCGTGGTCACGGCTGACAGTTTTACAACAAAGTAGGGCTGGGCGATATGGCCTCTTATTAATATCTCGATATTTTTAGGCCATGTCACGATACACGATATATATCTCGATATTTTGCCTTAGCCTTGAATGAACACTTGATGCATATAATCACAGCAGTATGATGATTCTATGTGTCTACATTAAAACATTCTTGTTCATACTGCATTAATATATGCTAATTTTAAACTTTCATGCAGAGAGGGAATTTCACAGCTAAGTCAATTTACCAAAACTGTATTTTTTAAACAGTTATTAAGGAGGGGCACAAACATTCATGTCATTTCCAAAACAGAAAGTGCAAAATTGTCATTTTAAAACAAGTTATTAGTGCACTTTTGTGCATGATGTCACTAAGATGACATATCGAAACAACACTAAATTAAAGTGCACTTTTTGTACAGAACGCCACTACAATAGTTTAAAACAAATAAAGTGCACTTTTGTGCATGATGTCACACAAGATATTTCAATAACTGCCAAATAAAAATTAGCTGCATAATAGGAAATCAAATAGTGTGTCCTTCGCTATGTGGTAGGTTCCTGCGGACGTTATCTCCTGTTTTTGACTATTTTTTTCATACGGTGTTGATGTGGAAATGGTGGCTTGGGCATTTTGTTGGTGTGGCACCGAACGGAGATGTTGACATGCGGAGTTTCAAGCACTCCTCATTCTCTAGCGGGTGACTTTTCAAATGATGCTACACATTAGCAGTGCTGCTACTTTTTGTAGCAATGCTTTTGCCGCAAACTTGACATATTAATGTTGTCTGTTCAACATTTTGCCGCTTGAAGCCAAACCACTGCCAGACGATGGACCCCGTGCTGTTTTTCTTGGGAATTAATTATTCTTCATTCATTTGTTACCAGATTTGCACCTTCTCTCTCTCGTATTACCACTCGCACCGCACCGCTAGCATCACAGCTAATGTTACCCATGCCGCTACCTCTCTGCTCCACGAGAGCTTATGACGTTGCACGCGCGACAGTATGTGACGTATGTAAGAAGGTGCGCTTGTTTTATGTCTCTGTGAGAAGGAGAGACAAGAAAGATTGAGGAACGCAAGGAGTGTAATGCCCGCAGCTAAAAGCAACTGTGTGAGAACGTATACTCGAATATCACGATATAGTCATTTTCTATATCGCACAGAGACAAACCCGCGATATATCGAGTATATTCGTATTATCGCCCAGCCTTACAACAAAGTGATTGCTGATCCACCACTTCCTGGCCATTCTTAACAACATGGTAAAGGAATAGAGGTTACAAAACAGTCCGTCCCTAAAAGCTGTCTGAGCAGCTTTTTTGATTTTTTTTTTTCATGGAAACTAATGGATTTTTGAATATTTGCTAATCAATAATTACTGTCAAAAATTCCTCATCGAGAAAAGCAAGATGAGGTGGTTTGTTTTTTTGGTCGGATGCTCCCAGACGCCTTCCTGAGAAGGTGTTTAGTGTAGGTCCGACTGGTAGGAGACCATGCGGAAAACCCAGAACACGTTGAGGCGACTTTGTCGCCGAGCTGGCCTGGGAGTGCCTCGGGATCTCCAGGCTGGGGAGATGGAAGTCTGGGGCTTCTCTGCTTAGGCTGTTTCCCCCGTGACCTTACCTCGGTTAAACGGAAGAAGATGGATGGATGGATGGACAAAGTCAATTTCCCAAACAAACGCGTTGGTGACTCAGTCTGTTTTTTACTAAGTTCGACTCCAAAATAAGTATGTTTCGTGTGCTTGATAAAGAAGGTGATAAACACTTGAATTCTAAAGAAATAACTCAAGCAAAGTATAAAGGTGGCCTCCACCTGGCTCTTCCTTCCACACCGCTGGTCCCTCTCTGCTTAAAGGGGAACTGCACTTTTTTGGGGGAATTTTGCCTTTCGTTCACAATCATTATGAAAGACATGACGGCCGATGGATTTTTTTTTAATGCATTCTAACCCATAAATAAAAGTCAACTTTAGGGATGTCCGATAATATCGGACTGGCGATATTATCGGCCGATAAATGATTTTAAATGTAATATCGGAAATTATCGGTATTGGTTTCAAAATTATCGGTATCGGCTTCAAATAGTAAAATGTATGACTTTTTAAAACGCTGCTGTGTACACGGACATAGGGAGGAGTACAGAGCGCCAATAAACCTTAAAGGCACTGCCTTGCGTGCCGGCCCAATCACATAATATCCACGGCTTTTCACACACACAAGTGAATGCAAAGCATACTTGATCAACAGCCATACAGGTCACACTGAGGGTGCCGTACAAACAACTTTAACACTGTTACAAATATGCGCCACACGGTGAACCCACACCAAACAAGAATGACAAACACATTTTGGGAGAACATCCACACCGTAACACAACATAAACACAATAGAACAAATACCCAGAACTCCTTGCAGCACTAACTCTTCCGGGACGCTACAATATACACCCCCGCTACCCCCTATCCCCCCACCTCAACCCCGACCCCCCCAACCCCGCCCACCTCAACCTCCTCATGCTCTCTTAGGGAGAGCATGTCCCAAATTCCAAGCTGCTGTTTTGAGGCATGTTAAAAAAAATAATGCACTTTGTGACTTCAATAATAAATATGGCAGTGCCATGTTGGCATTTTTTTCCATAACTTGAGTTGATTTATTTTGGAAAACCTTGTTACATTGTTTAATGCATCCAGCGGGGCATCACAACAAAATTAGACATAATAATGTGTTAATTCCACGACTGTATATATCGGTATCGGTTGATATCGGAATCGGTAATTAAGAGTTGGACAATTTTGGAATATTGGATATCGGCAAAAAAGCTATTATCGGACATCTCTAGTCAACTTACAGCGAAGCCAATGGAAGGTCCTCTATTCCGCCAATGAAACCCAATAAATAACCATCCAAAAACCGCCAACATTACTCTATTTACATTTCGTGACTTGAATATTGACCAAGTATTAGTGATTTTTGCTATTATAAGCGCTAACGCAGACAAACTATTTATAGCGGTGTCGTGATCACTACTGTGTGTGCAGATGTTAACATCATCAAGTGGTCTGCTGCTGTCTTGCTTCCCTGCTCCCTGGAAGTTTATTCTAGATCATCAATCATGCCTCTCACGTTGCGAGGATTATGATTCATTCTTCATCTAAATGGGAACATATGAACTAGGGCTGTGAATCTTTGGGTGTCCCACGATTCGATTCAATATTGATTCTTGGGGTCACGATTCGATTCAAAATCGATTTTTTTTCAATTCAACACGATTCTCGATTCAAAAACGATTTTTTACAAAACGATTCTCTATTCATTCAATACATAGGATTTCAGCAGGATCTACCCCAGTCTGCTGACATGCAAGCAGAGTAGTAGATTTTTGTAAAAAGCTTTTATAATTGTAAAGGACAATGTTTTATCAACTGATTGCAATAATGTAAATTTGTTTTAACTATTAAATGAACCAAAAATATGACTTATTTTATATTTGTGAAAATATTGGACACAGTGTGTTGTCAAGCTTATGAGATGCGATGCAAGTGTGACACGATTGTTCATTTTTTTTATTTTTATAAATGTCTAATGATAATGTCAATAAGGGATTTTTAATCACTGCTATTTTGAAACTGTAACTAATATTGATACTGTTGTTGATAATATTCATTTTTGTTTCACTACTTTTGGTTTGTTTTGTGTCGTGTTTGTGTCTCCTCTCAATTGCTCTGTTTATTGCAGTTCTGAGTGTTGCTGGGTCGGGTTTGGTTTTGGAATTGGATTGCATCGTTATGGTATTGCTGTATATTGTTTTGTTGGATTGATTAATAATAAAAAAAATAAAATTAAAAAAAATATTTAAAAATAAATAAATACATTTAAAAAAATCGATTTTTTAAAAATGAGAATCGATTCTGAATCGCACAACGTGAGAATAGTGATTCGAATTCGAATCAATTTTTTCCCACACCCCTAATATGAACATCCTAGCAGTCGGCATTTTAATGACAGCAGAACTTATACAGTACGTGATGTTTTATAATTTGTGTTGTCACTCATAAAGTCTGCAGTGAGTAATAATCAGTGATGTTAAAAAAACGTCAACATTGAGTTGCTTTTTTTTTAATTAATTTGCCGCTTATTCTCAAAATCATTAAAATACCTAAATGTTACATGTTATTATAAATGTGTTTGTTACTACATTACATATATACTTACAGAATGTATATACAACCTTAATGGAGGTGTTTGGATGTTTTTTAAGAGCTTTATAGGCAGAATAGAGCGACTCCCATAGGCTCCATTGTAAGCGGACTTTTGATCAAATGTATTTCATATTTTGAATGCATAAAAAAAAAATACATCCGTGGTTATGTCTTTTATAATGATTGTGAACGATTTGCAACACTCCCAAAAAAGTGCAGTTCCCCTTTAAAGTCGGTTTTGACATAAAAAAGTATTCAATAAAGGTAAAGTTAATGTTAAATGTTCATTAAGATGTTTGTCATTTATATGTATTTCACATAGTTTTTTGCATGTAAAATGATAATTTTTCTGTGTAAAATGTGTTTGCGCTCATATTTTTGGGTGTCTGGAGCAGATTAATTGAATTTAAACTTATTTCTTAAAAGAACCATTTTTGTGACATTCAGTTTTCCTCTGACCTTTTGGAACAGATTACTAACAAAAACTCAGAAGGACTGTTTATTTGTCCATTATATTTCTAAATAGGCACACCGCAGTAATTGGTCAACCTAGAATGGAAGGACAGTGTTTCTTTCTTCAAATTTGACTTGGCTAAATCACCACTGACTGCCATATGTCTCTTGGTGGTCGCCAGCTGTTTCCTTGCAGCTGCCCTAAGGCTCTTCCACCCTCACTGCACACCTTCGCACACACGCACGCGCATACCAACAAGAAAATGATTGCTGCCTGGCGGAGCTACAAGCGCTATAGCCTGTAGATGAACTGTCATTTACATACTGTATAATCTTTAGATCATACCGGCAACTTGTTTCAAGATGCCCCAGGATTAGCATAAAGACCCTTTTTTGTAATTATGTAAGACTGTTATCTCGAACTGGAAAGCTTTTTTCAATGCTCAAGAAACCATTGGTTATTCATCATTTAACACAGATTATTTTACAGTAGGGTGTTTTTTCCAACGAGGGGGATTCCACCCAAATGACTGTATTTGGCTGACAGAGAAAAACACACACATGATGTAATAATCTAATACATCATTGTATAATATCTCCGCATTTTGTAATACAATTTGTGAACCCATGTTGTAATAACGTGTTACATATTGCAAAAGTTATTACGAAATGCAGGTGGTCGGGGGTGGGGCCGTGGTTAAGAGGGGAGGAGTATATTTACAGCTAGAATTCACCAAGTCAAGTATTTCATATATATATATATTTTTTTTTTACAGTATATATATATATATATATATATATATATATATATATATATATATATATATATATATATATATATATATATATATATATATATATATATATATATATATATATATATATATATATATATATATATATATATATTAGGGCTGTGAATCTTTGGGTGTCCCACGATTCGATTCAAAATTGATTCTTGGGGTCACGATTCGATTCAAAATCGATTTTTTTTCAATTCAACACGATTCTCGATTGAAAAACTTTTTTTTTTTTTTTTTCTTTATGAAAACAATACACAACAATACCATAATAATGCAATACAATTTCAAAACCAAACCCGACCCAGCAACATTCAGAATAGCAATAAACAGAGCAAATGAGAGCAATTGAGGACATACAAACATGACACGGAACTATCTAAAAGTAGTGGGACAAAAATGAATATTATCAACAACAGTATCAATATTGGTAACCATTTCAACATAGCAGTGATTAAAAATCCCTCATTGATATTATCATTACAAACATTAATTAAAATTAAAAAAAATATATAACAATAGTGTCACAGTGGCTTACACTTGCATCACATCTCATAAACTTGACAACACACTGTGTCCAATATTTTCCACAATGATATAATAAGTCATATTTTGGTTCATTTAATAATTAAAACAAATTTAAATAATGGACCCCATATTCCAATATGTGACTCATTATTATCTAAACTAAATGCAATTTTTTCTACTGATATCATCTCCATAGCTTGTGTGTACCAGTCAGTTTGAGTTGGACTATCAACATCTATCCATTTTTTTAATATTACCCTTTTTGTTATTATGCATATTCAATCAATCAATCAATGTTTATTTATATAGCCCTAAATCACAAGTGTCTCAAAGGGCTGTACAAGCCACAACGACATCCTCGGTACAGAGCCCACATACGGGCAAGGAAAAACTCACCCCAGTGGGACGTCGGTGAATGACTATGAGAAACCTTGGAGAGGACCGCATATGTGGGTAACCCCCCCCCTCTAGGGGAGACCGAAAGCAACGGATGTCGAGTGGGTCTGACATAACATTGTGAAAGTCCAGTCCACAGTGGATCCAACACATCAGCGGGAGTCCAGTCCACAGCGGGGCCAACAGGAAACCATCCCGAGCGGAGACGGGTCAGCAGCGCAGAGATGTCCCCAACCGATGCACAGGCTAGTGGTCCACCCGGGGTCCCGGCTCTGGACAGCCAGCACTTCCATGGCCTATGCAACTCCCCCTCGCAAGGGACAGGGGAGAAGAGGAGAGAAGAAAAGAAACGGCAGATCAACTGGTCTAAAAAAGGGGGGGTCTATTTAAAGGCTAGATTATACAAATGAGTTTTAAGATGGGACTTAAATGCTTCTACTGAGGTAGCATCTCTAACTGTTACCGGGAGGGCATTCCAGAGTACTGGAGCCCGAATAGAAAACGCTCTATAGCCCGCAGACTTTTTTTTGGCTCTGGGAATCACTAATAAGCCGGAGTTCTTTGAACGCAGATTTCTTGTCGGGACATATGGTACAATACAATCGGCGAGATAGGCTGGAGCTAAACCGTGTAATATTTTATACGTAAGTAGTAAAACCTTAAAGTCGCATCTTAAGTGCACAGGAAGCCAGTGCAAGTGAGCCAGTATAGGCGTAATATGATCAAACTTTCTTGTTTTTGTCAAAAGCCTTGCAGCCGCATTTTGTACCAACTGTAATCTTTTAATGCTAGACATAGGGAGGCCCGAAAATAATACGTTACAGTAATCGAGACGAGACGTAACGAACGCATGAATAATGATCTCAGCGTCGCTAGTGGACAAGATGGAACGAATTTTAGCGATATTACGGAGATGAAAGAAGGCCGTTTTAGTAACACTCTTAATGTGTGACTCAAACGAGAGAGTTGGGTCGAAGATAATACCCAGATTCTTTACCGAGTCTCCTTGTTTAATTGTTTGGTTGTCAAATGTTAAGGTGGTATTATTAAATAGATGTTGGTGTCTAGCAGGACCGATAATCAGCATTTCCGTTTTCTTAGCGTTGAGTTGCAAAAAGTTAGCGGACATCCATTGTTTAATTTCATTAAGACACGCCTCCAGCTGACTACAGTCCGGCGTGTTGGTCAGCTTTAGGGGCATGTAGAGTTGAGTGTCATCAGCATAACAGTGAAAGCTAACACCGTACTTGCGTATGATGTCACCCAGCGGCAGCATGTAAATACTAAAGAGTGCAGGGCCAAGAACCGAACCCTGGGGAACTCCGCACGTTACCTTGACATAGTCCGAGGTCACATTGTTATGGGAGACGCACTGCATCCTGTCAGTAAGATAAGAGTTAAACCAAGACAAGGCTAAGTCTGACATACCAATACGTGTTTTGATACGCTCTAATAAAATATTATGATCGACGGTATCGAAAGCGGCGCTAAGATCAAGAAGCAGCAACATAGATGACGCATCAGAATCCATCGTTAGCAATAGATCATTAGTCATTTTTGCGAGGGCTGTCTCCGTAGAGTGATTTGCCCTGAAACCGGATTGAAAAGGTTCACAGAGATTGTTAGTCACTAAGTGTTCATTTAGCTGCTGTGCAACAGTTTTTTCGAGAATTTTGGAAATAAACGGAAGGTGGGAGACCGGTCGGTAGTTTACCATGAGGTCAGGATCGAGGTTAGGTCTTTTGAGCAGAGGATGAATAACCGCTTTTTTGAATGCTAGGGGAACAGTGCCGGAGGAAAGTGATAAGTTTATAATATTTAACACTGATGGACCTAATAATACAAACAGTTCCTTGATAAGTTTCCCAGGAAGTGGGTCAAGTAAACATGTTGTTTGTTTTATCCCACTTACACGCTGTAATAATTCCTCTAATGTTATTTCATCAAAAATAGAGAGACTATTTTGGAGGGCAGTGTCCGTCGTATATACAGTCGTATTTGTGTTAATAGAGCCCAGTTGTAGCTGGGATGCGTTGTCTTTAATCTCCTTTCTAATGAGTTCAATTTTCTTATTAAAGAAATTCATAAAATCATCTGCCGAGTGGGTGGAGCTACTGGGAGGAGTCCCTTGTTGGGTTAGCGATGCTACTGTACTAAACAGAAATTTAGGATCGTTTTTGTTGAGGCGGATGAGATTTGAGTAGTATTTAGCTTTAGCTAAGGTAAGCATGCGTTTATAAGTTATTAAACTATCACTCCATGCTTGATGGAAAACCTCAAGTTTAGTCGCGCGCCATTTGCGTTCCAGTTTTCTACATGATAATTTATGAGCTCTAATTTCTTCTGTAAACCATGGGGTGCGCCTTTTAGGGGCCCTTTTTTGCTTTAGCGGTGCTATACTATCAATAATTTCGCGCAAGGCATCGTCAAAGTTGTTAGTGAGTTTATCAATAGAGCCGACATAATTTGGGAATGGTGCTATTACCGAAGGCAGTAGGTCAGCAAGAGTCATCGTTGTGGCAGCATTAATGTTGCGGCCGCTATAGCAGTTATTATTATTATTAGCTTGTTGACAAAGAGTCAAAACTTCAAATTTTATAAGGTAATGATCGGACATTACTTTAGTATATGGAAGTATCATAACTTTGGAGGTGGTGACACCCCTGACAAGCACTAGATCTATTGTATTACCGTTGCGATGCGTGGGTTCATGTATTATTTGTGTATATTGAAAGAAATGCATTTTTACTCTTTGATGACACATTACTAAATTGATGGAGATCCCCAAGAATACAAGTTTGCAGTGTCATTGGGATATTTATATTAAGGACTGTGATTGCTTCTTTTGTTGTTTTCAACCATAACTCTTTTATTCTCTGACATTCCCACAATAAATGAACAAGAGTTGCCTCGGCTGCCCGACACTTCATACATAACTTGCTATCTGCTACACCAATTTTAAACAGCTGAGAAGATGTAAAATACAATCTATTCAATATCTTAAATTGAGTCAGTTTATCTTTAATGCTTCTAAAGGGCTTATTGGCATTTTTCCAAATATCATTCCATGATAGGTCTCTTTCATCTAAAATGTTTAAGTCCATCATCCATTTCCGAACACATGCATCATTTGCATTTCTAGTGTGGTGTTCATTTATTATTCCATAAAATAGTTTAATTAATTTCTTAAATATATCTTGATTAAAAAGTGCATCTTCCAGTTCATGGCTATTTAAAGACATACTTTCAGAGGATATGCATTTATTTACAGCGTGTTTTAAAGAGAACAAATTTAAAAAATGATTTCTGGGTACATTATTGATCAACTAAATCATTGAACGGTTTAAAAGAGTTTTTATTAATAATATGATGAGGTTTAGTAATACCTCTGTCTTTCCATGTTGTCCATTTAACCACATTTTATTAATTATGATATTAGGATTGTACCAAAGCGGTTGATTTACAGATGTCATTGACTTGATTCCTAGTATTTTCTGACACAGTTTTAGAATGTTAAAGGTGGCTTCTATTGGCTCTGCCTCAATTCATTAGGTATTTTTTTAATGTAATATAAACTCCCCACATCAATGTCCAAATTCATTAACATATTTTTTTCTATGTTGATCCAGTCCTTATCTGCAGAAGAATGAAATAAGTGGCTTGCTTGTTCACAACCAAAGGAGATATAATAATGTAAGAAGTTTGGTAATTGTAGTCCTCCTTTATCTTGTGTACAACAAAACCTTAAGTATGAACAACTGGCCTGCTTTCCACACCATATAAAATGTGATATCATTGTATGTATTTTCTTAAACCAACTTTTATTAATTAGGACAGGCATCATTTTCAGTATATAATTAACTGCTGGCAGTATACTCATTTTTACTATGTTCACCCGACCCCAAAGTGATATTTGGAGACGTGACCAGCGTTCCATTTTGGATTCTATCTTATTTTTTAAATGTTTAAGATTTAGATCTCTGCTTGCATAAAGATTTGGTGTAATGTGTAGTCCTAGATATATGATTTCTGCCTCTTTCAATTTAATTTTGGAGTTCTGAACTTGTGATTTCTTGCAGTGTTTATTAAGTGGTAATATGTCACATTTGTCCCAATTGACTTTATACCCTGATAAACAGCCATATTCAGTGATGACATTATTGATATAGTGAAGAGAGGAGTGAACATGTGACAGGTAGAGAATTATGTCGTCACAATACATCCATAGCTTATTATACTGAGAGCCAATTTTTATGCCATGAATATTATTTTCACTTCTTATTTTTGCAGCTAAAGGTTCAATAACCAAATTAAATAATAATCCAGATGCAGGACATCCCTGTTTTACTCCTCTTTTTAACGAAAAAGGTTCTGAAATATGATTATTGGTTTTGACTGATGCCATGGGCCTTGTATAAAGCATCTTAATCCATTGTATAAAATTATCTCCAAATCCAAATTTACGTAATGTGCAAAACATAAATGACCAGTTTATGCGCTCGAATGCCTTCTCCGCATCAACAGTATATACTGCTGTGGGATAAGGGAGACTTCTAGCATAGTAAATAACATTAAACAATTTCCTTGTATTGTCTGAAGATAGTCGACCTTCCATTAAGCCAGTTTGGTCAGTATGAATAAATGTTCCTATTACATTTGATAATCGTGTGGCTAAGATTTTTGCCTAGATTCAAAAGGATTCTCTATTCATTCAATACATAGGATTTCAGCAGGATCTACCCCAGTCTGCTGACCTGCAAGCAGAGTAGTCGATTTTTGTAAAAAGCTTTTATAATTGTAAAGGACAATGTTTTATCAACTGATTGCAATAATGTAAATTTGTTTTAACTATTAAATGAACCAAAAATATGACTTATTTTATCTTTGTGAAAATATTGGACACAGTGTGTTGTCAAGGTTATGAGATGCGATGCAAGTGTAAGCCACTGTGACACTATTGTTCTTTTTTAAATTTTTTTATAAATGTGTAATGATAATGTCAGAGGGATTTTTAATCACTGCTATGTTGAAATTGTAACTAATATTGATACTGTTGTTGATAATATTCATTTTTGTTTCACTACTTTTGGTTTGTTCTGTGTCATGTTTGTGTCTCCTCTCAATTGCTCTGTTTATTGCAGTTCTGAGTAGGGATGATACTCGAAACCGGTTTTCCCGGTTGTTCGATAAGAAAAGAACCGAGTCCTCGGACTCGTATCCCTTTTTGATAACCGGTACCCGTTATCGAGACCACTATAGTAAAGAAAAAGAGTTGGTTCTTTATTCGAATCCCTGGGACCAATCCCGTCCCGACCAGAAATGCCCCGTGAGAAATCACAAGAAATTACGTCATGTAGCTCAGTCATTAGGCACAGAGAGGGAAAGCAGGGGCCGGAAAAAGCGCTCCAAGGTGTAATAAAGTTAAAAACAAAAGGTATAATCCAATTAATAACTTTACTGAGAGATTTGAGCAGGGTACAAACACATGACGAACACTTTTACGACCAACCGGAAACATAGCAACAAGGCTAGCAACGCACCCCCTTTACGGCAGCTGTCGCAACGTTCTTAAGGCAACCGCAGCACATACATATATGACATCTCCCTTTTTTTACTTTTGTTTTTCTTTCCTTGTAAACAAAACAAAATCACACTGTATATGTGTTGTCTGTCTAAGTATAAATAATGCAGACGAGGCGTGTTGGCTGAGTTCTTGACGTTTACATTCACAGCGTGCTCATAACCTCATTCTTAGCTGCCGGGTGACGACATGCAACAACACTTTTCGGGGCTACCGCGCATGCTCGTCACTCCCGTTGCATGCTGGGTAGTGTAGTTGTTATACTCCTAGCTCATAACATCACATCTTTCTCCCTATAAAGAAAAAATGTTAACTCAATAAAATGTATTTCTTTTTTTAGCTTTGACTTTTCATTTTTTAGCATTGTAACCACATTTGCAAACAACTTTTCTCTTCATAGAATTTTCTTTCAATAAAGAAATAAAGTGCAAAAATGTCAAAGCATCATAACAAACAGTTATGTCAAATAGCAGCAGAAGTGCACTTTTTGGAGAGCTATTATTTTTAGTTTTGTGCCCAAGGGACTGATTTTATTTAACACTATATTATTATTTATACACCTATAGTGATCACAGAGACAGGTTGTTTTTGTGTTACTGTATATATTTGTTTTTCTTAAAAATACCGCTTAATATACTTTGGGTAACAACAGTCAATATTTATTAATTTATGAGATTTTATTTTTTTCTTATATAATAAAAGTGAGCTTTTGTTAAACCAAATAGTGTGTGTTTTTTTCCATATACAACAACCTATCTGGACTCGATAAGAAAATCGATAAGGAATCGGTTCGATAAGAGGATTCGATAATAGGCCCGAACTCGATAATTTCTTATCAAACATCATCCCTAGTTCTGAGTGTTGCTGGGTCGGGTTTGGTTTTGGAATTGGATTGCATTGTTATGGTATTGCTGTGTATTGTTTTGTTGGATTGATTAATTTAAAAACAAATAAATAAAAGAAAAGAAAATTAAATTAATAAATAAAATAAAAAAATACATCGATTTTTTAAAAATGAGGATCGATTCTGAATCGCACAACGTGAGAATCGTGATTCGAATTTGAATCGATTTTTTTCCCACACCCCTAATATATATATATATATATATATATATATATATATATATATATATATATATATATATATATATATATATATATATATATATATATATATATATATATATATATATATATAAGAAATACTTGACTTTCAGTGAATTCTAGCTATATATATATATATATATATATATATATATATATATATATATATATATTTATTTTATTATATATATATATATATATATATATATATATATATGTATATATATGTATATATATATATATATATATATGTATATATATATACATATATATATATATATATATATATATATATATATATATATATATATATATATATATATATATATATATATATATATATATATATATATATATATATATATATATATATATATATGTAAAAAATACTTGAATTTCAGTGTTCATTTATTTACACATATACACACACATAACACTCATCTACTCATTGTTGTACTTGAAAGACTTGATCAAATACACAGTAATGGAAACACAGTTGTTCTACTAACTGTACTGTGCTTGCTGCTTACTAAAAAAGAACAACAACACTTACCTTTCACTATTTGAGTAGCCTTTGTTCTGCCATTTGCGTACTGGCGAGCGATCTCTGAATCCGGGAACATATCCTTCACGGATTTGTTGTAGACATCCGCAAATGAGAACGGGATGTTGCTTCCAGCTATCAGCATAGCCGTAGATGTTATAACGTGATTGGGCAGGCACGGCTTTTATATCGTGGGAAAGTGGACGTGAAAACAGGCTGTCCTCACTCAGGTTCGCATGGAGCTGGAGGGGGCGTGGCCTCCAGCTCCGGCTGAAAATCGGGAGATTTCCGGAGAATATTTGTCCCGGGAGGTTTTTGGGAGAGGCGCTGCATTTCGGGAGTCTCCCGGAAAATTCGGGAGGGTTGGTATGTAAAGAGAGACACAGACTCTGATGCCACTTCACCTCCACCTTCAGCTAGGATTTTAACAGAGGGACTGCTAGCCAGGACAATATTGATAGAGCCTTTGCAGCGTATGTGCTAGAAGACATGCAGGCTATTTCTACAATGTAGTCACCCGATTTCAGGCAGCTAATTAGCATGATATCGGGCATCAAACAGCAAATGGCATGGAGAACATGTTCCAAGTACCTGGACACAGTGGACAGTGAGTACATAAACATGGAAAGCAAACTAAAGAAAACTCTCCAAACTCTGCCTCTGCTCCTCATTCAGCACTGAAGGTACACACTCTGTCAATTCTCTTATATACTCTTTCATTCTAGACTTCTTGAGTGTTTGATTATCACATCACTCTAAATGTATAGACTATAAAGTTCATAAACATAAAGAGGGCCTGGCCAATCTTTCCTTTTCGCTAAACTAAAACTGGGGAAATGCATAGAGTGTTCTGGGCTTCACTGAAGACATGATTTTATTTCACAATTCCTTGAGAGAAAAAAACGCCTGGTTAGGCGTGTGTATAGCAGTATGTGTGCTGTATATTGTGACATGACATATAATCATGTCATGTGTGGCTTCCTTGGGCGTAGCCAGGTTTACAGCTATGTTGTTATTATGCGGTTTGTTACCTATGTATATTATGTTCAGTGTTGCCACAGTTACCTTGAAAAACTAATCTGATTTATGACTACTGATTACTCCTTTAGAAAGTAACTTAGTTACTTTACTGATTAGTTGATTTTAAAAGTAACTAAATTAGATTACAAGTTACTTTATTAGTTACATTCAGCAATGCAGCTACCGACATTACCCCCGCCACCTCAACATAAAAATGACAAGCGGTTTTGCCAATAATCACATTATTTAACATCAACAACTGCACTTAACATAAATACTTGTTTTACATTTTAAACAAATAAATAATGACAGTCTTTCTTTGCTGGACATAAATACTTGTTTTATATATATATATGTATATATATATATATATATATATATATATATATATATATATATATATATATATATATATATATATATATATATATATATATATATATATATATATATATATATATATATATATATATATATATATATATATATATGCTGTTACCTTGTCGTGGTGGGGAACCTTGCGTGTCTCTGTGACCCGGATAGCTATACCGACAAGGGCTATGCCCCCAGCAGGTTCAACCATGTCGGGCAGGTATTCCAGGTAGAGTCCAGACAAAAAACAGCACCTGGTCCTCCAGGTTGGGAGTTGGGCGTGTGGCCAACAACCCCACCCCGTAAAAAGACATTACCATTACGGAAACTTCTACGAACTATACTACTATGGACCTCTCAGTAGACTTGAGCCAACCTATTGGCAGTATGACCGCCCCTGATGAAAGCCTTCAACAGGAAGTCAGGAGCGCGATCCGCCTGGGTGCATGGAATGTCCGCACCATGTTCGACACATCCAAAACAGCTCAGGTCACGAGTGAAATGAGAAGATACAGGTTGGACATCCTGGGAATAAGTGAATGCCGATGGACCAGCTCTGGACGCCAGGTGATGAGTGATGGCACAGTTATCCTGCACTCTGGGCACTCCAATCAACACACGCATGGCGTGGCCCTCATAGTCTTAAAGGAGAAGGTCAACACCTTGATGGACTGGGAACCCCTCGGCGACAGGCTGATCAGAGCTCGCTTCAACTCCATGTACTGCAAGCTCATTATCATTCAGTGCTATGCACCAACCAATGAAGCGAAGGAGGAGGAAAAAGACCAGTGGTATGAGGAGCTACAGCAGACAGTTTCTAAAGTCCCCCAGCATGACATGCTAGTGATCATGAGTGACATCAACGCCAAGGTGGGAGCTGAAAACACAGACTGTGAGAGAGCTATGGGGAAGCACGGGTGCGGTGTGATGAACGACAATGGCGAGCGTCTTGTTGACTTCTGTATGACCAACAACTACGTCATCGGTGGTACCATCTTTCCACACAAAACAATCCATGAACTCACATGGAAGTCACCTGACGGTTCCACCACCAACCAGATTGATCACATCTTGATCAATGGAAAGTGGCGCAAGTCTCTCCAAGACGTTCAAGTTTATCGTGGAGCCGATGTCAACAGCGACCATTACCTTCTAACAGCCATTATCAAGCTGAAACTAAGGAAAGCGCAAAAATGGAGTCAACGTAGGAAACATCTTGATGTAGCCAAACTAAGATGCCCCAAGACCAACAAAGAGTTCTGCCTGCAACTGAAGAACCGCTTCAGTGCTCTCGCCAAACCTGCGGACGAAGACTCAGACACCCAAGGCAAATGGGAGAACATCAAAAAGTCTTATGTAGGGTCAGCCACCAAAGTCTTGGGCTATAGAAAGAGAGGGAACAAAGAATGGTTAACACCTGGCACCTGGCAAAGAATTGAAGAAAGAAAACAGCTGAAAGCCAAGATGCTTAGCACAAAATCGCACAGGCTCCATGAGCAGGTCCAGAAAGCCTACACTGTAAAGAACAGAGAGGTAAATAAGAGTGCAAGGAGTGACAAAAGGGCCTTTGTTGAGGATCTAGTAGAGAAAGCTGATTGTGCAGCTGCACGGGGTGAGTTGAGTACGATTTACAAGATCACAAAGCAACTCACAGGCAAGTACAACAGCCAGCCGGCCCCTGTTAAAGATAACAGGGCAATATCCTCACCACTGAGAGTGACCAGATCTTGATATGGGTTGAGCATTTCCGTGAGGTACTCAACTGCCTGGAGCCAGATGATCCTGCCAACCCTTCATCAGCAGAAAGTCTCCTTGACATCGAGACCACCCCCCCAAGTAAAGAAGAGGTAACATTTGCCATCAAAGCCTTGAAGAATGGGAAAGCCGCCGGCATAGACTCTGTCTATGCAGAGATGCTGAAAGCTGACCTTAACACCTCTGTCAATGTGCTTACTGATCTCTTAAAAGACATCTGGGAGAAGGAAGTAATACCTCAAGACTGGGACAAGGGCCTGATTGTCAAACTCCCCAAGAAAGGAAAACTGTGACAACTGGAGGCGCATCACGCTGCTATCAGTACCATCTAAGGTCTTCTGCAGGATTTTACTCGGCAGAATCGATTCCACTATTGATCAGAAGCTACGGCAGGAACACGCAGGGTTCAGGAGAGGAAGGGGCTGCATAGACCAGATCTTCGCTCTGAGGAATATTATTTAGCAGTGTGTAGAATGGAACACTCCACTGCACATCAACTTCATCGACTTTTGCAAAGCCTTTGACAGCCTAAATCGTGACACCCTATGGAAGATTGTTTGGGCCTATGGAGTTCCTCCAAAACTGGTCACTCTCATAGGGATGTTCTACCGTCACTTTGAATGCAGCGTCATTGTTAATGGTGAGCCATCTACATGGTTCACTGTGGAGTCTGGTGTGCGGCAAGGGTGTACTATTTCCCCCATTCTCTTCCTGATTGCCATAGACTGGGTCATGCGGAAAACAACTGACAGACCCAGGGATATCCAGTGGACTTTGTTCTCCCAACTTGAAGACATAGATTTTGCTGATGATCTTGCTGTCCTTGCACCAAAGCACATCCATCTGCAGGAGAAAACTGACAGACTGAACAAATTCGCCCAACAGGTAGAGCTGAACATAAATGTGTCCAAAACACAAGTGATGTGCATTAATGCCACTCCAGATGTACCAATCACAGTGAATGGACACACTCTCTACTATGTAAGTAAGTATTTATATAAAAAACAGTTTTTCTTTACAGCAGTTGACATAAATTATTAGTTTTTTTTAAAAATTAAATAAATACTGTCTTTTTTACCTGACTGTTAATACTGCAAAGGCAAAACCTACAAATATAAATGTCATTATTAAATTATGTTTCACTTTTCTTATGAACACTGAACCTGTTGTTCACAACATCATAGCAGCTAGGCGTGCTTTTACAAAACAGTGTATAACACCACATGTTAGCTCTAATTGTTCTATTGTTATAATCAAGTTATGAGTCAAACAGTGGCGTGGGGCGAGTAAACCAGTGGTTGTACCTCATTAACAAAAGCCTCTCAAAACTCTTGTCAGAAAGTCTATTCCTCATTCAGTGCGGCTTTCAGGTTGCTCTCCATCTGTGCATACTCCATCTCCAGGTAAGACGAAAAGGATGTTCTGTGAGGCAAGTCCGCCTTGATCGTAGCGAGGATCTTGTTTATTATGGCACGAAACGAGGGCGAGTCAACTGTGCTTAAGGGTAGCATTTCCTCGACAACATACTGCCCGACCGACTTCTGTAACTCGAAATAATGACTGTATTTCCAACTTGAAAACGCGCTTCTCTCTCCGCCTTCCATTGTTGTTTACTTCGGTGTCGCACACGTGTGTCATCCTCATGCTAAAAACGTGACTTGTCGCTTACGTGACGTCACTTTCCAAAACGGCAAGAATAAATAAAAATTTTTTTAACGAGGGAAAAAAAATTAAAAAATAAAATAGTAACGCACAGTGACTTGGATTAAATAAACTTTAATCTGACTACTGGTTTGGAAAAAGTAACGCGTTAGATTTGTCGTTAATGATAAAAGACGTCATATTAGACTAACGCGTTACTAAGTAACACACTACCGGCATCAGTGGTTATGTTGCAGCTATTTAAAATAGTTTTGTCAATTTGTTCTGGCCCAAAATAAATTGGCCCTTTGAAACATATCTTTGTCTTTGTGTGTTGTATGTAGACCACATTGCTTTGCAGAGTTCAGTGGTGCAAATGCATGTCAAGTTGATCAACAGATTGTATTATTCTCCAGTGCAATAACAGTACTGAAATGAAGGCTAAAAGGGCATTAATGGGAGCCTTAAATTTTTTATTTTTTTTCAAATAAGTAACTGAATAGTTACTTTTCACAGTAACACATTACTTTTTGGTGTAAGTAACTGAGTTACTTTTGAAATAAAGTAACTAGTAACTGTAACTAGTTACTGGTTTTCAGTAACTAACCCAACACTGCTTATTTAATGCTACCTGCAGACATTATGGACTCGATTGCACCGTTCATAAATATGCGACAAACGCCATGGCTTATTGACACAAAAAAACTGAAAAAAAGCAAATCTTCCTGCTTTGCTGAGGACTTTTAAGAGAGGACGGCGTGGCTCGGTTGGTAGAGCACAGAGAGTGTGAGGGTTCCAGGTTTTATCCCAGCTTCCGCCATCCTAGTCACGTCCGTTGTGTCCTTGGGCAAGACACTTCACCCTTGCTCCTGATGGGTCGTGGTTGGGGCCCTGCATGGCAGCTCCCGCCATCAGTGTGTGAATGGTTGACTGTGAAAATGGTGTGAAAGCGCTTTGAGTATCTTGAATAAGAATCAGAATCAGAAGTACTTTATTAATCCCGAGGGGAAATTTTAATTTCCAGCACAATCCCATTCACGATCAGACAAACATTACAGGGAGACAGAACATGATCGCTGACGGGTCTGCCAACTTCCAGCGGCCCTTACAAAAAAGGTGAGAAACAGGTGGGGAAGGGGGGTGAGAAAAAAAAAATCAGTGTAAGCCCGGGCCCCTGGAGAGGGGGTCCAGACTGAGGCCAAGGGGAAAAAAACCTCATAGCCATAGCACACAATAGCGTGTGTGTAAGAGAGAAACATTAAACATCAAAGAACACAAAGGACATTAAAGACATTAAAAGAGCAGAGCTAATGCAACCAGCCATTTCTGCATACAGCTACAAAAGTACAAAAAACATATACACTGTGGCGTCTGCTGGGTGGGGGGAGCATGGACAGAGACAGGAGCAGACCCAACAAAGCAACCTCGGCCGCCCACCAACTCTCGGCCAGTGTCCAGTCGGCATGGATGAGTGAGGATGCGTCTAAGGAGGCCGAGGTGTCCGATACCTCTTATTCAGCCAAGACACTGTGAAGCTTGTCCGTCGCGGCGCTCAGCACCAGCTCCGCAGCCCTGTCTCTTCATCCGCATCTCCTCCAGTCTCTCCAAACAGGCTTTAGAGTGGCAGAGACCCAGCAGCAAGTCTCCATGGCCAAAAGGCTCCCGGGAGGCAGATCCAGAAGTTCACAAAAAAGCACGAAAGTGTCACCCCTTGTCGCACGGTCCCAAAGGGTCCCGAACCTAAAAGCAAAAAAAAAACACATGAAAACAAGAGGGAGACACCAGGAACACAAAAGGATGACATAAGAGCACAGAGCTCCTGCCACCAGCAGTCACTACAGCGGCGCCATCTTGGAAAAAAAGGAGGTTAAAGGTTGGAAAGTGTATAAAAGTATAATCCGTTTACCATTTAAGAGACTGTCTAACCAATTACCAAAAAACTGTTAAAACAGCAAAATCAAAATACATGTCTAACCTTGATTAAACTCAGGGCATTCAATCGATCACAACTGGACTCTTTTGTTTGTCTTAGAAAACATTTCGCCTCTCATCTGAGTAGGCTTCATCAGTTCGTGCTCATAGGCTTAGATTGGTCAGATCTAGTCTAGCGGCTGGTGCCAAAACCCCAAATATTTATACTTCAAAACCAGGAGGGTGTGCCTGGTTTCACCCTATTGTTTTGAGAAAAACAATTGTTTTGATGCAAACGAGCAATCCTATTGTCAAGAGATTACAGTGGCAGTAACATCACTGGGCAAGGATGAAAACATCACCATCCTGCCAGCTGATAAGGGGAGAAGCACAGTAATTCTCAACACAACTGACTTCTAAAACCAGTTGCTTACACTCCTCAAAGACTCCCAACACATATGAAATACTCATAAGGGACCCCCAAGTGGGGTACACCCTGGACAAGTCGCCAGCTCATCGCAGGGCCAACACAGATAGACAGACAACATTCACACTCACATTCACACGCAAGGGCCAATTTAGTGTTGGACAGACAGACAAACCCCAACACATTGTTAACCACCAACTACCAATCTAGAAATGGTCCCGTTAAGGCTCCTCCTTGGCTGTTACATAATCAGCATCGGTGTACATCATGTCAAGGTGGTTGTAGACACTGCAGAGGAAGAATCTGTTTTTAATGTACCCATGTTATGCTCAGGCACGAGTGCATGTCACAGTCCATCAGCTGACCCGAGCGCTGTGACTGGCAAAAAATTACACTCACATTCAGTTTGTCTTGTGGACTGGCAAGCGCGCTATATGCATATAGCAGATCCAGCCAGCTTTATGAATAATGGAGCAGGGTGTATGCAGGATTGCTTTAGAGGGTGCTATGCGACTATACTGGAAATGTGTGCATATGTACACCTCTATGATTAATTGAGTAGGTTTAGGGAATTTGAAACGAAGGGAGACATTCGTGTGACATCGTTCTGTGCCTTTTAGTTAATGTACATCTCTGGATTCGACTCTACTTCATCCTCAGCTTGTGATTTTCTGTAGTTAGCTCATGTGTTTGCAAAGTAAAACTGTAGCAGATACATTTAGTCAATGGCTAAATGAATATTCAGTTAGCCATTTGCTGCCAAGTTGTCTGCAACAACATTATACAACATGAACAACATTACACTTTTGCGACACGTTTTTACCCATGACGACATTTACTGTCGCAGCAACACCGATGTTTAGCACACCCTGAAGAGTATTATAGAGAAAATTGATACTGCAATAATAGGGAGGAATAACAAAATATTTATTTTCTGTAGCAGTTTGCTCTCTAAATAGTAATGTCTTCCCTAGAAGTACATGGAATTTGACGATCACGTGAAAAACAATCGACTCACACAGCATTTGACGGTGCAATATAACCCGGTTTACTACTACTACTGTTTGCCAGCACCGTTCAATTTATTTTGTTGATGCTCTCAGCCCACATCCCCTCCATGTGTCATCCAGCTCAATTCCATAAGCATGAAGGAAGAATACTATTATCGTCATAAATGGAAACCAAACCACTTGATATATCAAATCAGCATAAATCCTACACAACTACATTGTGTGCCTTCTCATGTGTCTCATGAATGACAATAAAGTTAATTGAACCCTTTAATTTAGCAATGACAATGTTTAAGATGCCGCAATCCCTGGTATTGGTGGTTGCGTCAACAACAACACCTGCCGAGCATTAACAGCAGCACAATATTTTTACCTGCTTTAAATCATAAAATGTGTAATAATAAATAAACAAATATCACTGAACATGTAGAAGTCATTTAAAAACTATTAGTTTCTTTGGTGTAAGAGATGAATTGTGTAGATTTTTTGTGCTTGAGGTGGCCTCTTACACAATACAGTATTTTGCTGGCTGACTCACAGGAACAGAGTAAGAAACAACAGAAGAATAAGTGTTTGTTACATTTCAACACAAGTGTAGATTAAACATGTTCAAACAGAAAGTAACCAGATATTACATTAAATGAACAAGCAGAATAATTTTCCATCCATCCATCCATCTTCTACCGCGCAGGTGTCAAACTCAAGGCCCCGGGGCCAGATCTGGACCGCCACATCATTGTATGTGGCCCACGAAAGCCTGGGAAAAATGTGTTAATAAAATACTTCATTGTTTTACTAAATGCAACTAACTATTTTGATTTTGACAGGAAAAAATGCGCATCTCTAAACTATATTATCTAATCATGCCAAATATTATATTATTATATAGTGTATTACAAAATAGGTTAGTAAAGATAACATTAGTTTGTACATGAAAAAAATCTAATAATCGAGTGCATAGGCAATGGTGTAATAATATGAGGTGATCACTGGTACACATTTATATCAATGCTGTCAAATTATTATTATTTTTTAAAATCAGATCAATTTGATTTTGATTAATCACAGGTTTTTGCCCACATGCATAATTTTAATTAATTTTTAAAAAGGGGCCCTCTAAAGGCAGTCATTACTGCAATGTGGCCCTCAATGAAAACATGTTTAACACCCCTGTCCTACCAATTGTCCCTCATAATTTTGACAAAGTAACTATATATATGTTACTGCATATGTCAGCAATCACATTAGGAGCTTTTGTAACCCATTTGCTTACTTACTACTAAAAGAGAAGTAAAGTATGTATACCACCAGGTATGTTCACTATGTTACTTAATGGTATTTAATTGTATTTTATTTTTTTTGTCATAAAGAAATACAATCATGTGTGCTTACGGACTGTATCTCTGCAGACTGTATTGATCTATATTGATATATAATGTATATAATGTGTTTTTTATGTTGATTTAATAAAAAATAAAAATAAAAAAATATATATTTTTATTTTTTTAAATTTCTTGTGAGGCCCGGTACCAATCGGTCCACGGACCGGTACCGGGCCGCGGCCCGGTGGTTGGGGACCACTGGTTTAAGACGAGTATCTAACGTTATAATAACATTTGTAAGTCAGAAAATACAAAATTCACAATAGTTCCCCTTTAAAACAATGCTGTTATAGAAAATACAAATAATTCCTTGGAGGGGCGGTTGGGGATCCATCCATCCATCCATCTTCTACCGCTTGTCCCGTTCGGGGTAGCGGGGGGTGCTAAAGCCTATCTCAGCTGCATTCGGGTGGAAGGCGGGGTACACCCTGGACAAGTCGCCACCTCATCGCAGGGCCAACACAGATAGACAACATTCACACTTACATTTACACACTAGGGCCAATTTAGTGTTGCCAATCAACCTATCCCCAGGTGCATGTTTTTGGAGGTGGGAGGAAGCCGGAGTACCCGGAGGGAACCCACGCAGTCACAGGGAGAACATGCAAACTCCACACAGAAAGATCCCGAGCGCAGAATCGAACCCAGGACCTTCGTATTGTGAGGCAGACGCACTAACCCCTCAAGCACCGTGCTGCCTGCGGTTGGGGATGCGCCCCTAATATAATAGTAAGAGTAACATAGGTTATTTGTACAGTATTTGTAATTATTTTCCTACAAAGGTATTTTGCGAATTGAGACTGGTCCTCCCTGCTCCTTTTGTCGGCTGCTGAGGAGCCCAAAGGGAGGCGGCGGCGAGAGGGAAGGCGTTGCATTATCGCACTTGCTTTGATCCTCTTTAGGCCTTTTACATCTTTAATGCCTCCCAGACTCACGGCGCACCGCACCAGCACCTTCTCTGACTGCTCTCCTCTCAGCAATGCCTGTATGGGCTCCAGTCACCATGCCATCCTAAGCGTACAGGGTGCAATGGGTCAATAAAAGACATGCGATCAGGTCTCACTGAGACGGACTTGCTTTTGTAAAAGTGTTAAGGTACATGTCAGTGTGTGCATTTCAAATGCAGCCTGTGGTGAAGGCAAGGTACTTGTATTGTACTTTATTATTTATGCAGTATCGTTCCCTCACTTCTTAACACGCAGTCCTTTATTCTTGAGAATCTATCCAAAATAATCACCTCCGTGTAAGAAAAGGGCACACTCCCACAATAGCTCACTTTATTAGTTTACAGTAATAAAGAAGATGCAATGCATGACGCCGTACTTTGTCTTACAACACATTATTTGTCTGATTGCCTTTGTTTTGGCACTTCTGCAGGCAACTTCCCTTTCACTTACTTTTCCAGTTCGTCCTTTTTCATTTTGCCAAAGTGTTCATTTTCTTGAAAATATTTCAGAAATATAAAGTTTCACACAGAGGGTTATTTGGCTGTGCATGGGAGATGATTGATGCCTCTTGTTTGTGCAATTCAGTCTTGGAAAGATTATTTTATTTATATTTGCTGTTCCATAGCTGGAGGGGAAAAAGCTGTGTTATTCCCTTTTGCACAAAGGGTAGAAAAGCAACAGTAACAACAATGCACTGACTTGTTGTCTTTGCAAACAATAGCGGTAAGTTCAAATGTTGGTAAAATAGCAGACATCATAAGAATGTAAATATTGTTCCCCTTAGAGTAGCCTCGGTGCACACTGCTCAGATGAAATATATACAGATGTTACATACAAAAATGCATAGATATTTATATAGCAATTGTGCAATCTAAATTTTTATTGTAATATGCAGTTATTGCACTATGCACCACCAATCATGTCTTTTCCTCAAGATCCTCTATTACAGTGGAACCATGATTTACAGAATTACAGTATTAACGTATTTTCTGGACTATAAGCCGCTACTTTTTTTCCTATGCGTTGTACCCTGCGGCTTATAAACGGTGCGGATAGTTTATGGATTTTTCTTCGCCAATGGCCATAATTTGTATTTAAAAAATAGTTTTCATAAAACAGTGACAGGGAGACTAAAAATGTGTGTTATTGTTTGTGCTATGGCTCCATCTTTTGGACAACTTTGCTCACTGTAGGTGCTACAGTATTTTCTTCTGTTTAGTGTAGTGGTTCTTAACCTTGTTGGAGGTACCGAACCCCACCGGTTTCATATGCGCATTGACCGAACCCTTCTTTAGTGAAAAATAAATTTTTTTTTTTTTCAAATTCAAGACAAAGTTATATGTTTTTTTACTGGTGCTCAAAATGAACCATGCATGAACATCACCTGGTTCAAAGAACAAAACCAACACAGTGGATGAACTCACAACAAATTACACTCCTGAAAACCAGTGTGACTTCTGCTGTTGCCGTATCCATAATACAACGATAGGGAGAAGTTTTTATTTACACGATGAGTCAGGTGTGTCTTGACCTCCGCTGCGGAGGCTCCACCGAACCCCTGAAGCCGACTCACCGAACCCCTAGGGTTCGATCGAACCCAGGTTAAGAACCGCTGGTTTAGTGCCTTGTATCGGAAGTATGAGGGCTATCTGCTCGTCGTCCATAGCTTTGTTACTCATATGGTTTCTTCACTGATCACTTCAAGCAACGTTTGTAAGTTTTACAAAATAACTAAACAATCATACATACTCAACCGTCACGAGTTTGACATTAGTGTTTTCATGCATATTTGTATGTGCTTTGTAACCAAGATAGCGTTGTTAGCATTATCTAATACGCTAACACTTTTACAAGTGTCTGTTGTTAATATTATTAACTTACAATGGCATTCTTTTTATATTGTTTCCAGTTCACAAATACCTCAGTAAATTCACCAAAACGTCCCCGTGGAGTTATTAAGTCTGTTTTGTTGTTTGGACAGCTAGCTTCCGGAGCTAGGGGTTCCATGATGATGACTTCTGTTTTGTTTGATTAGCTGTTATGCTGCCTTGTTACAGGCACCGTTTGGAAACAATTAAGGTATGTAAATAAAAATTTACAAAATATTCTGTGTAAATACCTCATTTTACAAAGTATATATCTGCGGCTTATAGTCCGGTGCGGCTAATATATGAAATAGTATTTTTTAGTCTGAAATTTAGTGGGTGCGGCTTATATACCAGTGCACTCTATAGTCCGGAAAATACGGTAATTGGTTATTGAACAGCGTTCGTAAATAGAAAAGTTCATATATTAGAACACATTTCCCCACAAGAAACTATGTAAATATTAATCATTTGTTTTTGTTTTGGCTTTGTTATTAAATTGAAAATGTATCTATTACCCCATGATTATGTTTGTTTGATATACAGTACTGTATAGCACTTTACATTGTGTTCAAAGTATACTTATCTTTGCTAAAATATGGAAATTTCAGTTTTGTTTGATTAGCTGTTATACTGCCTTGTTACAGGCACCGTTTGGAAACAATTAAGGTATGTAAATAAAAATTTACAAAATATTTCTGTGTAAATACCTCATTTTACAAAGTATATATCTGCGGCTTATAGTCCGGTGCGGCTAATATATGAAACAGTATTTTTTAGTCTGAAATTTAGTGGGTGCGGCTTATATACCAGTGCACTCTATAGTCCGGAAAATACGGTAATTGGTTATTGAACAGCGTTCGTAAATAAAAGATAATAAATACAAAAGTTCATATACCGTATTTCCTTGAATTGGCGCAGGGAATATAGTATTCGCACGTCTAGAATTACTGCCGGGTCAAACTCGTTTCTCAAAATAATTAACGCATGCTTGGCCTTATCGCCGGGTTTATTATTGAAGCTGGATCAAATTCGTTTCGCAAAATATTAATTTTATTATCGCATGTCTATAATTTTCGCAGGGTCAAACTCGTTTCGCAAAATATTTAGCATATGGCTAGAACTTCCACCGGGTCAAATTCGTTACGTCACGAGTGACGCATCTGTCCTCATTTTCAAAATGGAGGAAGCTGCTTTCAGTAGTTTACAATCGCACAAAGGAAAAAAGATAAAGAGCTTTTCAGTAGGATTTAAGGTCCAAGCTATTGAATACCGGTACAGTATGCTAAAGAGAACAGTAAGCAGCTATGTTTTATTAATATACCGTAGCTGCGTGTGTGAAATACTGTATAAGTCATTAAATGACTCCCGCCTCCTGGTGGTAGAGGGCGCTGCCGCGCTAGTGATCCTTCTTGCGACTTCCGGTACTGCAGAAGAAGTGAACACACGCAGCAAGAGATTTTTTTTTCTTCCTCTGCCTGAACTTTTAACATGGAGGATTACATACTGGTATCTAAAATAAAACAGTTTTCTAAACTGGACTTTAAATCGAAGCAGGAGGTAATAATTAAAGGAATATCTCCATCGAAACAGAGACTTTTAAAACTGAAGAAAGAAAATAAGGAAGACTTCTATAAACAAGTTATCGATGCTTTTGGTCAGAAGGAGCTGCAAATGGACTCCATTTATAAGTACAGGTAAGACCATAATAACGTTTTTTTTAATTAAATGTGCTTTTCATGATGGTATGCTTACATCACACTCAAAGCGCACGCCTAAATTTTATGGATTCCTTTTGGTAAACGCTGGAGTGAGAAGAGGTTTTAAAATAATTACCGCATGCACGGCCATCCCGCCGGTTTCCGGTAAACGCAGGTGTGACAGGAGGTTTTAAATTAATTAACGCCCCTGCGGCTATTCAAGGAAATACGGTATTAGAACAAATTTCCCCACAAGACACTATGTACATATTAAAAAACAACCCGAAGGCCCTCCGAGAGGCGGGGTGGAAGATGGGCCTAACAGGACTGACTACTTGGAAACGACTGGAACGGACATCGACAACGAGATGAAGACCTTCCGATTGTGCAGGTGTGGATGGGGGAAAGTGACCACATACAGGGGCTTACGGATTCATCAGGGGAGGAAGAAAAAGGAGAGTGAGAAGAAAGGCATACAACATCCTTGCACTGCTCCGGCAGATAAGACAAGCAGGACCCCCAGCTGGGGAGAGAACCACAGAGCCGAGGGTCCAAACATTGTTGATATGCGAATGGTAGAGGAAGAACCCCTTGAGCGGAGCAGTACCCCCCTGGCATGTGAGCATGCTGAAGATAGACCTGCCAGCCCCCCAGTCACCCAGCAAACAGAAAAGAGGGAACCAGGAAGAAAGTGCACCATCAAGTGGCCTAGAGCAAGTGATGTGAAGACATGGCAGAAACTGGACTCAGACCTCAGTCTACTGCTGGAGCACTCGCTATGTGGTAAAGTGGACAAGAAACTCAACCTTCTTGGGGAGATCCTGTACGAGGAGTGCAAAGCTAGATTCGGTAGCCTCACCAAGAAGCAGCACAATCTCCCCCCAAGGAAGAGCAGGAGGGAGGCCGAGATTGACACCTTGGTGCAAGATCGGCGCCAGCTTCGCAGGAGATGGAGGAAAGCATCGGCAGAGGAGAAAGAAGGCCTGAAGGTGTTATGGGACGAGGTGAGACAGAAGCTGGGAAGCATGCGAAGAGCAGAACGTATTCGCAGACGCAGGAAAAGAAAGGAGAAAGAAAGAGCTAGCTTCATGAGGAATCCCTTCAAGCACGCCCGTCAGCTTCTGGAGGAGAAAAGAAGCGGGAAACTGGAAGCCACCAAGGAGGAGCTTGAGCAGTACATCAGGGGCCAATACAGCGACTCGAAGAGGAACGATCCGTTAGGTTCACCAGGATACGTCCCTCCTCCACCTCCCCCAACCACGCAGTTTGACAGCTTCCCTCCTCGGCTGAGCGAGGTAAGAGCAGTCGTCAAGAAAGCGAGGTCAGCATCAGCTCCTGGGCCTAACGGAATCCCCTACAAGCTATTCAAGAACTGCCCCCAAGTGCTGAAATGCTTGTGGAAGCTAATGAGCACAGCATGGAAGAATCTACTCATTCCGTCGGAGTGGCAGAGAGCTGTGGCGGTGTTTATTCCGAAGGAACAGGAGTCCCATAACATCAGTCAATTCAGGAGCATTGCCCTGTTGAATGTCGAGGGAAATATCTTCTTTGCAGTCATGGCCAAGAGACTAACCTCTTACCTCACAGGGAATGGCTATATTGACACCAGCTGCCAGAAAGCAGGAGTACCAGGTTTTCCAGGATGCGTGGAGCATTTTTCAATGATTTGGGCACAGATCCAGAGGGCCAAGCAGGAGAAGAGCGACCTCCATGTGGTGTGGCTTGACCTTGCAAATGCTTATGGTTCTGTCCCTCACAAACTCATCCAGTTTGCATTGGAGTTCTTCCACGTCCCTGTTTCCATCATCAACCTGGTAACCAGCTACTTCAGGGACTTCCAGATGTGTTTCAGCCTCCAGGATTTACAACAGGATGGCAGCGTCTGGAAGTAGGCATCGCCATGGGGTGTTCCATCTCCCCAGTCCTCTTTGTCGCAGCTTTTGAAATCATCCTCCGCTGAGCCCGCCAGACTGTAGGAGGAATGAGGCTGCAGACAGGGCAGAGGCTTCCACCACTCCGAAGCTACATGGACGATGTCACTGTGGTCCTGCAAACAGCCCCATGCACGAGAAGGTGCGTGAAGAGGCTCGATGAGCTAGTGACATGGGCACGGATGAAGATAAAACCCTCCAAGTCACGAAGCCTCTCCTTGCGCAAAGGCACCAGGAACGACAAAACCATCTTTGTTGCGGCAGGTGAGCAAATCCCGCTACTGGTCAACCAGTCCATCCAAAGCCTGGGGAGGCAGTACAATGCGGACCTGTCAGACAAGCACGCAGGCAAGGCAGCACGGAAACAACTCTCAGAAGGCCTAGCGAGTATCAACAAGAGCCAGCTCCCCGGAAAGTACAAGTTGTGGTGCTACATCTTCACACTGTACCAAAGGGTTATGTGGCCACTGAAGATGTGCGAGATTCCATCCTCAACAGCCAACGGGTTGGACAGACTAGCCAACTCCTACATCCGAAAGTGGCTGGGCCTACCGCGTTGCTTCTCCGACACTGGCTTATTTGGGGCAACTTCGCTGCATCTGCCGATCCAGTCCATCACCCTGGGCTATAAGCAGGAGAAGGCCAGATTGGTTCTTGAGCTGGAAGAATCCTCAGATCCTACAGTGAGGAATGCACGTGTACCCACCCGAACAGGCCGGAAGTGGCAAGCAGGGCCAGAGGTCTCCAAGGCCATTGGCAGGCTCCAACACCAGGAAATAGTTGGCAGGGTGCAAGTAGGGAGAGCGGGGCTTGGCTGGGGAGATTCTCCACGCCTCTGGTCCAAGGCCACAAAGAGGGAACGCAGAGCCATGGTTGTGGAGGAGGTCTCAAGGGCGAACCAGGAGCAATATACCATCAAGGCCGTGTCTCAAGGTCGCCAAGGAAGATGGACCACTTGGGAAGGTACCATCAGTAGACCCATCAGCTGGGCCGACCTATGGAAGATGCCACAAGCCAGGCTCAGCTTCCTTCTTAGGGCAACCTATGACACCTTGCCATGCCCTAGAAACCTCCACCAGTGGTTCGGCCAGGAGGAGAGCTGTCCCCTGTGTGGTGCTCCCAACGCCAGCCTGCAGCACTTGCTATCAGGCTGCAAGATCGCGCTGACACAGGGTCGCTTCAGATGGCGGCATGACCAAGTCCTGATGAAACTGGCCGAAGTCCTGGAGAGCAGTAGACCAACAGCCATCCCATGGCCAAGAAACTTCCTGTCATGTTTGTGAGACCAGGGGAAGGCAAAGGAGACACCAGCCAACGAGGCACCCGCAGTGTCCTCTCTCTTGCAAGGGACTGGAGTATGAGGGCTGATATCAGCAAACAGCTCCAGTTCCCCCGTGAGATCACCACCACTTCACTCCGCCCAGACATCGTGCTGTGGTCTGCTGTTACCAAGTCTGCCATGCTGATCGAGCTCACCATCCCCTGGGAGGAGGGAATCCAGGCAGCCTACGAGCGCAAAGCAGCCAAATATGCAGATCTGGCTGCTGACTGCAGAGAGGCAGGCTGGTCCACTACCATCTACCCTGTGGAAGTAGGCAGTCGGGGCTTTGTCGGTACATCAACTTTAAGGCTGCTCCGAGATGTGGAAACGACTGGGGCTAAGCTCCAAAGGGAAATCAAGGCCATTGCTGAGGAAGCAGAAAAAGGAAGCTTCTGGTTGTGGCTGAGGAGGAGGGATAAGTACTGGGGGTCGAGGCAATAAGATGGGTCAGCTGCAGGGGGTGGCAGGGAGACGTCCCTGCCACCGCTCCGCCACCAGGAGGCGTTTCGGGGTTAAAGAGAGCGAAACTCCAATGAGCGGTGGTCCCCGGCTGATGACCCTGCAGCTGACCCAAGGCGCTGTAGGAGGCGCGTCAGGCATACTTGCCCAGCAGAAACAATGCCATATCTGTACAATCAATCATTTGTTTTTGTTTTGGCTTTGTTATTAAATAGAAAATGTATCTATTACCCCATGATTATGTTTGTTTGATATACAGTATTGTATAGCACTTTATATTGTGTTCAAAGTATACTTATCTTTGCTAAAATATGGAAATTTGGCAAAGCTAAAACAAATTTGCCAAATAGCTAAACTGTCCTTTCAGCCCACAAGCATGTGGTGCACTCACAGTTTGAAATCACAAAACTCCTTAACTTCAACAACCAGGTTGCTACAATGATTAGGAATAAAAAATAAAATCCACTTTAGCTTGTCGATGAATCTTCTGGGCATACAGCGGTAGAGCGGGAGATAGGGAGGTGGCACTTTCTGAATGTTCCAAACACATCGCTTGTCCATTTATTTCTTTGGACTCATACTGAACTAGCAAATCTAGAAACATGTTGTAAAAACGCTAGAAAACACATAGAACGCACACAAGGTAGCACAGCAGCTAACAGCAGCACTGCTGCGCTGACAAACAATGTGCACTGGAGATTGTTTAGCGCGCCCACAATGAATGTGCTGCCGGGGACAAAATGGCTGCGCTGCGAGACAAGCAATGGGTAGGTTAAACATTAAATTAACCAATAATCAATCAACATTTATTTATATAGCCCTTAAACACATGTACCTCAAAGGGTAACCACAACGACATCCTCGGATCTAAACCCACATCCGGGCAAGAAAAAACTCAATGTGACAATGAGAAACCTTGGGAGTGACCAAGGTTTCTCATTGTCCCATTGACCTTGCTCCACCCACACACATACAGCTCGGTGACCAGGTACAATGGATGCTGAGTGGGTACCGTTAATAATGTGAGAGTCCAGCATGTAGACAAGTCAGCAGTGCAGAGACGTCACCAACTGATGCACAGAGGAGTGGTCCGCCCCCGGTCCCAACTTGGAACAGCTAGCGCATCCTCCTTTGAAACTGACCTGACCTGATAATCTGTTCACGCAGGAGAGGAGGGCAAAGCAGAAACGAGAAGCGGCAGGGCAACTGGTCTAAAAAAGGGTCTATTTAAAGGCCAGAGTTTTAAGATGCTTGTACTGAGGCAGAATCTCTAACTGTTACCGGTAGGGCATTCCAGAGTACTGGAGCCCGAATGGAAAATGTTCTAGAGCCCGCAGTCCTTTTTTGGGGCTTTGGGAATCACTAATAAGCCGCAGTTCTTAAAACGCAGATTTCAGGCCGGGAAATATGGTACAATACAATCAGCAAGATCAGATGGAGGTAGACCGTTTACTACACGGAGACAAGGTCCGTACACCAAAGTATACTTTTATTCGGCCCGTGGTTCGTAAATCAAAAAGTTTGTACATTGAGGGGTTCGTAATTCGAGCCTCCACTGTATACCCCAACCAGTGGTGAAAAACACCATATTGTGTCGTATTTGTCGTGTAGATGAAAGAAAAGTGTTCATCTTCTTCTCCCCATGCTGTAGAAGTTAATGGTGTTGTCCCGGGATGCTTTATGAATACTTTTCCCCGCAACACTGATTGATTGCGAGCCCAAGTGTTTGTGATGTTCGCCTGCATCTCGTACAGTGGGGCTTTGCACTTTGTGCTGCCAGTTACACCTCGTCTGAAGTCATCTGAACACAGCCCTATAGGTGCTTTCACTTTCTTTTTTAAGATGTCTATATTTAGTCCCCCCTCCCTCCTTGTAATTTCCACTCAATCAGCCACTCATAATTTTCTGACCCGTTTAGCCCTTTGGTATGCAAATTACCTTTTTATGGTAATATCATACCATCAACTCATTAAGCCATGTTTGATTCATTTACATTTTGATATAAAACTAAATTCTACATTTTTGCATATGATTGCACGTACCCTTGGATATCCTTCCTCATTTTAAACCTGCTTTCAAACAACTCCTTTTGTTGAATAGATGGCCATTTTTTGTCTGGGATTAGAAATGGTCTCTTTTCATCCATGAGGAGGACTGCATGATGAGTGCAAGTGAGGTGGGAGGGTTAAGAAGTATAAAAGTTGGACTTTGTGCATCCACAGGGTTATCAGAAACAACATCGGCCACTAAGTGGGGCCGTAACAGACATTATTCAGAATTACCTCCTACATACACTACTCAAATGCTCTCACATAAACAACTAACAAATATTATCTCACGTACAGAACTGAAACACTCCTACATACACTACTGAAATGCACAAACAACTGATTTGTTTTCCACTTACACACACTACTGAAACACTCTCATATACACAAGGGAAATCCTCACATACACTACTGAAATGCTCTCATACACACTGCTGAAATGCTCTCATTCACACTACTGAAATGCGCTCATTCACACTACTGAAACGCTATCATACACAAGTGAAATGCTATGATACACACTACTAAAACGCTCTCATACACACGAGTGAAATGCTCTCAAACACATTACTAGGGATGGGAATGTTCAAACTCGGTTCCCAGTGTATTAATTCCTGTGACTTGCTTGCCACAGTTCCCTTATCTTTTCCCCAGGTGGGGATGACATCATTACGCAACATGCGTCATGATGTCAACTAGCAAAATGGCGGTGCCCAGGCAAAACAAACGCTCTAACCTACTCAGTGGCCTAGTGGTTAGAGTGTCCGCCCTGAAATCGGTAGGTTGTGAGTTCAAACCCCGGCCGAGTCATACCAAAGACTATAAAAATGGGACCCATTACCTCCCTGCTTAGCACTCAGCATCAAAGGTTGGAATTGGGGGTTAAATCACCAAAAATGATTCCCGGGCGCGGCACCGCTGCTGCCCACTGCTCCCCTCACCTCCCAGGGGGTGATCAAGGGGATGGGTTAAATGCAGAGGACAAATTTCACCACACCTAGTGTGTGTGTGACAATCATTGGTACTTTAACTTTAACTTTAATGTTTACAAGAAAAGATTGCAACAGTGCTACTTGTAATAATTATAAGGTTGCTAGTTCATCAAGAGGATGACATCGAGCAATATGCTGAAACATTTGAGCACACAGCATGCAATAATTATAAATGACAGTCGCGTTTTTAACCGCTCTTATCTCATACCGGCAGGAGTAACGCTAGCACGTCATCTGAATACAACTGGTACGTACTCACCGGCTATCGTGTTAGCGAAATTATTTGTTAAATTTAAATGAATGCCATCTTATTTAGATGAGCATGACGAGAGACACATTTTGCTGCCGCGAGACGTTTGTTGCTGCTGATTTTCGGTAGGTGAATGTCCAATTGTCGTCAGAGAAAAGTTGCATGTTTTCCTATAACCATATTTTCGCTATCATTATATTATACAGGTGAAACAAAAAAAAATTGAATAAGGTGCAAAAGTCCATTCATGTGAGCAATACACTTCAAATGTGAAACTAATATGTGATATTAACTCATTACATGCAAAGTGAGATAGGTCAGATTTTCAATTAAATTTTTTTCAGATGATTTCTGATTTCTCCTAAAGATCACTCAGTTCGCCATTGTACACTGAGATTTGTGTAACCAGTTACTTAGTTTGTTTGACTGGTGTCAACCAAACTCTCATGCTGTAATCAGTGGGCAGTGCTACCTGAAATGGTTCTAACCAACGTTTTCAGTCAAGTTCCGGCAGTGTTGTTTCCTCAAAACCCACCCTCCTGGATGGACAGGAGGTGGCCCTTGTTGGTTCATCGGGGTCCTGAAGCAGACAGTCTTGTACCTGTGATGTCAAACAACTTATGGCTGATGTCAGCATCCAAGTATATTTAGAGGTATCTTCCTGCTGTGCTTTTAGGGTTGCTAAGTTAAAAGTGGGAGTTGTTGCGAACTGGACTCATGGTCAGGTCAGGTCAAAGGTCAGCAGAATCCTATTGGAAAGAATGAGTAGTATAATATCAACATGTAAAGTAGTTACACTTCAGTTTAACATGCTGTGATGAGAGGCAGTTCAATAGTTTGTGGACTTTAAGCATGCTGCATTTAATAAAAATGTTTGTGTTGGTTCCCAACCTTTTTTCTTTGGAATGTGAGTTAGTATATTATATACTGTATATATAATGTGTAAACATTACATATATGTTGTATTTTATATTGCTACTACAGTACATTTTTTGTCTACTTTATACCTGCATTATCCTTTCCATCCTTACCCTTTCCATCCTTTGTAACTGAGCTAATGTGTGGAAAAATTCCCTTGTGGATCAAAAAAGTTTGAGACACGATCCGATCCGATTCTCTCATTTGAGACGCACTGGGTTACAGAACCACCTGTTGCTTTGCTGTGCGTTTAACTTCAAAATACATTTTAATGTGGGCGGGGCTATGGCAGGCCTTGATCTTCGCCTGGTGCGTGGTGGCCTTGACCTTCCAGGTCAACACACGTGTTGTCTTCCGGTGCCCATCAATCCTGTCTCTCCTGCAAGCCCGCAATGAAAAGGCCACGCATCCTTTGCCCCTTCCAGTGAGCGAATATTGAATACATGTCACGCTATGACCCCTCTTGTTTAGAATTGATGCCAGATTATCTCCTAGCTGTGGACCACAGCAGCAGCACGTGTCACAAGACATCTTTGTTTGTGACATTGCTGGAATGAAGCCACACTGCCTTTTTGATTTTATTCACAGTTAAACGCTCGCGGCTATTTCCTTCTTGTGTATATGAGTTAGTTTTGCATGTGATGCGCACAAAGATAGTTGTCTTATGTAAGGATGCTTCAGTCCTCAGGCAAGGCAAAGGCAACATATCTTCATTTGCATTTCGATCACATTCTACTGTGCTGCACTACGCCTGAACTGAGGATACCATTTTTTTTTTTTTCCAGAATTGGTTGTTGAACTTCCATACGTAATTAACAAAAGGGGTTCCAAATGCAACATGAGAGTCATGATGGGGGTCTTGCTTATGGCCGCCAGTCAGCCATACACTCTCTATGCTTCCCAGTTTTTGGCCGCCTTCTAAATTATGCAGCTTTACCGCTCCCACTATGTCGCGTTTATCCTATTTACTCATGCTTCTCCTCACTGTTTAAAAAAAATAATAAAGACAAGCAGTTGACTTAGTGTTGACTATTGCTCGCATATGTACAGTATTCAATAGTTTATTTGTAGTTTTGTTCGCTTTTGGTTTAATCAGTCAAACCAGTGACCAGGAACAACACAGCTATTGAGAAAATAAAATACATTATTAAATGGACCAAATAAAAGTGAGGTATTTAAAACAATAAAACAAAAACAAATAAAAAATAATAATAGAAAAGTAACTAACTAAAAAATAAACTATATATCTATCCTGTATATATGTAGTTATATACTTATATATGTATGTATGTTTGACTATATATATGTTTGTATCTGTATATATATAGTTGTCTGTTTATCTGTGTTGGCCCTGTGATGAGGTGGCGACTTGTCCAGGGTGTACCCCGCCTTCTGCCCGAATGCAGCTGAGACCCCAAAAAAAGGGACAAGCGGTAGAAAATGGATGGATGGATATATGAGTGCTTCCCCCAGACAATTTTTTAGTTAAGGTGGTGTCACCCGGGACAGTGTAACTCATGGATGGATGGATATATCAGTGCTTCCCCCAGACAATTTGTTAGTTAAGGTGGTGTCACCCGGGACAGTGTAACTCGGCCTGTCGCCATCACGTCTCCACCTCATCGCTGCCACCACAGCCTGGGGGGGGGGGGGGCAATAGACTACAGACTCTGATTGGATTGAACACATTGTTTATTAAAAAATAACCAAATAACAATATCTTATAATAAATAAAAATATTAGAGAAATAAAGAAGCCTACAATTGTTGGTTGTTTTCCGCTCCATTTGCAGAATGGCGATATACGATATATATCTCGATATTTTTTCCGTAAAGTATAAACAAAACACAAAACAGTCCTAGTTACCTGAGATACTAAGTATGTCATTAGTAGTAAGTCAATATTTTGACTAGTAATTTGATGTTAGTTTGTCTAAATTGTCAGACGATCGCTTCTCTGATGTCTCCATCATGTTCAGAAGTCTCTTCTTTATCTGGACGTCTTCTTCTACTGCATTCAGCAACTTTGTCTCCATTGGAAGTTTTCGTTTTAGTCTGTCATGGCTGTTGAGTTTTGCCTAGTGAAAAAAATAAAAAATTTATAAGGATTTTTACAAAATTACATTCAATAATCATGAATACATTATTTGGGATAAACCCACTTTAACACAGGTGTAAGATAGTGACATGTTATTTACAACATGTCAAATGGCCCTCAACATCGTCGGGAAACAATGTGTGTCAAAAAAGCACTTCGAGGTATTTTAATTTTGACAGAAAAAAAACAAACATTTAATGCAACTGCAGTTTTACTTAACTCAGTATTATTTATTACAAGAAACTACTCAAAGCATTTTTAATACAACCCTATTTAAATACATCTAAAACAGTTGAACTTTAATATATGCTTGCCATCTTGACTTCTGATTCCAAAGCAAGTATTTTTGTCACACTGTTGTCAAAAATGATCATATTCAAACAAATGGGCAAAATATGATTCCAAATTGTTGAAAGTGGTCATCTGAGAGCATTTGTAATTGCAGTGCAGTTCATATAAAAATGTTTTGATGCCCCAGATATCAACATCTATCTGCCTTTTAACAATATTACTTCCTAGCAATGAAGTTAGTGCCCACATACCTGAAGTATCTTTCACCACAGAAGATTGTGGATTGCTCCCATTGGAATCTTGCTGCTCTTGTAAATCATTCGGCATATCTTTGTCTGTGACCAGGCTGTCAAGGGTGAATGGAGAATGCCAACTCCTGTGAGTGCTTGTGTCAATATCTGATGTTTCTATTCCAAATTGAATGGATGTAGTTGATGGAGAACCGCCCCAGATCTGCTGGCATAGTTGGAAGTACAGCAAAACAACTCTACCGTAACCATTTCTTCCACCTGCGTCGACTGCTTGTCTGTACTTTCCACGAATCACTTTCAGTTTAGTGTTGATAGTTGTTTTTGTGATGTCCTCTTTCCGGTGAGGAAATTCCTCAGATGTCCCTCCAAGTCCGTACCGTTCCAAAATAGCAGAGGTGTGGACTCGAGTCCAATGACTTGGACTCGAGTCAGACTCGAGTCATGAATTTGATGACTTTAGACTCGACTTGACAAAATGTAAAGACACTTGCAACTCGAATTAGACTTTAACATCAATGACTTGTGACTTCACTTGGATTTGAGCCTTTTGACTTGACAAGACTTGCTACTTTCCCCAAAACCCAAAGATTAAAAAGTTATTCAGGAGCGCTCCGTATCCTTCATTGTGTATGTGTGTGTCCGTCAGCGTGTGCTGCCTGTCAGCGTGTGTGCTCTCAGTACAATAGCCAATCAAATTACATCCACGTTGTTTTCATCCCACAGCATTCATCCAATCAAATTGCAGGACAACCACCACCAACAAGAGTTGTCAAACAACGCGCCAGTGAGAAGAAAATATAGATGCCTGCTCAGCCACATCCTTCATTAAAAGAGATGACCCATCAATGGCTTGGGCTGTGCTTGCCTTGAGAAATGGTGCCTGGGTCCAAATATTTATTATATTTATTGTCTCCACCCCATGGGACAAACATTGGAGATCCACGTGGATAAATATTTGCTCTGATTAATGATCAAAGTATATATATATATATAGGGCAGCACGGTGAAAGAGGGGTTAGTGCGTGACAAAGGTCCTGGGTTCGATCCTGCGCTCGGGATCTTTCTGTGTGGAGTTTGCATGTTCTCCCCGTGACTGTGTGGGTTCCCTCCGGGTACTCCGGTTTCCTCCCACCTCCAAAGACATGCACATGGGGATAGGTTGATTGGCAACACTAAATTGGCCCTAGTGAATGTGAGTGTGAATGTTGTCTGTCTATCTGTGTTGGCCCTGCGATGAGGTGGCGACTTCCGCCCGAATGAAGCTGAGATAGGCTACAGCACCCCCCGCGACCCCGAACGGGACAAGCGGTAGAAAATGGATGGATGGATGGATATATATATATACATACGTACATACATACATATATGTCCTTTACATTGAGGAATTTCGGAAAAAACGGGAATTTAAAGATGCCTGCTCAGCCAAATCTATCATTAAAAGAGATGAGCCATCAATGGCTTGGGCTGTGCTTGCCTTGAGAAATATTGCCTGGGTGCAAATATTGATTCTATTTATTGTCTCCACCTCATGGGACAAACATTGGAGATTATGTTGATAAATATTTGCTCTGATTAATGGTCAAAGGTGGAAGTTAGGGTCACGTCGCCAGTGAATGAAATAATAATAAATAAAGAATGATATATATATATATATATATATATATATATATATATATATATATATATATATCTATGGCGATATATATATATATATATATATATAAAATTTCCTTTGAATTTAGGAATTTCGGGAAAACCGGGAATTTAAAGATGCCTGCTCAGTCATTACAATAGATGAACCATCAATGGCTTGGGCTGCTGCGATGAGTTGACGACTTGTCCAGGGTGTACCCCGCCTTCTGCCCGAATGCAGCTGAGATAGGCTCCAGCATCCCCCGCAACCCCGAACGGGAGATGCGGTAGAAAATGGATGGCTTGGGCTGTGTGTGTATGTATGTATGTCTGGGCTAGTGGGGGCCCGGTTGCTGGTGGGGCGGGGGTGGTCTTCCCGTCCGGCTGCTGGGAGTCTCTGGGCACCTCGTGGCGTGGCGTCCCGCCTTTCTATCGCATGGGGTGTGGTCTCTCGCTGGCATGGGTTACGGGAGAGGCTGTCCCCTGCCTCTCCCGTACCTTGTCCTCTGCCCGGCGCGTTTGTCTATGGCCTGCTGCTGGCCCTTCCGGCCTGGCTGCTTGGAGCCGCTGGTCCCTTGTTACCTGGGCGCCGCACCTGCTGTTTTGGACTGGGCTCTCTGGGTGGCTGGGGGCCGTGCTCTGGATCCCGCCCATACTGGGAGTTACAAACCCTGTTTTCATATGAGTTGGGAAATTGTGTTAGATGTAAATATAAACGGAATACAATGATTTGCAAATCATTTTCAACCCATATTCAGTTGAAAATGCTACAAAGACAACATATTTGATGTTCAAACTGATAAACATTTTTATTTTTTTTGCAAATAATCATTAACTTTGGAATTTGATGCCAGCAACATGTGACAAAGAAGTTGGGAATGTGGCAATAAATACTAATAAAGTTGAGGAATGCTCATCAAACACTTATTTGGAACATCCCACAGGTGAACAGGCAAATTGGGAACAGGTGGGTGCCATGATTGGGTATAAAAGTAGATTCCATGAAATACTCAGTCATTCACAAACAAGGATGGGGCGAGGGTCACCACTTTGTCAACAAATGCGTGAGCAAAATGTTGAACAGTTTAAGAAAACGTTTTCTCAACCAGCTATTGCAAGGAATTTAGGGATTTCACCATCTACGGTCCGTAATATCATCAAAGGGTTCAGAGAATCTGGAGAAATCACTGCACGTAAGCAGCTAAGCCCGTGACCTTCGATCCCTCAGGCTGTACTGCATCAACAAGCGACATCAGTGTGTAAAGGATATCACCACATGGGCTCAGGAACACTTCAGAAACCCACTGTCAGTAACTACAGTTGGTCGCTACATCTGTAAGTGCAAGTTAAAATTCTCCTATGCAAGGCGAAAACTTTTATCAACAACACCCAGAAACGCCGTCGGCTTCGCTGGGCCTGAGCTCATCTAAGGTGGACTGATACAAAGTTGAAAAGTGTTCTGTGGTCTGACGAGTCCACATTTCAAATTGTTTTTGGAAACTGTGGACGTCGTGTCCTCCGGCGCAAAGTTGAAAAGCCAGCATCTGTGATGGTATGGAGGCGTATTAGTGCCCAAGACATGAGTAACTTACACATCTGTGAAGGCGCCATTAATGCTGAAAGGTACATACAGGTTTTGGAACAACATATGTTGCCATCCAAGCAACGTTACCATGGACGCCCCTGCTTATTTCAGCAAGACAATGCCAAGCCACGTGTTACATCAATGTGGCTTCATAGTAAAAGAGTGCGGGTACTAGACTGGCCTGCCTGTAGTCCAGAGCTGTCTCCCATTGAAAATGTGTGGCACACTATGAAGCCGACCCCCGGACTGTTGAACAACTTAAGCTGTACATCAAGCAAGAATGGGAAATAATTCCACCAGAGAAGCTTAAAAAATAAGTCTCCTCAGTTCCCTAACGTTTACTGAGTGTTGTTAAAAGGAAAGGCCATGTAACACAGTGGTGAACATGCCCTTTCCCAACTACTTTGGCACGTGTTGCAGCCATGAAATTTTAAGTTAATTATTATTTGCAAAAAAAAAAAGTTTATGAGTTTGAACATCAAATATCTTGTCTTTGTAGTGCATTCAATTGAATATGGGTTGAAAAGCATTTGCAAATCATTGTATTCCGTTTATATTTACATCTAACACAATTTCCCAACTCATATGGAAACGGGGTTTGTAGATATATTGTACATACAAATACACATACTGTATATACTCACATACACACAATTATTCATGCATATAAACATACATACGCGCACACATAGGTATCTATGCTCCCACGTACATACACAAATACAGTACATACCTACAGACTCAAAGTTCAAACATTTTTTATTTTCATTTATTATGCGCCCCCGAACCAACTGTTACATCAGCCCGAGTAGAGAAACAAAAAAAACAGAAACAAAGACCGGGACACACAAAGGAATCTAAAATAAACATTTAAGACACACAATGAACACATAAATCAAAAGTCATCTGCAGTAAAGAGGTGAGTTTTATGCTGTGCTCTAAAAGAGTCCAGAGTGGTGGTGGACTTGATATTCAGAGAGAGCTTATTCCATAGCCTAGGTGCCATCACTGAGAAAGCACGGTCTCCCTTTGTCACTAGGTTTGACCGTGGGACCTTAAGGGTCATCTGGTTGTCAGATCTAAGGCAACAACCAAGCCTGGAGCTGGTAGGTTGGTCCAGGAGATATTTGATCATCCACAAACATCCACACACACATTCACAGTACAAACATGCATATACACATACTGTACATATGCAAGCACATACTGTATGCATACATACACTCATGCATATAATCACGTTTCATCAAACATAACAACGTTGTTCCCCTAAGGCATGGGTGTCAAACTCTGGCCCGCGGCCGCCGTGTAATTTCATTTGGCCCTTGAGGCAATATCAAATTAACATTAGAGCTGGCCCGTCGGTACTATACAGCGGCAGTGCCACTGTAACACCGCATTCACCGCTAATAATCATACTTGCCAACCCTCCCGATTTTCCCGGGACACTCCTGAATTTCAGTGCCCCTCCCGAAAATCTCCCGGGGCAACCATTCTCCCGAATTTCTCCCGATTTCCACCTGGCCAACATTATTGGGGGAGTGCCTTAAAGGCGCTGCCTTCAACGTCCTCTACAACCTGTCGTCACGTCCGCTTTACCTCCATACAAACAGCGTGCCGGCCCAGTCACATACTATATGCGGCTTTTAAACACACACAAGTGAATGCAAAGCATACTTGGTCAACAGCCGTACAGGTCACACAGAGGGTGGCGGTATAAACAACTTTAACACTGTTACAAATATGCGCCACACTGTGAACCCACACCAAACAAGACTGACAAACACATTTCGGGAGAACATCCGCACCGTAACACAACATAAACACAACAGAACAAATACCCAGAACCCCTTGCAGCACTAACTCTTCCGGGACGCTACAATATACACCCCCGCTACCACAAAACCCCGCCCCGCCCACCAAGTTAATGTTGATATTTACCTCAGAAGGCTGCAAATAGAAAAGAGGCATTCAATTTTTTATTTAAATTTTATTTTCATTGATGTTTTTTCGTTTGTTTTTTGAAAGTTGATTTTGCATTATTAAGTTATATAAGCGTTGCTTGTTCCATATTCAGTGTTAAAGCAAATCAGTGTAGCAAACTGAGCAATAATTAACGTTTTATTCATGCACTTTCTCTTGCTACTTCAAGGCTTGAATGTTTGATTCATTCATTATTGTTATTTTATTTTCAAATGTATTATTAAAATGTTTATTTTGATATTTACCTCAGAAGGCTGGAAATAGAAAAGAGGCATTCCATTTTTTATTTACATTTTATTTGATATGCCATTGATATTTTTTAATTATTATTGTTATTATTTGAAACTCGATTTTGCATGTCACTATAAAGTTATACAAGCCTTGCTTGTTCAATATTCAATGCAAAACTTGTTTGGGTCCCTATTAAAAGGTTAATTTGTTCAACCTTGGCCCGCGGCTTTGTTCAGTTTTAAATTTTGGCCCACTCTGTATTTGAGTTTGACACCCCTGCCCTAGGGGAAACTGGGTAACACACGACACACTGACAAAGCTTAACCTATTGTAACTATAACAATCTACAAGGTTAATACAGTTCGTTTCTCTTTCTTCCCCTCATTCATCTGCTTTCTTTTGTATTTCAAGTTATCATTACATATATGTATTGTTGCATTTGAAACAATTGTATTGTTGATAATAGAGGTAATTATTGTTATTATTCATTATCAATAGTGTTATTTCTATTATTTTTATTGGTCCATTTGTAGTGCAATAATGTTCATTGTCATTTCTGTGTTATCAATATTTACTTCACTAACTGCTTCTCTGCTATCACTTTTACTGTCATATTTGTACATATCCTATTTGCTGATGATGTTCTGTTGTTGTTGTGGTTGTTATTGTTATTGTTGTGTTTGTTGTTGTTGTCTCTCTGTCTTATCTCCTCAATTTCCCCCTCTGTCTTTCTTTTTTTCTATTTCTATCCCCTCCTGCTCCAATTTATTTGGCGCCGCGCAGGCTGCGGCAAATAATAATATAAATCCATTTAATAAAGTAAAATACAAATAAGGCAACAAGAGAAGTATCCCACACTTTTATTTTGTAAAGTAAATCTGTACAGCCGATATGGGCATCTACATCTACAATATGATTTGCCTGAGTAGCTGGATAGGACAAAAAACTAAACCAAAAAAACCCCCCAAAAAACAAACGTATACTTTGTTTTTATCAGCACTTTGCCTGTCCTTGCTTTAAGATGGACACGAGTTTAATAAAAGTTATTATATTTGTAACAGCCTAATGAGCTGCACAATTCATAAATAAAAACTTCTCAATAAAGTAGTCATCCTCATTGGCTTTATTGTTCATAAGCACATGCTTAAACATACATCAATCCTGACGAATAGTTATAAAAGCATGGGTGTCTCATTTTGTTATAGAAATACAGTAAAAAAAACAACTAAAGGCATCATGTATTTATTGTGGCTTTTAAAACCTGTGCATGTTGGCACCCCCCAAGCAGAATGTGTTTGACAGGCTGACAGGTGGACTGTAGGCAGGTGTCTCTCACACTTGAACAATGTGTTTTCTATCACACGTTTCTTCCCGCCAGCTCATTTACGTAGCAGCACCCGCTATGCAAGAAAGAGCAATACATGAAAGAATATGTGATGGATGACGTGGAATGTTCCTTTCAAGAAAAACAACTCCTATTTCCAAGTTTGCATTTTTTACATGCACACTTTCGACCAACTTCTGCTCAAAACATAGAAAATGCAAAATACACTCCGGTGGATCATCAACAGCTCATTTACTGTGTAATCTTCTGCTTTATGAGCTGTTCTACTGTTATGCTTATTACAAGACTAAACATTTATGAGGTATTTACAGCAAAGCTTGACTTGCAGCATAGTACTCATGAAAACACCTCTAATCAAGAATATGTTTGCTGACATTTTAGTAAATAGGCACATGTATTTGATTAATCCTGTGAGGGAAAATTGAGGATTTATTTTGGAGGTAAAAAAAGCATCTTCTACATAAAAATTATATATGGGTTGCCAAATGTTGACAAACATTGTGAAACTTTCAATGGTATGTTTATATAATTATTATTATGTGAGTAAACATTTTTGTGTGCATTTGTTAGTCTATACCCAGAAAAAGTTGTGAGGGGCGTGGCCTGCGGACCTGCAGCAAAGCAGGATGTGCCAGGGCCGGCTTCGAGATTAACGACAGGTGCGTGGATGACACAGCTGAGAGTGTTTGTCTGATCACCTGTCGCTCTGTTAAAGGGAGCAGTTGGGAAGGAGAAGGGGGTTGTTGATGGTCGTGGAGGGTGGCGAGTTGGCAGCGGAGCACGAGCGAAAGACTGCAGAGAAACCATTTGTGTGCTCACTGAGAGTGACAGACATTTGCTGAAAAGCATAAAGAACTATTTATTGCAAAATAAATCATTGTGCGCAAATATGACCGAAGCTGTCATGTCTGTCTGTGGTGATCCAAGGAACCCTGGGGAGCAAGACTTCCACAATTTGCCTCCTTCCCCAGACGCATCCCTTTAGCAGAGCGACAGGTGATCAGACAAACACACTCAGCTGTGTCATCCACGCACCTGTCGTTAATCTCGAAGCCGGCCCCGGCACATCCCGCTTTGCTGCAGGTCCGTAGGCCACGCCCCTCACAAAAGTATATTAAGAATATCTTGCAGCGTAAAAGCAACCTCATTTAACACAAAACCAAAGCTACACTCTTTATATGCATTTCTATATCACAATTATGCATTTATAAAAATGTATTCCACATTACTTCATTTGTCATTGTTAGGTGTTCAGTGAAATAGTGCTACTATTTGTACTCTTCACAGATGCAGTATAGTAGCTTACAAAAATGTCACATTTCAGCATAATTTTATTATATATTCCCAAAAGACAACCCTATAGAAAGTATACTTTAGTGTTGAAATTCATTTTTTATGGCAACACTCATGCACCACCATGCTTGACTGTGGACAAGACAACTATTTTACTACCCACTATTTAGGTAATAAAGTCCGTGTGTTGACTTTTTTTTTGCAATACAAGCTGTTCAGTGACTACTCTAAATGATAACTTTCTACAATAGTGCCCTTTGACCAGATATTGTAATACAAATAGTTGCAGAAATATCAGGGGTGTTGTCACTTTTGTATATATCAGGGGTGTTGTCACTTTTGTAAGATACTGTAAAATACCGCTGTGAAATTGGTGTCCATTATGCTGCAGTGAGCCGTCAAACTCTCCGGCAGAGCTTGACATGCACCTCCAAATAATTCCAACTCGGCGATACCGATCACAGAACTATGATTGGTCGACCTTATTTTATATATATATATATATATATATATATATATATATATATATATATATATATATATATATATATATATATATATATATATATATATATATATATATATATATATATATATATATATATTAAGATTAAAGATTAAAGTACCAATGATTGTCACACACACACTAGATGTGGTGAAATTTGTCCTCTGCATTTGTCCCATCCCCTTGGGGAGCAGTGGGCAGCAGCGGCGCCACGCCCGGGAATCATTTTGGTGATTTAACCCCCAACTCCAACCCTATGTTGCTGAGTGCCAAGCAGGGAGGTTATGGGTCCCATTTTTATAGTCTTTGGTATGACTCGGCTGGGATTTGAACTCCAACCTACCGATCTCAGGGCGGACACTCTCATCATATATATATATATATATATATATATATATATATATATATATATATATATATATATATACATATATATATATATGTATATATATACATATATATATATATATATATATATATATATATATATATATATAAACCCCGTTTCCATATGAGTTGGGAAATTGCGTTAGATGTAAATATAAACGGAATACATTGATTTGCAAATCATTTTCAACCCATATTCAGTTGAATATGCTACAAAGACAACATATATGATGTTCAAACTGATAAAAAAAATTTTTTTTGCAAATAATCATTAACTTTAGAATTTGATGCCAGCAACACGTGACAAAGAAGTTGGGAAAGTGGCAATAAATACTGATAAAGTTGAGGAATGCTCATTAAACACTTATTTGGATCATCCCACAGGTGAACAGGCAAATTGGGAACAGGTGGGTGCTATGATTCGGTATAAAAGTAGATTCCATGAAATGCTCAGTCATTCACAAACAAGGATGGGGTGAGGGACACCACTTTGTCAACAAATGCGTGAGCAAATTGTTGAACAGTTTAAGAAAAGCCTTTCTCAACCAGCTATTGCAAGGAATTTAGGGATTTCAACATCTACGGTTCGTAATATCATCAAAGGGTTCAGAGAATCTGGAGAAATCACTGCACGTAAGCAGCTAAGCCCGTGACCTTCGATCCCTCAGGCTGTACTGCATCAACAAGCGACATCAGTGTGTAAAGGATATCAGCACATGGGCTCAGGAACACTTCCGAAACCCACTGTCAGTAACTACAGTTGGTCGCTACATCTGTAAGTGCAAGTTAAAACTCTCCTATGCAAGGCGAAAACCGTTTATCAACAACACCCAGAAACACCGTCGGCTTCGCTGGGCCTGAGCTCATCTAAGATGGACTGATACAAAGTGGAAAAGTGTTCTGTGGTCTGACGAGTCCACATTTCAAATTTTTTTTTGGAAACTGTGGACGTCGTGTCCTCCGGACCAAAGAGGAAAAGAACCATCCGGATTTTTATAGGCGCAAAGTTGAAAAGCCAGCATCTGTTTTGGTATGGGGGTGTATTAGTGCCCAAGACATGGGTAACTTACACATCTGTGAAGGCGCCATTAATGCTGAAAGGTACATACAGGTTTTGGAGCAACATATGTTGCCATCCAAGCAAAGTTACCATGGACGCCCCTGCTTATTTCAGCAAGACAATGCCAAGCCACGTGTTACACCAACGAGGCTTCAGAGTAAAAGAGTGCGGGTACTACACTGGCCTGCCTGTAGTCCAGACCTGTCTCCCATTGAAAATGTGTGGCGCATTATGAAGCCTAAAATACCACAACGGAGACCCCCGGACTGTTGAACAACTTAAGCTGTACATCAAGCAAGAATGGGAAAGAATTCCACCTGAGAAGCTTAAAAATGTGTCTCCTCAGTTCCCAAACGTTTACTGAGTGTTGTTAAAAGGAACGGCCATGTAACACAGTGGTGAACATGCCCTTTCCCAACTACTTTGGCACGTGTTGCAGCCATGAAATTCTAAGTTAATTATTTGCAAAAAAAAAATCAAGTTTATGAGTTTGAACATCAAATATCTTGTCTTTGTAGTGCATTCAATTGAATATGGGTTGAAAAGGATTTGTAAATCATTGTATTTCGTTTATATTTACATCTAACACAATTTCCCAACTCATATGGAAACGGGGTTTGTATATGTATATATATATATATATATATATATATAAATATATATATATATATATATATATATATATACATATATATATATATAACCCTTGAAGCTGGCTCCCCTTATCCCGGGTCAGTCTAGTCCTCAGTCTCCCTATGAAGTCTCTGCATTGTGTATTGTATTTTTGTGTGCGTGGGAAGACGGAGAGAAAGACCAGGCAAGGAAGCATAGGATCTGGGTGGAGTCGTCTTTATCTCAAATCTTCACCTTTAGAAAAGGACATGGAGTTGTGACAAAATACAAAATATGTCACACTATAACACTTTATATCTTATAACACAATCATTTTCTCTCATCGTGACCAGTAATATACCCAGCAGGTAACGTGTGTGTGTGTGTGTGTGTGTGTGTGTGTGCGCGCGTGCGTGTGCGTGTGTGTAGGCATAAATGACTGAGTGAGTGGATAATCATATGAAAAGAACCAAAACATGTCCTAGCATAACATGCTTCTGGGCTACCACACACACTGGCATAAAAACTTAACAAAATCTACAGTCTCTTCACAACTTACAGAACCCCCACCTTAAAGGCCTACTGAAACCCACTACTACCGACCACGCAGTCTGATAGTTTATATATCAATGATGAAATATTAACATTGCAACACATGCCAATACGGCCGGGTTAACTTATAAAGTGCAATTTTAAATTTCCCGCTAAACTTCCGGTTGAAAACGCCTTTGGATGATGACGTAAGCGCGTGACGTAGCCAGTGAAACAGAAGTTACGGTACCCCATTGAATCCAATACAAAATAGCTCTGTTTTCATCTCATAATTCCATAGTATTCTGGACATCTGTGTTGGTGAATCTTTTGCAATTTGTTTAATGAACAATGACGAATGCAAAGAAGAAAGTTGTAGGTGGGATCGGTGTATTAGCGGCTGGCTCCAGCAACACAACCAGGAAGACTTTGACTCGGATAGCAGACGCGCTAGCCGACGCTAACCACCGACCGCACGGATGATCGTGGTGAAGTCCTTCTTCCTTCCGTCGATCGCTGGAACGCAGGTGAGCACGGGTGTTGATGAGCAGATGAGGGCTGGCTGGCGTAGGTGGAGCGCTAATGTTTTTATCATAGCTCTGTGAGGTCCCGTTATACTAAGTTAGCTTCAATGGCGTCGTTAACCGCATTTTTAAGCTTCGCCAAGCTGGAAAGCATTAACCGTGTATTTACATGTTCATGGTTTAATAGTATTGTTGATTTTCTGTCTATCCTTCCAGTCAGGGGTTTATGTATTTTGTTTCTATCTGCATTTGAGCCCGATGCTTTTACGTTAGCTCCCTAGCTAAGTTAGCTTCAATGGCGTCGTTAGCAACCACATTTTTAAGCTTTGCCAAGCTGGAAAGCATTAACCGTGTATTTACATGTTCATGGTTTAATAGTATTGTTGATTTTCTGTCTATCCTTCCAGTCAGGGATTTATTTATTTTGTTTCTATATGCAGTTAAGCACGATGCTATCACGTTAGCTACGTAGCCAAAGTGTTTTGTCGATGTATTGTCGTGGAGATAAAAGTCACTGTGAATGTCCATTTCGCGTTCTCGACTCATTTTCAAGAGGATATAGTATCCGAGGTGGTTTAAAATACAAATCTGTGATCCACAATAGAAAAAGGAGAGAGTGTGGAATCCAATGAGCCAGCTTGTACCTAAGTTACGGTCAGAGCGAAAAAAGATATGTCTTGCACTGCATTCTAGTCCGTCACTCTAACGTTCCTCATCCACAAATCTTTCATCCTCGCTCAAATTAATGGGGTAATCGTCGCTTTCTCGGTCCGAATCGCTCTAGCTGCATTGAAAACAATAGGAAAATATGAGGAGGTGATCAACTGACTACGTCACGCTACTTCTGGTAGGGGCAATGCTTTTTTTTTTATCAGAGACCAAAAGTTGCGAACTTTATCGTCGTTGTTCTATACTAAATCCTTTCAGCAAAAATATGGCAATATCGCGAAATGATCAAGTATGACACATAGAATGGATCTGCTATCCCCGTTTAAATTTAAAAAAATAATTTCAGTAGGCCTTTAATATAACTCTTAACCATCATATTTTGTGAATAAATCTGTTGTGGTTTGCAGGGGAAGGGGACGACTCAGACACCAGGGGGCAGTAATGTTCATAAATGTATTATATATATATATATAGTCAATGTATACGTATATACTAATAATAAACAATACTACTAAACTAAAGAATGGAGTGTGTGACCAAAATACAAGAGTGTGTAGTGTAAGACTATGTCTGTAGTTAGCTGAAGTGTGTGTTACCAAGTGTTGGCGAGAGCGAACGAGGCAGTCCATGGGGCAGGCAGGTGATCCGGGGCGAGCGAAGAGTCGAGGAACGGGAAGGCAGTCGAAATCCAGGGAAACGGAAGGAAAACACTGCGGGCACAAGTAAGATGACAGGAGACAAATCAAGCACGGGGAAGAATCATCATCATCATCATCATTTTTATTTATCTCCTTCATTGATGTGCATCTTTGATAGACAATTATACCACAATTATTCAGTTACACCGTTACACACCAATGCCTGAGAAGGAGCAGGATGAAGAAAAATCTTATATTTTCCTGCCCCCTTCACATAATACATAGTCTTACTTAATGATATGTGAACCAACAATTACATCCAAATATAACGAAAACAAAACAAAACAAAACAAAACAAAAAAAACACAAGTGCAAAACTTCATGAAGTACAAACCGAACAAAAATACAAAAGAAGTAATATACAGGTACACCTCACAGGATGATACAAAACAGATACAAAACCAGGCAAAAAACAAGTAAATTAATAAATATAAAGCAAAATGTAAACACTTATGGCTGTCCATATGATTTTATTGTTCTGTCTTTATATATTTTTTTCAATTTGAATATATTTTTACAATCTTTTATCTCATTATAAAGAGAATTCCATAGTTTAACCCCCACCACTGATATACACATTTGTTTTAAAGTTGTCCTTGAATACTGATGTTGGAAATGACCTTTTCTTCTATGCTCTTCATTCTCAGAAGTGATGACAAACATTTTTTGTAAATTTGCTGGTAATGTTTTGCTTTTAGCCTTAAACATGACACATAATGTCTGTAACTTTACTAGCTCCTGTAATTTCAATAAACCTGAATTAATGAATAATATGTTAGTGTGTTCTAAGTAATCTACTTTATGAATAATCCTTATAGCTCTTTTCTGTAGTTGATACAATGCCTTTATGTTACTCTTATATGTGTTCCCCCACACTTCCACACAGTAGTTGATATATGGCAATATAAGTGCACAATACAATATACGCATTGCCCTATAATCTAACACATATTTTACCTTATTTAATATAAAAATACTTTTAGACATCTTTTTCCGCAGATGTGCAATATGAGATTTCCATGTCAGACCGTCATCCAGTATCACTCCTAAAAATCTAAGTTCAGAAACCCTTTCAATATCTATTCCATTTATTGACCATTTGATCGTTTCCTCCCTTTTCCTCTTACAAAAAATCATGAACTTTGTTTTTTCTACATTTAATGATAATTTATTGGCATCAAACCATCTCTTAAGTTTAATCATTTCCTGTTCAATAATTTTTGATAATGCTTTTAAGTCGTGTCCCGAACTATAAAAGTTGGTGTCGTCCGCAAATAATACAAATTTCAATAACTTTGATACCTCACATATATCATTAATATATAAAATAAACAATTTTGGTCCCAAAACCGAACCTTGTGGAATTCCACATTCAATCCTCATTTGTTCAGATGTATTACCCATAAAATCCACAAACTCTTGTCTATTATCTAAATAACTTCTTAGCCAGTCTAAAACTACTCCTCTCACACCAAATGAATACAACTTGGACAATAATATAGAATGATCTATAGTATCAAATGCTTTTTTAAGATCGATAAATACCCCTATAGTGTATTTCTTATTATCAGTTGCTGTTGCTATATCCTCAATTATATTCATTACAGCTGAAGCAGTGGATCTATTGGTCCGGAATCCATACTGGCTCTCACTCAACAGCATGTTCTTTTCAATAAAACTATCTAATTTTTTTACAAATATTTTTTCAATTATTTTAGAAAATTGTGACAGTAGTGACACTGGTCTGTAATTAGTGAATCTATGTTTATCTCCCGTTTTAAAGAGTGGAATTACCTTTGCTACCTTCATTTTATTTGGAAAGGTCCCTGTTTGAAAAGAAAGATTAAAAATATAACAAAGAGGTTTGATGATACAGTCAATAGTCTTTTTTACAATTATCATGTCTATACCATCACTGTCTGTTGATGTCTTATTTTTCAGTTTTGTTACCACCGATACAATTTCATTTTCACTAACATCTCCTAGAAGCATGGACTGTAGCACTTTGCTTCCCCCTCTCCATCCACTCTGTATATCTTTATATTCTCCAATACTCTCTGCCAATTTGGGTCCAACATTCACAAAAAAAGAATTGAATCCGTTTGCCACTTCATTCATATTTGTTATCATCTTATTATCCTCATTGATAAAATGGCTTGGTGGGTTTGTAGGCCCAGATGTTTTTCCTATTACCTTGTTCAGAATATTCCAAGTTCCTTTGATATTGTTTTTATTTTTTTCTAGTAAATTATTATAATATTCTCTTTTTGCTTGTCTCATTATTGTTATCAATTTGTTTTTGTAAACCTTATATTTTGTTTCAGCATCCTTTGTTTTTACTTTTATGAAATCTCTATAAAGTTTGTTTTTCTTTTTACAAGCATTCTGTAGTCCCTTTATAATCCAAGGCTTTTTATTGTAGCTGTCTCTTTGTTTCCATACATTCGGACAATGCTTTTCATACAATGATAAATATATATTAAGAAAAGCCTCATATGCAGCATTTGCTTCTCCCCCATACACCTCATTCCAGTCTGTTTCAAATAAGTCCTTCCTAAACCTATTTATTGCCTCTTCAGTTCTTTTCCTTACATATCTATGAGTTTTTTCCTCCCTCTTTTTATCAATTGGACAGTCATAAGTAAGAAACACAGGTAAGTGGTCACTTATATCATTAATTACTAGTCCACTTTTTATATTATTTTTTATGTCATTTATAAAGATGTGATCAATTAACGTTGCACAATTTGTCGTTATTCTACTGGGTTTGGTGATCAATGGATAAAGCCCTCTACTATATACCACATCCAAGAAGTCTCTTGTTGATTTATTTCTGGGTGAGCTTAGCAGGTCTATGTTATAGTCGCCACACATGACAAATGTTTTATTTTCCTTCACCTTACACAATAATTCTTCCAAACTATCATTAAATGCTTCTACTTTAGACCCAGGTGTCCTATACATACACGTAACAATAACATTTCTCTTCTTTTCTATTTCTACCTCTACAGTTACACATTCAAATAAATCATCAATTACCACTGTCATACATTCCACAGGTCTACATTTCAATTCACAGTCAACAAACAGGGCCACACCTCCTCCCTTCTTGTTTCTTCTACTACAGTGATACAACTCATACCCGTCAATGGAGAAATCGATACCTCTGTCTTTATCGATCCATGTTTCAGAAAGTGCTATTATTTTGAATTTGCCATTTAGAGTCTTCAGGTATTCGTCAATCTTTGAGAAATTTGCATATAAGCTTCTACAGTTGAAATGTATTAAAGAAAATGTATTATCTAAACTAACATTGTCATTGAATTGTTCCTCTGTGTAGTAGTCACATGTAGCATTGATTGAGTTGAACAGATGGTTTTCTGGGTCAACATCATTTTCAAAGTCATACAGTTTATAGTCCATGTATTCAGCTCTTAGAAACTTTTGATTCTCAGTTGTCTCACCTTCTCGCTGCGTAGCCTTCCCCGTCTCCAGCCAAGGATGAGCCGTGTCAGTCATAAGTCTAGCAGGTCTCATCTATATTGATCCAAGTCGCGGAGCTCTCGGATCATGACAACTTTGGCTTCTTCATATGGTCCATTTAGCCGAATCATGATTTTGCAGTTCCGTGTCCATGTTGCTTGTATCTTGTTTTCTTTTCTGAGGATGCGTGCTTGTCTTGCAATGTCAGCGTTCTTCTTGGTAAGATGTTCATTGATGTAAACCCCAGTTCCCTTCAGCTTCCTTCCCTGCCGTAGTAACTCCGTCTTGTGTTTCCGATTTACAAACCGGATCACAATGGCTGGGTTGGTTCTGCTGTCCTTCCTGGGGATAGTATGGCACGCTGAAATGCTGCCACTTTGAAGAGTCATGTTCTTACTGGAAAAAAAGTTAATTACTTGCCGTTCAAGTGTCACAAGTTCGTCTGCCGGGGCTTCGGCGTCCTTGTCAGCGTCCCTGCTGCGAGTCCCGGCCACTCTTGCATATGTGCGATGTTTGGTTTCTAGTCCACTTATAATTAAATCGTCCATTCTGGTGTACTGTTCAATTTCGTCAATTCTTGCTTCTAGGTCAACAATTTTCTTGTCTTTTTCCTTGATGATGTTTTTCAGCATTTTGATTTCGGTCAACAACTCCATGAGTGTGTCTTGCTGTTTGGCCACTGTCCTTACATCCTCCGACAGGGAGTTAAGCGATTTTCTGATCTCCTCCAAGTCTTCCTCGAATTTCTTGTGTTTCGCACTCATTTTCTTAATTCACTTGGTTTTCTTCTTAATTTCAGTTCGGTTTCTTTACTGGCTAAAACTCACAACCCAAATTGCCGAGACGCGTCACTGCACTTTCGCCTTCCCACCGATGGGGTCCCGTCCGGCCTGGCAAGCCTCGCTCCAGCCTCTCTCCTCTCCCGGGCCTCGCCGCAGTCACCTGCCGGTCTCGTCTCCACGAGATGGTCCCGCTGCTGCCAGCCGCTAGCCGTTAGCCGCCAGCCTGGCCTCTCCCTCGCCGCCCTGCTGCCGTCACTTGCCGCCGCGAGAAAGCTGCTGGTCCCGCCGCAGTGAGGTGGTGGTGCCGCCGCTGCTGGCCGGTAGCCGGGCCTCTCCCTGCTTGGTTGGTGCGGGCCTCACTGCTGTGTAGCCGGGCGACGGCGGCATGAGCCTCTTCCTTTCCAGATGTTTCGCGTTCGTTTGTGGCGTGCTGCTGCTCGGCCCCGCTGTGGTCTGCTGTGGCGTGCTGCTGCTCGGCCTCGCCGTGGTCTGCTGTGGCGTGCTGCTGCTCGGCCCCGCCGTGGTCTGCTGTGGCGTGCTGCTGCTCGGCCTCGCCGTGGTCTGCTGTGGCGTGCTGCTGCTCGGCCCCGCCGTGGTCTGCTGTGGCGTGCTGCTGCTCGGCCTCGCCGTGGTCTGCTGTGGCGTGCTGCTGCTCGGCCCCGCCGAATGACGGGGAGAGAGAGCAAAAGAGAGCATAAAGCTTCGCTTACGGTTCACCATATGAGAACTAAGTTCCCGCGTGGATCCATGGGTCCACTGGTCCTTTATCCAGCTCGCCCTCATCAGTCCCAGGTGTGCAGACAGGCAATTGCGTGCAGGCTTGTCGCTGCGTGGGCGTGCTGCGCTCAGCGTGTGCGGGGGCGTGTCCGAGCGCGCTGTCAGCGGAGAGAGCGCATGTGGGCGTGGCCCGCGCATTGGAATGCGCCCTGGCCGTGACAAAATCGGCTTAATAGTGCAAAATAATAACTTTTTTTCATCTTTTAACTGGGGAGCCTGGTCCCTTCCTGCTTACCTTTAGAAAAGGACATGGAGTTGTGACCTAAGATGGCCACAACCAACGAAGAAGAACATTCACAGACAACAGGGAACAGACCACGAAGTGGCGCCCCCTAGAGGCTTCCCTAACAACTGTCCCAACCTTCTGAAAGAACCTCTGCAGACTCCCCACATCAGTTCACCTCCTTACATATATATATGTATATGTACACTGTATATCGTCCTCTGGTTTTGGAGCATCATGTACAATAAAATGTTACTGATGTTTCACATCGATTACTTCCAGCGCCAACAACCACCTGGATGTGGGCAAGATAATCTTAATATACTTTTTCTGGGTATAGACTAACAAATGCACACATAAATGTTTACTCACATAATAATAATAATTATATAAACATACTATTGAAAGTTTCACAATATTTGTCAACATTTGGCAACCCATGGAGAATTTTTTATGTAGAAGACGCTTTTTTTTACCTCCAAAATAAATCCTCAATTTTCCCTCACAGGATTAATCAAATACATGTGCCTATTTATTAAAATGTCAGCAAACATATTCTTCATTAGAGGTGTTTTCATGAGTACTATGCTGCATTGTTCATGACAACTACACAGGCAGATGAATAGTAGTGATGGGTAAATTATGCCTCACTGAGTGTTTGGCACACTCACTAGCTGTATTGACACTGCACTGATGCTGTGTTAGTGTTTTATAATAGCGCCATTTGCCTTTGAACTGGAACTAAAATTAATACTTGGCAAATGTAGTCTTGGGACAGCGTGGCTCGCTTGGTAGAGCGGCCGTGCCAGCAACTTGAGGGTTCCAGGTTCGATCCCCGCTTCAGCCATCCTAGTCACTGCAGTTGTGTCCTTGGGCAAAACACTTTACCCACCTGCTCCCAGTGCCACCCACACTGGTTTAAATGTAGCTTAAAAAAGATGTTGATAATTGGTTTCACTATGTAAAGCCCTTTGAGCTATTTGAATATAATTCACTTCACTTCATTTAGTCTGCAACCAGACATGATGTCACGAGCAACAAAGGTATCGAAATATGGCACCGTTTAATTTGACATGAATCCGTACTTAGACTTAGACAAACTTTATTGATCCACAAGGGAAATTGTTCCTGGTGGTACCGACAGAATTCAGTCAGTACCTTTAGAACTACTTCTGTCACACCCTTGAGACTGTTTTGGACTTATGTTTGCTTTTTCTCTCTGTGTGTTTCTCTCTAGTTCCTTTCCTGTGCCTTTATTATGTATATTTACTTCCTTGTGCTGTGCACAGGCTTCCACACCTGCTGCCTAATTGTCAATTGGGACACGCCTGCACCGATTGGCCAACCAGTCTTCTAGATCATTGTCATTTTCTTTGCACTTCCTTGCTGTGCCTATTACTGCTCTGCCTATTGCTTCCTTTGTTCTTTTTTCCTCGTCTTGTTTTCCCTGCTCCTTTGTGTGTTTTCTTGTCTTATATTAAATAATGTTATTTTTCACTCACTATCTGCCTGTTGTCTCCTGCATCATGGGTAGGGTTGGGTATCGTTTGAATTCGAACGATTCCGATTCCGATTCCGATTCTTTGTTTCGATTCCGATTCCTGACGATTCTCGGTTCCGATTCTTCTTGTGCCATGCCGGGATCAATGTGTTTGACAGGTAGTCCCTGGAAGGTGGTATGTATTTTGGGTTGAGAGGTTTCACCATATCCCTGCAAACATAAACAAACATGTAATGTTGCTGTTACTGTTTAGCCCAGTATCAATTAGCTTAGCTCTAACGTTATTGCTTAACTAACCTAAATGTTGGAGATTCCACCTCTGAAAAGGGATGCAGTCTTTTGACTATGTGTGCAGTGACCTTTCTGTGGCACTCTTCCGTCTGTGGCACCTACATCTTCCCCATTGCCGCTACGGTGAACGGAGTACGCTGAGCACATCGCGGAGCCTGGCTAGCAGGTTGTAAATTGTCTATGAAAAAATACGCGGGCTAATTTGTTAGCTGCCTCAACGTTGGCGCAAAACACATTATTTATTGCATATATTTTGTTTTACTTACCGGATTCGGACTGCAGTGCAGTCACCGAGGTGCCAGGCTGGGCGTTGGAGGAAGAGGCAGAGGAGGACGGTCGGCGCGGCGCGTCGAAGACGGGGCACGCATTTATTTGTACTCCATGAACTCGGAGGTGCTTCATCATGTTCGACGTGCACCCTCCTAAGCACGAAACAGTCCTGTCGCACGTGTTACATTTCGCGATATTTCAGTTTTTTTAGTAAAATAAAGCCACACTTTCGACCACCGACGCCCGCTATCCAGGCTTGACTGACTCGCTCGGCTACATAGGCTCGGCTATGCTAACACTTCCGGCGGTGGGCGCTTCTTCGTTGGTGTTCAGCGGCGTCTTCTTACGGTCGGCAGACTTTTTCTTTTTTTCCGGTCGGCGGACTGGGTATCGAAACTAGCAATCGAAATTTAAACTTTTGAACGATTCCGGGAGAATCGGAAAGTTAGTCCCGGTTCCAATCGATACTCGATACTCGATACCCAACCCTAATCATGGGGTCATGTCGCTCAAGCTACTCCACGATCATGACAGCTTCACAGTCAAATGACACAGCAGCTGTATCGGTCACATGCTGTTTCTTATAGTGCACAGATGTCAAACTCAAGGCCTGGGGCGCTACATCATCTCATGTAGCCCGTGTAAGCCTGTAAATAATACAGTATGAGTACTTTATGAGTACATTATCTTTTCTTACTAAAGGTATTTGTTCTTTACATTTTGATATTTAAAATTAACATGTACTGCATGCAGTTTCATATCTTTTAAACTCTAAGTGTATCTGATAATGCAGCAAAATAATACATTCCCATACATTCCAAAACAGTTTTTGTTAGAATACAAATAAATACTTCAATATCTGTAAGTTACCCATCAAATTGTACACTGTAAAAATTACTGATTGAGCTGCCTTTTTTTTTATCGTACAAAAAACTTTTGTACCGTTTTTCCATGTACATGAACACACTATAAAAACAACAACCGTAGATTTTACTGTGGAAAAACTGGCAGCTTTGTTGCATGAATTATATTGTAATATTGTATATATTATTATATATTTATATATAAGTTAAAGTTAAAGTCCAAACGATAGTCACACTCACACTCGGTGTGGTGAAATTATCCTTTGACCCATCCCCATGTTCACCCCCTGGTAGGTGAGGGGAGCAGTGAGCAGCAGCAGTGGCTGCGCTCAGAGATTGAGCTGGCAGTTTTTTGCAGTAAAATCTGAAGATTTTTTTTTAACAGTGTATGATTCTAATAATTAAATGCATAGGCAATTATAAACATGTATTGTACAGGCATACATTTATATTGATTTACTATTCACTATTAGAAGCGGCCCTCTGAGAGCAACCATAACTGCGATGTGGCCCTCTGTGAAAACAAGTTTGACATTCCTGTTATAGTGACACGCTTCTAGGTATGAAGGGATTCCATTTAACTTCTTATGTTTCATAATGCATCGATTCTTCAGTATTGTTTGACCCATCACCAATAACTACTGTGGCGAGTCAAAAGTGTGGTTGTTTACGTTCAGGTAAACACTTCCCCAGAGAATTGAACGCATCATGCTCAGTCCCCGCCGAAGACTTGTGACAAAATCAAGACAGCGTTGAATCCTAATCCAGGTTTAATTAATACAGGACAGTGTCTGTCTATCACCTGCTTGCCAGGCTGCTAACATCTTGGCGGTGACATAACAAGTGTTGATTAAAAGACTACGCATCATAGTCATCTTTTTGCTTGAAGAGAGAGTCTCGCATAAGCGTTGTAGGAGAGGCACAAGCCAAATGCATTCTGGGATATAACAAACCATGCTTTTGTGTGCGCAATGTTAACCACGCTGTAAGAAATAAAGAGCTGTAGATGCATGTGAGCTGCTTGATGAGATTAGGCTAATAAATTGATTGTAAGCATGTAGTTGTCTCCTTTAGAGAGCGAGCGGACTGACGCTTAATTTGATCACTCAGCAGCTAATGCTGTGCGCATTACGTCCCACACCGCAGATTGGGAATAATATAGCAGTCGTCTGAGCACGAGTGTCATTGTCTCCTCTCAATGTGGAAGAGCAGCGACTTTACTCTGAGCTCCTCTCAAATAATTTAGCTTCTCACCCTATCTCTAAGGGAGAGAAACACATTTCAGCCTGTTGCACCCATGATCTTGTCCTTCCGGTCATAACCCAAAGCTCATGACAATAGGTGAGGATGGGAACGTAGATTGACCGGTAAATTGAGATCTTTGCCTTCCGGCTCAGCTCTTTTTTCACCACGACGGACCGATATAGTGTACGCATCACTGTAGGCGCCGCAACGATCCGCCTGTCGATCACACGTTTCACTCTTCCCTCACTCGTGAACAAGACCCCAAGGTACTGAAAATCCTTTACTTGGGGCAGGATCTCCTCCCCAACCCAAAGATGGCACTCCACTGTGGTGGATTGTCCAGAGCTTAAACAGCAACAAAAGTGAATTTAGTACAAAAAGTTTATTTACCCATTATCAAGTCAGATTGAGCTGTCCATGCAGACACACAACGTCCTCCGGAGGACACACAAAAGCAATCTCTTTCGAGTCCTGGTCTCCTGCCATTTTTATCTGTTGGTTCGTGCGTCACAGTTTTTTCTCGTGCGTCATTTGTTTTTGAAACATCCTTGGATTCCTTAATCATACTTAAACAATCAAAACATTCTGTAGACAGGTTGGCACGACTTAATATTCACTTTTGTCCCACACCCGGGGACACAGAATAGAAGAGAAATTAAATGAGCATACATTCTTGACAGACATGAAATATAGGTCAAAGGTCAGAAATTCTACTACATACCCTCTTTCCAGGGTTCTAGAACCCTGGACCATACCGATTTCTGACGTAGACCACTAACTTAAATCTCTACCACAGATAGAGGCAAAAACCTCAATGTTTTTATACGAGGCCAAATTCCGTCTATGACCCTCCTACAGAGCGATCGCTGTTACCAGCCTGCAGTAAAACCATCTCACAGAACACAATTAGTGGCCTACCCTTTGATTTAGTAAAGGAATAACAAATACTTTGATCATGAGCATCATTGAACATAATTAGATGAATGTATATAGACTTATGACTGTAGGACATTTGCAAAAATATTTTTTCCGGCATTTGCAATGAATCAGTGGCGTGCAGTCTCTAGAGGCAGGGGAGGCGGGGCCTCACCTGCCATCATGGAAAGAAAAAAAATGTAAAAAAAAAAAAAAAAAAATTAAATTGTTATATGTATCCAGTGATTATACTGAAGTTATTTTCCATTTAACTTCACCAGTTTTAGATTATTTGTATTTTTATTTTCACATTTGCCGTTCAAATACTGTGAAGCGACGGTGCGGTGATCAGCAGCCAGTTGAGGCACGTCACTGATTTGTGCCTCAACATGGATTGTGCACAATGACTCGGCTAACTGCTGAGCTGCTGTGCAGTGAGACTGTATTGCTATATGAACTATATCAGCTAACTAAACCATAGTTTAGTTAGCTGAGGTATATAATGTACAGTGTATTTTGTCAACAACTGTATGTGTGTAACGTATTTCTTCAGCTGAGCATTCATAAAACTGCTGCCAAAGACGTACTGTCTGAGGCTCGCAGTAATCCGGCCTCCTGGTGGTAGAGGGCGGTAGTGATCCCAGAGATCATTCCTTGCCGCAGAAGAAAAAAAAAAAAAAAGTTAGCAATAATAAGTGCAGCGTTTTTTTATTTCCTCTCGCCTGAACTTTTATTAAAAACATGGAGGATTACATATGTAAGATAAAACAGTTTTCTAAACTGGACTTTCAATCGAAGCAGGAGGTAATAATTAGAGGTAGACCAACGCCGGAGCTAAAAGGTTTGCTTTTGACTTCGGGACAGAAGACCCGTTCTTTTCAAACGGCGTGGTACACACGCAAAGGCTGGCTGTCCAGCAAGAACGGTAAGACCATAATAATGTTTTTTTTTAATTAAATGTGCTTTTTTGTGTGCTAGTTTGTATGTGTAAAGAATGCTGGTATGAGCTTTTAAACATAACCCGTTAACTGCTGCCAATCACATGGTGAATAAGATACTATTTAGGGTTCATATGTTTGTAAATCTGACTGTGATGATGCAGTGCCTCACCAGACATTAACCTCACCGCACGCCACTACAATGATTGTAGTTACCAATATTGTTAATTACCAATTGATTTTGAACACAAAACTGAATTTTGTATGAGTCCATGTTCGATTAGTGCTCGTGTAGATGGCTCGGTGGTGCCTCAGGCTGGTGGCCTGCCGACACCTCGTTGGGCTTTTGGCTGCCTTGGTGAAGAAAGAGATCCACTCAAACAGTCTGTCTCTGTCTCTTCTTGGGGTGTGGTTCAGTCGCTGGCCGCTTTGGGGAAAATTGAGGTAGAGTTGGAGCTGTGGGGGCTTTTGGGAAGGCTGGGGCAGAGTATGGGGCGTCTGGGCTTTAGTCCACGCCCTCGGCTTGCTTCAAGGCCTCCTCGCTGCTTCGGCACTCCCGACACCTCCTTCCACAGCTGCTGGAGTCCCGACGGACACATATTGGCTGGCAACCTTAGTCATTCTCGTCATCGCTGGCAAGGTGTTGTCTCTCCTCTCGGTTCCTTCCAGTCAGGTATCGGGTGTTGGTCCTGGATTGGCTTTGACCGTGCCCCTCTCAGCGAGTGCAAGGGAATCTGGAGTGGCGGCTATCATCCTCGCATCTGCACAGAAGAACTGGCACACAAATTCTACATTTTGCAAACATACCATTTTGGTCTCATGGTCTTTCCGCCTTCCTAGAAAGCTGCTGGTCCTGGGAGGGCTGATCTGTATGCAGTTCATTGGGTGAAATATTCAAAGGCCGTAAAAAACGTTTTATTCAGGGACATTCGAATGATCATTAACGCTAATAGCAATCATGTCAATCAAATTCAATTTGATCTGTGCGCAGATTTTAGGCAATTTGTTTTGATTTTTTGGTTCCTCCTTTCAACCTTACCTTGTGACTGAAGATGATAACCTGTTTTCTTAAAATGGGTCCCGTTGTTTGACCTAATCTTTTTGGGGAAACCATGTCGGGATATTAGATCATTCACAAAACATTTAAGTACTGAATTGGCATCCTCCTTTGAGGTTGGGGTTGCTTCCGCCTACCACTGCAATTGTCAACCTAAATCATTACGTTCCTTTATCCTTGTACCGGATTGATCGTATCGATTAAATACCCCCTCAACACGCTCAAACTTGACCCTATCCAAACTCACCTCCCCCCTCTGTCCCTGAGACAGGGACAGTGTTAGTCGTAGTAATAGTAATAGTAGTAGTAGTGGTAGTAGTAGTAGTTCTGAAACATTCAAGAAAAAGAAAAGGCAGCTGATAGTCAAGTGCAGCAAGAACAGAGGCGGAGGACAGGTCATGTTTGAGGTCAATGTTTGCTTTTTCAATAGTAATTTGATATTTTTACAACACCTAGTGAATTATTGTGGCCTCAATAATTCACTATGTAGTTGTATTCAATTTAGTCTATCTATGATAGGACAATGCACAGAAACATTAAGTTCAGAAACAGATATGTTCTGTACCAGATTATATCTAAATAGCTACTTTCCATCTGCAGTCCCTGGCTACTTAAATTAAAGGGATCCAAAAATCAATCAATAAATTTATGACACTAATTTACCATAATTAATAATATATATACATTCATAATAATTAATAATCAATAAATAATCATACTATAACATGTAATCACATTTAAGAAAAGTCACCAAATGCCCCTTCATCGACACATACTTAACATACAATACAACCACACCTTATTCACATCATCACACAAAGACAATACATGCTCTTGTTCACATCTGTTATCGTTCGTAAAAACAACCAAGATTTTAACAGCCATACCTTACAGTTTGCAACAAAAATGCTCTCATGGATAAATATAATACACATTAAGTTGATGTGTCAACATAATGCCCTTCTTAGTGACAGAGTGAGCAGCTTTGATTGCTCCAAAGCCACTTTTTAACTTCAAATGTTCTATTCTTTTTGTTATAACGGGGAGAAGGCTAATTGGTCTGTACTTGTTCATGTCTTCTTTATTTCCTGCTCGACGTGGTAGGGAAAGTGTTTTCCGTTATTGATTTATTGATCAATTATTGTTATAGGAGCAATAATACTATCGTTATACGTTTATAGGAAGAACATGTTCAGACCGTATATATATCTAACTCGTGAGTTTGATAATGCAGGGAATATTTTGTTTAACTTTGTTTCATTTGTTAATTCTAAATTTAGTCCATCCTGTGTAAATGACAATTATTTGCACTGATTTAGAGGGACTTTTTATTCAGGGTTTGTTCTGATTGGATAAAATGTTCATTAAAATTATTACTTATGTCCAGACTGTCTGCGATAGTAGCGCCATTGATATTTAATATTATTGTGTTGTTTCTTGTTTGCTCTCTTCCCGTAAGGTTGTACATGGTTTTCCATAACTGTCTAATGTTCCCTTTTGCAGCTTTGATTAATTCTAAGTGAAAGTCAGCCTTAGACTTCCGCATAAACATTGTAACTTTGTTCCTCATGGCTTTTAAATTCATACGATCTGTATTTAGACCTGTTATAATTGCTCTTATGAGAGCTGCTACCCGATGTCTTATTAGAATCCAAATTGTTTTATTAATCCAAGGTATTTTTATTTTAGCACTCTTCTTTCTGGTTTTGTATTAGTGTGTTTACAGATGATCTCTTTGACTTTTGTCATCCAATTGTAATTCTAGTAGGGCTGCTTATCATTTGTATCATGTAGAAGCTGTTTATAATATCCTTAAGTTTCTTTCTACGCGTCAGTCCAGATTAACGTCCCCCATGACGTTAATTATTTCATACTGTGCTGTTTGAGGATGTCTGAAAATGAATCGAGAAAAATGTCTTTAGCTGTGGTCGGTCGGTATACTACAATTACCTTGAAATACATTTCTGAGGAAAATGTGATTTCAATTTCAACATACTCAAATTGATCTACTTTCAATGTTTTCCCTTTCATAAATCATAATTCCTCCCCCCTTTGTCACTCGATCTGTTTTTTCTGTAATATTGTACCCCGGGACATTAATTAGAACAAAAGGTGTTGTGGGTTTAAACCATGTCTCCGATAGACAAGGTAACCCAGATTAGAGTCTGACAGTAACTGCTGGATTTGTTCAGTATGTTTCTTGTTGTAGAAAGTTTAATGATGCGGACACGTTTGTTACTGAATACTTTCTACAGACTTCTGTCTGTCTGCGACTTTGTGTATGTAATAAGCAACTATAATTATTTGATATGCTTAAATTTGTTATTTTAGCTCAGCTGTTGTGTAGCTGCTAGCTCCTTGTAGCCTACAGCAGGAGTGTCCAAATTGCAGCCCATAGCTATGTTTCTACCAGACAACTGAAATAATTAAAAATGTGGTATTTGCGTATTGTTCCAATCAGCGGCAGCTACGCTGTTTTAATCATTCGACCTAAATCTTTGGTTTCGTAGGCAGGACAGAGAGCAAGGGAACAATGTGGGACAATAATTGTCCATCTTATACCATGCTAATTGTTGTAAGGATAGTTCACATGAGCGGCCATACCTTGAGTCCCACCATATATAAGAGTCAAAGGGCTCCTACTATGAGTCGTCTAATTGGTGATCATACACTTTGGCGGTTTGGGTGGCAGGACACACGGACGCACCTCCGTCAGCCAGTGCTAGGACAGTTGGAGCAGACCCCGTCCTCCATTCGTTCCTGGGAGGCGTACCCAGTAGTTGTCATCTGATGTCGTGCTGTCAGGCAACATCAGGAAGTTCCTTCTGTGCGGTATTGAATGTCAGGGCACAGTTCGTAAGCAGGTCATTACAAGGTGTGTGCAGGTTGACCACAAAGGAATGCTTCAAAGATTGTGTGGCACTGATTACATTGTCCATTGACACTTATGTCCAGCAGGGGTCTGTTTGTATCCTGCTGTTCGTCCTGCTGTGGGCGTCCTCTGTCACACCTGCAACTTTGGAGCTTGTCTTGTTTAGAGAAGTTGGCAGTCCCCCGGCTGCATAACAGCTTCCACCCTAGCTTGACCTAGGAGGCCGCGACTACCACCCAAGTCCATCTGTCTGGTTTTACGTTTTGTTGAGGTTTCTTCCCTCCAGAATTTGGAACTCAAAACATGTACACCCATTGTTTTCTTATCCTCTCGGGTCCCTGACATTTAGTTTCAGCGATCTATATTTTAAGGAGTTGTTTCCTTGCTGCTCTGTCACAGCCTTGTCGTTATCCTCTTGCTTAGTTAAATTTTGCATATCCCGTTTAAATCACAGCCTTAATTATCCCATTAAATGTTAATCAATAACCCTAATTCAAAGATTATACGTACTACTTCATGTGTATTTAAGTACCCTTTTAATTCACTTAAAGATTATCTATAAGTTAATTTAACTATCATTTGCCTATCAGTTGGCGAGAGCAAGCTGTCATGCTACAGGCAGAATGTTTTTTAATCTCGTTTCTCCGTCTGGTTATCCAAACTAGTCACAACAAACACACAAGGCCATGCGCTTAAACGACAAGCCGAAACACACTTCTCTTTTTAACACTTTACATATCGGCTCTTATTCTAATTATTAATGTAGGCAGTTATTTGTAATTATTATAATTATTATTATAGATTTGGTGTGCCTCCTTCATTTATTCTATGTTATGCCATTATCTTCTTTTAGCTCACCATCCAGAAGTATGGTGTACTGCAATGTCTAAATACAAATAAAATACTCCAACCTAAAATGTCAGACTATACTTTAAAGTAAACTGCCTTAAAACTTACTTTTTATTATATTAATTTCCAAAACTCACCTCCACCACAGCAGACATCTTCCTCAATCCTATGCCAATACTTCCATAAATTAGAAAGGGGTTTCACAATAGTGGTTAAGTAGTTATTTTAAGTAATAGATCTCAATATGTGGAAATTAATAAGGCTAAATTTGCCCTAGTGTGTGAATGTTGTCTGTCTATCTATCTGTGTTGGCCCTGTGAGGCGGTGGCGACCTAAACTATTTATACTTAATCTAAATGATATTTATTCAGTATATTAATACATTAAATGTATCACGTTTGCAGATAATACAAATGTATATTGTTCAGGAGAAGACTTGAAGAAAGCGTTGAGGAAAATCAAGGTCTAGTTGATTCACCTAAAAAATTATTTAATATTAATAAGTTATCATTGAATGATAACAAAACTAAATTTGTGGTGTTTAGTGGTGCAAAGTCAATTTGTGAAACAACAATTAAAGTTGAATCAAGTGGAAATTGACAGAGTATATGAACTACATTCTTGAGAATAATAATTGATCATTAATATGTTGGAAGCCGCATATTGAACATATTAAAGAAAAGTATCCAAATCCATTGCTATTCTGTATAAAGTAAAACACATGCTGAATAAGAAATGTCTGCGTATGTTATGTTATTCATTTATTTTTTCCATATGTAACATTGTTTTGAAGTTTGGGGAAATGTTTATAGAAGAAATATAGACCCAATACTTAAACTTAAAAGGCTCATTTCAATAATACACAAAACATTATTATTATGATCATACCAATCCATTTTTTATAAGTCATAATGTGTTAAATGTTCCGATAATCTATTTTTAAAACAATGGCAATTATGTTTCGAGTAAAGAACAACAGTCTTCCAGTTTGTATTCTTAGCTTATTTACATTATGAGGAGAAAACTATCATTTACGGGGGATATTGATTTTTGAAATAGGTCAAGTAAAATAAAAATAAAAAATACAAATGTATTTCAGTTTTAGGAGTTAAATGATGGACCATCCTCAGTGATGAGCTGAACACATGTAGTTTTTTGTTATGGTTTAGGAGACCCTTGAAAAGTAAAGTTTTTTGAACATTATAAAATATAGTAACAATTACTTTCATCTTTTAACGTTGATGTTCCAGGTAATTTAATGTTCAGTAAATGTGTAGGATAGGCCAATACAAGTTTTGGCTTCCGCCTATTCCTTTTTCGGTCATTATTTTTCTTTTCTTTTCTTTCTGTGTGTAAATGTGTATGATTGTTAATATGTCTAATCTGTACTGTTAAACTGCTCACACAAATTGGTTGATGGTTGATTATATGACCCAAATAAACTTATTTCATTTATTCATTCATTATCTATCGCACTCATAGTTTTTTTCCATTTTGCATGTAATTATTCCTATTGATTTCTTCCCATGTCACTCAAACAACTAAACAAACAAATAAACAAACTTGCAGCTAACCACAATCAACAGCATACCATTTACGAATACCTTCATTTGTCACTTTCTCATCTTTTCTTCACTTTCGTTTTCCTTTACAAACAACATCCTGTATCCATCTCTTCCTTACACTTCACACAATGTTTCTATTTTCTGTTCTCCTAGAAACCATTCACGTAACGTAAGGTTATAAACATCCTTTTCCCATATTTTCTCAAAACATCCTCTTCACCCTCAATCTTCCTTCACCTGCTCTCTCGTCCTCTCTCTCTCACTCTCTCTCCTTCTCTCACAATACAAACACAATAATCCAAAATAATCAGTCAGCAGCAATCTAAAACCATTCATGTCATACATCATTATTTATCTCTTAACAATTGTTCCTCCTTCATAACCTGCATTTTAGAATTTTAGCTTTAGATATGATTTAGGGCAGTGGTTCTCAACCTTTTTTTCCAGTGATGTACTCCCTAATTAGAGCAAAGCATTTTTGGTTGAAAAAAATAAAGAAGTAAAATACAGCATAATTTCATTAATTTCTGATTCATTAAATTGTATAACAGTGCAACATATTGCTCATTTGTTGTGGTCTTACTTGAACTATTTGGACACAAAAAAAAAAGAATAACTAAAACGTTTTAAAAATTAAACAAGTGATTAAATTATAATAAAGATTTCTATACATATAATCAATCATCAACCTTCTTTGGATATTGTAATAGTGATCCATCTGGATTCGTGAACTTAATTCTAAATATTTATTTTGTTGAAGTATTATTCTATAATTATTTATAAAGGATTTTTAAATGGTTGCTATTTTTAGAATATTTAAAAATCTCACGTACCCCTTGGCATACCTTCAAGTACCCCCCTTTTTGTCAGGGCGGAAACACCATACCCTCCTTTGAGAACTACTGATTTAGACTATAAAAAAATTCACGTCATTAAACTGTACAACTCCTCTCTGGGGGGCTAGGATGACAGGGAATGCAAAACAATAACAGTGCAATGCTTTTTCATAACATGGTCACTACTGCCTAGTTTATCTTGTTATATTCTTATTTTACTGTTGTATTTGTATTCTTATTGTTGCTTTTTATTTTATTCTATTGTAATATTTATATATTTATTTTCCATTTACTTTTATTCTCTACATGTAATTCTACATGCCTCAATGTCACATAGAAATTTGCTTTCTTTGTTATTTATTTACATTATTATTTCTGGTTTACTTGCTGTCTGTTTACTTAAGTTCTCATATTTTGGTGTCCTCTGATTAGTTTGTTTAACGCTTCTCCACGTTTTGTTTTGACTATGGCGCTGAGTGTTAGCGACTATTATCTGTACTTCTCCCTCGCCTGCGATTTAGACTCCATGACTCACACAGGTTGACAATATATATTTAATACCATTTGCACAGATAAAAGTTAAAAATGTTTTAGAATATAAATTTAAATTTTATTTCATCGTGATTATTCTTGAAATAATTAAAATATCAATATAATTAAATAATCAATTTACCTTTATTAAATTTAATTCAATTTTATTGAATTTGCTTATTTAACTTTATTTAATGTGTTTGCTATATCATTATCAATTCAAAGCTACAGTGTATTCTAATCTATGATGTGCGTGTGTGTGTGTTTCAACTCCACACTTACTAAACATATACTAAACACATAAAAATGATGAATCAACCAATGCTCCAATGTCCCACGATCCAAATGTATTTATTGATATTTAAATGTTTATTTATTCATATACAGTATTTTTTATTTTTCCCATTATCAAAACCAACCTGTCAGCACTCTCTTCAGATTGAGTACAGCTGTCCACTATATATATATATATATATATATATATATATATATATATTTTTTTTTTTAAACCTAGCTCAATGCTAATCTAATCCAATGCTAACCTGTACATATGCGCTAACCTAGCTCAATGCTATGCTAACAGTGTCACTCACACAGCCTCGTCACACGCACACATCCCTTATCTTAAAATGTCTCCCAGCAGGGCCTCCTTTTTTATTTTCTTACTGAGTTACACGAACACACACACACAAATTTCACCAGAGAGCGAGAGCCTTTTTCCGTACTCAAAATCTCAGTGCCTTCTTACAAACTATAATATCGCACAGTCACAATCACCAGCACAGTTAAAAACAAATTCAAATGACTGGAATTCGCTCGCAGCGCCAAAGGGGGGGAGTTCTGGACTTCCCTGCTTAGGCTGCTGCCTCCGCGATCCACCCTCTTGATAAGCGGAAGAAGATAATTATATGGATGGATCATTCATTCATATGTTTTCTGTACATAACTTTGTCTATTTTCTCACAAGCACACACATTTTGGACAATTTCCCAGCTTTTGCAGATTAGCGGGGATGCGAGAGAAAAAAAAAGGCAGAGGAGGGGGGGATGAGGAGGAGGGGTAGAGGGGTAAAAAAAACACACACACTTATATCACAAAACAAACCCCCTGGTCCGGACCAATATACCAATATAAACAACTTTGCACGCGTGCTTGTGGAACGGCCGTCTCATTAACAAGAACGTAGGTCTCTTCTCCTTAAACGGCGATTAACCCGTACAGCCCAGTTATCCCTACGTTCCTTCCCTGACCTACACGGAAAACCGGCCTCTAAGGCGCCATAGGATTACTGATAATCACCCAACAATCCTACAGGCATCGTGCCTGGTCAGTTCCATATAGTTTCACCAAAGCTCTGCCATATGGAGCCCGAGCGCCACCTGTCTATACTGCAGCAAATTTCCAAAATGTCGTGACAAATATCAGCTCAGTTGATCTCCTTTACCGGAGTCACTGAATCAGTCACCTAATATGAGGCTTTTTACCCGGCCATGCAGTTTCCACATACACAGGTGTGTCGCACTTTCATAGACGCCATAAATTTATATGGGCCAAATGTCACACCAGTTAGCAAACCTTGCCTATAATTTAGCTGTGGTCTAACTCTGGCTAATCTGATGCACTTGCAGAGAGAAGCCTCCTCTGCCGACAACGACAGAGGAGGGAGAGGTTAAAGAAAAATGTATTCGTCTCACATCGTCTATGCTCAAACACTCCAAACCACCAAAATTCTATTAACAATCCCCTTTTTGTTAAAACAAGAAATCACAAGTTTTCAACAAACACACAGACAAATAATCACATATAAAACAACTCAATCCAACCATAATTTACCCCATTCCAGGTTGTTTTTGGAGAACCTGACTAAACCTATCTTTTATCAAAAACAGGTTCAGCAATTAGTCTTATCGATCCCGTTCTCTCTAGGCAGAAAATGTTTACACTTTAAGCCAACTGCTTACCTTGTGATGCGCGCGTGCAACACATTGTCTGCCTGACAGAGAGAGCGGGAGCGGCTGTCGATCTGTAGTTTCTGGGCCATCCTGTTCGTGACGCCAATTTGTGTGGTAGATTGTCCAGAGTTTAAACAGCAACAAAAGTGAATTTAGTACAAAAAGTTTATTTACCCATTATCAAGTTAGATTTAGCTGTCCATGCAGACACACAACGTCCTCCAGAGGACACACAAAAGCAATCTCTCTCGAGTCCCGGTCTCCTGCCATTTTTATCTGTTGGTTCGTGCGTCACAGTTTTTTCTCGTGCGTCATTTGTTTTTGCAACATCCTTGGATTCCTTAATCATACTTAAACAATCAAAACATTCTGTAGACAGGTTGGCACGACTTAATATTCACTTTTGTCCCACACCCGGGGACACAGAATAGAAGAGAAATTAAATGAACATACATTCTTGACAGACATGAAATATAGGTCAAAGGTCAGAAATTCTACTACACCACCCTTTTTCCGGGTGAGAACCATGGACTGTGCTGATTTTCATCCCAGTCGCCTCACACTCAATTAAACTCATATCCCGAGGTACAGTACCACTGTATACCGTTTTTAAAGCAAAAACAGCCTGCATGTCAGATATGTTATAAGTTTATTAGTTGTATTATTATTAACATTACAACTTGTTCTTGTTACATCAAGTATTTTTGCTGTTGTTTCAACTTATTTTTTGTTAAATGGTATTTTTAGAATATAACCGATCATTGATTATATCTTTTTGGGCTTTTTAAAACTTTTGCTATCTTGCTTTTATGCCTACGGAGCTTAATGTTTGCAAAATTTGCTGACTCATCTCAAACCTAATGTTTTTGTTTGACGTTGGAGGCTGTTATTTCATATTTTATCTACGGCCTTACAGATACAGCACGCCCGCTACCCTGTGGTCCTTCGTCTCTTGTCTTACGTTGTGTGCGTTCGTGCAGGTGTGTGGTTAAACTGCGCTCATTGGAATCGCAATAGCAGAGCAGGAAGGAAGATGTGCTGATAATAACAGTCAAGTCTTTCCCCTGTCCATTACCAGTGCACCTGTCTCACTTACTTACTGAAGCCAAATGTCACACAGCATGCCTGAAGCCGAATCCTACAACTTCCTCACATTGACACTCCGAGATGTCCTATTGAGACGGACCATCTGCAGCTTCCACTGAGGCCAATCAAGTAGTCAATAAATGGCCTCGGTAAAGAACGGAGGGAAAATGTAATGCATGTATAAACAGACGTCGTTTACACGTCATTTCATCTCTTACTTCTTCCAATGGAGACCCTTTGCTTTGAACTGGATTTATATGCAATGGTCTTAATATTAATACCAAACTCACCTCAATATAAGATGAGTATTATTAGTATGTGTTGCACTAGAAAACAGATGGTCTTCATATACTTGGAGTATAGAAATGTATACATGAACCAAACGACTTCTCTCCAAGCAAGTCAGAGCTTTTCTTCCTGTCACTCACACAAACCAGTGCCAAATGCCAGGATGTCAAACTCATTTTAGCTCACGGGCAGCATTGAAAAAAAATCAAGTCTCAAGTGGGCCAGACTGGTAAAATCATGACATAACAACTTAAAAATAAAGACAACTTCACATTGTTCTCTTTGTTCTACTTTGGCCAAACATAGAACAAGCAAGTTCTAAAAATTTACATATCACAAATAATCCTCTTGACAAAACACTTCAAGTAAGTTGAAAATTCTAAGGAAACAAATGGTGCAGGTTTAAAATACACAACAAAGGACACTTAGACTTTGTCTCAGTGTATCTACAGAGCCATCAAACTTGAAGTCATGGCATGTCTGAAATTTAACAAAATACCAAATAGAAAATAAATAATAAGAACTCTTGTATGTATCAAATAGGGTCCGTGTAGGTCTGTGTACCTTCCGTTCATTCTATTTCAAAATCTTAAATGCAATTAAAAAAACAAATTTCACATCATTTTTTCTATTTTCATTTCTGAAACAAATGTGTGAATGTGAGTGTGAATGTTGTCTGTCTATCTGTGTTGGCCCTGCAATGAGGTGGCGACTTGTCCAGGGTGTACCCCGCCTACCGCCCGAATGCAGCTGAGATAGGCTCCAGCACCCCCCGCGATCCCGGAAGGGACAAGCGGTAGAAAATGGATGGATGGATGGATGGATGGATGGATGGATGGATGGATGGATGGATGGATGTTGGACAACTATTTAATGACCCTTTTTTTTAAACGACAATAGGAATCCTGCTGAACAAAGATTTTACCGTTATGCTAAAAACATGCTAAACGCAAAGGAAAAGCTAAAATACTACTTCCGGTTCAATTTGTCATCACACAGAAACACGCATTTTTGCATTTTGGATTAATTTTTTTTTCGATTTTTGTGTTTATCTGGAAAAATTAAAATCCCTAAAAGAAAACAGCACAAAATCCAACTTAATGGCAACATTTTAATGAAAATCAACCCATTTTTGTTTGTTTTAAAATCTGCCATATATAATACAAATCGAAAAAACGGCCCTAATTTTATTTTTTGATTTGTGTTTCAGAATTGGAAATAGAATAAACGGAAGGTACACGGACCCGTGTACATCCGAGCCATCCGTTCATATTTGTTAGTACTTACTGTCAAAAAAGGAAGACACCTCGACAAAACATGCACCGTTTCGGTGATGCCTTTGCATACTTGCTAACCTTGAGACCTCCGAATTCGGGAGATGGGGTGGGGTGGGGGCTGGGGCGTGGTCGGGGTAGGGTAGGGTAGGGGCGTGGTTGGGGGGCGGGGTGTGGTTGGGGGCGTGGTTAAGAGGGGAGGAGTATATTTACAGCTAGAATTCACCAAAAGTCAAGTATTTCATATATATATATATATATATATATATATATATATATATATATATATATATATATATATATATATATATATATATATATATATGTCTTAATTAGATTATCCAAAAAAATAGTGCTCAATACAGTGGTAGAGCGCAATATATGTATGTGTGGAAAAAAATCACAAGACTACTTCATCTCTACAGGCCTGTTTCATGAGGGGTTTCCTCAATCATCAGGAGATTTTAATGGAAGCATTCACATACCATGGTTTATATAGGGCACAGAACGGGTGGGTACAGGCAGGCGTAGGGGCGTGGTGATTGGCTCATGTGTTACCTAGGAGGTGTTTCCTTCTGTGACGGCATGCTGATACAATTTCGCTGCGTTTGTTGAGGGATGACAGGTCTGGGCGGTATATGATGAACAGTTTCTCTTTTAAGCATAGGTTGCATCTTTTATTACCACTGTTGTAAGGTGTACTGGATGCAAGAATTTGCCATGTTATTGAATATTCAACATTATTGTCTTTGAGGTTCCAAATGTGTTTGCTGAGTTCTGTAGTATTTCGCAGGCTTTGGTTTCTTAAAGAGGCCTTGTGGTTGTTCCATCTGGTTTTGAATTATCCCTCAGTTAATCCTACATATGTGTCGGATGTGTTAATGCCCTTGCGTGTTACCTTTGCTTGGTAAACGACTGATGATTGTAAGCACCCCCTGTTGAGAGGGCAATCAGGTTTCTTGCGGCAGTTGCAGTCTTTGTCGGGTTCGCTCTGCCTGGTGGTAGATGGCTCTTTTGCAATTGTTGAATATCTTTCTTAGGGTGTTGCCTTTGGGGAAGTGTTTGTCGATCAGAGTGAGGAATTTGTGGCCAATATTAGTTGAGACGTTTTTACTGTATGGGGGGTTGTACCAGATAATGTTGTTCCGTTTTCTGTTCTTTTTTGGTTGGTTTCCTGGCGTGGGTTCGTAGGTGAGGGTGAAATTGTATCCGCTTTCATCAAGTGCTTTTTGGTACGGGGGGGTTGCTTTGTCGAATTCAGCTTTGCTGGATGACAGCATCGATAGTCTTTTATTAATTCCGGTAGGTATTCTTTTCGTGGTGGTGGGTGGGTGGTTGCTGTCATGGTGCACGTATTGGAGTGTTGTGTTGGGTTTCGTGAATGGTTGGTAGCTGTTATTTCTCAGGTTGAAAGTGACGTCGAGGAAGTTGACGGTTTGCTTGTTGGCTTCGATCGTGATCCGTAGGCCGTTCTCTTTGAAGATTTGGCATATGCGCTTCTTGGTATTCTCGCTGCTCCTTGGCGAGGCGCGACACACTGCCAGTCCGTCATCACGGTAAATGCCAAGGTTCAGGTTGAGGCTAGCGAGCTGGGAGAGGAGGAAACTCCCAACAAGTTCACACGTTTCTGCTCCGTCAAAACTCCCCATGGTAACGTTTATTTACACATATACACACACATAACACTCATCTTCTCATTGTTGTACTTAAAAGTGCAATGCTTTTCAGCCAGAAGCACAGCTTGCTGCTTACTAAAAAAAAAAAAACACTTACCTTTCACTATTTGAGTAGCCTTTGTTCTGCCATTTGCGTACTGGCGAACGATCTCTGAATCCGGGAACATATCCTTCACGGTTTTGTTGAAGACATCCGCAAATGAGAACGGGATGTTGCTTCCAGCTATCAGCAAATATCAAAATACTGGGCTGTGCTGCGCTGCCGCCACCTTGTACTTCGCTGACCGTTCATGAGTGAGTATATCCGTTCGGCCACCGTGTTCAATGGAGAAGTCTGTTCTACAAAATTTACAGGCAACATACCCCTTCCCCTTTGAACTGTCCTGGGACGGCGTGGCGAAGTTGGGAGAGTGGCCGTGCCAGCAATCTGAGGGTTACTGGTTCAATCCCCACCTTCTACCATCCTAGTCACGTCCGTTGTGTCCTTGAGCAAGACACTTCACCCTTGCTAATGATGGGCCTGGTTAGCGCTGTGCATGGCAGCTCCTGCCATCAGTGTGTGAATGTGAGAATGTGTGTGTGTGTGAATGGGTGAATGTGAAAAATAGTGTCAAAGCGCTTTGAGTTCCTTAAAAAAGGTTGAAAAACGCTATACAAGTACAACCCATTTACCATTTACCATAAACTGAAATAATTTTTTCCATTCGTTTTGGAAATTACAAGCGTATTTCTTCATCTTATTCGTCGTCGGCGTCGCCATGGCTGTATCTTCCTCGTTCTTCTGCTTCGTCTCCTTGTTGTGCGCGCAGTTGTGCACTCTCTAAAAGCCGTAGATGTTATAACGTGATTGGGCAGGCACGCTGTTTATATCGTGGGAAAGCGGACGTGAAAACAGGCTGTCGACACGTCACTCAGGTCTGCATGGAGCTGGAGGGGGCGTGGCCTCCAGCTCCGGCTGGAAATCGGGAGGTTTTCGGGAGAGGCGCTGAAATTCGGTAGTCTCCCGGAAAATTCGGGAGGGTTGGCAAGTATGTGCCTTTGTGATTCTGACAACTATACCAAATGGTGGCAATGTTATTAAACCCCATGAGTTAAAGGGGATATGCACTTTTTTTTTGTTTTTTTTGTTTATCGTTCACAATCATTATGAGAGACAAGAAGACACAAGTTATTATTTATTTTTTTTGCATTCTAACATCAGCGCTTTCTAGGTGGCTAGCAATGCAGCTATTGGGAGCAATCAATGTTACCTCTTATATACCTTAAAAATGCATTCGAAAAAAATCAACAGTACTTCATTTACGTTCCGTAACCCATTATTATTGTAAGAGCGAAGACTGAGGAACTCTTTTTCTATCGTAGTAACACATCGGCGTGCTACGGTATTAGCCATAAAAGCTAACTACGGCAAGAGATAAGCTAGCTTCTACAACAACGCGAAACACGTTTGAGTTTGTAATACACAACACTGCGATACGACACCAATCTGTACTGACTGAAAAACATGAACAATCATATTACAGTATCTGTAAAGTATTAGCCCACATATAATGTTTTGTTTGTACACAGCTGAGCTAGCCAGATGGTGTTTGTACTGTCGTTATGCTAACACGCATGGCGTGCTGCGTTTATCATGATCTATATTAAAGTGACTCACTCGATGGACAGTTGTTCGTCTGGTCCAGCTGGCCGGGGACGTTTCCTGTTGATTTTGGGTAAGCAATCCATTTATGTCGAAATAGCTTGGCTCCAAGTTCCATATTTATAGCGTCAAATTCGCCCCCATCACCCTCTCCCGGCTTCCGTCTGCTCCAACGTCTCACTCTTCCTTCTTACTCGCTTTTATAAACAGCAGTATATTTAGCTTCAAAAGTATAAGGTTGTAGCTCCTCATTTGTCCAAAAATAGTCGTCTCTGGGCCCCTCGTGGCGGGGCATCCCGTCTTTTGTGGTCTTTCGCTGTCTTGGGGGCTGGCTGTCCCCTGCTTCTCCTGTGCCTTGTCCTCTGCTAGGCACGTCTCTCTAAGGCTTGCCGCTGGCCCTGCCGGGCAGCATGGTCATCCGGCTCTGCGGTTGGCCGGCCAGGCTGCGTGGGCCGGTGATCCCTTGTTCCCTTAGCACCGCACCTGCTGTTTTGGGTTGGGCTCTCTGGGTGACCAGGGTCGTACTTTGGCTCCCGCACAGACTGTGAGACAAACACATTGTACATACAAATTCACATACTTACTCACTTGCACACAATTATTCATACATATATACAATCATACGTTCAGTATATTCATTCATTATCCCCTTCTTGTCCCTGCAATTTCCCCCTGTGTCTTCCTTTTCTTCTCTTTCTATCCCCTCCTGCTCTGGTCCGGCTGCGCCAAACATTGATATAAATCCATTTAATAAAGTCAAATACAAATAAGGCAACAAATTTGTAAAGTAAATTTGTACAGCAAATATAGGCATCTACATCAAAAATATGATTTGCCTGAGTAGCTGGACAGGGCAAAATGTATGTTGTTTCTTAATGGGGAAAGACGTTAATGTTTCTTGTTTTCATGTTAGCATTTAAGTTAGCGATCTGGCATCAGTTACTCTGTGAGTTTATCAAAGTGCAGTTATCAATGATGATTTTTCCATAATTTTAAATAAAACAGTAATACTAACCGACAGGAGTTTTACTGCAGTTATGATTTTTCCCTTTTATCATTTACATCCCAACCTAGCACCCTTCTTTGTTTATAGAGTATATTTAAGGTGTATTTAATTAGAATGTATTTTATTATTTAGCTGTCCCATTCTATTGCTGTTGTTTTATTTTTAATTTTACAAAATTCATTTTTGTAATACAGACCATCCATCCATTTTCTACCGCCATTTCCTCTTGTGGTCTCGGGGGGTGCTGGAGCCTATCCTAGCTGCATTCGGGCAGAAGGCAGGGTATTTTGTATTACAGAATATAAACATTTAATATTAGTTGTATTTTATGATATTGAAGTTTAAAAGAGATGCAAAGATGTTCCAAAGCATTTTGGCCACTAACAAAACAGGGCGCCACAAATGTCATAACTTGTCCACTTGTATCTAATTATTATTCTTTGTAAGTTTGTTGGCATAGCTAGATGTTGCTAAGCAGAGCTTTAAATCTCATTAAAAATAATCGAGCATACCCTCTAGGCCACAGGTATCAAACTCAAGGCCCAGGGGCCAGATGTGGCCCGCCACTTCATTTTATTTGGCCCTCGAAAGCCTGAAAATAATGTGTATCAATATGTACTGTAACTTTTCTTACTAAATGTATTTTCTTTCTGTTTTGGGAGAAAAAAAATATGTGTACTTCATGTAATCGCAAATTATGTTAACTTAAGTAGTGTCTAATATTGCAAAAATATATGATCAAACATTCAAATAATTTTTTTAATGGAAATAATTAATAATAATAATGATTTCAAAGCAAGTTATCCATCAAATTGTGCAATGTAAAAGTAGCAATAGATTTCATGGTAAAATTGCGAAATTTACTGTGGTTTTTACAGCATTTTTCTCTAAATGAAAAAAGCTGTACTTTTTTTACTGTAATAAACTCTGGTGTCGTTTTGGCATTTACAGTAACACACTAAAAAATCTACAGTTGTTGATTTGCGGTAAAAACAAACAAACAAACAAACTGGCAGCTCAGGTGCCAAAATTTTACTGTAAAATTGCAGTTTTTTTATTTACAGTAAAAAACCAAATGTAACATTTACAGTAAAATACTGGAAACTGAGCTACCTTTTTTTAACCATAAAAACAGCAGTACTTTTTTTTCCATTTACAGTAATATACACAACATTTTGAGGTGAAATTATTGCAATTTACCATATTTTTTATAGATTTTAGTTTAAAGAAAATCTGCTAATAAAATGCATTAAACATTGTGTAATAATAGTATTTACTGTTAGAAGCGGCCCTCTGAGGCCAAACAAAACTGCGATGTGGCCCTCAGTGAAAACGTCTTTGACACCTCTGCTCTAGACTGTTGGTAAAATTGTTAAACAGTTGACGTTGCACATTAATGATATGCACTAAATTCACCTTTTACCAGTTGAACCATTTGTAAGTTATAAGGAGCATGTAAAAAAGTTTTAAAAACATTTTTTCATGTACATTGCCAAATACAAACAAAGATGATTAACGTGTGATTATGTTAACCGCTTACTGTAAGAACAAGTGAGTGAACTGCAGTTAATGTCACCTATTATGCGGCCAAATGCACAGCTTTGTACAGTATTGTTCATAAGACATACCGCTCACATATTTAATACACATGACCCGAGGTCGCTCATAACTGATTTCTGGACCGGAGACGACATACCAGAATGATTGCATTTATTAATGCGATCTGGGAAGCCGTCGCTCAGAGGAGCCAGGCCGAGCAGAGCCCAGCGTGAAAAGAACGCAAACATCTTCTAGCCGCTAAAGCAAGACTCAACGGTACGCACCCGAGTGCAATGAAGGAGATTAACTTGCACAAGGAGTGAAGTGTTAATGGCGCCATGTGGGCATCTATATGTCCTCTTTTCAGCTCAACTAATGGGATGACATAGTTGTACGGTGCTTCTCTTCTATTACTTTTTTTTAATCCAGTTGGATGTCATTAAATTAGGCCTGGGCCAATAATACATTTTGCTGTACAATATATTGATCAACAAATTATTACGATAAACGATATTAATGTCATGTTGTTATTTACAGACCAAATTAACCATTGATGTAATGATAATACATAATAATTGTTACGGCGGGGTCTCATGTTAATGCGCGGATCGTTTCCCCAAGATGCAGACGGAACTCTGGAATCAGCGTGCAGGTAGGAAAATGATGTATTGTCCATAAATCAGTCAGGAATACACAAAATGCAGGAAAGCGTGCCGATAGCGCGGAAGCTGTGGCAAAGCTTATATCAGGAATCAAAAAGGTAAATGAACGTAACTGTTGCGTGAAGCAAACAAAAGAGCCAGACTGAGTGTGGCGAATAGCAGGAATAAATAGCTTTTTGATTAGTGCCCGGGAGCAGGGGAGCGTCCTGAACACTAATCAGAGGCAGGTGAAAATAATCAGCACCCTTGGCAACCAAGAAAACATGAACCCAGGGGTGCTGAAACAGAACTAAGGGAGTCTTTAACTAAACAAAACATGATCCATCATGACAATAATAATGCAAGTATACCCTTTCAAATACAATAAACTTGTATTTCTTGTAGATTTTAACAATGTAAATAAAATAAACAAATACTAAAAAATGTATTATATCTGTCTGTCACGACCATTATTCTGATGGTACACACACTAAAATCTGTTAACCAAGGTTTTTTTTAATAACAAAACAAAAAAATAGCCATACAATATAAAAACCCTGTTTCCATATGAGTTGGGAAATTGTGTTGGATGTAAATATAAATGGAATGCAATGATTTGCAAATCGTTTTCAACCCATATTCAATTGAATGCACTACCAATGTGTCCGTATTGATAACACAACATCCAGTTTCACTGCTACTGATATTGGCCTGCCACAAGGCTCTAATATCGGCCCTCTTCTTTTCTCCATGTATATAAACGACCTGCCATCTGTATGTGAGGATGTAAATATCCAGATGTATGCAGATGACACGGTTATTTATACTTGGGGAAAGGACGCTGAAACGGTTGCCAGAAAACTTACAGCAGCCATGGAGAAGGTGGCAAGATGGCTACATGACTCTTGTCTTACATTAAACATTAAGAAAACTGCAACAATGTATTTTGTAAACAAATATAAAATGTCACCCTTTCCAAATATAACGGTTAATAAGGAAATAATACAAAATGTTTGTGAATATGGTTACCTGGGTGTCATTTTAGAGCCAACACTTGGCTTTAAAAAACATATCAAACAGATGTGCCACAGTCTTAAATACAACATAAAAACGTTCAAATGTATCAGGAATTCATTAACACTGGAGGCAGCTCAAACTTATTTTAATGCAATGATTATGTCTCGTTTTTATTATTGTATAACATGTTGGTCGCAGGCAAGCAAAATGACACTGAGGCCATTGGAAACTTTGCACAAACAATCCCTCAAAATCCTTGACCGAAAACCACACCACCACCATCACTGTTTAGTTCTCCAAAAATATAGATTGTTAAATTTAGCTAACATTCAAAGATTAGCATCAATACGAATGGCCCATCGAATCCTAAATAACACTGCACCAGCGCCACTTAAGCACTTTGTCCAGTTTACATCTGCTGTGACAACTAGAAACACACGAGCCTCCACCAGGGGGCAGTGTAGCGTACCCAGATGTAAAACCTCTTTTGCACAATCAGCCTTTTCATATAAAGCCATAAAGGAATGGAACGACCTCACAACAAACTTGAAAAGTCTAACAGATTACTCTTCATTCACAATTGAAGTTAAAAGGTGGCTTTGGAGCAATCAAAGCTGCTCACACGGTCACTAAGGTGGGCATTATGTTTGACACATCAACCTAATGTGTATTATATTTATCCATGAGAGCATTTTTATTGTAAATTGTGAGGTGTGTCTGTTAAAATCATGGTTGTTTTTACAAATGATGACAGATGTGAACAAAAGCATGTATTGTCTTTGTGTGATGATGTAAATGAGGTGTGGTTGTATTGTATATTAAGTATGTGTACATGAAAGGGCATTTTATGACTTTTCTTAATTTAAAAACATTCTATAGTATGTTTTTATTGTCATAATTTTATTGCATGATTTTTGTATCCCTTTAATTTAGGTAGCCAGGGACTGCAGATGGAAATTAGCTATTTAGCTATAATCTGGTACAGAACATATCTGTCTTTGAGTTTAATGTTTCTGTGCCTTGTCCCTTCAAATAAAGACTAAACTAAACTAAACAAAGACAAGATATTTGATGTTCAAACTCATAAACTTTATTTTTTTTTTGCAAATAATAATTAACTTAGAATTTCATGGCTGCAACACGTACCAAAGTAGTTGGGAAAGGGCATGTTCACCACTGTGTTACATGGCCTTTCCTTTTAACAACACTCAGTAAACGTTTGAGAACTGAGGAGACACATTTTGTAAGCTTCTCAGGTGGAATTCTTTCCCATTCTTGCTCGATGTACAGCTTAAGTTGTTCAACAGTCCGGGGGTCTCTGTTGTAGTATTTTAGGCTTCATAATGCGCCACACATTTTCAATGGGAGACAGGTCTGGACTACAGGCAGGCCAGTCTAGTACCCGCACTCTTTTACTATGAAGCCACGTTGATGTAACACGTGGCTTGGCATTGTCTTGCTGAAATAAGCAGGGGCGTCCATGGTAACGTTGCTTGGATGGCAACATATGTTGCTCCAAAACCTGTATGTACCTTTCAGCATTAATGGCGCCTTCACAGATGTGTAAGTTACACATATCTTGGTCACTAATATATGTGTAAGTTACACATATCTTGGTCACTAATACATCCCCATACCATCACAGATGCTGGCTTTTCAACTTTGCGCCTATAACAATCCGGATGGTTCTTTTCCTCTTTGGTCCATAGGACACAACGTCCACAGTTTCCAAAAACAATTTGAAATGTGGACTCGTCAGACCACAGAACACTTTTCCACTTTGTATCAGTCCATCTTAGAATAGCTCAGGCCCAGCGAAGCCGACGGCGTTTCTGGGTGTTGTTGATAAACGGTTTTTGCCTTGCATAGGAGAGTTTTAACTTGCACTTACAGATGTAGCGACCAACTGTAGTTACTGACAGTGGGTTTCTGAAGTGTTGCTGAGCCCATGTGGTGATATCCTTTACATACTGATGTCGCTTGTTGATGCAGTACAACCTGAGGGATTGAAGGCCACGGGCTTAGCTGCTTACGTGCAGTGATTTCTCCAGATCCTCTGAACCCTTTGATGATATTACGGACCGTAGATGGTAAATTCCTTGCAATAGCTGGTTGAGAAAGGTTTTTCTTAAACTGTTCAACAATTTGCTCACGCATTTGTTGACAAAGTAGCGACCCTCGCCCCATCCTTGTTTGTGAATGACTGAGCATTTTATGGAATCTACTTTTATACCCAATCATGGCACCCACCTGTTCCAAATTTGCCTGTTCACCTGTGGGATGTTCCAAGTAAGTGTTTGATGAGCATTCCTCAACTTTATCAGTATTTATTGCCACCTTTCCCAACTTCTTTGTCACGTGTTGCTGGCATCAAATTGTAAAGTTAATGATTATTTGCAAAAAAAAAAAAGTTATTAGTTTGAACATCAAATATGTTGTCTTTGTAGCATATTCAACTGAATATGGGTTGAAAATGATTTGCAAATAATTGTATTCCGTTTATATTTACATCTAACACAATTTCCCAACTCATATGGAAACAGGGTTTGTACTTTCTTTTCAGAGGAAACAGTAAATATTGTTCTGGCTTTATAAGAGCTATATTATTTTTATTTGTTCGTTTAAACATGTCTATATACTTCCATTTTAATTTGTAAATGTTTTTTTTAAATAAATGAAAATTGTGTAATCACTTTGCTTCTTACAGTTTCACACGAGTTCATCTCCTGTTGAACACACCTTCGTCTGTTTCAACTAGACCAGGCCTGGGCAATTATTTAGACTCGGGGGGCCAAATTTTGAGGAAAAAAACGTGTCTGGGGGCTGGTATATCACGGTTTATATATACACTATAACAAAACCTCACAATAATGTCTGAATGAATGCTAAAAACGTTATTACAGATCGCCTTAAACAACAGAATAGAATTTGAAGGATAAAACACTGAATATTGACAACATATGAACGTCACACCCCCTTGATTGACATATCTTACAATGAAGCGAAACACAACAAAAATGCAACAAACACAGTGAAATATGAACGCAAGGGTTTAAAAAACCCCACTAACAATCTGATACATCTGATATATCACTAAGCTTCAGAAGTTTGTTGTAAAAATCTCCTTCCGCATCTGTCCCCGACACCCACATTTCAGGCTCTGGAAACACTCTGTGGAAACACTCCCCACCCACACTGCTTGGTGCTTCGTCTGAGCAGCTGTGACTTAGATTACCATAGTAACTATTCAGATGACCTTAGTAACTAATTAGATGACCATAGTAACTCATTAGATTACCATAGTAACTAATTAGATTACCATAGTATCTCATTAGATTACCATAGTAACTAATATATCATGCAAAAGTGCAGATTCCAACCATTGAAATACTTTGTATAGTTCAACACTTAGAGTCATTAGAAAACATCACTGCACATCATAATGGCAGCTACACTTTCCATCTTAAAGATCTAAATAAATTATTTGGGGATGTCCGGCGGGCCACATTGAAAAGCATGTGGCCCCCGGGCCTTAATTTGCCCAGGTCTGAACTAGACAGTGTCCAGTATAGGTCAATCAATTTGTGCAAAGACAGCGCCTTTACGTTCAATGTGAATACTGTATCTTAGTTGTTTGGACAACAATCTGTTTGAACAAGTTTAGATTGCGGTATGACGTTTCTTAATGGGGAAAGTCGTTAATTTTTGCAGATCCCAAATACAGATCAGCAGGTACCAGGAGGTAAGAAAAGTTGCTTTTGCATAATATTGCGAAACAAAACGCCAGATAATATAATACCTTATACACACACCATAATATTACTCGTATGTTGGAGCACAGTACAATCCATCCGTCGTACTAAAACGTTTTGATAGATTTTGAGCGCCGTGTGTAATGTTCTATATTTTCAATGGAACATATAAAATGTTGGTGTTGTTTACTTGAGTCATATTGCAGTCTACACGTATCTCTCATGTGTGACTGCCATCATATTGCAGTCTACACATATCTCTGCCATCTACTGGTCACACTTATCATTACACTGTCACGATGTGGACTATCTTGCAGCTGGCTGCGTGGATTGTTTTCCCGGAATGCAATCGGACCAGACCTGTCATGGCTTGAAGGTATATACATGATTTAATTTCGAGTGGCAAGAAAAGAGCAGCATGAACCAAGCATGAATAATAAGCATGAAAATGTCATTCGATGTCAGGAGTATCTATGGCATGAAGTGAGCAGGAGTATCAGGGGTAACAATGTCGCCAGGCCGACTACCTGGCAACTACAGGCTTAAATAATAGTCTCTATGATTAACACAGGTGCGTGTGTCCAAATGAGTCAGGTGCGTGAGTCCAAATGAATCAGGTGAAACCAATGAGTTGTCATGGAAACCAAACAATGCAGTGTAAACAGGAACTAAAAAGAGTCTTAAACCAACAGAACTGTTATGTACGTGAGGGTTGGAAGGAGACGACACCAAGAAGGATTTAAGGTTACCAGGTTTATTGTAACCTTTGATGATTGTGTGGGATGTGTATGCTACTTTAAGTGTTGGTTGCAGAATTAAGTGTAAAATTAACCATGTAAATAATTCAAGAGGATGTTGTACATGCGTGATGGATGAAATCTTCGTCTGACCACAGAGGGGAGGCACAAGGGAGATCCGGGGACAGGCAGGAGGTCGAGGGCAGGCGGCAAGCAACAATGTCTGAGTCCAGGCGAGTGATCAAGGATCGAGGGAGGCAGTCCAATTTCCTGGTGGAGGTTGAGGTACAGCGCTCGAACACACGGGAACAGACGGGCACTGCAAGGAGGACAAGGGACATAAGTCAACCAGACAAAAAGGGCAAAAGACAAAAGAGGTGAGGACAACGAGAGGGGAGCCAGAGACGTGAATGCTTACTACAGGAGTTAACGACGTTCCGGCGTAGGATCAATGGAGTGACTGGATCTTATGCTGTCCTCTTGATTGCTGCCAGGTGCGCTGATGAAAGACAGCCTGCAGCTGTGGCGAAGCGTGGGCGTGTTGCGCACGGCGCGTGCGGGGGCGTGTACTGGCATGCTGCCAGATAGAGTGTGGGAACCTGCTGCGGAAGAATCTTGGGTTCGCATCCGCGCCGTGACAGTACCCCCCTCCTTAGGCGAGGCACCCGACGAGCGTCTGAGGGGGGGAGAGCGGGGTAGGGGTAGGGGGAGATAGAACGCTCTCCATCATGGGTTTTATTTGGGATACGTGGACCACAGGGTGTCGCTTGACCGAGGGTGGGAGAGCCAATTTCACAGATGCCGGGTTGATTATGGAAATGATGGGGTAGGGACCAGCAAAACGGGGAGCTAATTTCTTTGACGGTACCTGAAGGCTGAGGTCCTTGGCGAGCAACATGACAAGTTGTCCTGGCTGATAGGACGGTGCCGGGATGCGATGTTTATTGGCGCTGCGGCACATCCTTTCAGATGCCTTAACCAGTGCCGTACGGGCGGCTCTCCACACCCTCTGACACCTCCGGATGTGGGCCCTGGTTGAGGGTACTGCAATCTCGAGCTCCTGCTGGGGAAACATGGGTGGTTGATAGCCCAAAGAGCATTCAAATGGAGACATACCGGTGGCGGAGCTCTTCATGGCGTTGTAGGAGTACTCAACCCAAGGAATAAACTTGCTCCAGGATGTAGGTTGACGTTGTGCGACACATCGGAGCATGGTCTCCAGACTCTGGTTGGCCCTCTCGGCCTGCCCGTTGCTCTGGGGGTGATATCCGGACGTGAGGCTGACCGAGGCCCCGATCCCTTTGCAGAACGCCTTCCAAACCTTCGAGGTAAACTGGGGCCCACGGTCGGGGTGAGGAGGTCCGCCATCTCGGAGGAAGAAGGCAGCTTGCGGAGTGGAACGAAGTGGGCTGCTTTGGAGAAACGGTCGACGATGGTGAGTATGGTGTTGTTACCTCTTGAGACGGGAAACCCCATAACCAAGTCCAAAGCGATTTGTGACCACGGACGAGCAGGGATCGGCAGAGGATGTAGGAGGCCAGCTGGAGGTCGATGTGACGGCTTACTGCGAACACAAGCGGTACAGGCGGCGATGAACTCACGTGTGTCGGCGGTCATGGATGGCCACCAAAACCGTCTTCGAATGAAGGACAGGGTCCTTTGGAACCCTGGATGGCAGGAAAACAAACTGGAATGCGCCCAATCCAGAACCCGGGATCGAAGTTCGCGATGAACAAACAATTTTCCGGGTGGTCCGCCCCTAGGTCCTGGACGAGAGTGAAGGGCACCCCTAATCAAATCCTCCACCTTCCAGGATACCATCCCCACTATACGAGTCGGAGGAAGGATGGTCTCGGGGGTTGATGGGTGGATGATCTCTGCCATGTGCATCCTAGAAAGTGCGTCCGCCTTCTGATTCTTGGAACCGGGTCTGTAAGATAGAATGTAGTCGAAACGGGAGAAAAATTGCTGCCATCTAGCCTGACGGTTGTTGATCCTCCGAGCTGACCGGATGGCGAGAAGGTTACTGTGATCCGTCAGGATCTGGAACTGGTGCTTTGCCCCCTCAAGCCAGTGTCTCCACTCGGATAAGGCCTCATGGACAGCCAATAACTCTCTGTTGCCAGCGTCGTAGTTAAGTTCTGCTGGAGAGAGTCGCCTGGAGAAAAATGCACATGGGTGGAGAAGGTTATCGATCTTAGAACGCTGCGAAAGGATGGCCCCTATCCCAGAGTCCGAAGCGTCCACCTCAACCAAGAAAGGACAGTCCCAATCAGGGTGGACGAGGACGGGAGCAGAGACAAAACTGGTCTTGAGGCCTCTAAAAGCACTGTCGGCCTCAAGGGACCACAAAAAGTTAATTTTGGACGAGGTGAGAGTGTTTAAGGGTGCGGCAATTCGACTAAAGTTTCGAATGAATGTCCTGTAGAAGCCTGCGAATCCCAAGAATCTTCTGAGTTCCGTCCTAGATGCGGGTTGTGGCCAGTCCAACACGGCCTTGACCTTCTTGGGATCGGCCTTGACATGGCCCCTTTCGACGATAAAGCCAAGAAAATCCACTGAAGAAGCGTGAAAACGACATTTCTCTGCCTTGACGAAAAGCCTGTTCTCAAGAAGCCGCTGGAGGACGAGACGAACATGCTGCTGGTGCTCCTGTGGGTTGCGAGAAAAAATTAGGATGTCGTCTAGGTAGACCACGACGAACTGGTCCAACATGTCTCGGAGGATGTCATTGACCAACATCTGAAACACAGCAGGAGCATTGGTAAGGCCGAAGGGCATGACCTCGTACTCAAAGTGGCCAAGGTGTGTATTGAAGGCCGTCTTCCATTCATCACCCTTCTTGATCCGGGCCAGGTGGTAAGCATTGCGGAAGTCCAACTTGGTGAAGATGGTTGCTGGGGCCAGAGGTTCGAAAGAGGAGTTGAGCAAAGGTAGCGGGTATTTGTTCTTTATGGTTATGTTATTGAGATGTCGGTAGTCGATGCATGGCCTCAATGATCCGTCTTGCTCGGTCACGAAGAAGAATCCAGCTGCCACAGGAGATCGAGACGGGGTGATGATTCTGGATGCCAGTGATTCTGTGATATATTCCTTCATGGCCTCCTTTTCGGGAAAAGACAAGTTGTACAGGCGGCTGGAAGGTAGAGAAGCACCGGGGAGCAGCTCGATGGCGCAGTCATATGGTCTGTGAGGAGGAAGAGATTGAGCTCGTTCTTTACTGAAGACCTCCACTAGGTGGCTGTAGCATTCCGGGATGGAAGCTAAGTCAGCCTGGTGCTTGTTGGTCCTAAAGGGTCTGCTGGGGGTGGAGGCTGCTTTAAGGCAGTTTGCGTGGCAGAGGGTGCTCCATGCCATGATCCTTCCGGAAGTCCAGGAGACATGTGGGTCGTGCTGTCTCAGCCATGCTCTTCCCAGAATCACCGGAGCGACGGGGGCCTCCAATACCCAGAAGCGAATAGTTTCGATATGGTTCCCCGATAAGGTGAGTAGTAGAGGCTCCGTGTGGTATTTAATGGGACCCAACGGACGTCCATCCAAGGCTTGGGCTGGAAGGTCCCTGTCAAGAGACACCAAGGGAATCCCGTTCTGTTGGGCGAACCTATAGTCCATCAGGCTATCATCAGCCCCAGAGTCCAAGTATGCCTTTACTGCCGCCCTTCTGTTGTTCCATGTTAAAGAGGTGGAAATATGCTGCCTCAGTCTTCTTTCCCTCTCCCCCGTCCCCAAACGGGTTCTTCCCACTTGCATGGCCTCGGGTGCTGACATCACTCCCTGACAAGGAGGGGATTTTTCTCCGTAAGACTGGAAAACAGGGGTCGCTCGCGCTGCAGGAGGTCTCCTAGCGACTCCACGGGCTCTCTCGGTTGCTCGCTCCAAAAGTCTCTGGTCGTACTGCAGTGCCAAGTCAATGAGGGCTCCACAAGAGGTTGGTCTGTCCTTCAACAAACCGTCCTTGATCTCCTCGGAGAGTCCTCGACGAAACGCACTCTGGAGTGCCCTGTCGTTCCAGCTGCTGTCTGCCGCAATGGTCCGGAACTCCAGGGTGTAAGCTGCCACCGAGCGAGTTCCTTGCTGGATGGTGTGCAAGCGTCCTGCGGCATCCCCCCCATCCTTGGGGTGGTCGAATACGGCCAAAAATTCAGACCGGAAGGCTGAGTAGTCGGTGCTGAGGCCTTGTGACTTTTCCAAAGCTGCAGTAGCCCATTTGAGAGCAGGTCCGGCAAGCAGAGAAAAAACAAATGCAATTTTGGCCCCATCGGTAGTGTAGCGCGAGGGTTGGTGAAAAAATTAACTCACATTGCACCAAAAACCCCCTACAGAGTTCAAAATCACCCTCAAAAACCCTAGGGCTAGCAATCTTGGGCTCCCGGCTAAGGGAAGTGCTACCGGAGCTAGTAGCTGGTGTAGCATGCTGTCCTGTTACCAAGTCTTGCACTGGACTGGAGCCTAGCTGGTCCAACTTAGTATATAACTTGGTGAACGTTTTGTCAAAATTGTCCTCTAATGCCTCAAAACGAGTCTGGTGTGTCTTAAGAACTGAGCACATTACCTCCAAGACCGGACTTCGTGGGATCCGAGCCTGGGGAGCGAGTCTAGGCTGGGGGGTGTCGTCTGGTTCCGACATGGTTGGCCGCAACGTACTGTTATGTACGTGAGGGTTGGAAGGAGACGACACCAAGAAGGATTTAAGGTTATCAGGTTTATTGTAACCTTTGATGATTGTGTGGGATGTGTATGCTACTTTAAGTGTTGGTTGCAGGATTAAGTGTAAAATTAACCATGTAAATAATTCAAGAGGATGTTGTACATGCGTGATGGATGGAATCTTCGTCTGACCAAGAGGGGAGGCACAAGGGAGATCCGGGGACAGGCAGGAGGTCGAGGGCAGGCGGCAAGCAACAATGTCTGAGTCCAGGCGAGTGATCAAGGATCGAGGGAGGCAGTCCAATTTCCTGGTGGAGGTCGAGGTACAGCGCTCGAGCACACGGGAACAGACGGGCACTGCAAGGAGGACAAGGGACATAAGTCAACCAGACAAAAAAGGCAAAAGACAAAAGAGGCGAGGACAACGAGAGGGGAGCCAGAGACGTGAATGCTTACTACAGGAGTTAACAACGTTCCGGCGAAGGATCAAAGGAGTGACTGTCCACTTGATTGCTGTCAGGTGCGCTGATGAAAGACAGCCTGCAGCTGCGGCGAAGCGTGGGCGTGGTGCGCACGGCGCGTGCGGGGGCGTGTACTGGCATGCTGCCAGATAGAGTGTGGGAACCTGCTGCGGAAGAATCTTGGGTTCGCATTCGCGCCGTGACAAGAACATAACTAAACAAAACATGACCACAGAACATGCCACCCCCCCTCAAGGACAGATCCCAGATGTCCAAAAAACCAACAAAAACAAGATCAAGAGTCATGGGAGGGCGGGAGGGCGGGAGGGGGACATGGCGGTGGGTCGCCAGACCAAGTGTCCCCGACTCCACCGAGGGAGAGTCAGGTGGCGGCGACGCGTAGAACGCCGCTGCACCTGACGAGGTGGGCGTCACGGGATCGGCCACATCTGTGGCCGACGAGGAGGTGGTCGCACTTGGCGTGGCGGACGACCAGGGAACGGCCACATCCGTGGCCGACGAGGAGGTGGGCGCGTCGTCGTCGTGGCAGGCGTGAAAGCTGCGCGCGTCGTCATCGTCGTCGTGGCAGGTGTGGAAGCTGCGCGTGTCCTCGGCGTGGCAGGCGTGGTAGCTGCGCGCGTCCTCGTTATGGCAGGCGTGGAAGCTTGGCGTGGTGCGACAGGCGGTGGGTCTTGGCGTGGGTCTTGGCTTGGGTCTAGGCTTGGGTCTAGGCTTGGGTCTTGGCGTCGTGGAGCTGCGACTGGCGGCACTTGGCGTCGTGGAGCTGCGACTGGAGGCACTTGGCGTCGTGAAGCTGCGACTGGCGGCACTTGGCGTCGTGAAGCTGCGACTGGCGGCACTTGGCGTCGTGAAGCTGCGACTGGCGGCACTTGGCGTCGTGAAGCTGCGACTGGCGGCACTTGGCGTCGTGAAGCTGCGACTGGCGGCACTTGGCGTCGTGAAGCTGCGACTTGCGGCACTTGGCGTGGAGCTGCTACTGGTGGAACTTGGCGTGGTGGAACTTGGCGTGGTGGAATTTGGCATGGGGGAGCTTGCCATGGAGCAGGTGTTGGAGCTTGCCGTGGTGCAGTTACTGGAACTTGCCGTGGTGCAGCGACAGGAGCTAGCCGTGGTGGAGCTTGGCGTGGTGCTAGCCTTGGAGCAGGTGCTAACCTTGGAGCAGGTGCTAGCCTAGGAGCAGGTGCTAACCTTGGAGCAGGTGCTAGCCTTGGAGCAGGTGCTAACCTTGGAGCAGGTGCTAACCTTGGAGCAGGTGCTAACCTTGGAGCGGGTGCTAGCCTCGGCGCAGGTGCTAGCCTTGGCTTTGGCGGAGGTGGCCTAGCTGGGGGTTGCGGCTTGGCACGCCGAAAAACTGGTGGTGGTGGACGGGCTGGAGGCTGCGGCTTGGCATGACGAAAAACTGGTGGTGGTGGCCGGGCTGGAGGCTGCGGCTTGGCAGGCCGAAGAACCGGTGGTTGCTGCCTGGCTGGGTGCAGCTGAGTCACCCCACTAGCACAGCTCCCGGCCCTAGCCCCCCCTCAAGGAGCAGATACCAGACACGCTCCCTGCTATCTGGAATTGTCTTTAGGGGTGAGTGGAGGGAGGTCAGGATGGGGGTAGGATCCTCTCCTTTGAACTGCCTGAAGTGTCTTTCCTCATCCCCCACCTGATATTGTGTGGGCGGAAAAAAGAAAACATTTTGTGACATGGGCGGTGCTTGAGTCTTGGGGGGCGGAGCCTGAAATTTGGGTGACTTGGATTGCCAGGATCTGATCTCCAAAAACGTGTTCTGATACTGTTCAATCATGGAATTAGAGTGTTTTGTTGGGGATGGCTGACAAATAAAAGGTTCAGAGGAAAAATATAAATCCTGGTCCATGACGTCATTCTCCGGCGGCGACATGACGTCATCAGGGCGAAGCCGAGCTGTCTGCCCGTTGCTTCGGCCCGGAGGAGGAGGAGCTTGCGGGAACGACGCGTCTTGCTGACTCGGAGAAGCCTTCTCTGACGTCCTTCGTCTTTGCCGGCGCTTCCGGCACTGCGGTGACGCGACGCCATCCCCGGGCCACACGGAGATCATTGGGATCAGCTTGCTGTTTGGACCCAACATTAAGTCTCGGCGTTCCATGGCACTTAACACCTCCTGCGTGTCCGTTGCGAGAAAACGTTCTGCTGGCGACATTCTGTCACGACGTGGTCTATGTTGCAGCTGGCTGCGTGGATTGTTTTCCCGGAATGCAATCGGACCAGACCAGTCATGGCTTGAAGGTATATACAGGATTTAATTTCGAGTGGCAAGAAAAGAGCAGCATGAACCAAGCATGAATAATAAGCATGAAAATGTAATTCGATGTCAGGAGTATCTATGGCATGAAGTGAGCAGGAGTACCAGGGGGAACAATGTCGCCAGGCCGACTACCTGGCAACTACAGGCTTAAAGGCCTACTGAAATGATTTTTTTTTATTTAAACGGGGATAGCAGATCCATTCTATGTGTCATACTTGATCATTTCGCGATATTGCCATATTTTTGCTGAAAGGATTTAGTAGAGAACATCGACGATAAAGTTCGCAACTTTTGGTCGCTGATAAAAAAAGCCTTCCCTGTACCGGAAGTAGCGTGACGTCGCAGGTTGAAGGGCTCCTCACATTTCCCCATTGTTAACACCAGCAGCGAGAGCGATTTGGACAGAGAAAGCGATGATTACCCCATTAATTTGAGCGAGGATGAAAGATTTGTGGATGAGGAACGTGAGAGTGAAGGACTAGAGTGCAGTGCAGGACGTATATTTTTTCGCTCTAACCGTAACTTAGGTAAAAGGGCTCATTGGATTCCACACTTTCTCCTTTTTCTATTGTGGATCACGGATTTGTATTTTAAACCACCTCGGATACTATATCCTCTTGAAAATGAGAGTCGAGAACGCGAAATGGACATTCACAGTGACTTTTATCTCCACGACAATACATCGGTGAAGCACTTTAGCTAAGGAGCTAACGTGATAGCATCATGCTTAAATGCAGATAGAAACAAAATAAATAAGCCCCTGACTGGAAGGATAGACAGAAGATCAACAATACTACTATCAGGAGACACCGAACCAAACACTGGACCTGTAACCACACGGTTAATGCTGTGCCGCCTGTCGAAGCCTAGCAATGCTGTTGCTAACGACGCCATTGAAGCTAACTTAGCTACGGGACCTCGTCAGAGCTATGATAAAAACATTAGCGCTCCACCTACGCCAGCCCTCATCTGCTCATCAACACCCGTGCTCACCTGCGTTCCAGCAATCGACGGTGCGACGAAGGACTTCACCCGATCATCGATGCGGTCGGCGGCTAGCGTCGGATAGCGCGTCTGCTATCCAACTCAAAGTCCTCCTGGTTGTGTTGCTGCAGCCACCCGCTAATACACCGATCCCACCTACAGCTTTCTTCTTTGCAGTCTCCATTGTTCATTAAACAAATTGCAAAAGATTCACCAACACAGATGTCCAGAATACTGTGGAATTTTGCGATGAAAACAGAGCTGTTTTTATTGTGATACAATGTGTCCGAATACTTCCGCTTCAACCATCGACGTCACGCGCAAACGTCATCATACATAGACGTTTTCAACCGGAAGTTTACCGGGAAATTTTAAATTGCACTTTATAAGTTAACCCGGCCGTATTGGCATGTGTTGCAATGTTAAGATTTCATCATTGATATATAAACTATCAGACTGCGTGGTCGGTAGTAGTGGGTTTCAGTAGGCCTTTAAATAATAGTCTCTATGATTAACACAGGTGCGTGTGTCCAAATGAGTCAGGTGCGTGAGTCCAAATGAGTCAGGTGAAACCAATGAGTTGTCATGGAAACCAAACAATGGAGCGTAAACAGGAACTAAAAAGAGTCTTAAATCAACAGAACATAACTAAACAAAACATGACCACAGAACATGACATACACCATGTACCAAATAAAATTGCTTCGAGGTCGGTAAGCAAAACCAGAATTATTCCGTACATGTCGAGTTTTGAGAGAAAAAAAAAGATTTTAAGTGCGCCTTATAGTCCGGAAAATACGGTATTTACAGTTGCGGCTGAGATTGTGGGGGCGCAAAATGGTTTCTTCTTTCTGGGGGATCGTAACAAAAAAAATTGAAAGTAAATTATTGCATGAACTGGTTTAAAAATAGCTTTCTGTCACAACACACTAAAACAAAGATGTATACGCGTGCATGTGTTTGTGTTGCTAACTAAGATTAATGCACTATAGATATAATTCTTCCCGGCATCTGTATATGTGAAATGAAAGGTTGCAATTGGCATTCGGATAGGCTCTTCACTTTGTGTGTGTGTGGTTGCAAGTACAGTATGTACACGCATGAGATGTCACTTGTCGCTGAAACTTGAGTTTTAATCAGGCGGTGGGCGAGAAGCCTCTTTGAACACAATCTGCTGCGCTTTCATTGATGGGCCTCTTCTCAGCAGCACAAGATCAGCTATGAGGAATGCTTTCATTTGGAGCTTTGTTCCCCGGAGACTCGTTGGCAGCTGAATTTTTCCCCATATCCTCATGTCTGGGAAACTTTTTTCATATTGGACTGAAAATGAAGATGAATAGTTGCGCTGATAATTCATGTGGCAAACGAGGTGGGACCAATGAACATTTTCTTCTCCGGCTCATTTATTTGCACATGCTGCTTATGTTCCTCTGCTTATGGGCTCATTTGAAAATTAAGAGACCGTTCAAATCAGCAACTTTGTGTTTTGTCACATTTTTACAGATGCAACTAATGCCTGGCAATGTTGTGTGGACAAATTTCTAGTCTCTCTGACCAGCAAAATTGTTCAGAACAGGAGTGTCCAAAACTAGCATGTTTTATTTTGTGAAAAGGCTAATCCAACACACATATACTACTATAGGACCGGGGTCTTCAACGTTTTCCAGGCCCATAACCCCCAAATTGAGAGAGAGATGGAGCGGGACCCCCTACTTATATACCGTATGATTTTGACTATAAGGCGCACTTAAAATCCTTTAATTTTCTCAAAAATCGACAGTGTGCCTTATAACCCTAATGTACGGAATAATTCTGGTTGTGCTTATTGACCTCGAAGCAGTTTTATTTAGTATATGGTGTAATGATAAGTGTGACCAGTAGATAGTAGTCACACATAAGAGATACGTGTAGACTGTAATATGACGCCAGAAAACAACACCAAAACTTTAAATGTTCCATTGGAAATAAAGAACATTACACACTGCATTCTGTCTGTCAAAATGTTTTAGTATGACTTTAAAGCCGCACCGCTAGATGGATTGTCGGCCCATTACAGCTACCGTCGTCAGAGATACAGGTGGTGTGTGTATAATGACCGCAAAATGCCACCCATTAGCAGACATATTACGTGGCGTTTTATATCACAATATTATGCAAAACCAACTTTGCTTACCTTCCGATACCTGCTGATGTGTATTTGAGATCTACATTAGTCCGAAAAATTTGGCACGTCCGCCAATGTAGTCCGTGACTGTGACGTAGTCGATAAGCTTCTTCTTTGTCACTATCTTCTTGTCATGGGGGCATCCTCTGCTGTTGCCATTTCTAATATAAAGTAGCGTAAAGTTCTAACTTATATCTCGCTATGGAAACGCTAAAAACTAGAGGTGTGGACTCGAGTCACATGACTTGGACTCGAGTCAGACTCGAGTCATGAATTTGATGACTGTATTTTATTTTTATTTTTATTTATTTTTTATTTTTGTCCTGTCCAGCTTCTCAGGCAAATCATATAGTTGATGTAGATGCCCATATCGGCTGTTCAGATTTACTTTACAAAAGAGAAGTGTAGGATACTTCTCTTGTTGCCTTATTTGTATTTGACTTTATTAAATGTATTTATATTATCATTTGGTGCAGCCGGAATTTGATGACTTTAGACTCGACTTGACAAAATGTAAAGAGACTTGCAACTCGACTTAGACTTTAACATCAATGACTTGTGACTTCACTTGGACTTGAGCCTTTTGACTTGACATGACTTGCTACTTTCCCCAAAATCCAAAGATTAAAAAGTTATACAGGAGCGCTCCGTATCTTTCATTGTGTACGTGTGTGTCTGTCAGCGTGTGTGCTGCCTGTCAATACAACATCCAATCAAATTAGATCCACGTTGTTTTCATCCCACAACATTCATCCAATCCAAATTGCAGGACAACCAACGAAGAAAAGCTGTCAAACAACGCGGCAATGAGGAAAAATTATGCCAAAGATAGTTTCGTTCGGGTATTAAAACTACGAGTTGGTCAACAAAAAACGAATTGCAGTATGCAAAACATGCGGTTCGAAGATTACAGATGGAGACGCAACAACTTCCAACTTTGTTCGACATTTGTAGTTGCACAAAGTAAGTTTTGAATATAAGCTAACGTCTATTGGCTAAGTAACGTGACTTTTATTTGCTGTGTAGTTAAATCAGTGAGGCTGTAAACTCACTGCTAACGCTATAACCATAGACATCTTATAAGGGTACTTAGCATCGAGCGCTACTGCCTACTGGCGCTGACGAGACGCAGGGCCGCCATCTTGGAGTGGTGATCCGCTCCACTCAGTACAAATCATTTGGCAGGATCAATGAACTGTCAGCGCATTTAATTAATCTTACCTCACTGAATACCACTGATTTTCACACGTTTTTTTGTCATACATGTAGCTATGATAAAGGACACATGTTTTGGCGTGTTTTATTATTCATAGTTTGCTTAACAGTAATAGAATATCCTTATATGCTATAAGTGACCAGACATCCGAGATCAAAACTGGGAATATAATCCCAGAGAACGGGGGAAAAAACGGTCTGCTATTTTTAAATTCAAGAAACAATATGATTAGGTTATATATACATGCGTATATCCTACATAAACAATGTATGAATACATTAGATATCTATATATCTTAGGGACCTCTAGACTGTATCTCTGTTGCTGCAGTAGCAGAGAGTTTATTCTGTCTTGACACTTTGTATTGATATTTAGTTTTACATTCTTCCCTTAAATGATAATGTTTACAGTGATTGTTTTATATGCATTTTTTATGTATGTCGCTTTGGATAAAAGCGTCTGCCAAATACTTAAACATAAACCGATATAAACACCTGAAAGTCATTATATCAGCTAAAACCACCAATCTGTTTCACTGGATTCAGAATAAAACCAACTTCTGTTTTACCCAACAATGGTAGTATTTGAATATTGTTACTTGAAGACTTAATCCTGGTTACAATTATACTGTTAAGAAAGTATTGTATTATACTTTGCCTAAAATGAGAATGCATCATAATCAGTGGTGAATTTTGTTTTAGGTGGGGCTGAAAGTTTGTAAACCAAACCCCTGTAGGGGGGTCATCCTCCCCCAGAAGATTTCTTTGTGATTTTCACATACAAATATTGAAGATCTTTGCTCCTTCTCAACTCTGTGGTATTATTCTTTTCACAAAATACAACCAATTGTACGTTAATGTTAAATCTTATTTGTGAAAAGTAATCTCCCGATTCCTATTTTCAACAGTCCGCTCATTTGAGCAGGAAAACGCTGAACACCAGCCCGGCATCTTTGTTTTCTACCTGTCAACTGTCAGTTTAGGTTGCTCGCCGGCTCCTCATCACCATTTAAAGATGGCGGCCGAATTTCTCGCGTCACAGCAGCCAATGCTGCGTCTACTTATAAGATGTCTATGGTTATAACGTCATTGCAAACACGGCAATCTGTTGCGTCCACTGCAGTTCGCTACCTTATTCATACTTTTTGTCAAGGGATTTTTTTTAAGCAGGGTTGCATGAGGTACCTATACTTAACGTTACATTAGTCAATGTATCACACACAGTAACGCAACGTTATACGGCGGTCAGCAGCACCGCATATTTTAGCCACCTACAAAAAGACAAACATAGTCAAATAAAGGTCAGTTAAAATGTATACTATATTAAGAATATGTGTACATATTGCATAGGGCCCTGACATATAAAAAGTACAACTCTGTTCATTGTTATGTTCCTGTATTTGTTATGTTTTTCATGTGTACGCACACATCAACACACATACAGTATGAGATGAGATCAATGAGATAAGGTAAGAACAGGATAGAAACTGCTGTGGAACTAGTTACAATGCAATATGCCATGGAAATACAATGTTAACACTTTTGTGCAAATAAGTACAGTTGCACTTAAGTTAGTTAAGTTAAAGTTAAAGTACCAATGATTGTCACACACTAAGTGTGGTGAAATTTGTCCTCTGCATTTGACCCATCCCCTTGTTCACCCCCTGGGAGGTGAGGGGAGCAGTGGGCAGCAGCGGTGCCGCGCCCGGGAATCATTTTTGGTGATTTAACCCCCAATTCCAACCCTTGATGCTGAGTGCCAAGCAGGGAGGTAATGGGTCCCATTTTTATAGTCTTTGGTATGACTCGGCCGGGGTTTGAACTCACAACCTACCGATCTCAGGGCGAACACTCTAACCGCTAGGCAACTGAGTTGTTTTTTCAAATGTGTTTATTCTGTAAAGGAATGAGTTAAATGTTTAAAATGACTGGTTGATAGTGCTATTATGAAGTGCAATATCAGCACTATTTTTTTTCCTGCAATTTCAAATGCACTTGTTTTAATAAATAAATACAGCGTTTTAAAAAGCATACACAATCTGTGTAAATATATTAGTCTGTGGTTAAAAGGACTTGAAAAGACTCAAAACTCAAAATGCAGGACTTGGTACTTGACTTGAGACTTTCCAGTCTTGACTTTGGACTTGACTCAAGACTTGCCTGTCTTGACTCGGGACTTGACTCGGGACTTGAGGGCAAAGACTTGAGACTTACTTATGACTTGCAAAACAATGACTTGGTCCCACCTCTGCTAAAAACTACCGGTGTAGTGAGCTTACATAATTCACCCACGGAACTTTAGTTATTAGAGCGTTCCGGTTGGACGTTTTTTCACGGGGCACATTTCTGGCGTGGTTGAACTAGTGAGCCACGGATGAGAAGATGCTGCTCCGAAGTTGATTTAAGTAAAGTCTGAATGTCATTAAAACAGTTAGCTCCATCTTCTGACACTTCTTCCACACCCGTCCTTGCACGCGACACCGCTACAACGGCGCATCCTGAAGCGACTGTCAGAAAGCGACTTGAAGACGGTCTGTAAAACATAATCTATGCAACATTTTGACCAAGGAACCACCATTACATGTTATGTAGACCACAAGGATATGTTTTAAATGTAGAAAAAAATCATAATATGACCCTTTTAATGCGCCTTATAATCTGGTGAGTTTTTTGTATGAAAAAAGACCTGAATAGACCCGCTCATGGGCAGTGCGCCTTACAATCCAGTGCGCCCTATGGTCCAGAAAATACGGTATATACATGTGCATAAAATTGTGATTGTTTTAAATCTAACTGGTCCTAATGGTACCTGGTTATTGTGCAATTCTAAGGTATGTAAATAATACAGTATTAACGCTGCTAATAGCTGACAAGCAACTGGAGCGCTAATCGCTAGCTGGTAACTAGAGCGCTAATCGCTAAATATCTTAAATATAGATATGGATGTAAAAATATAATTAATTATTTAGCATATTTTTGTATTTTAGAAATTTGTGGGGAAATTGGAAGGAAATAGTAAACATAAATAAAAATGTAGTCAATCCAAAGGAAGTAGGGCTGCAGCTATCGATTATTGTTGTGATCGAGTAATCAATTGATTAGTTTATTCGATTAATTGAGTACCGGGTAATCGGATAAAACACACATCATAATCTCAGTGCGTATTTTAAGAAAAAAAGTTGCATTTAACATGTTTTCTGCTTGCCATAACCTTTATTATTTTTTTCAATAAATGCACATCGTCAAAATTTAAATTGCACTTTTAATATGTGTGCATTAGTAAAAATATTTGTTTCTTAAAAACCTCTCTGCCACACAGATCTCATGTGCGCTTTATTGTGAAAAGTACCTTATTTTCTGAACTTTAGAGCACACAAATATACCACAACCACTAAATTTCAGGGAATTTTTTTAAAATAAAAATTAAATACATAAATTGTACTTCTAAGAGTAGTTTTAATGCAACATACTTTTACTTTTACTTAAGTATATTTATAGAGAAGAAACGCTACTTTTACGCCGCCTCATTTATCTACATTCAGCTCGCTACTCGCTACTGATTTTTATCGATCTGTTAATGCACGCTTTGTTTGTTTTGGTTTGTCTGACAGACCTTCAAAGTAAAATCTATGCATGCCTGCGTTTCACCAATCAGATGCAGTCACTGGTGACGTTTGACTCCGTTTCACCAATCAGATGCAGTCACTGGTGACGTTGGACCAATCAAATAGAGACAGGCGGTCACATGACCGTCACACGTGGACCCCGACTTAAACAAGTTGAAAAACTTATTCGGGTGTTACCATTTAGTGGTTAATTGTACGGAATATGTACTGTACTGTGCAATCTACTAATAAAAGTTTCAATCAATCAATCAAAAGTGTAAAGGAAAAAAGACACTTTTTTATTTCAACCGTACTTCCCGTCAAAAGCCTAAAGACTGACCGCACAGTTCCTGTCTTCACAATAAAAGTGCCGCTCCATCGCGCCTGCGCTAACACAATAAGGGTCTCCGAAGCTAGCAAGCTACGGAGTTTGCCGCCAATGTATTTCTTGTAAAGTGTATAAAAACGAATATGGAAGCTGGACAAATAAGATGCCAAAAACCAACCACTTTCATGTGGTATTAGACAGAAAGGAGGAACTTTTTTTCTCCTCCATTTGAAAACGTGGACGTTATCAGCACTACTGTCTGATTCCAATCAATGCAAGTCATCAGAATCAGGTAATACACCAACTTATATTCTTGTCTTCATGAAAGAAAGGAATCTATATGTTGAACATACATGTATATTCATTAAAACACCTTTAACGTGTGAACAAATACGGCAAAATAAATACATATAAATGATGTACTGTATATATAAATGTATGTATATATATATATATATATATATATATATATATATATATATATATATATATATATATATATATATATATATATATATATATATATATATATATATATATATATATATATATATATATGCGATGAGGTGGCGAAAATGGATGGATATATATATATATATATACACTACCGTTCAAAAGTTTGGGGTCACATTGAAATGTCCTTATTTTTTAAGGAAAAGCACTGTACTTTTCAATGAAGATAACTTTAAACTAGTCTTAACTTTAAAGAAATACACTCTATACATTGCTAATGTGGTAAATGACTATTCTAGCTGCAATTGTCTGGTTTTTGGTGCAATATCTACATAGGTGTATAGAGGCCCATTTCCAGCAACTATCACTCCAGTGTTCTAATGGTACAATGTGTTTGCTCATTGGCTCAGAAGGCTAATTGATTATAGGAAAACCCTTGTGCAATCATGTTCACACATCTGAAAACAGTTTAGCTCGTTACAGAAGCTACAAAACTGACCTTCCTTTCAGCAGATTGAGTTTCTGGAGCATCACATGTGTGGGGTCAATTAAACGCTCAAAATGGCCAGAAAAAGAGAACTTTCATCTGAAACTCGACAGTCTATTCTTGTTCTTAGAAATGAAGGCTATTCCACAAAATTGTTTGGGTGACCCCAAACTTTTGAACGGTAGTGTATATATATATATATATATATATATATATATATATATATATATATATATATATATATATATATATATATATATACAGTATATATATATATATATATATATATATATATATATATATATATATATATATATATATATATATATATATATATATATATATATATATATACATATGTGCCAATGTGTGTGTATGTATATGTATATTTGATCACCTCGACTTGGTCATTTATTATGTAATTGATTAACGTTGAAAAACTTATTGGGGTGTTACCATTTAGTGGTCAATTGTACGGAATATGTACTGAACTGTGCAATCTACTAATACAAGTTTCAATCAATCAATCAATGAATGCCTACTGAGCCTATGGTGCTGTTAAGTTATTGTGGCTCAATTTGCCTTAATTTTTTTAATTTTAATGTATTATTATTGAATATATATTATTGTTTTAGTTGCTTAAGAGATATTCCTGGCTCTGAATTTGCTCACTGCTATTTTTATGTTTTTGTGCATTATTTGTTGCCGTCATCATTAAACGAACAGGTTACTCATCAGTTACTCAGTACTTGAGTAGATTTTTCACAACATACTTTTTAGTTTTACTCAAGTAAATATTTGGGTGACTACTCCTTACTTTTACTTGAGTAATAAATCTCTAAAGTAACAGTACTCTTACTTGAGTACAATTTCTGGCTACTCTACCCACCTCTGATAACAGGAACAGTATTTGTAGACTTGACTGTGGCTTCTGACACTGTAAACAACAGAGGACTACTCTAAAAAACTATCAAACATGGTCAAAAAACGACTACTTAGAAACAGATGTTTCTACATTGAAATGGGCGGAAAAAGGAGTAGATGGAGACAACAGAAAATGGACTTCCTCAGGGGTCTGTACTAGCTCCATTGCTGTTCAATGCCTATGATTGACCAACCCCAACATCACAACACCTGTAGATTCATATGTGATGATGATCTGTGTCTTACAACACAGGGCAAACAATTCAACATTGTGGAAAACCCACTTACTGAAGCATTGGCGGCAATGGAAATGTATTACACAGAATGGAATCTAAAAGCAAATCCCTCGAAAACCCAAGTAACCTCATTCCATCTTCAAAACAATCAGGCAGCCAACAAGATTGGTGTTGGGAAAATCTTCAACATCACCAAACACCATTCTACCTCGGGGCCCTCACATAAATCAAACATATCAAACATATCAAAACCCCAAAGAAAAAAGTTAGTACAAGGAACACTATTCTAAAAAACCTGGAAAACTTGAAATGGGGGAGCAAACCCACAAACACTCAGGACTACTGCCCTTGCACTCAGTTATTCTACAGCAGAGTACTGCGCCACCGTGTGGTGCCGATCCTCCCATGCACACAAGGTCGACGAAGAACACATAAAAGCACAGAGCTGCTGCAACCAGCTTCCACTTCAACGGAACCATTTCTTCATACAGCTACAAAAGTAAAACACAACCAAAAATCAAGAATGAGCAATATATATTACATATTGTGCACATAAAATTACAAACAAACAGAAAAACAAAAACACCATTTTGACATCCACATAGTGAGAACAGAAACGCATGGTGTAGCGAGCTTTTGCGATTAAAACACGTTTAAGGTTCGGTTAGTCTTTCGCCCTACACCCAGGTCGTACGACCGATTTGCACATCAGGATTGCGAGTAATGGTAAAATCGGTTAATTGCTGAATCCTTAGTCCAGGTGTGCATTTTGTTAAGTTTTAACTGTTCAGAGTTGAGTTTCTGAAACTGTGATTATGCTACTTGTGCTAAGGTACAAGTTTACGCCAGACCGGCTTGTTTCTCCTCCTACAAAATTCTGTAGCCTGATAATATTTGAACTAACGCGGAGCTAAAAGCTTGTAATCGTAAAACATTATTTCCTGTGTGTGTGTACTAATCATTGAGAGGATGAACACTGATTTTGGAATAATATTTTCAATGAAAATGACTATGGATGTAACGGTATTCTAAAGTCAAAGTCTTCTCAATAATACAATGACGTGTGACGATATCAAAGGAAAACTTGGTGAGTGTAGTTATTTTCTGGCGTTTTAGGGTTGGCCGGGTCTGTAAGTAAACTATATCTCCCACAATCCTCTGTGCAGCGCGGGAATAGCAAGGCGGAAACTAGAAGTGAGGTGTGTTCGTACTTATCATAAATGAAAAGGAATTGTTTTTTGGGACATTAAGTCTGTTCATAACTGGTTGAGTTATGTTGATAACAAACAAACAAGTCCAGACCAAAACATAACCTCTTTGGCGAAGTTAAGAAAGTCTGCTTTCTGCAAAGCAAAGCGCAGCACTTTTGTTTCGAGTGTTTCCAAGGTGACACAGAGCACGGCAGGAAATCACCCAAAAAATAAATAAAATGTTCCGACGCGGGAAATACGAGTAAACTGAAAAGCTACTTGATACATTCACAATCCATTCATCTATTTTTCTACCGCTTGTCTCTTGCTATGTTGCCTTTTCCAGCTGCACTCGGGTGGAAGGCAGAGCTGGACAAGTCGCCACCTCATTAACTGTGACATAGAAAATAAGTAAAGCCAAACACCAGTTTGTAAGGTATTTACATGATTAAAAATGTATATTCTTAGTTTACTTTTCTGAGAATTTTACCACTGTAGCAGACACTGCTTCTCATAATGTAAAAGTGGAAAGACACTAAACTGTAAATTATTGTTTTACATAATTATTACACTGGATGTTTACATTGTTACCTTAAAGACGTCAACTGTAAGTTATTCTTTGAAATATTGAAACAGTTGATGTTCCTGCACAATTATTTGCACATAGAAAATACTTGTTTGGAGTAAAAAAAATATTATTAGAACATTTTAGCATTATGTGTATGTTCAATTACAGTAACTGTGTTTATGCTGAACAATCCTGCCACTTCATTTTACACACTATACCATTTTTACGAAGCCTTTTTTTTCTGAACGTATACCGCAATAATATCGTACCGTGGCCTTAATACTGTGACAATATCGTACCATGAGATTTGATACCGTTACATCCCTAAAAATGACTAATCTAATGCATTGATTGATTTAATTTGTAATAACAGTCCCCTTCTCCCTTCAGTTATCATCATTCGCTCACAGAAAAGGAAGCTCACAAGCTAAATAGTCTAATTGCACATGTTGTATCTTCATCATAATAATAATTTTAGTCACCGTTAATTTGCAGCTGCGATGTTTGCGTTGATTTTATTTAGCCTTTTGCAGAACTGCCAACCTTGAAAACAATTCAAAGCCACATACAAACACTTAGATTGGGACCCAACATGCTAACAGACTAAAAATACCTATTTGTCTTCAAAACGCTCCTTTTTGTCCACAACTTAGATAAACTTGGCAGCCATCAAGCATGCTTGTGAATCATCACGCTGACATATTTAGGGTCCCTGAGACAAATGTTAACTTGAGAGCAAATACTTGTTTTATTTTATTAGAAACATTTTTTTAAATTGAAAGACAATATGAGCCAGTCAAATTATTTCTATGCCAATGGGTTTCACAGATGGATTTATGCCATACACAAACTATAAATACATCATTGGATCTGCTGTTTTGCCTCAGGGACAACCCAGCTGCCAAACAATGAAAGATAAACTTGATGAATTGACAAAAGCATGGTGTCGATGAACACTAATCTCACATGATCATGAATTACATGTCACTTACATACCATGAGGAAAAAATGGGGGGAAAACATGTAAAAACATGCACTCTTATTGTGATGCTGTACATTTATATTATTTTTATGACAAATACTTCACATGGCCAAGGCTTTTTTTTTTATAGCACCATTTTTAAAACAGCTACTATTACCCCAAAGTTATGTACAGAAAGGTAGAAAAAGAATAACAATCACAATAAGTACAATGGTACAATTTTGGCGCTGTTATTAAACCCCAGTTGTTGTTGAAGTTTATTTCGAAACCATGCATAGTTACAATATGATACATCAAATATTTTTCATATTAGTCAGATTGACTTGAAATTTCCCACAAAGCTCAATGCACTCTAAAAACATAAAACATTGTAACTTTTCAGTGTTTAAAACAATTTGGCACATGCCTTTAAGGAACTGAAAAAGCACCTGTGTGTAAAATTTTAGCAAGATTAATTGAAAGAACAAGCAAAACGTGTGGGGCTTAGCAACTAAGTTATTGACAGTTTGTCTATCCGTCCATCCATCCATCCATCCGTCCATCCGTCCATGTTCTACCGCGTGTCCCTCTCGGGGTCGCGGGGGTGCTGAGTATCAAAATTTCCGCACTATAGAGGGTGCCTAAATATAAGCCACACCACCTTCTTTTTTCTGCTCATTTTCTTTTAAGTATATAAGCCGCAGGTTGAAACATTGAAACATGAAATATTTACACAGGCACTTGTGTTTATTTACAAATGTAACAAAACACAGTGCCTGTAACACAATGTACTAGAGAATGTACTAGAATGTACTAGCCTGCCAGAAAAGTCGTAGAGCGTTAACTTGCTCCTCCTCTTCCTCCTGCACACTGAAACCACTAAAGTTGTCGTCTTCAGTGACAGAGTTGGACAGACTCAGAATTGCTTCGTCCGACATTTTAACTACTCTGACTATTGGTAATTACTGGAATAATTGCTTTGTAGATGTTCTTTAACATAAATTATAGTTTTTATACAACAAAATAGGTTAAATAGCTCTTTTTAAGTCACCTGAAGATGATTATTTGTTCTCTCTATTATAAAACTTGCATCATTATAAATTATTTCATTTTTTTATGTAAATATTATTATTATCCATACATTTTAATTGTTTTAATAAAAAAAAAATAAAGCACATTTTTTAAATATGTTTGTGTAATTCTATTATTTTGTCAAACAAAATTGTGTTTTTATTGGACACTGCTGTGTCTACTATTAATAAAAATGACAATGAAGAATTCTAGATCTATCTATCCATCTATCCAGCTGTCCATCTACCAATTTATTCATTCAGCCATCCATCCATCCATCTATCCATTTGTGCATCTATCCATCTACACAGCCATCAGTCCGTCCATCCGTCCTTCCGTCCTTCCATCAAATTGTAGTTGTCACAGTTTATTTCCCACATAAATAACAATAATCTTTTCAGTTTTGAACATGCTATTTGAAACATTTGTATGGGTGTAACTATGTTTCAGGGACAATCTACAGTTTTTAAAACAATACCATTCATTGAGTTCATCCAGTATTTTTTTTAGCAAGACAATCAACCAGTGTAACTGTAAAATAAATAATGGATACTGGACACTGCGGGTGACGTTTCCTATATTCCTGTTATTTCTTTAAGGGATTAATGTATAAAGGAATTACAGATACAAAAAAGCAAGTAAACAACGGCCAACACATACCTGTCTCCCGGAAAGCAAACTTGCCGACCACAGATCGATATTCTTGAAATTTAGGAATACAAATCAATCTATCGATATATCAATCATCCCTAAAGATTTGTAAAAGATTTTAATTTTTGAACGTATATTTTAATGAGTAAAGCACTGTATTCAACTATTTTATCAAGTTTCCTTTCATCACTTTTCCTGTTATTATTGATTTTTGGTAATAGCGTCAATTATTATCTCTCATTGTTCATTGAGATTCTGTTGGCTAAATACAAATCTGAAACCGACATAAATCCTTGTTTGCCTTTGTGCTTTGCTGTAATTGAATATTTGCGTTAGTGTTGCATTTGTTGTGATTGGTGTCACATTAGTTTATATTTGGAGGTGAATCACATAAGTAATGGGGCAGCCCACTTAGTTATTAACACCAAGCAGGAATTGGACAAGGCCCCATAGTTCCATCTGAATTCTTCATCTCGTGCTTGAATGAGTTTGAACTACAGAACCCTGACCTCAACCTCATTGAATGATCTATACTAGAACAAATGTTATCTTTGATCTTTTTGTCACACACATGCGTGTGACATCGACTGAAGCCTGCTTGTCTCTGCTTATTATTTATTTTCATCACTCATCGCACCTTTTCTTGGCCATGTCAGCCTTGTCTTCTAATCACAGTACTTTGCTTGAACCGCTCAATCTTCCCTAAACAGACTCCACTTTGTTGCGTCCGCCACATTAATCCCACATTTGTGCATGTTTAAAAGCCCGACTGACTGGCACAGTAACGATCCGCAGACACCAGCATGAACACAATTCTGATAATAATGATCAGGGCTTCATTATGCCAGTGCTATTTAACAAAATGCCAAGTCAGTTAACCAACTCACCTGAAAGATGAGCAATGACTCTCGCCTCGGTTCCTCCACGCCACACGGCAGCACTGCCTGGTTTTCCAGTGTGGTGCGTGAAGAGTCGTTACGTGTCCTCCTCCTGCCTTCGATAATGAACCATTAGAGGCCTGCAGGAGTAGAGTTACAAAGTGTGTCCACTTCTCCTCCTCCTTAATTGTAGCATAGCCATGTGAACATCTCACAAGTTTGACTCCCAGATTAGGATCTCAGAGTCGGTTTTTAAAATGACCCACTCATACTTATATTGTGCATATTGCAACTTCCTTATGACACTTTCTGAAAAGTTTAAAACGCGTGTTTAACTGACTAAAATATTCACTGCTTTTCTTTGCGTAGTTTTAAAGGTTAAACACAAAAAGGTAATATGTTTCAAAACACGCTATTATTTTATTTATTCATTTTTCAGTTCTTAAACCTAATGCATTGGATAAAATCTTAGCACAGTCATGGTACCTAAATTTAGTCGTAAACCAAAGATTTTCATAGTTGGATCTGATTTGAGATCCTTGGATCAACAGCGCCGATAGTCGGTTTTGGTCGGGGAGCCGAGCAGATGATCAAACTATCTCGACCAGGGCTGTTTAACTGGCGAGTTCCTGCGTTCTGAACTTTTTTGCCCTCAGGGATAAACTTTTCCACTACAGAGGGGCCAGGGGCCCATTGAAATATTAACACCGAATTATTAATCTTACTCTTGATTTGAATCATATTCAATAACTATGTACAACCTACTTACAGTTTGCAACCTTGTCAAATGATATGAAACCATGATTAGAAAAATAAGCACTAACCAAACATACTACATGAGAATGGACTCATGAATAACTGACACAAAAATAACTGAAATAAACAAAATTAGCAATATTGAATTTCCCCCCAGGGATCAATAAATTATATATCTGTCTATCTATTTGTGTTTCAAATTAAATGTAATCAAAACATGTTACAAAAGGAACTTTGACTAGTGTAAACTTAGTGGCAGAGCCTTGCATTGACATCTTAACCTCTTGAAGGCCAGCATTCTCTGCAGTGCAGGACACTTGTAGTTTGCACTTTGCACTTAAATTATTTTCCACTACAGAAAATGCTTGTTCTAAAAATAATAATAATAGTGAAGGGAGAAGTTTTCTGGAAATGTGGCCCCATGAATAGAATAATTTAATTGGACAGCCCTGATCTAGAGGAAGTAAATGTTGTAAAACGGTTTCTATAGGTCATGGCCAATTAACTACATTATTTTAGGTGACAAATTTCCAGAATGCTAAGGACCGAGGGGTCAGAATTCTCCCTTCACTATTTTGTGACCCAACATCCTCTGTTGTGGATTGTAATGTGCTCGGTGTCCACATGCTGCCAGCCTAAATGTCATGTGGCTATATTTATTTGCTAATTCTATACTCAAAACTATTTCAGTGCTGTTACTCAAATTAGTCATCTTTGTTACAATTTTAATTACAGCAAGGTGGTCTTGCCGCTGGGCCTTAGGCCTGTTGCACCTTCACCAGTGCCTGTGGTGGACTGTGCATGGCAGGGACATCCTCTTCTTTGAGGCAGGCCTAAACCTGACCGCATACCAGAAAAGGTTTTGCTGCAGGGTCTTCAGCTGGGGACCACCTCTCATTGATGTTTCGCCCCTTAGCCCAAAACATCTCCTGGTGGCGGGGCAGTAAACAGGGACGTCTCCCTGACACCCCCTGCAGCAAACCTACTTGGATGTTGCTCCCCAAGCCTTGTCGTGTCGTTTCAGCCAGAGCCAGTGGCTAGCTTTCTCTGCTACTTCTGAAAGCTCCTTGGTGGATCTGCTCAGGTTGGCTCCACGTAGTCCCAGGTCCTTGCGCAAGCGTGGTGTTGATCTGCCCACAAAGCCTCTGGCTCCCACCTCCATTGGGTACAGCCTCACACTCCATCCACTTTCTATGCACTCCGCGACCACTTCGCCTTCTTTCTCTCGTAGGCAGCTTCCAGTCCCTCCTCCCATGGCACTGTCAGCTCAATCAGTACTACTGACTTCACAGCTGCAGACCACAGCACCACATCTGGTCTTAAGATGGTGCTGCATATCTCCGGTGGGAACTGGAGCTGCCTACCCAGGTCCACTTCCATCTTCCACGCCGCCCCTGGTGTTATAGCTTGGCGGGTGGTCTCTTGCTGGAATGTGTTGCAGGTTCCCCCTGCCTTAGGAAGTGGATCCTGCATTGGCTTTCTTCTGGACTCTGGTTGTTTGCCTCCTTCTCCAGCACCTCTGCCAGCTTGCTGAGCACTTGGTCGTGCCGCCATCTGAGCCTGTGTCAGCGCCATTTTGCAGCCTGACAGAACGTGCTGGAGTGAGGCATTGATGGTCCCTCAGAGGTAGCAGGATTGCTCTGTGCCAAGCCATTGGTGGAGGTTTTAAGGGCTCGGGAGGGTGTCGTATGTTGCCCTGATGAGGAAACTGAGCCGAGCCTGTGGCAGTTTCCAGAAGTCTGCCCAGCTGATTGCCCGGCTCGAGACACCCTCCCAAGTTGTCCACCTCCCCTGCTGGCCCTGTGCCACAGACCTTACTCTGAGCTCCTCCTGCTCAATCCTGGTGACCTCAGCAACAACGAGGTCCTTCCTCTCCTTCCTGCCTGCCTTGGACCATAGGATGGGTGGACCGCTCCATCCAAGGCCTGCCCGGCCAGTCTGGACCATGCCCACGACTTCTTGGTGTTGCAGTCTCCCCATCGCCTTCTTCACCTCCTCCTTGGCCCTCCACTTCCTTCCAGTCTCGACTCTGGCATTTGCATCCGCCACTGCTCTGTCGGAGGAGTCCCTTAGCTCCATCACCAGCCTTGCCCTCTCCTGCCTGTAGCCCTGGGTGATAGATTTCAGGGGTAGCTGGAGTGAGTTCCATCCATACAGGCCAGCAGCTGAGAAGCACCGTGGCAGGCCAAGACATTTTCGGATGAAAGAGTTGGCTTTTGCTTCCATCCGGCTTACGGCTGATGACGTGACTTCGCACATCTTCAGAGGCCACATAGTCCTTGGGTACAGGTGAAGTGGTAACACCACACCTTGTACTTAAGTCCCAGGTAGCTGGCTTGCATCAATCTTGGACAGGCCCTCTGAAAGCTGCCGGAGGATGATTTTTCCCATGTCATTGTCTGAGAGACCAGGTGTATAGAGTCTTCCCAGGCTTCGGATGGGCTGATCCATGATGCGTGGGATGTCTTCTCCGCTGATGGTGAAGGTGACTCTGTCGTTTCTCTCCCCCTTTTGCATTGAGAGGCTCCTTGACTTCTGAGGCTTGAACTTCATCCTGGCCCAGGTGATCAGTTCATCCAGCCTCAAGTAGCCTGGATGTGCATGGGGCGGATCGTAGCAGGCAGGTAATGTCGTCCATATAGCTCCTTAGGGGCGGGAGCCTCTGGCCTGCAGGCAGCCGGACACCACCCACCACCTGCCTGGCCCCGATCAGGATGACCTCCAAAGCTGCCACGAAGAGGATGGGGGAATGGAGCATCCCATTGCGATCCCTACCTCCAGTTGTTGCCAGTACAAAGCACATGTGCATGTCCTGGAAGTACATCTTGATCATGGTCCTGATGTTGCCTGGGATGTAGAAGAACTCCATGGCATAGTCTATGAGCAGGTGTGGCACTGACCCATAGGCATCGGCTAGATCTAACCATATGACGTGCAGATCTTTCTTCTCCCTCTTAGTGGTCTGTATCTGTTCCTAAATCATAGAAGCATGCTCTACGCAACCAGGAAAACCTGGAATCCCGGCTTTCTGGCAGCTGGTGTCAATGTAGTTGTTCTCCGTGAGGTAGGTAGTCATTCTTCTCGCCATCAAAGAAAAGAAGACTTTTCCCTCCACATTCAGTAGGGCTATGCTCCTGAACTGCTCGATAGTCTTAGCGTTCTGTTGTTTGGGAATAGAAACTGCCACTGCCCTCTGCCATTCGGATGGTAAGGTCTGCTTAGTCCAGCCAATTCTAATCGGGGTCCATAACAGCTTCAACACTCCTGGGCAGTTCTTATACAGCCTGTACGGTATTCCGTTCGGGCCTGGTGTTGAAGCAGATCTTGCCCGCTGGATCACCTGCCTGACCTCGCTGAGCTTGGGTGGTGATGTATCAAACAGGGCTAATGGTTCTGAGGGTCTGGGCACATACCCTGGGGAGCCTAGGGGGTTGTTCCTTGCTGGGTCACTGTACTGAGTGTGGATGTGCTCCTCCAGTTCTACTTTGGAGATATCCAGGGTTCCACTTGTCTTCTCCTCAAAGAGCCCGCGTGCATGCCGGAATGGATTCCTGAGGAAACTTGACCTTTCCTTCTCTTTCCTTTTTCTCCGTCTTCTGATACGTTCTGCCCTCCGGAGTTTAGCGAGGCGTCTGATCTCATCCCCTCCTTCTCAGACTCCTCTGCCTTCCTCCAACGCTTGCGGAGCTGCCTTCTGTTTGCCACCAGGTCATCAATCTCTTTCTTCCTCCTGCTCTTTGGTCTTATTGTGGCCTCTCTGATGGTCACATCTTCATACCTGTTGCTGCATTCTTCATAGAGGATTTCCCGTACAGGTTTAACTTGGCTACCACTGACCCGCGTAGCGCATTTTGCAGCAGCCCGCTGAGATGTTCATCCAACCTTCTCCACTCCTCGGTCTCGTTGGCCTTTGGCCACTCGATCTTGTTCCTTCGTAGTGGGTTCTTCAGGTTCCTGGCCCTTTGACCTGACTCTATTCTTGGGTCGCTTGGGGGTGCTACTGGGTTCACTTCTTGGGGCTGATCAACATCCCTTTCTTCTTCCTCCCTCCTTTCCTCCTGCTCTACCTCTGCAACATTGGGCCCTTACCGGGGCAGTGCAAGGTTGTATCAGGCTCCCACCACCACACTTCTTCTTTCCCATGTGGATGTGAAGTCCCCTTAAAGTTGTTGTTTTCTCCCAGCCGCACCCACACTTCCTTGGGATCTTCTCTTTTCCAGATATCCTTGTGGTCGTTACTGTGTGATCCGTCCTTGTTGGCCCTTCTTCCATCCCGTCTCTCGGAGGGCCTTCGGGTTGTTTTCTCTGTTTTGTCTTAGTAGTAGGCTTTGGGTGTCTTCCTCTTGGAAATCTAGAGGGTAGGGTTACTATCCCGCCTCTCCCGGTGCAGTCTATCCTGCTGCCACCAGTCTCTCCTGGTTGTCCTCCAGTCTTCCCTTGACTCCAACTGCTCTATTCACAGTAGCCACTGTCTCCAGAAATGCATTTTAATTACAGCAAGGTGGTATTGTCGCTGGGCCTTAGTCTGTCGCACCTCCACCGGTGCCTGTGGTGGACTGTGCATGGCAGGGACGTCCTCTTCCCTGAGGAGGCCTAAACCTGACCGCATACCAGAAAAGGTTTCGCTGCAGGGTCTTTAGCAAACAGTGTACCAGCCCAGACACATGTTGGACATTTCGGATTATAAATCGCAGTTTTTTTCATAGTTTGGCCGGGGGTGCGATTTATACTGCGGAGCGATTTATATATGAAATTATTAACACATTACCGTATAATATCAAATAATATTATTTATCTCATTCCCGTAAGAGACGAGGCGAATGTCAGCAATCCTCACGCACACGTCAGCAATGGTCACACACACGTCAACCAATAAAAATTTGGCGGGGGCGGGTCATGGCAGAAGTGCATTGTGCGTCATGGCAGAAGTGCATTGTGGGTCATGGGATGCTACCTACTACTACGTCCGAAGCTATAAAAATGGACCATTTCAACATTGGCGGTAACTTATAAAAACTGAGAAGGGCTGAACAAAAATGGCACCGAAAAGGAAATCATATACTGCAGATTACAAGCTGGACGTAGTGAAATATGTAGATTAACTACGGTCAAAGTATTGGACAGGACGTCGAAATGTGTAATAAAGTTGAACTTTATATAAGAAAAAAATGGGGATACAAACGGTACAAAACGATCTTTATAACGTGTTATCTGTCATTCATTCATCACCCGTAGGCTCGTAATTCTCATCTCAACAACCACAATGCACCTGCTCCCGGTCATGCTAACATCCGGTTTGCCGCAATGCATTGTGGAACATGCAGTCTTTTAGTTTACCCTTTGTTAGGCTATTGAGTAGAAACAACTCAATTCAATGTCAGTGTTTCTCAAATAATCAATATCAAATACATGTATAATTCAAATCAATTCCCTTTTAACTCTTTTTAGCTGTAAATATTAATAGATCAATTTATCAGCAATTAAATCAAACATGCAAATTATGAATGATCATCACACATGAACTATATAACCCATAAGTTACAACATCCTCCCCCCATGAACCAAGTTCATCTAAATCTCAAGACAGTACAGTAACTGAATAGGTCTTCTTAGCAAAGTCCCTGAGGGAGTGCGGACTATGCACGACCTGACAAGTCCATCTCGGCCGGTAAACAGTTCTGTGATTCTTCCCAGTTTCCAGGTTTGTCTGGGGGTGTTGTCCTCTCCAATGAGTACAACGTCACCCACTTTCAGTGGGGTGGGTGTCGGTGTGTCACAGCGGTGTGCTGACTTCAAGTCCAGTAGGTAATCTTTACGCCAGGCGTTCCAGAAGCTGGTCGTGAGTCTACGTCTGTACTTCCATCTTCGAGTGATCTCTGTCTTGAAGAACTCGTCAGCAGTTAGTTCTCCTTTTTTCTTTGGTTTTGTTTGAGCATTGGCTATGAATCTCTTTATCCAGGCTGTCACTCTGAGAACTCTCTTCAGCTTGCTGTATCTTTCCAGTTCTAACACCGGTTCAGTGGGGTCTGTGTCATTTGCAGCGAGCTGCACAGTGATCTGTTGGCTGGACCTTAGTTCTGCCTTCACCTTGTCTGGAACATTGTCATTTTCAGTCTCCTCTGACTGATCAGTTGATGTCAGAACGCTGGGCCCGTTCCACCATAGGTGGTTCTGTATCAGCCCTTCAACACTTTGTCCTCTTGTGGGGAGGTCAGCTGGATTTATCTTCCCTGGGATGTGTGACCATCTCTCAGGGTTGGTCAGTGACTGGATCTCGGTCACTCTGTTTGCAACAAACTGTTTCCACTTCTGAGCTGAGCTGCAAATCCAATGCAGTGTAATCATAGAGTCTGTCCACATTCTTATCTGATTTGGTTCCAATTTTAGAGTCATCATCAAGTTGTTGGCTAGTCTCGCTCCAATCACAGCTCCCATGAGCTCCAGGCGTGGCAGTGTCATTTTATTGAGAGGAGCCACCCTGGATTTGGAAACGACTAGGCTCATTATAGGTTCTCCATCTGGCGATTCACCTTGTAGGTAGGCTGCAGCACTGTAGGCTCTTTCACTTGCGTCTCAGAACACATGTAGTGTTAGGGCATGTTTATTTTCTGGCTGCATGTCTGTTCGATACCACCTTGGTATGGCGAGCTGGTGTAGCTGGGGCAGTTCTGAACACCACTGTTGCCATTCTTGAGTCAGGTCAGGTGGTAGCTCTTCGTCCCAGGAGAGTCCTCTCTCCCACATTTCTTGAAACATGCACTTGATTCTGACTGTGAAAGGTGTCAGGAACCCAAGTGGGTCATAGACGCATGCAGCTGACTGCAGAACACTTCTCTTTGTGTTCTTCTTTTCTTTTAAGATGCTCAATAGCGGTTTGAGGTCAAAGGTGAAGTCATCTGTTTTTGGTCTCCACACTAGGCCCAACACCTTGAGCACAGCTCCTTGTGTCTCCGATGCCAGTGTGTGGTCTGTTGTGCTCTCATTCCATTTCTTCTCCAGCTCATGAGAGTTGGTCATCCACTTGCAGAGGTCCATGCCTGCTGTTGACAGCATTTGGGTTGCAGTTGCTGTCACATGATAGGCCTCTTCCACACTGTGTGCGCTTGCAATGAAATCATCGACGTAAAGTGACTCTCTTAGTGTCTCTACAACCTGTGGTTGTTTTGTTTCATATTGTTTCAGGTGTTTTCTGATTGTAGCTGCAAGTAGGAATGGACTTGGGGAGGCCCCAAACCCCACTCTAGTCATCCGCAGAACACGCAGCTCTCCATCCTCTTCTCCGCTTGGTGGGCCTGTGAGCCACAGAAATCTCACTGCATCTCTGTCTTTCTCCACTATGGAGATCTGCAAGAAAGCCTTTTTTATGTCTGACATAAAGGCAATTTCATTTTTTCTGAATTTAATGAGGACACTGAAGAGATCTGGATTCAGGTTTGGTCCTGTTAGCAGACAGTCATTGAGGGATGGACTGCCATCTTCATGAGACGACGCATCAAACACCACTCTCAGCTTTGTGGTCACTTTGTCTTCTCTGAGTACTGCATGGTGAGGTAATTAGTATTTCACGTTGTCTGTACTTGCGTTGTCTTTTGGCACATCCTCTGCAATGTTCTACTGTAAATAGTCCTCCACTACTTCATTGTATCTGCTGTAGAATGTAACATCCTTCTTCAGTCTTTTCTTCAGACCTTCAAATCGTTTTTTAGCAACTCTGTAGTTGTCTTGGAGCGCTGCTTTGTCTGGTTTCCATGGCAACTCCACGTGATATCGTCCATCTTTGAAAGTTGTTGTTCTCTCAAATATCTGCATAGCTTCTTCTTCTGCTGGGTTCTGTGTGTTTTCACTTGTGATGCCCAGAGACTCTATTTCCCAGAATGCACTTAGTTGCTTGGAGACAAGTGTGTCCTCTTCAAGTGGAATGAACATGCAGGTTGCCTCAGCGACACTTGACATGCACACTGGTCCCTGCACAGACCATCCAAATGTGCTCTCTAGTGCAACTAATGTCTCTGTCAGTCGCTCCACTCTTCCTGAGACAATTTGCCAATAGTAGTCTGCTCCTATCAGGACAGATAACTCAGGATCATCATCATTATCTGGGAAGTCTGCTAGTTGTAGTCCTTTTTTCTTGAGCTCATGTTGAATCTGGTCACCAGGAACTTTCATCACAGCTGAGCACACCTGAGGTGTTTCTAAGGCCTCAATTTCAATTCTTTGCTGGTTGTCCCAGACATTCTCCAATTTGACTTTCACTGTGTTGCGTTGTGACATTGTGGGTACAGAGGAGCCAAATGTGTGAAGAGTGAGTGTCTCTTGTCTTATTACTGGTAAGTTCAGGCTCTTCACAAGGTTTTCATGGATGAAGCTTCTCTGACTCCCTCCATCGAGTAAACAGCGAGCCATTTTTCTGCCTAATGGGCTTCCTACCCATGCCTTAGCAGTTTGTAGCAGCACAGTGTTCTGTCCATCTTGTTTAATCTTCGCTGAGTGAGGAATGACTGAGGAAACAACAGCCTCTTCTTTAACATTGGGGGTCTGCACCTCACTTTTCTCACCGGTGCACACAGCAATGTGATGCCTCCTTCCACATTTTTCACATGCTGCATCCTTCACTTCGCATGTTTTTGCAATGTGTTTCTGTCCGAGACACACAAAACATCTTCGCATTTTCTTGATCTTTTCTTTGCGTTGAGGAATGCTGTTAGTAAGGCAATGCTCAGATTTGTGTTCTGCACTGTCACAGAATATACAGTTGTGTGTCTTCTGGCTGACTGTGTGCAGTGCAGCAGCAGATTGCATGCTGGGTCTGTTCATTTTTGTGCCATTGGATGAGCATAACTGCTTCCATGGCTTACTTTCTGGTTTGTGTTCTTTCTGGGTGTATGACGTTGTCATTTGCAGTGCTCTTTCCCTGCTCTGAACCTCCTTCTGTAGGAATTTGACTATTTCAACAACCTTCCATTCATCATCATCTCCCTTCTGACGGCTATATTCAAGAGCTATGTCATCGGGAATCATCTTCATTAAAATTGGGCATAGTAGGCTTCCATAAGTGTCTGACACTACACCCAGTGACTCCAAGCTCCTAATTTGAATTTCACATTCATCATATACAGTAGCTGCCTTAATGCATGCACATCAGAGGATTTCTTCACAGGAGTTCGATTCAGCAGCCTTGACATGTGAGCACTGATCACCAGATCTTTCCTTCCAAATCTGCTTTTCAATAATGTGATAGCACTGTCATAATTAGCATCTGTTAGCATAAGTCCTGCTACTGCCTTTGCAGCTGTTTCTGTGAGGTACGTTTTCAGGTAGGTAAACTTCTCACGTTTGCACAATGCATCATTCGTGTGAATAGCAGTCTCATACTGGCTCCAAAACTCCTGCCATTTACTGACATCGCCATTGTATTCATCAATAATCAATTTCGGTAGCTTCACAGACTGTCTGTATGCTAATGAGTTGGACGAGTTAGCGTCGCTCACCCTCTGCTGCGTTGATGCTTGTTGCCGCTGGTTTTCATGCTCTTTTTTCTTCACCATGCGCTGCGCGCGGCTCTTATACGAGATGACACGTTGTTTATAGTCCTCCGTGTTTTCGATCTCGTGCTCCAAGTCATCCAACGCCGTGAGCTGTTCAATTCCATTGTCCAACTCAAATAGACTGTCCTCCTTCGCGGACAACATGTCCAATAAAGTACTCAAATGATCAATGTCCGGATCTGGCTTGGTCATTTCTCCGTCTATCTGGTTCAAAAGACGTGTCGTAGTACCTCTGATTGCACCCCGTTTTCTTCTCGTTCTTTCCATTTCGGTCCTACGTTCCTCTTCTGTCATCTGAGCAGCGGCTTTAGCTTCTCCCTCGCTCATCTTTTTCTGGGTTTTTCGGCACCAAAAAATGTAGATTAACTACGGTCAAAGTATTGGACAGGACGTCGAAATGTGTAATAAAGTTGAACTTTATATAAATAAAAATGGGGATACAAACGGTACAAAACGATCTTTATAAGTTGTTATCTGTCATTCATTCATCCCCCGTAGGCTCATAATTCTCATCTCAACAACCACAATGCACCTGCTCCCGGTCTTTCTAATATCCGGTTTGCCGCAATGCATTGTGGAACATGCAGTCTTTTAGTTTACCCTTTGTTAGGCTATTGAGTAGAAACAACTCAATTCAATGTCAGTGTTTCTCAAATAATCAATATCAAATACATGTATAATTCAAATCAATTCCCTTTTAACTCTTTTTAGCTGTAAATATTAATAGATAGTCCGAATCCATGGTTCTCGCCCGGAAAAGGGTGGAGTGCCATCTCCGGGTTGCGGAGGAGACCCTGCCCCAAGTGGAGGAGTTCAAGTACCTCGGAGTCTTGTTCATGAGTGAGGGAAGAGTGGATCGTGAGATCGACAGGCAGATCGGTGCGGCGTCTTCAGTAATGCGGACGCTGTATCGATCCGTTGTGGTGAAGAAGGAGCTGAGCCGGAAGGCAAAGCTCTCAATTTACAGGTCGATCTACGTTCCCATCCTCACCTATGGTCATGAGCTTTGGGTTATGACCGAAAGGACAAGATCACGGGTACAAGCGGCCGAAATGAGTTTCCTCCGCCGGGTGGCGGGGCTCTCCCTTAGAGATAGGGTGAGAAGCTCTGCCATCCGGGGGGAGCTCAAAGTAAAGCCGCTGCTCCTCCACATCGAGAGGAGCCAGATGAGGTGGTTCGGGCATCTGGTCAGAATGCCACCCGAACGCCTCCCTAGGGAGGTGTTTAGGGCACGTCCGACCGGTAGGAGGCCACGGGGAAGACCCAGGACACGTTGGGAAGACTATGTGTCCCGGCTGGCCTGGGAACGCCTCGGGATCCCCCGGGAGGAGCTGGACGAAGTGGCTGGGGAGAGGGAAGTCTGGGCTTCCCTGCTTAAGCTGCTGCCCCCGCGACCCGACCTCGGATAAGCGGAAGAAGATGGATGGATGGATGGATATTAATAGATCAATTTATCAGCAATTAAATCAAACATGCAAATTATGAATGATCATCACACATGAACTATATAACCCATAAGTTACAACAAAATATGCAGCAGAAAACGGCAAGAGGAAGCGGCGCATACCTTTGGAGTTGGCAGAGTTGGCAGAGTTGTTTAGAAGCGACACAGAGGAAGAAGATTTCATGGGATTTAGCGATTAGGAGTGACAGATTGTTTGGTAAACGTATAGCATGTTCTATATGTTATAGTTATTTGAATGACTCTTACCATAATATCAGTTGGTTATTTATGCCTCATTTAACGTACACTTATTCAGCCTGTTGTTCACTATTCTTTATTTATTTAAAATTGCCTTTAAAATGTCTATTCTTGGTGTTGGATTTTATCAAATAAATTTCCCCTAAAAATGCGACTTTTACTCGAGTGCGACTTATATATGTTTATTTCCTTGTTTATTATGCATTTTCGGCCGGTTTGACGTATACTACGGAGCGATTTATAATCCGAAAAATACGGTATGCGGCTTCTGCATACACACGAAAGTGACTGCAAGACATACTTGATCAACAGCCACACATGTCACACTGAGGGTAGCCGTATAAACAACTTTAACACTGTTACAAATATGTGCCACATTGTGAACCCACACCAAACAAGAATGAAACATGCATTTCGGGAGAACATCCGCACCGTAACACAACATAAACACAACAGAACAAATACCCAGAATCCCTAACTCTTCCGGGCTACAATATACACCCCCGCTACCACCAAACCCCGCCCACCTCAACCCCGCCCCAATCTCCCGAATTCGAAGGTCTCAAGGTTGGCAAGTATGAGTGAAATTGAGATACAGACTGGAGTTTTCAGAGCATGACATGTTTATGCCCTGCCAAACCCATATGTGTTTCCTAACGCAAAGTCAAACTTGTCCTTGAACAATTTGTAAGTAACATGAAGTGGCAAATTAATGCAGTTAATGCATGTGTTGGCAAGAGGGAACATTGATGTAGAGAAACCATCGTCTTCTTTGTGAATGAACTGCACAGAAGGAGTTGGGGAAAAGCCGATTGGCGGTACAACAGATGCTCCAGTTGTAAAGGCCAGTATCTTTTCTAGTGTAGATGGCCCTTCTTCTTCTGTAAAAAACTAAAATATTGTCAGTGGTAGTTTGTCCAATAAATGTGTATGTGAATAATCTCTAAAGGAATTATCAGCTGATACCAAATAAACTGTCCAGTAAGAGTATTTCACTCTTAAAAGCCATAGCGTATAAAATCTGAAGGCCTCCTATAGCAATACATTTACAACAGGTCTTTCAACAATTACAGGTTGCTTTTTGATAATGTTGTAACAAAGGATGATACACAACAAACATATACATCAATTTATTGAATAAATAAACAAGGGGTGTCCAAAGTGCAGCTCAGGTTGACATGCAACATATTGTCAGAAAAATCTTAAAAATAAAGAAAAAAAAGAGCAAAAGGACGTAACATAATTAGAAAAAAGCTAAAAATATATTACCAACAAATCAGGTGTGTCTAAAGTTTTGAAGGTCAAAGCATACAGGCACCATTTTGTATTGTTTTTATTATTTTTATTTAATTTAAAAAAAAAAAAAGAAATGCCACCCATCCATTTTCTACCGCTTGTCCCTCTCGGGGTCCATTAACAGTTATTGTGCATCAAAACCTAGTGTTGGCTTTGTGTTTTGATTGACAAATTGTAATATTATTTAGTTATAAGTATCAAAAGGTCAGCTTTTTCTCATCACATTATGCCATTTTGCTCTTTCTTTCTTTCATTTTTACAGTTGTTTTTTCCAAAATATGTTGCAGGTCATCAAAACTCAAACTGAGGGCCACATATGACTCCTTGGCCGCACTTTGGACACCTCTGTAATAACTAATAACAGTACACTTTGTCACCTGTAACACAGAGCTGACAAGTTTTATCTTACAATGTAATATCTGTTTTTGGCATTGTTTTTGTTTTACAAAATAAAAAAAATGATATGAAAATGATACTTTGATTTCCGTTATGCCCTTGGTAGAAGAAGTTTGGACAACCGTGAACTAAACCATTAATTAACTTCTGCATCTTGGAGATAGTCCCTCCAGAAAGTTACAACCATCTCCTCAGCAGCTCTTTTGTTGCTCTTCTGGAGAGAGACAAATTCTAAAAAGATCATCCATCTCGTCAGCAGTAAGGTTTTTTGGCTCATAACAGAACAGAGGTCGAAAGCTGTCTGGATATCGCCTTATTTGGTACAGAACCCCAAGAGTCTTCAGTCCTTCACAGAATCTGTACAAACAACACAGTATTTGTACAATCCATAATTCGCCTATACACTGTCAAATTGTCTCTTGGTTTTATACAAACATAATAGGTTTTGTGAAGCTAGTCTTACACCTGTACAACAATTAATACTGAATATCTCTGAAATGGACCTTGAACCTTGTGGATGACCTGGAACATGACAATGTCCTGTACCAGGAGATCCTTGTCTTTTATGGACCGCATAGGCCTCAGACATCCTGCATTGGCGAAGTTGTCAAGCAGAGGTGTATTTGACTGCTCAAGGTCCTCAAGGGTTGTACTTTCAGACACCTAGTATCACAAGAAGCAGCAAGATAGCTTGTTAGAGAAGTTTCTTATTAGTCCTTATTACCAAGAACCCAGACACTAACAGTTTATAGCGGTGCAATTTTTTTCACACATTGCTACAATGCAATAAATAACAAGAAAACTATGCTCTTTCGGAGCCAGTCGGTTGAATAGTGGTGGCATTCAAATGACAACATATAGTAAAATTGGGCTGATATTTGTTTTCTAAATGTAAAACAATAAAATAGCCTTTTAAAAATATACAAATCATATAAAATTTCAACGCTATCAACTGACCTTTTTTACTTTTTCCAAAAATTCTGTGTCAGCTATGTCTTCTAGTTTTGGGTTTGCTAAACCACTGACCAGAAGAGAAAATACTGTTGGCGAGAGGAAGTTTGGTGGTGGACCGCCATGCACCAAGCTCACTGCAATGGCTCCACCAGCAAAGTAGTACCAGTCCTCTCTTAGAGCTGCAAAACAATGGCATACAAAGGAAATACCACATTTTAGCAAACAAAAACTGTCTGGTAATTAAAAGCTGAGTCTCCAATGACCAATCGAACAAAATCAGCAATATAATTTTGCTAAGTCCAGGTGAAAAATACTGACTGTTCCTTTTTAGCCGACTATCCAAATTCAGTAACTGAATGTAACAGTAAATAAATGGCTCACATTATGAATTTAAAAAAAGCCAGGCATTACCAGTGCTGTTAAGAGCCAAGGTCATTTGTTTTTCTTTTCCCTCAAACATGGGTGACCTGGCAATATTCTCCATCAGCAGCCTTAGGAATTCCCTTCTTGGTCCTACTAAATCCACTCCTTCTTCACTTCTACCCATGGCATCCGAGAATTTAACACTGATGGTCAGATTGGGGTCGTAGATATCCTTTGGAAGCCTCATGTGGCTCCCTCCCATACAGCAGAACAATTTATATTGAATTTGCACTGTCTCTTTGTGTTTATTTTGCTAGACAGCTGCATCAGTATTTCTAGAACCGGGACCTTTTCTGCACTTGAACACAAATTCAAAAATAAAAGATTAGACAGCAATTTGTATTTGGTGAACATTTTAAAGTAGGCAAGCATTTAATCCAAAACTTGGATGTAATAATGTGAGGGATATTGATTTCATATCACTTATGAGATCATATCCTTCTTGACCGTTATTCTGATGACTCAAACTCACATACTGTGTGTGCTACTCACATTTTACTCTCCATACTGGCAACTATTGCTTGATGAAATTCCTCATCATCTGAAGAGTCAGGCGGAAGAGTAGCCACAAGTGACAAATATGATGCGTGGTCACCATCATTACCCGTTGTGCCAGTGTTCCCATCATGTCTTGCAAGGCAGCCTCCATCATCACCACTAGTGCCAGGGTTCCCATCGTCTCTTGCGAGGCAGCAGCCTCCATCATCACCAAGACTGCTGACAGTGCGATTGGCGCTATAGCTGTCTTCATGACCAGTGCTACTGCCAGGCTTACCATCTCCATCACGACTTCTCGAATTGTGATACGGAGCCCTCCTCGTTGCTCTAGACCTGGTAGCAGCCCAGGTGGTGACATTACTGCTAATGTTTGTGTGACTCTGAGGACCATCAACTTCAAAACAATCCTCATCGCTGCCCTTTAATGCACACATGTTTAATGTAGATCCGGTAGAACAGTCATTTTCTTCCTCGAAGTCAGTCTTAAACAGAGAAAGAAAAATATGTTTATTTTTTATTATCATATTTAGCACAATTTTTTGAAAGGGAAAAAAGCAAAGCAAATCCCAAACGTACTAAAAGGGTCCTTGATGGTCTCACATACAAGGCTTTGGTTTTAAAGACCTTGTGAATAAGCATTCCATTCAGCTCCTGACCACTCTGAAGCTTAGGGCACACCAGCTTATTGCCACAGGCCATGAGAAATTGGAGGCTAGAAAGAAGATGGGGATACTACGATTACAACAACAACAAAAGCTTTAGGCTATGTAGCTAAAGAGTGTGTTGTACATTCATTGTTAGTCATTTTTATTATTGTGAGTGTAGGGGCTAGAGATGCGCGGTTTGCGGACACAACCGCGGAGTCCGCGGATAATCCGCGGATAATCCGCGGGTCGGGCGGATGCATGACGAAAAAAATAGATTTTAAATAGATTCGGGCGGGTGGCGGTTGAACCAATTCAGAAAAAAAAAATACATAGTTAAATGTTGTTACCCACATACGAAAAACGAGCAGCACTCTTTGAAACAGGCGATTATTCATCAGGCACTGCTGCAGCTGTCACGTCAAATTTATTCCCCCCTACAAACGCCTTCCCCCCATTTACTTCCGGGGCTGCGTCCAATAAAGTCACAAAGTTGCCGGGGGTCCTTAACCCACACGCGACTGTCCTGTTTCGCGCGTGTACAAAAAAAAACAATAATCGATTTCTTCAGATTCCAGCAGCTGTCAAAGACGAAGTATCCTTCCAGCAACGGGCAGTCAAAGCCGAAGTGCTATCGATCGCTGTCAATGACGTAAGAGGAAACATGACCACGGAAGTAATTGGGGGGGGGGGGGGGGGGGGGTTGTAGGGGGAATACATTTGGCGTGACACAGCACACCACAACACAACACAACAGAAGGAAAAACAAAATAAAAAGATGGCAACGCCGGCTGCAAACGTGGTACGCAACAAACTAAAAAAGGGAATACTAAAGACCAGGGGAAAAAAATGACAATAATAGTCAACACTTTCTTAATGGAAATGACAATAATATTATAATAATGATAAATAATATTATCACGCATTAATATCTCTTTATTAATGCGTGGCACACATTGAATGTCTCTGCTGCATTGGATCAGTCTCCTTTCTTTAACAGGAATGCCTTGCATCGTCTATATTAGATATATAACAACGGGTGGGTGGCGGGCGGTTGTGGTTTTGATAAAATGTTAGTTTGGCTGGATGGCGGGTGGATTACGACTTTTGTGATGCGGTTGCGGATGAAATAATTGCCTATCCGCGCATCTCTAGTAGGGGCACACTTGGCTTCTTGTGTCTGACCGAATCAAGTAGATTATAAAACAAATGCTGAGCAAATGATTGTAATAATCATGACTGCACTTTTTTTTATAATAAAAATAAAAAATACATTATTATAATATGTTACAAAGAAAGTAGAAAAAAAGAGACATTTACTTGACATCTTTTGGAATGTGCTCACCAAAGCCATCCCTGATGCGTTCAAACACAGTCTGGTGGTCCCATTCCTTCTGGAATTCAACGGCACTGAAGATGTGTCCATGTTTGTGTAACCATGATTTTGGACCTTGTTTTTTTTTTTTTCAAATTAAGCACCCATGTACAGTCCAGATCACATCCAAGTCGGACTCAGCAACACATACCTTCATTTATGTACACTTAAAATAGGGAATACAACAACAGATCGCATATCATATATAAACAAAATTACATTTTCAAAATAAGCCTTTGAGGACTTCCCATCTTTTTTTAATGTTTTTTGGCATCATTATCGTTTTCAACCATATACTTTTCTAAAGTTAAAAAATACTGAATAAATGATTTAAAGAAAGAAATACTAAGTGAATTTCTGTTTTTGGCCTTAAAAATAAACCTTTCACCGAGTACTATAATTAAATTGACTAAATCATGACTGTCAATGAACTCTCCTAAAATAACAGAAACCACATCAAGCTTCATAAACAAACCAATCTTTAAACACATTTTTTCAACTTCCACCCAAAACGAAGACACAATATGACAATACCAAAATAAATGCAGGGTGGATTTAGGCTCCTGACAACAAAATCGGCAATCATCTAACTCTGTCATATTCCATAGTTTTAACATTTTTCCCGTGGGTAGGAAGTTATAAATAATTTTAATTTGAAAATAACGATTTTGCACATCGATAGTAGTTTTGTAGATTAATTTGAATATTGCATCCCACGGCAACGGGCAGTCAAAAAAGTCCTCCCATTTTCCATATGTTTTATATGGGGCAGCCCTCAAAGATTTCTTTATTAAATAAAAATTATATATTTTTCTATTTATTTTAGTTCCTTTTTGCCACTAGAATTTCTTATTAAGGGTTTACAAACTAATAATTTAATCACACAATCTTGTGCAAACAAGATTTTGGAACTTGTTTGCACAGTACTCCCCATGATTGATCAGGGAGTAGTATTACATCCTTGTTAAAAGAGGTTTGTTGTTGTGCTCTGACTCTGAAATAAGAATGTAACAATCAGATCACATGAAAACAGCAAACAGGATATAAGTCATACTGCTCTAGGAAATACAATAAAAATTCTAGCCCACACCTCCTATCAATATTACATCAGCAATGGGCAGTGGTTATCAGTATCAGTTATGTTTTACCTACTAATATTGATATTGCGGTCAAATATTTTAACCTATTTTATCACTTCAACTGTTTAGCTCACTACGATGCCATGTTGCCTTACATTTGGTGGGATTAAACAATCATTTAAAAATAAATAATGTCTAATTACCTTTTCCTCCTCTTGCCCCGATGTCCATGAGCTGAAACGTTGCATGTGTGCGGCGCACACTCGCAATGGAACATTTGCTCCAGGCTGCTTGGCTGTCAGGAGGAGAAAGTGGCCGCTCAGGTGTCGCATCCTGCAGGCGCAACCCACGGCTGCAGCCCGACCGATGTTGCTTTGAAAGTGTTCTTACATTCTCCGCTGAAGCCCTCAAATTATGAAGTGGAGCTCCCGCCTCGGTTAAGCTACTTGTCGGCAGTCAGGCAGACATTTTGTTCACGACTTGGCTTTAAAAAAAAAAAAAAACTTGTCTGAAAAGGGGCGGGGATTATTGGTGACCGGAACCGGAATGCAATGTCTCTTATACACACTGGTAAGATGCGCTCATACACATAACTGAAATCCTTGCACACATACTACTGACATTGTTGTCTCTCACACGCACGTGTAAAAAGCACACACACACACACAGGTGAAATCCGTTTATACATATTAGTGAAAAATAATTCCAGGTGTGTGTGCGTGAGAGAAAAACATTTCAGTAGTATGTATAAGAGTGTTTCAGTAGGGTGTGTGAGAGAAAAACATTTTAGTTGTTTATGTGAGAACATTTCAGTAGTGTATATAAGAGTGTTTCAGTAGTGTATGTAAGAGTGTTTCAGTAGTGTTTATAAGAGTGTTTCAGTAGTGTATGTAAGTGTTTCAGTAGTGTGTATAAGAGTGTTTCAGTAGTGTATGTAAGAGTGTTTCAGTAGTGTTTACAAGAGTGTTTCAGTAGTGTATGTAAGAGCGTTTCAGTAGTGTTTATAAGAGTGTTTCAGTAGTGTATGTAAGAGCATTTCAGTAGTGTTTATAAGAGTGTTTCAGTAGTGTATGTAAGAGCATTTCAGTAGTGTTAATAAGAGTGTTTCAGTAGTGTATGTAAGAGCATTTCAGTAGTGTTTATAAGAGCATTTCAGTAGTGTGTGTAAGAGAATTTCAGTAGTGTTTATAAGAGTGTTTCAGTAGTGTAAGTAAGAGCATTTCAGTAGTGTTTATAAGAGCATTTCTGTAGTGTATGTAAGAGCATTTCAGTAGTGTGTATAAGAGTGTTTCAGTAGGGCGTGTGAGAGAAAAAGATTTCAGTTGTTTATGTAAGAGCATTTCAGTAGTGTGTATAAGAGTGTTTCAGTAGGGTGTGTGAGAGAAAAAGATTTCAGTTGTTTATGTGAGAGCATTTCAGTAGTGTATGTAAGAGGTAATTCTGAATAATGTCCCTAACGGCCCCTCATAAAAACATACGGTGTAGTGAGTTTACATTATTCACCCAAGGAACTTTACTTATTAGAGAGTTCCGGTTGGACGGTTTTTCACGGCACACATTTCTGGCGGCCACGTGGGCCCACCACCTGCGGTCGGAACCAGTGGGGTCGGGTGCGCTACCAAGTGGATGGCAGTGAAAGTGGAGGCTCCAGACGGACCAATTCGGGGCAGCAGAGGCTGACTTTCGGGACGTGGAACGTCTCTACGCTGGTGGGGAAGGAGCCTAAGCTGGTGCGAGAGGTGGAGCGCTACCGGTTGGATCTGGTGGGGCTTACCTCTACGCATAGCAAGGGCTCTGAAACCACATTCCTGGACAAGGGATGGACCTTCTTCGCTTCTGGAGTTGCTCAGGGTGTGAGGGCACAGGCGGGTTTGGGGATACTCATGAGTCCCCGGCTGAGTGCCTGTACGTTGGAGTTTACCCCAGTGGACAAGAGGGTCGCCTCCCTTTGCCTTAGGGTTGGAGGGGGGAAAACTCTGACTGTTGTTTGTGCGTACACACCAAACAAGAGTTCAGAGTATTTGGCCTTCTTGGATACTTTGCATGGGGTCCTGTATGGGGCGCCAGCAGGGGATTCCATAGTCTTGCTGGGGGACTTCAACGCGCACATGGTCGATGACAGTGATACTTGGACTGGCGTGATTGGGAGGGACGGTCTCCCTGATCTGAACCTGAGTGGTGGATTGTTATTGGACTTCTGTGCTAGTCACGGACTTGCGATAACAAACACCATGTTCAAGCATAAGGATGCTCATAGGTGTACCTGGTACCAGAGCACCCTAGGCCAAAGATCAATGATCGATTTTGTAATCGTATCAGCTGATCTGAGGCCGTATTTTTTGGACACTCGGGTGAAGAGAGGGGCTGAACTGTCAACTGATCACCATCTGGTGGTGAGTTGGGTTAGATGGCGGGGGAACCTCTGGACAGACCTGGCAAACCCAAGCGTGTAGTGCGGGTGAACTGGGAACATTTGGAGGAGTCCTCTGTCCGGAAGGACTTCAACTCCTACCTCCGGCGGGACTTCTCTGCCATCCCTGTGGAGGTTGGGGACATTGAACAGGAATGGGCGATGTTCAAAGCCTCTATTGCTAAAGCTGCAGCTGCGAGCTGTGGCCAGAAGGTCTTAGGTGCCTCAAGGGGCGGTAACCCTCGAACACCCTGGTGGACAGTGGTGGTCAGGGAATCCGTCCGACTGAAGAAGGAGTTGCAAGGTACCGACGGGCCCGAAGGGCAGCGGCCGTGGCTGTGGACGAGGCTAAGCAGAGGGTGTGGGAGCAGTTCGGGGAATCCATGGAGTAGGACTATCGGGCGGCACCAAAGCTGTTCTGGAAGACCATACGGCACCTCAGGAGGGGGAAGCAGGGAACCATCCAAGCTGTGTACGGCAAGGATGGGACTTTGCTGACTTCAAGTGAGGAAGTCGTAGGGCGTTGGAAAGAGCACTTTGAAGAACTCCTGAACCCAAATACATCAGACACACCCTCCCTGATAGGAGCAGGGCCTGAGGATGATGGGGGATCGACGTCGATCTCTCGGAGTGAAGTCACTGAGGTAGTTAGACAACTCCACAGTGGCAAAGCTCCGGGGGTTGACGAGATCCGTCCAGAAATGCTGAAGGCTCTGGGTGTTGATGGGCTGTCTTGGTTGATACGCCTTTTCAACATTGCGTGGAAGTCTGGTACAGTGCCGAGGGAGTGGCAGACTGGGGTGGTGGTTCCCCTTTTCAAAAAGGGGGACCAGAGGGTGTGTGCTAATTACAGGGGTATCACACTACTCAGCCTCCCTGGGAAAGTATACGCCAAGGTACTGGAAAGGAGAGTCCGGCCGATAGTCGAACCTCAGATTCATGAAGAGCAATGTGGATTCCGTCCTGGTCGTGGAACAACTGACCAGCTCTTTACTCTTGCGGGAATCCTGGAGAAGGCCTGGGAGTATGCCTATCCAGTCTACATGTGCTTTGTGGATTTGGAGAAGGCGTATGACCGGGTCCCCCGGGAGATCTTGTGGGAGGTGCTGAGGGAATACGGAGTGAGGGGAACCCTGCTGAGGGCCATCCAATCTCTGTACAACCAAAGCGAGAGTTGTGTCCGGGTGCTTGGATGTAAGTCGGATCCGTTTCCAGTGGGGGTTGTTCTCCGCCAGGACTGCGCTCGTCACCTATCCTGCTTGTGATTTTCATGGACAGGATTTCTAGGCAGAGTCGTGGCCATGGCGGAGAGGGTATACGTCTCGGTGGGCTAAAGGTTGCGTCACTGCTGTTTGCAGATGATGTGGTCCTGATGGCACCTTCGGTTCGTGACCTTCAGCTCTCACTGGATCGGTTCGCAGTCGAGTGTTCAGCGGCTGGAATGAGGATCAGCATCTCCAAATCTGAGGCCATGGTTCTCAGCAGGAAACCGATGGTTTGTACTGTCCAGGTAGGGGCCGAGACTCTGTCCCAGGTGGAGGAGTTTAAGTATCTCGGGGTGTTGTTCACGAGTGAGGGAAAGATGGAGAAGGAAATCAGCCGGAGAATCGTAGCAGCTGGGGCAGTTTTGCAGTCTCTCTGCCGCACTGTTGTGACGAAACGAGAGCTGAGCCAGAAGGCAAAGCTCTCGGTCTACCGAGCTATCTACATTCCTACTCTCACCTATGGTCATGAAGTGTGGGTAATGACCGAAAGAATAAGATCGCGGATACAAGCGGCCCAAATGAGTTTCCTCAGAAGGGTGGCTGGCATCTCCCTTAGAGATAGGGTGAGAAGTTCAGTCACCCGAGAGAGACTCGGAGTAGAGCCGCTGCTCCTTCGCTTGGAAAGGAGCCAGCTTAGGTGGTTCGGGCATCTCGTGCGGATGCCTCACGAGCAGACTAGGGAGGTCCTCGTTGTACGTCCCACTGGGAGGAGACCCCGCGGCAGGCCAAGGACCAGATGGGGGGATTACATCTCCTCTCTGGCCTGGGAACGCTTCGGGATTCCCCAAGGGGAAGTCGTTAATGTTGCTCTGGAGGGGGAAGTCTGGGGGTCTCTGCTGGAGCTGTTGTCCCCGCGACCCGATTCCGATTAAGCGGTTGAAGATGGATGGATGGATTTCCGGCGTTGTTATTGCATTAGTGAGCCACGGATGAGGAGATGCTGCTCCGTTATTGATTTAAGTAAAGTCTGAATGTCATTAAAACAGTTAGCTCCATCTTTTGACACTTCTTCAACTCCCGTCCTTGCACGCTACACCGCTACAACAAAGATGACGGAGAAAAAACGCTGTCGAAGGTGAGCCACATAAATAAGATCACCCACAAAATGGCGCATCATGAAGCGACTGTCAGAAAGCGGCTTGAAGATTATCTCTAAAACATAATCTATGCAACATTTTGACCAAAAAACACCATTACATGTTATGTAAACCACAAGGAAGTGTTTTCAATTTAGAAACAAATAAAAATAATATGACCCCTTTAATGTGCCCTATTATCCGGTGTGCTTTTTGTTTGAAAATAGACCTGTGCGCCTTATAATCCGGTGCGCCCTATGATCCGGAAAATTCGGTAATTCAGAATGTGCATTATCAGATTTAGCATTAAAAAAATACAGTAATAACATTTAATGATTATGTGGAACGGCCCTACTGTTGGTCTCCAACCTGTTAGCAGCAGCCAGCACTTTGATAGTAGCTCCCGGTGGTCAAAGATGGGCTGCACATAACCAAAACACGTATTGGCAGGTGGGTTAAGGGTCATCATAGTGTATTCATTAATTTAGTCTCCGCTTTCACCTTAATGGGCACCTTATTTGCATGTCTAAAACACTCCCAGGTTCACTAAATCGATGGTGGAGGATCTTTAGAGACTGCAGCCACTGCTGACAGAGACAATAAAGTTGTATAGTAGCTAATCAAGTCTGCACCTATTGAATGCAGGAGGGCAACACCTCCACTGCGCCCAACACCTTATTGTTATCTCTTTCAGCTTTTATAAAGCTACGCCTCGAACCCGCCATCTTTTGCCGCAAAGGGGATGGACTCGGCCTGGGCTTACTGAGGACTGATGTCAAAAAATAGGTCAATTGCAGGCAGAATGTTTCCCTGTGTTCCAGGGAAACGTGTGACCACAAGGGAGAGTCTAAATTGGACACCTCTGAAGAGGTGTGTGAAGTCGTGTTTTGTCTCTTTCCACATATTTGAAGGGGGGGAGGGGAGGTTACGATGGCTGTCATGGCGCACTGGGAATATACATTGGAGATTGGGGGGGGGGGGGGTCATCTATGGGGGGCTGTCACCAATCGTCACCAAAAGGCCTTCAGATTGTTCTATTCATTTTCCTCTTTGTGGTGAGAAATCACCCGACCTAAAAATAAACGTTAGTCTGTGAGTGTGTGAGTGTGTGTGTGTGCGTGTGTGTGTGTGTGTGTCGTAAGTCGTAGTGATTAAAGAGGCCCGCACCCGTCACCATGTGCTGCCGCGTCTCCTTCTTGCCGTGAGTCACATTCTCGCTGGACATTGTCCGTGCGACAAGGACGACAGCCACCTTAAACTACCCTGATCATCAATGCGACAAACGTCACAATTCTTCGCCAAAACACTCAAATATTAACACTTAATTAGTAATATTACTCTTGATTTTAATCATATTAAATAATTATGTTTAATCTACTTAAATTTTAAGAGAATAAACCCTGTCAAATCATATAAAAAACATCTGTTAATCACAAAGATTATTATTTGTTTAACACGTAAACCTTATGCTTAAGTCAGGCTGATTAGAAAAAATAGTACAAATCAAATATACCGCATAAGAAGAGACTGAAATAACTGACACAAAATGCATTTACTTACAATTTTGCTGTGTCAAAATAAATAAACTACTGTATTTTCCGGACTATAGCGCACTTAAAATCCTTTTTTTCTTAAAACTCGACAGTGCGCCTTATAACCCAGTGCGCCTAATGTACTGAATAATTCTGATGCTGCTTACCGACTTTGAAGCAATTTGATTTGGTACATGGTGTAATGATAAGTGTGACCAGTAAATGGCAGTCAAACATAAAAGATATGTGTAAACTGCACTATGATGGCAATATGACTCAAGCAAACACCAACATTTTATATGTACCATTGAAAATGGTACTGCAAAGTTCAAATTTGAATGACAATAAAAGGAAGTCCAAGTCGCTAAGTCTAAGTCTAAAATATAGAACATTACACACGGTGCTCAAAAATCTATCAAAATATTTCAGTACGACTTTGGTAAGCTATGAAACCACACCCCTTAATGTGCTACAACATAGGAGTATTATTATGGTGTGTGCATAAGGTAAGACATATTATCTGGTGTTTTGTTTCGCAATATTATGCAAAAGCAACTTTTCTTTCCTTCTGGTACCTGCTGATCTGTATTTGGGATCTGCATAAATCCTGAAAAATTGCATGCGTCCTCCTTTGTAGTCTGTGGCGAGACCGTAGTCGATAAGCTTCTTCTTTTTCTCTATTTTCTTGTTATGGGACATTCATCCTCCGCTGTTGTAATATAAAGTAGTGTAAAGTTCTTACTTATATCTGTCAGTAAACTTGCCATGAAAGCGCTAAACATGTAGTGAGTTTACATTATTCACCCAAGGAACTTTAGTTATTAGAGAGTTCATGTCGGACGGTTTTTCACGGGACACATTTCCGACGTTGTTGTTTCCGTATGAGGAGATGCTGCTCCGTTATTAATTTAAGTAAAGTCTGAATGTCATTAAAACAGCTAGGTCCATCTTTTGAGACTTCTTCCCCTCCCGTCCTTGCACGCTACACCGCTACAACAAAGATGACGGGGAGAAGATGCTGTCGAAGGTGAGCCACGTAAATAAGACCGCCCACAAAACGGCGCATCTTGAAATGACTGTCAGAAAGCGACTTGAAGATGATCTATAAAACATAATCTATGCAACATTTTGACCAAAGAACCACCATTACATGTTATGTAGAACACAAGGAAGTGTTTCCATTTAGAAAAAAATTATAACAATATGACTCCTTTAATGCACCCTATAATCCGGTGCGCTTTATACAGTATATGAAAAAAGATCAAAAATAGACCATTCATCGGCAGTTAGCCTTATAATCTGGTGCACCCTATGGTCCATAAAATACTGTAAATGAATACTGAATATGTTTCTTAACTCAACTCAACTGCAAATACAAATACAGCTTCACCACTTTAGTCATAATTTTTGCACTTAAGACATTTCTCTATGACTTTAGCTCCAGAATTCCTGTGTTTGTCTGATGTTGATATTACTGCCAGAAGTGGTAAAAAAGTGTATTACAACAGAGTACCACTGCGCCCCATAAAGCGTACATCAGAGTGAATGCAAACAAGGTAAAACTGTGTCCTTCGGTGTTGGTTTTTATATCTTGCCTCTTTGTGCATGATCCCTGCACGTCTTCTACCGCTAAGCCATGAGGCTGTGAGCCCAAACAGACGCTGAGGAGAAAAAGAAAATCAACCTTTGCTGCAGATCTGTAAAAAGGCTTCTTGAGGTCTCCTTTTAAAAGTAGATCCCTAATTTCCCATGCCGGGTGTTCTGCTCGGGTTTTGTAACTTAGCGATCAATCAAGCTGCATGGTTGATTGATACAGAGCATCCTTCTCTTATTGGAGGAGGGGTGCTCATCCTTCTCTTATTGGAGGAGGGATGCTCTGTAGTCACAGAGCAGCTGCTCAGGGTCAAAGACACTACAAAGCATCGTGAGACCTTCCTCTTCAATATTCGTGTCCCTCCATAAATACCCTCCATCACATACATGCATAATAATCTGTAGCGGACCTTTCATCCTGCAGCTTGATTGCACAATCCTTAGCAACAACAATTTTGAGGGTCATTTTGATTGTTACAATATACTCTCCGTACCAACGCCTGGGATAATACGCAGACAGTCAAAATACTTTTATTGACTGCCGGGGAAATTATTACTTACTGCCTATTAACTTGCTTATCTACACATGATGTCGATAGCACATCTTGATGGTAGCATCTGTCAACCTAAGTTGTTTTCCTGAAATGTGTTTTATTGATTGGAAAATTGGCGCTCAAATGGTATAGATGCTTCACTTAACATGCAATGATGTACATACAATTGGAAAGGCAGCTAAATAAAGAACGTAGAAAGCAAATTAGTACCTCCATTGATATTGATACACTTGGCAACAATATGAATTTAAGATACATGAAAATTGAGGCAAAGAGAAAAAAGAGCAATGTTTTTGTGTAATACTCATCCTAGTGTCATTTGGACAACTATATTCGTGTAGCTCGTGGTGCGATTAGCCTGTCGTATGTGTTTACTAGGCCTGTTGCGAGTCAGCTTTCCAAGATTAGCTTCAATGTGGACGGCGTGGAGCGGTTGGGAGAGTGGCCGTGCCAGCAACCTGAGGGTTCCTGATTCAATCCCAACCTTCTACCAACCTCGTCACGTCAGTTGTGTCCTTGAGCAAGACACTTCACCCTTGCTCCTGATGGGTCGTGGTTAGGGCCTTGCATGGCAGCTCCCGCCATCAGTGTGTGAATGTGTGTGTGAATGGGTGAATGTGGAAATGGTGTCAAAGCGCTTTGAGTACCTTGAAGGTAGAAAAGCGCTATACAAGTATAACCCATTTACCATTTAACAATGTCAGGTGCTCGGGCCCCGGGAATACACTTAATTATGGCTGGTTTACTAAGCGGTATGTACTGGATGATAGAGTCCCCTATGACTAAGGTGTGGCGTCCGGTAGACTGGGGTGTAGGACTAGCTAGAGGGCTAAATCTGTTAGGCGTCTTAACCGGTTCACTGTGGTTTGTAGGCTGCTTAGGGCTGCTACAAACTGGGCGAGTCAGCTCGCTACAGTTAAGGCTAGCAAACGTGTCTGCGGCGTCTAAAGTTACAAAATGAATCTGCTCTAACTGCTCTAATAGAGCCAACCTATCCATGAGAACAGTGCACGAAGAACAGGAAGCCATACTCATGTTGTTTCTTTCACCGAGTCGATTTCTTGCTGTCTTCAGTGTGCAGTAGCTTCGAACCGGGACTAGCTTAGCTTCACTAGCTTAGCAGCTAGCTAACTGAAAGTGAAGCGGTGAAACAGAGAGTGGGTTCTTTGTAAGTTTGAGAAGACATCTAAATGTGTTGGAGAAGGAATGAAGAAAGCTGTACACCAATTAAAAGCACACATAAATTAATGATAAAAAAAAAAAAATAAAATAAAAAAAAAAAATATATATATATATATATATATATATATATATATATATATATATATATATATATATATATATATATATATATATATATATATCAGTGACGTGCGGTGAGGTCCATGGCTGGTGAGGCACTGACTTCATCACAGTCAGATTTACAAACACCGTATTTCCTTGCATAGCCGCCGGGGCGCTAATTAATTTAAAACCTCTTCTCACTCCTGCACTTACCAAAAGCATGCGGGATAGGCAAGCATGCGCTAATTATTTTAAAACCTCTTCTCACTCCGGCGCTTACCTTATCATGAAAAGCACATTTAATAAAAAAAAACCTTTATTATGGTCTTACCTTTACTTGTAAATGAGTCCATGCGCAGCTCCTTCTGACCAAAAGCATCGATAACTTGTTTATAGAAGTCTTCCTTATCTTTATTCAGTTTTAAAAGTCTGTCTGTCTCGATGGAGATATTCCTTTAATTATTACCTCCTGCTTCGATTGAAATGCTCAGCACAAAAAATACGTTACACACATACAGTTGTTGACAAAATACACTGTACATTATTTACCTCAGCTAACTAAACTATGCTATAGTTTAGTTAGCTGATATAATTCATATAGCAATACGGTCTCACTGCACAGCAGGCCAGCAGTTAGCCGAGGCATTGCGCACAATCCATATTGAGGCACAACTGAGTGACGTGCCTCAACTGGCTGCTGATCACCGCACCGTCTCTTCTCAGCATTTCAATGGCAAATGTGAAAATAAATATAAAAATAATCTAAAACTGGTGAAGTTAAATGGAAAATAACTTTAGTATAATCACTGGATACATAAAACAATTTAATTTTTTTTTTTTTCTTTTAAATTTTTTTTTCTTTCCATTATGGCAGGTGAGGCCCCGCCTCCCCTGCCTCTACTGACTGCACGTCACTGATATATATATATATATATTTATATTAGGGCTGTGAATCTTTGGGTGTCCCATGATTCGATTCAATATCGATTCTTGGGGTCACGATTCGATTGAAAATCTTTTTTTTTTCAATTCAACACGATTCTCGATTCAAAAACGATTTTTTCCCGATACAAAACGATTCTCTATTAATTCAATACATAGGATTTCAGCAGGATCTACCCCAGTCTGCTGACATGCAAGCAGAGTAGTAGATTTTTGTAAAACACTTTTATAATTGTAAAGGACAATGTTTTATCAACTAATTGCAATAATGTAATTTTTTTTTAACTATTAAATGAACCAAAAATATGACTTATTTTATCTTTGTGAAAATATTGGACGCGTGTGTTGTCAAGCTTATGAGATGCGATGCAAGTGTAAGCCACTGTGACACGATTGTTCTTTTTCTTTTTTTTAAATAAATGTCTAATAATAATGCCAATGAGGGATTTTTAATCACTGCTATGTTGATATTGTAACTAATATTGATACTGTTGTTGATAATATTAATTTTTGTTTCACTACTTTTGGTTTATTCTGTGTCGTGTTTGTGTCTCCTCTCAATTGCTCTGTTTATTGCAGTTCTGAGTGTTGCTGGGTCGGGTTTGGTTTTGGAATTGGATTGCATTGTTATGGTATTGCTGTGTCTTGTTTTGTTGGATTGATTAATTAAAAAATAAAAATAAATTAGAAAATATATATAAAATAAATACATTTATATATGTATATATATATATATATATATATATATATATATATATATATATATATATATATATATATATATATATATATATATATATATATATATATATATATATATATATATATATGTATGAATGTATGTATACATATTAGGGTTGGACAGCATACCGGTATTAGTATAGTACCGCGATACTAATGAATCATTTTCGGTACGATACTGCCTCTGAAACGTACCGGTCCCGCATCCCCCCCACGCCTGTGTCGACGTCACGTCGAGTCATTGCTGATTTACGAGCAGACCATCATGTTCGGTAGCACACAATCACGGAGTACTTACAATCAGACAATGTCTGTAGACAGAAAAGGGAGAACGGACGCATTTTGACTTAAAAACTAAAGATAAAGGTGAAGTTATAACACTGAAACGCCCACCGGAAGAGGTGCTTTAAGACATGGCTAGCTAGCTAGTGGCTAAAGTCCATCCGCCGTCAGCAGTGTTTTAGCTACTTCTAAATCACTAATCCTCGCCTCCATGGCGACAAATAAAGTACGTTTCTTACAAGTATCATCCCTCCCTAAACATGCTTCACTACACACGGTAGCTCCCTGGCATCAAAATGTAAACAAATGCCACATCTACACCTGACATCCACTATACTGATATCAAGTACAGGCACGTATCTAGTCGATACTACTATGATTATGTCGATATTTTTTGGCATCACAACATCATCTTTCGTTTTTTGTTAATTCATATTATGTTTATAAACTCAGGAAATATGTCCCTGCACACATGAGAACTTTGAATATGACCAATGTATGATCCTGTAACTACTTGGTATCGGATTGATAGCCAAATTTGTGGTATCATCCAAAACTAATGTAAAGTATCAAACAACAGAAGAATAAGTGATTATTACATTTTAACAAAAGTGTAGATAGAACATGTTAAAAGAGAAAGTAAGCAGATATTAACAGTAAATGAACATGTAGATTAATAATTAATTTTCTACCACTTGTCCTTAATAATGTTGACACAATAATAGAATGATAAATGATACAATATGTTACTGCATGTCAGCAGACTATTTAGGAGCCTTTGTTTGTTTACTTATTACTAAAAGACAAGTTTTCTAGTATGTCCACTATTTTATTTAAGGACTAAATTGCAGTAAGAAACATATGTTTAATGTACCCTAAGATTTTTTGTTAAAATAAAGCCAATAACGCAATTTTTTTTGTGGTCCCCTTTATTTAAGAAAAGTACCGAAAAGTATCGAAATAATTTTGGTACCGGTACCAGTACCAAAATATTGGTATCGGGACAACATTAATACATATATATGCACAAAGGTTTACATGATGCTAATTCCAGAGTTTGGATGGTTGCATGGATGACATACAAATTTTTTTAAAAAACATGTCTGTATCTGCACCTTTATATAGATCCTCATTGGTGTAATTCCGTTGCCACTCTCCAAAAAGTAGGAATCTGTTGAACTCTTGGCATAATTCTTGGCATAATCCTTGGCGCAAATTAAGCTAATTATTTTTCAAATCATACCACTGCTGCTTCTGTAAAAATACATTTCATCCAGGAAAGTGTGCATTTCCTATACAAGAACTAAAAGCAAGAAGGAGAAATATGAGAGGCTAATGTCTCCTTTACATAAAAATGCGCTATAATATTTATAAAGTCTCCACATTCTATATGGCACAGGAGAGTACAAATGTAGTCAATAGATGAAGATGGTAATACAAATTTAATGGCCTCCCATGGTTGGACATCCAGTACAGTAAATTCATCTGAATGTGTAAAAGAAGCAATGTTGCAAAGTGAGTGCATGTATGGCAACATGATATTAATATACCTTAGCCATCACAATCTGTCACATCCATTTCGCCCAAAAGACTTACTGTAAGTGGAAGTGATAGATGCTCTATTAAATATTGGAAGCTGAATTATTTCGTACCTCCTCACTCTCTGACCATTACTGTCACACTTTCTCACCAAGCACCAGCAGGTTGGGGAGAAAGCTTTTACTTTCTTAGCCCTTAATTACAATGTCATTAAAGGCCTTCTGAAAGGAAATGTTCTTATTTAAACGGGGATGGCAGATCCATTCTATGTGTCATACTTGATCATTTCTCGATATTGCCATATTTTTGCTGAAAGGATTTAGTAGAGAACATCGACGATAAAGTTCGCAACTTTTGGTCGCTGAAAAAAAGCCTTGCCTGTACCGGAAGTAGCGTGACGTCACAGGTTGAAGGGCTCCTCACATTTGCACATTGTTTACACCAGCAGCGAGAGCGATTCGGGCCGAGAAAGCGACGATTACCCTATTAATTTGAGCCAGGATGAAAGATTTGTGGATGAGGAAAGTGAGAGTGAAGGATTAGAGTGCAGTGCAGGACGTATCTTTTTTCGCTCTCATTGGATTCCATACTCTCTCCTTTTTCTATTGTGGATCACGGATTTGTATTTTAAACCACCTCGGATACTATATCCTCTTGAAAATGAGAGTCGAGAACGCGAAATGGACATTCACAGTGACTTTTATCCCCACGACAATACATCGGCGAAGCACTTTCGCTACGGAGCTAACGTGATAGCATCGTGCTTAACTGCAGATAGAAACAGAAGAAATAAGCCCCTGACTGGAAGGATAGACAGAAGATCAACAATACTACCAAACCCTGGACCTGTAACCACACGGTTAATGCTGTACCGCCTGGCAAAGCCTAGCAATGCTGTTGCTAACGACGCCATTGAAGCTAACTTAGCTACGGGACCTCGACAGAGCTATGCTAAAAACATTAGCTCTCCACCTACGCCAGCCCTCATCTGCTCATCAACACCCGTGCTCACCTGCGTTCCAGCGATCGACGGCGCGAGAAGGACTTCACCACGATGATCGGTACGGTCGGCGACCCGGAGACGGAGGAAGTCAACCCAGACAGGTGAGGACAGCAGCGCGGCGGTGGACGGCGTTGTAGCTTTCGACGACACCCCGGCCGCCATCAGAGTCGGCAAGAAACATATATTTCCCCAAAGTTACGTACGTGACATGCACATAGCGGCACGCACGTACGGGCAAGCGATCAAATGTTTGGAAGCCAAAGCTGTACTCACGGTAGCGCGTCTGCTATCCAACTCAAAGTCCTCCTGGTTGTGTTGCTGTAGCCAGCCGCTAATACACCGATCCCACCTACAGCTTTCTTCTTTGCAGTCTCCATTGTTAATTGAACAAATTGCAAAAGATTCACCAACACAGATGTCCAGAATACTTTTGGAATTATGTGGTGAAAACAGACAACTTAAGCTGGCCACCGTGCTATTCCAAAATGTCTGCTTCAACCCGTGACGTCACGCGCAAACGTCATCATACCGAGACGTTTTCAGCCGGAAGTTTCCCGGGAAATTTAAAATTGCACTTTATAAGTTAACCCGGCCGTATTGGCATGTGTTGCAATGTTAAGATTTCATCATTGATATACAGTGTTGGGTTAGTTACTGAAAACCAGTAACTAGTTACAGTTACTAGTTACTTTATTTCAAAAGTAACTCAGTTACTAACTCAGTTACTTACACCAAAAAGTAATGTGTTACTGTGAAAAGTAACTATTTAGTTACCTCTTTTCCCCCCCTTTTTTTAAGGCTCCCATTAATGCCCTTTTAGCCTTCATTTCTGTACTGTTATTACACTGGAGAATAATACAATGTGTTGATCAACTTGACATGCATTTGCATCCCTGAACTCAGAAAGCAATGTGGTCTACAATCAACACACAAAGACAAAGATATGTTTCAAAGGGCCAATTTGTTTCAGGCCAGAACAAATTGACAAAACTATTTTAAATAGCTGCAACATAATGGCACTTTAACGTTAACTTTAAGTAGATAGGATCTTTGATTGATTTAACTAAAATGTTATTTTCTTTGTGCTCGACAAAAGAAAAGTATTGAGAATGTCTCCATGTTAAAAAACTTGACTACTGGCTTCACCATGATGTCTTGTTAGTTGTTATGAGAGTAGTGTTTTTGTGTGTGTGGCCCTTTAAAGGCCTACTGAAACCCACTACTACTGACCACGCAGTCTGATAGTTTATATATCAATGATTAAATCTTAACATTGCAACGCATGCCAATACGGCCGGGTTAACTTATAAAGTGCAATTTTCAATTTCCCGGGAAATATCCAGCTGAAACGTCGCGGTATGATGACGTATGCGCGTGACGTAGTCAGTTAAACGGAAGTTATGGTACCCCGTAGAATCCTATACAAAAAGCTCTGTTTTCATTTCATAATTCCACAGTATTCTGGACATATTTTGCAATTTGTTTAATGAACAATGAAGGCTGCAAAGAAGAAAGTTGTAGGTGGGATCGGTGTATTAGCAGCGGACTACAGCAACACAACCGGAGGACTTTGTTGGAGAGCAGACGCGCTAGCCGGCGACCTCACCTTGACTTCCTACGTCTCCGGGCCGCCAAACGCATCGGGTGAAGTCCTTCGTCCTTCCGTCGATCGCTGGAACGCAGGTGAGCACGGGTGTTGATGAGCAGATGAAGGCTGGCTGGCGTAGGTGGAGAGCTAATGTTTTTAGCATAGCTCTGTGAGGTCCGGTTGCTAAGTAGGCTTCAATGGCGTCGTTAGCACAGCATTGTTAACCTTTGCCAGCCTGGAAAGTATTAACCGTGTATTTACATGTCCGCGGTATAATAGTATTGTTGATTTTCTATCTATCCTTCCAGTCAGGGGTTTATTTTTTTTGTTTCTATATGCAGTTAAAGCACGATGCTATCACGTTAGCTCGTAGCTAAAGCGTTTCGCCGATGTATTGTCGTGGAGATAAAAGGCACTGAATGTGTATTTTGCGTTCTGGACTCTCATTTTCAAGAGGATATAGTATCCGAGGTGGTTTAAAATACAAATCCGTGATCCACAATAGAAAAAGGAGAGAGTGTGGAATCCAATGAGCCAGCTTGTACCTAAGTTACGGTCAGAGCGAAAAAAAATATGTATTTCACTGCATTCTAGTCCGTCACTCTGACGTTCCTCGTCCACGAATCTTTCATCCTCGCTCAAATTAATGGGGTAATGGTCCGAATAGCTCTAGCTGCGTTGAAAACAATAGGAAAATATGAGGGAGTGAACAACTGACAACGTCACGCTACTTCCGGTAGGGGCAAGGTTTTTTTTTATCAGAGACCAAAAGTTGCGAACTTTATCGACGTTGTTCTATACTAAATCATTTCAGCAAAAATATGGCAATATCGCAAAATGATCAAGTATGACACATAGAATGGATCTGCTATTCCCGTTTAAAAAAAAATCATTTCAGTAGGCCTTTAAGATAGCTTTACAGCATGTGAGGTGAGTGACGTCAGTGAGTGAGTGGGCGAGAGAGGTGAGGGAGCGGCGACAGTGAGTGCGTGCAGGTGCTCTACCTTGGTGGATGGCTGCTTGCAAGATACCAAATAAAGTCACAAAGTTGCAACAAACCGCCGGCCTCGTCATTCACCCTCAGCTGTAAAGACCCACTTCCGGGTAAAGTGAAGGTTGTTAGTCCCGGAGGAACGTCTCCCCTGCGCCCCTCAACTACGGTATGGGAGTCTCCCCCGCCCCCACCCACAGAAAGCACGCCTCTTCTTTTCCACCGCAGCGCTCCAATAAAACCCACTCAGATCTTCGGTTTCTAGCCGATACTACATAAAAAATAACGTAAAATAACGCAGTAACGCATGATGTAGTAACGGTAACTGAGTTACTGAATATAAAAAATAATGCGTTAGATTACTAGTTACCGCCGAAACTAACAGCGTTACAGTAACGCGATACTTTGTAACGCGTTAGTCCCAACACTGTTGATATATAAAATATCAGACTGCGTGGTCGGTAGTAGTGGGTTTCAGTAGGCCTTTAAGTTAGAAACTTTCCTCATAATCCCATCATTTGGAAATGTATGCAGGCTGACCGCTTATTTAGTTGTATTGTTACAGCCTGCAACAGTCAGTACGTTTCCATGCACTAAATTGGTCTGATTTCTCAAATAATTTGGTTTCTTTTATATTCACACCTACATGTGAAGTTCTGGTTTCCATGTTCTTATCTCTATGGTATCTCTTTATGTCATAGCACAAGTACAACAACATTTTATTTTCTCACCACAAACCCGTGTTAAGATTAGACAAACATTGTACAGGAACAGTGATGGTCGCCACTTACGGCTCCCCGTAAAAAGTGGGAAAAAGGTAGACGTTAGGGGAGGATGATTACAAAAAAGTCGATCTCAGACTGGGCTCCTATTGGGGAGGGGGTACAGACTGGGGCCGAGAAAAAAACTTGATAGCCAATAAGCACATATACACATGTTGACACAGAAACCACTGTTCTCGAGAGGAATCTTGAAGCAACAACCTTACCACATCGCAGCCAGGAAAAACAATCAAGATTAGAATGGTTGTGTTGAGCGAGCAAAACAAATGTAAACGTTTTACTATAATTGTCTATTTCTGGTCTTCAAATTCATCCTGCAGGACAGATGTTATCCAAAATCATAAAGGTCTGAGTGTCCACAGTTTTGCCTGCATCCTCCAATCATTTGTGGCAGCTTTGGGATACTTTGAATGGCTGCCAATCTTCCAATTTGTCGCTACATCAGGGCAGTGACGGTTGGTCATACGCAGTGCGCCTCTCGTACACTAAGGGGCGATTGTGGTCATTTAATCTTGTTTAGCTGTATGGTAATATAAGGAGAATAAGAAAATGCTAATGCTATTAAGGTAAAGCTTATAGCTTTCAAGAATCTGGATCTAACAGGTAACTAAAGCTTTCCACTGCATTTTGGTGTGGTTAGTAATGGCTCTTGTGGTTATGATCATCAGAGACATACAAAAAGATTGCTATTTTGGTGAGCTGCTTGGACTATTTAATGTTGATAGAAACTACGCAGTGAATTATTTTAATTGCTGGTTTGCATGTCAATAACATTGTCTAAATTGTTGTATTAGGACGTTTAATTCTTACATCACTAAATAAAGTATAAATAAGAATGCTCTGCTGCTATATTCCTGCAGTGTTTAGTGACTAGCAGGCACTGTAACGCATCCGACGGCGCAATAAACGTAAACGACCCAAAAAAAAACTTACCTCCCTCATTTTGCCAAAGTCTTCAATAACTCTGGACCAACAATCACGGAAAAAATATGAATTTTGTGTGAAGTATGTCAACTTTGGTGGCTGCCTCCAAAATTTTTGTAATCACTGTTTGTGTCACTCATTATGTATTATTCTAGCTGATCTTTCTTTTTTGTAACGTGGAAAGTGAATACGTGTACTTTTGTAGTTATTTCCCCATTTTTCTGCACAATAACTCAAATATGGTAACACTGGCGAGCACCAAGTAGAGAAAATGGAGTGATGATTGATTCTGAACATATTTTGCTTTATTCATTATTAACATATTTTTTGCCACTTCATTTTGTCATCTATTATTACACATAAAATGTGGTTTATTTTACTCTTTCAATGTCTACTCCGTCTGTGTGTTTGTGTTTGACTTTCTTCTACTGTTACCAAATTGCATTGTTTTAGTTTTACTGAGATTCAAAGATAGTCTGTGTTTGTCAAACCATCTCTTTAATTTGTTCATTGCTTCTGTTATTATTTTTAGTACATCTGTGTGTTTTCTCCTGAACAAAACTCAGACGTTGTGTCGTGTGTTTACCTGGCACAAAACGCAGTAATCGGTGGTTCTTCAGTGTTAACAGTTAACCTTAACTTCTCATACTTGTTTTCTGTCTTTTCTTGTGGAGAAAGCGATGTAAAATCTTTCTGCAATTCTCACGGGTAGAGCAGCCTCATGTTGCACAACAGGGCATTTTTACATGTCGAAAAACTAACGAGGAAGCGCCGCAAACACATAGCATCAGCCAACGGTGTTAGCAGTCATGGCACCCTGTAGTCACATGAGTAGCTTTTGAACAGTCGTTGAGATCGTCTAAAACCGGGTGGCCATACTCTCTTTATACATGACTCTGACTAGTTGTACACATACCACAGTTTGATAATCACTGTTCTATGAGGCAAAATTTCCTTTTGTTGTCATAATAGTAGCCAAAGACCAGAGCTACTCCAAAGTTTCATGTACAAGTGTGATGTTTTTTCACCCTTCTTCTTCCTCTGTGTTTTCACAGGAGAGGAAGCTGTCCGCCTTCCCAACTATTGAAATTTGTGCATCGCTTGTCACCAATTACATGGTGCCGCTGTCCCGCCAGACGGATTTCTTTGTTCCAGAGATGAAGGATGAAGTGAAAACGGATGTGATAGAAGAGGACTCTGATGAAGACAGAGGAACTGACATCACAGGTAATATGACGTTTGCACGCACACGTTGGTGATTCTGAGGCAAGTGTGTGTTTATTTGCTTTTGTTTGCCGCTGAGTCAGGTTTGATTCTGCGACGACAGCTGGCATCAGGTTGCAAAGAAACACAACAAATGCTAAACACAACATTGCTCTTGATGTGTATTTCTGGTCTTGTCATCCTCGTCCGGACAGAAGGGTGACACGGCAGTGTGGTTGGATCAAAAGAGACGTCAGAGACGCTTTACTGAACCAAAAGTTGCTTTATTACAAGCGAGCGTCATTATACAGGACTGGACTTCCTGGAGGAGGTTCGGTCAAAAAATGAGGCACTCCTAACCTGGAGAAGCCAAACCATCAGTTTTTATATTCCTCCTTTCTGTCTCTGGGTGTGTGCTAAGTCAGGACAGCGCAACCTGACCATGTAAGGAGATGTTCATGTGTAAGTGACCGGAAAACTACCTCTGTAGGTTGTACTTTAAATGTTGGCCTGAAGATAGACATGGAGTCTCTCCTCCAGGATAGAGCTACCACTTTTGCATTTCGAAGTCTGAATGTATTGCCTCTTCTCGGGAGAGAGTTAACCCAGTCCACATGCGAATGTCCAACCAACTAAGGCTCTTTAATTTATTATGGGCTCAACCATTATTTACTTAAACCTGGTGGTTCGCTTGAATATAAACACTCACCATGTGTAGAACATAATATGAATTAATTAATTCACTTCACTTCTCTCTTGGCCATGATCGGCGAGGACATGAAGACAAATGAGACTCTGTAATTGTTCTGTCGCTGCAAGTATGTGTGGTAGAGCGCACTGTGGTAGTAGCGGCTACGCACCTGCTGAAGCTCTGCATTCACGTCCGGATGCACTGGCAACGTAGAAACTTGCTTCTTGATTAGATGTGAGATGGAGTCATAACCTTGTACAAACTAGAAATAACTCATGTTTCACTTTCATCACATCATTTTTGGCAGGTTTTATTTCCTAATCCATTTTTACAAGACTGACTTAGTAGTGTATTGCTACACCATACATTTGAAAACATCCAGGCATGGCTTTATGGATGTAGAGTTATGCGTTTGTGCAATTGTGCAATCTGAAAGATAAAGACTCAGAGGAAACTGAACAATTCTATTCCGATGTCTGATTATTCCTAAAAAAATTTTTTTTAAAGTAAATTAATTAAATGAGCTCTTTCATCTTAATAATATTTTTAACTTCAAATTAAGTAACACTCATATATAATACATCACTATAAAGCAGTAGCACCATGTTATGTATAATTACATGTATATAAATTATAAATATGTATCATTCCGGTATATTTAAATACATAAAATATATAGAAATTAAACCAAAATGAATAAGACAATTAAATATATATGTCTAAAATCATTAAAATAAAATTATGGAAAATGGTATACCTCTATATCATTATGATTAATACAAAAATATGGTTTGATTAACTCAGAAAATTTATAAAATAAAATATTAATAAATACAATATCTCATAAATAGAAATAATAAAAACAAAATCTAAAAGAATAATTACAAATATGATTGAATGAGTGCCTATACACTAAATAAAACATCCTCATGAATAGAGTCATATGTTTTCTAAAACACAAAATGAAAAAAAAAATATATATACAATTTATTAAATACACACCATACAAATATAAATAAATTAAAGCTACCATACCAAATAGATTTTGTATTTCCAAATCAAATGTATTAGAAATAAACAGCTAAAACTTAATCTTAAAAATAAGTATTCAGAGCATGTGCTTAATACTTTGATGAAACACCTTTGGCAGCAATTACAGCCTCCCTTTTGAATACCATGGCACAAGCTTGGCACACCTATCTTTGGGCAGTTTCGCCCATTCTACTTTGCCCATTCCTCTTTGCAGCACTTCTCAAACTCCATCAGATTGAATGGGAAGTGTTGGTTTTCATCTATAGGATGTGTCTGTATATTGCTGCATTCATCTTAGTCTAGTGATGGAGGTAACCAAGAACTCAATGGTCACTCTGTCAGAGCTACATCATTCCGCTGTGGAGAGATGAGAACCTTCTAGAAGGACAACCATTTCTGTAGTAATCCACCAATCAGGCCTGTATGGTAGTCTGGCAGGACGGAAGCCTTCTCTTAGTACAAAGTTTGCCAAAATGCGGCCGAAAGACTCTCAGACGATTAGAAAAAAATTTATTTGATGAGACAAAGATTGAACTGGCGTGAATGCCAGGCCTCATGTTTGGAGGAAACCAGGCACCGCTCATCACCAAGCCAATACCATCCCTACAGTGAAACATGGTGGTGGCAGCATCATGCTGTGGGAATGATTTTCAACGATAGGAACTGGAAGACCAGTCAGGATAGAGGGAAAGATGAATGCAGCAATGTACAGAGACATCCTTAATGCAAAGCAATGCTTCACATCCAATCTGATGGAGCTTGAGAGGTGCTGCAAAAAGAAATGGGAAAAGAGGAAGGGGCGAAACTGCCTCAAAATAGGTGTGTCAAGCATGTGGCATCGTATTCAAAAAGACTTGAGGCTGTAATTGCTGCCAAAGGTGCATCGACAAAGTATTGCGCAAAGGCTGTGAATACTTATGTAAATATGATTTATATATATATATATATATATATATATATATATATATATATATATATATATATATATATATATATATGTATATATATATATATATATATATATATATATATATATATATATATATATATACATACATTTACAAACATAAAAAAATACAATAAAATTAAAATTCTGTAACATTTTAAGGACAGAAATTAATGAATTCCATTTTGGAATAAGACAATAAGGCATGACAAAATGTGGAACAAATTGAAGCGCTGTGAATACTTACCGGATGCAATGTAAAATCAGAGGAATTGAAACAATTTTTTAAAAAAAGCTAAATTGAGAACAAATCAATAACTTATTCATTCATCAATCCATCCATTTTCTACCATTTTCTATTAAAAGTCTTTAAATAGATTTTGCAAAAATTAAGGCCTAAAATAGCATTAAAAAGCATTAAATTTGATGTCTATAGGTAAGATAATTTGTAGGAGTTGACAATACGTCAATCAATTAAACGATAAATGAAAATGAACTTCATAACGTTGCTGTCATCTATAAATTGCTACGTCTTTCTGTTAGTTTTTTTCTTCGGCTCTGGCTTCCGAACTGGATACAAGAAGTATTGTAAGGTCCAAAAGCGAGAAAAGCTCTGCCTCCAATGGCAACGCTGGATGGAAAACTGGACGGCTCTTTGGGGCCTAAACTTTGCCATTCTTTGGTCACTGTAGGTGTGTAGTCCTCGTCATGTTAAAGGCCTACTGAAACCCAGTACTACCGACCACGCAGTCTGATAGTTTATATATCAATGATGAAATCTTAACATTGCAACACATGCCAAAACGGCCGGGTTAACTTATAAAGTGCAATTCTAAATTTCCCGGGGAACTTCCGGTTGAAAACGTCTATGTATGATGACGTTTGCGCGTGATGTCAATGGTTGAAACGGAAGTATTCGGACACATTGTATCACAATACAAACAGCTCTGTTTTCATCGCAAAATTCTGGACATCTGTGTTGGTGAATCTTTTGCAATTTGTTTAATGAACAATGGAGACTGCAAAGAAGAAAGCTGTAGGTGGGATCGGTGTATTAGCGGCTGGCTGCAGCAACACAACCAGGAGGACTTTGAGATGGATAGCAGACGCGCTATCCGACGCTAGCCGCCGACCGCATCGATGATCGGGTGAAGTCCTTCGTTGCGCCGTTGATTGCTGGAACGCAGGTGAGCACGGGTGTTGATGAGCAGATGAGGGCTGGCGTAGGTGGAGCGCTAATGTTTTTATCAGAGCTCTGACGAGGTCCCGTAGCTAAGTTAGCTTCAATGGCGTCGTTAGCAACAGCATTGCTAGGCTTCGACAGGCGGCACAGCATTAACCGTGTGGTTACAGGTCCAGTGTTTGGTTCGGTGTCTCCTGATAGTAGTATTGTTGATCTTCTATCTATCCTTCCAGTCAGGGGCTTATTTCTTTTGTTTCTATCTGAATTTAAGCACGGTGCTATCACGTTAGCTCTGTAGCTAAAGTGCTTCACCGATGTATTGTCGTGGAGATAAAAGTCACTGTGAATGTCCATTTCGGGTTCTCGACTCTCATTTTCAAGAGGATATAGTATCCGAGGTGGTTTAAAATTCAAATCCGTGATCCACAATAGAAAAAGGAGAAAGTGTGGAATCCAATGAGCCCTTTTACCTAAGTTACGGTCAGAGCGAAAAAAGATACGTCCTGCACTGCACTCTAGTCCTTCACTCTCACGTTCCTCATCCACAAATCTTTCATCCTCGCTCAAATTAATGGGGTAATCGTCGCTTTCTCGGTCCGAATCGCTCTCGCTGCTGGTGTAAACAATGGGGAAATGTGAAGAGCCCTTCAACCTGCGACGTCACGCTACTTCCGGTACAGGCAAGGCTTTTTTTTATCAGCGACCAAAAGTTGCGAAGTTTATCGTCGATGTTCTCTACTAAATCCTTTCAGCAAAAATATGGCAATATCGCGAAATGATCAAGTATGACACATAGAATGGATCTGCTATCCTCGTTTAAATAAAAAAATAATAATTTCAGTAGGCCTTTAATAAGGAAGCTGAGCTTTTTTCAAATACGACTCCTTTTTTTCAGTCTGCAGTTCAACACACATGAGCTAACTTGGCTAACTTGGACAAACAGGGCAATTCTCACAACACACCACAACTTGTATTCTCTGACATTCCCAAAGTAAATTAATAATAGATCCTTCAGCTGCCTGACACTTAATACCTAACTTGCTATCTAATGTACCGATTTTAAACAACTGTGGGACTGTATAATACACTTTATTTAAAATGTTAAATTCACTCAGTTTATTTTCAATGCATCTTAAGAGCCTATTGGCGTTTTTCCAAATATCATTCAATGACATGTTTTTTTCTAAAATGTTTAAATCAATCATTCATTTGTAGACACATGCATCATTTGCATTCCTAGTATGATGTTAATTTATTCTTCCATTAAACTTTTTTAAAATTGTATTCTGATTGAAAAATGTATCCTCCAGATTGTGTCAATTATTATGCATTTTTACAGGATGTTTTAAAGAAATAAAAAAAATGACTCCTAGCTATATTATATTCATCAACTAATTCAGAATTGGATGTTTATTTAGAGAGCGTAACTGCAGTTCATTCAATCAATCAATCAAAGTTTACCTATGTAGCCCTAAATCACGAGTGTCTCAAAGGGCTGCACAAGCCACAACGACATCCTCGGCTCAGATCCCACATCAGGGCAAGAAAAAATTCAACCCAATGGGATGACAATGCGAAACCTTGGAGGGGACCGCAGATGCGATTGAAGGTACAGTGTGATGATTGACAAACGGAACCTTTTAATTGGCTTGTTTTTTACGGTCGGTGCACAAAGTCAGAACACCGGATGCAACTACAGGAAAATTAAAAAAATAATTCTCAGGTGAAACAGTCTTGCGACCCAATACTAATTCACTAGATAAAAACAGCTAATGTAAACTTTTCACCAATTCAACATTATTATTGTCAAATGCTTACAATTACATGTGTATACAGACAATTATAAGCTTTTGACTATTTGGGCCATTCTACCGAATTGGTTCAAAGTAAGCTTGGAAATATTAAAAAATGTTGTAAATTGTATTCTCAAAACTTTGTCCTTGTATGTACAATATCTGAAGTACACACTTCTATAAAAAAAACAGTCAACCTGTATTTTGTATTTTCAGAACATTTGGGAATGTTTGTCCTCTCCCCAAATTTGTCACTACCAAATCACAGCCTTCAAATATGAGTATAAAATATTATGTTACTCTGTTAATATCATGCTTACTTACCTTGTGTAAAGTTTATTTTAAAAAATAATTATTGAGGTTTTTCACAATAAAATACATAAAAATGAATTTTTCAAGACATTTTCTTACTTCAATATATGAAATTATTCACAATCGACATGCAATCTTTCTTTTTTTTTAAATGCATGACACTTTTTAGATGAAATTCAGAGTTAATAATTTATGAAATTGAACATACATTTAACCAATCAGTATCATAATATTTGAGTTCATAACTCAACATACTGTCTTTTCTTGTAAACACAGAGTGTTTCGCTAGTGACTGCACGTTTCGGTAGTGACCACTATTTTGTTTGCAGGGTTGTATCATATTCCCTCAACCTTATTGCTTAATATTAACTAATCACATGCTTAAAGGCCTACTGAAATGAAATGTTTTTATTTAATCGGGGATAGCAGATCTATTCTATGTGTCATACTTGATCATTTCGCGATATTGCCATATTTTTGCTGAAAGGATTTAGTAGAGAACAACGACGATAAAGATCGCAACTTTTGGTATCTGACAAAAAAAAGCCTTGCCCCTACCGGAAGTAGCGTGACGTAGTCAGTTGAACATTTCCGCAAAGTTCCCTATTGTTTACAGTGATGGCGGCCAGAAGTGAGAGCGATTCGGACCGAGAAAGCGACGATTTCCCCATTAATTTGAGCGAGGATGAAAGATTTGTGGATGAGGAAAGTGCAAGTGAAGGACTAGTGGGGAGTGGAAGCGATTCAGATAGGGAAGATGCTGTGAGAGCCGGGGGTGACCTGATATTCAGCTGGGAATGACTACAACAGTAAATAAACACAAGACATATATATACTCTATTAGCCACAACACAACCAGGCTTATATTTAATATGCCACAAATTAATCTTAAATTAATCCCGCACTACAAACACCTAGGTGTTTGTTATGCTAGCTCCTAGCTCCTAGCTACAGTCCATATAACCCGCCAATACAATTCAAACACCTGCACAACACACACAATCACTCACCCCAAAGGACCGTTCACCTAACCCAAGGTTCATAAAGCTTATATATTTACCCAAAGTTACGTACGTGACATGCACGTACGGGCAAGCGATCAAATGTTTGGAAGCGCGCGGGTGGGACCTGATATTCAGCTGGGAATGACTACAACAGTAAATAAACACAAGACATATATATACTCTATTCGCCACAACACAACCAGGCTTATATTTAATATGCCACAAATTAATCCCACCTAGGTGTTTGTTATGCTAGCTCCTAGCTCCTAGCTCCTAGCTCCCGTCCATATAACCCACCAATACAATTCAAACACCTGCACAACACACACAATCACTCAGCCCAAAGGACCGTTCACCTAACCCAAGGTTCATAAAGCTTATATATTTACCCAAAGTTACGTACGTGACACGCACGTACGGGCAAGCGATCAAATGTTTGGAAGCGCAGCTGCGTACTCACGGTACCGCGTCTGCGTCTGTGTATCCAAATCAAAGTAATCCTGGTAAGAGTCTGTATTGTCCCAGTTCTCTACAGGCGTCTGTGTATCGAAGTCAAAGTCCTCCTGGTAAGAGTCTCTGTTGTCCGAGTTCTTCGATCTTGACTGCATCTTTCGGGAATGTAAACAATGAAACACCGGCTGTTTGTGTTGCTGACTTCCCTCCCAAAATACTCCGCTTCGCACCGACAACTTTCTTCTTTGCTTGCTCAGCTTCTTTCTCCATAATGCAATGAACAAATTGCAACAGATTCACCAACACAGATGTCCAGAATACTGTGGAATTATGAAATGAAAACAGAGCTATTTTGTATTGGCTTCAATGGGCTACCGATACCCATGTTTCACTGGCTACGTCACGCCTACGTCATCATCCAAAGGAGTTTTCAACCGGAAGTTTAGCGGGAAATTTACAATTGCACTTTATATGTTAACCCGGCCGTATTGGCATGTGTTTCAATGTTAAGATTTCATCATTGATATATAAACTATCAGACTGCGTGGTCGGTAGTAGTGGGTTTCAGTAGGCCTTTAAAACTTATGTTTTTTGGTCAAAAAAATAATTTATTTTTGGAGAAAACTGTTAGTATCGGTTGGAAAAAGGTACTCATGTGCGTTCAGTATTCAGTGCCAGCACAGTGGTCAGTGGTTAGGGCCTCACAGGGAAAAGGTCCTAGGTTCCATTCCCGAGCCCGGGGTCTTTCTGTGTGGAGTTTGCATGTTCTCCCCGTGACTGTGTGGGTTTTCTCCGGGTACTCCGACTTCCTCCCACCTCCAAAAACAACAACTGAGATACACTATATTGCCAAAAGTATTTGGCCACCTGCCTTGACTCACATATGAACTTGAAGTACCATCCCATTCCTAACCCATAGGGTTCAATATGATGTGGGTCCACCTTTTGCAGCTATTACAGCTTCAACTCTTCTGGGAAGGCTGTCCACAAGGTTGCAGAGTGTGTTTATAGGAATTTTCCACCATTCTTCCAAAAAACACATTGGTGAGGTCACACACTGATGTTGGTCGAGAAGGCCTGGTTCTCAGTCTTTGTTCTAATTCATCCCAAAGATGTTCTATCGGGTTCAGGTCAGGACTCTGTGCAGGACAGTCAAGTCCATCCACATCAGACTCTGTCATCCATGTCTTTATTTACCTTGCTTTGTGCACTGGTGCACAGTCATGTTGGAAGAGGAAGGGGCCCGCTCCAAACTGTTCCCACAAGGTTGGGAGCATGGAATTGTCCAAAATGTGTTGGTATCCTGGATAATTCAAAGTTCCTTTCACTGGAACTAAGGGGCCAAGCCCAACTCCTGAAAAATAACCCCACATCATAATTCCTCCTCCACCAAATTTCACACTCGGCACAATGCAGTCCGAAATATACCGTTCTCCTGGCAACCTCCAAACCCAGACTCGTCCATCAGATTGTCAGATGGAAAAGCGTGATTCGTCACTCCAGAGAAGGCGCCTCCACTGCTCTAGAGTCCAGTGGCGATGTGCTTTACACCACTGCATCCGACGCTTTATTGAAACGATGATTCTTGAAAATAATCGCTTAATTTAAGACTTTGTGAAGACATTATTTCAAAATGGTAAGATTAAAATACTTTCCATTTCATATTGTCACTACCGAAATGATCAAGTCATCACGGAAACGTTATCATATGTTTCGGGTGTGACAATTCTAGCAAATTTTGACCATACCTAAATAATGCTAGCGAGCACATACTGTAGCTAGCAAACACATCTTTGAAGAGTTGTACACTCATAAAAACATAATATGTTGCATAAAAGCTGAAAAAGTTTACATAAGTGAAGAAAATATGGGTTCGGTAGTGACAGTTTTTAAAGTTACACACTCATTTTCAGACTTTATTTAAAAACAATAGGTGACGTTGATTTGAGATACCAGTGTTTTTAGTTAAGAGCTTTGTCACAGTATCAACTAAGTACTACTGTACCATTAATAGATTCATAATGATTTTTTAAATTATTTTACTATTAAGCATGTTGGAAGGAATGAACAGATTGTCCGTCATGGCTTTGAATATTAGATTAGTCACCTATTGCGTCGTATCAATACACCCAATTGGAGGTCGAGGCAAGTACGTATCACTCTTTGGGGCTCTTAAAGCCTTATTTGAGTGTTTTACGCTCCTTTTTACAAACACTTAACAGTGTTTTAGTGCTCTCCAGAGGGCAGAGATTGGTGTTTAAATGGACTTCAAGTGATGAGAAATGACATCCGCTTTTTATTACAAACTACAAAACTACAACATCACCATCAAGTAGTAATTTGTGTTATATTAATTAATGACACCCTTTTTAGCGAGGGCCCGATCAATCAGTGGTGCTAGGCATTAGTCTGACGAGCCGACTGTGGACATCCCACTGGGTACAGCTGGGAGATCGCCTTCGCCTCCATATCCTTCATCCCCTGCGGCCCCGCAGAAACACGCCGCTAAGCATGGCAACGAAACCTTGAGCTGCGAGGAGCTTTGTTAGTCTTTTCGAGTTGGACAACACAAATGAGGTGCCCTTGTGAGGCAGCGGCCTGGATAGCATAGTTTCTACGTTGTGCTTTGTATCTAGGATGAATAAGCAGGTGATCAAGTTTCTACATTGTGTTTATATCAAAAATAACTTGATCATGCAACTAGAGTTGCATGGTTAGACTTACGTTCAAATCCAGCAAACTTCTTATGCAAGTAAAAAATCAGCTGTATTAAAGTGTGAGCATAGCCACAAATCCAAGCACATTTCTTCATTGCATCGCAATCAACTTGAAGTAGGTCCCAGATGAACACACCTGTTATATTCTGTTTATATGCTATCATGATGTGATTACTCAGTCCGGGTAAAGACCAGGAGTGTCCAAACTTTCTGACCGGTACCGGTACCGCAATGTATTTCGTAGGGGTGTGGGAAAAAATGGATTCGAATTCGAACCGCGATTCTCACGTGCGATTCAGAATCGATTCTCATTTAAAAAATGTTTATTTTTTTATTTATTTTTTTTTATTGAATTTTTTTTTAAAATTAATCAATCCAACAAAAAAATACACAGCAATACCATAACAATGCAATCCAATTCCAAAACCAAACCCGACCCAGCAACAATCAGAACTGCAATAAACAGAGCAATTGAGAGGAGACACAAACACGACGCAGAACAAACCAAAAGTAGTGAAACAAAAATGAATATTATCAACAACTGTATCAATATTAGTTACAATTACAAACATAGCAGTGATTAAAAATCCCTCATTAACATTATCCTTAGACATTTATAAAAAAAAAAGAAGAACAATAGTGTCACAGTGGCTTACACTTGTATCGCATCTCATAAGCTTGACAACACACTGTGTCCAATATTTTCACAAAGATAAAATAAGTCATATTTTGGTTCATTTAATAGTTAAAACAAATTTACATTATTGCAATCAGTTGATAAAAACATTGTCCTTTACAATTATGAAAGCTTTTTACAAAAATCTAATACTCTGCTTGCATGTCAGCAGACTGGGGTAGATCCTGCTGAAATCCTATGTATTGAATGAATAGAGAATCGTTTTGAATCGGGAAAAAATTGTTTTTGAATCGAGAATCATGTTGAATTGAAAAAAAAATCGATTTTGAATCGAATCGTGACCCCAAGAATCAATATTGAATCGAATCGTGGGACACCCAAAGATTCACAGCCCTAGTATTTCGATACTTTTCTAAATAAAGGGTACCACAAAAAATAGCATTTTTGGCTATATTTTAACAAAAAATCGTATGATACATTAAACATACAGTACAGGCCAAAAGTATGGACACACATTCTCCTCATTCAATGTGTTTTCTTTATTTTCATGACTATTTACATTGTAGATTGTCACTGAAGGCATCAAAACTATGAATGAACACATGTGGAGTTATGTACTTAACAAAAAAAGGTGAAAAAAATGAAAACATGTTTTATAATCTAGTTTCTTCAAAATAGCCACCCTTTGCTCTGATTACTGCTTTGCACACTCTTGGCATTCTCTCAATGAGCTTCAAGCACACCTGTGAAGTGAAAACTATTTCAGGTGACTACCTCTTGAAGCTTATCGAGAGAATGCCAAGAGTGCCTGCTGGCACTGCTCCGTCCACTGGACCAGATCTGGAGCACCCTTTCGGGTGAGGTCAGTTAGTGGGCTGGTCAAGTCCGCAAACCGAGGGATAAACCTCCGGTAGTAGCCCGCCAGACCCAAAAACTGCCTCACCTCTTTTTTCGTCTTGGGGTTTTGCAGGCCGCAATTGCCGCTGTTTTGTCTACCTGCGGGCGTACCTGCCCCCCTCCCAAGTGGTACCCCAAATACTGTACTTCCCTCCGGCCAACTTCACACTTCGGCGGGTTGGCGATGAGCCCCGCCTGCCTCAGGGACTCGAGCACTGCCCCCACCCGCCGCATGTGCTCTTCCCAGCCGCTACTCTGGATGATGACGTCATCCAGGTAGGCAGCGTGAGGGCGCAGCACCCGGTCCATGAGGCGCTGGAACGTGGCGGGCGCACCGAACAAGCCAAACGGAAGTGTCACAAATTGGTACAAGTGTAAAAGGCCGTTTTTTCCCTGGACTCTGGCGACAAGGTAATCTTCCAGTAGCCCTTGGTTAAATCCAGTGTCGTAAAAAACCGAGCAGTACCCAGCCGATCCAGGAGCTCGTCGACCCGGGGCATTGGGTAAGCGTCAAAACGTGATATTTCGTTTACCTTGCGGTAATCCACACAGAACCGCACAGACCCATCCTTCTTCCCTACCAGAACGATGGGGCTGCACCACGCATTGTGGGAATCTTCTATTACCCCCAACTTCAGCATGGATTTTAATTCCTCCCGAACCACTTTGCGTTTGTGTTTAGGGAGCCTGTAGGGCCGAGACCGCACCGTAACACCCGGGCTGGTCTCAATATGATGTTGGATGAGGTTCGTGCGGCCGGGCCGAGTGGAGAACACATCAGAAAAGCGCTACTGCAGCTTGGCAGCATCCGCTTTCTGCGCTAACGTGAGCTGATTATCACAGAGGAGGGGGAGGGCAGGACAGAGCGCGGGACTTCTGGCCCGAACTCCTCCTCCTCCTCGACCACCGTCACCAAGGAAACAGGCTCCGCCTCCTTCCATGCTTTCAAGAGGTTTAACACGCGAAGTCCCAGAGAAGGGTCAATTGACATTTTTACCTAGAAAACACACAAGAGGGTCATTTGACCCCTAGTCCCCCCTGTGGACACTCCTTTTGTTATGAAAATGTGGCTGTTAGTGGCACACGGCAGGGGGCCACTTGAGCCTGTGTGGGGGAGGGGACCTTACAGCTCAAGCTTTAGTTCTGAGGTAGGTTGTGTGTGTTTTTGCAAGGATCAACAGAATGAAGGGATCAACACTCTGACATTTATTGTTAAAAAAAATACAAAACAAAACATATTTACAAAGAATGAAAAAGCAACTGTTTTCCCAGTTTTGGTGTGGAGGGTTGTTGCAGAAGCAATTGTTATTTTTGTGTGCCAAAAATAGTTTAAAAAAAAAAATTTACAAAGAAAAAAGCATATTTACAAAGAATGAAAAACCATGTCCATGTAAACGTGACTGACATACATTTGAGCAGTCACTCACAATCCTGGCACTGCCATTGCTCCTTTCGGCATTTCCCACATGTATAATTTTTCTGTCTACCTAGACAAACTGCCCCTAACAGCCTCATTACCATAACAAAATGAGTGATTAGTGTATTCGGGAAAAGCGTCGGGCCAAATGACCCCTCTCTGGGTCTTCTAGGTAGACAGAAAAATGCTGGGACTTCTAGTGTTAAATGGTAAATTTGAGTGTCTCCGCCCCGGTCCGAGCGTCGGATCTCATAATCCACATCACCCACCTGCCGTGTGACCTCAAAGGGTCCTTGCCACCTGGCGAGTAATTTCGAGCTGGATGTTGGAAGTAACACAAGCACTTTTTCTCCCGGTGAAAATTTTCTGAGCTGAGTCCCCCTGTTATACATGCGCTGTTGACGCATGAACACCATCATCCCGCAGCACATGGTGAGCAAACTGGCCCCCCTTGGATTCAGTACCCCCCTGTGCAACTGGCTGCTTGACTTCCTCACAGACAGACTCCAGTCTGTGAGAGTGGGCGACAACACCTCCAGTGCCATCTCCCTGACCACCGGCTCCCCCCAGGGCTGCGTCCTGAGTCTGCTGCTGTTCACGTTGATGACCCATGACTAATGCGCTAGGTCCACTACTAACCACATTGTGAAGTATGCGGATGACACGACAGTAGTGGGCCTCATCCGTGACAACAATGACATGGACTACAGTGAGGAGGTGAAACATCTGGTTGACTGGTGCAGAACCAACAACCTGGTCCTGAACGTCGACAAAACCCAGGAGATCAGCAGCGCATGCACTTTTTGCGTCGGATGAAAAGAGCACAGCTCCCTCCCCCCATTCTCAGCACTTTCTACAGAGGCACTAAAGAGAGCCTACTGACTATCTGCATCTCTGTCTGGACTGGAGCATGCAGTGCCTCAGACTGGAAATCTCTCCAGAGAGTGGTGAGGACGGCGGAAAAGATCATCAGGACTCCTCTTCCTCCTATCCAGGAGATCGCAAAAAGCCGCTGCCTGACCAGGGCTCAGAAAATCTGCAGAGACTCCTTTCACCCCCACCAAGGACTGTATTCACTGCTGGACTCTAGAAAGAGGTCCGCCGCCTCCGTAGCAGAACCTACAGGTTCTGTAACAGCTTCTTCCCTCAGGCCGTAAAACTCTTGAACGCATTATAATAATCCCCTCAATTCCTCCCAAAAATGGATTAACTCGCTGGAATATAAAGACAATATAACATACATCCATAACATGGATGCATATGCAAAAGTGCAATATATTTATCTGTAGAGTAATCTATTTATTTATATATGCACCTTATTGCTTTTTTATCCCGGACTACTATGAGCTAATGCAACGAAATTTCGTTCTTGTCTGTACTGTAAAGTTCAAATTTGAATGACAATAAAAAGTAAGTTTAAGTCTAAGTCTAAGACCCACAACCACTGGCTGAGTAACAACAATATGAATTGGACATTTCTCTGCCAGTTTCTGCATGCCACAGGGATTCTTCTTTTGTGTTTCTGCACCTGCGGTTCCCACACAAGGTTGCAACATTGTTTGTCAACACTGTAACACTGTCTGCTCTCATTTTCTCGCACATTTGACCCTCTGTGTTCTGTGTACCTACACTCTGTCCTCCCCCTGTCGGGGCCTGCTGTGTGTGTGTGTGTGTGTGTGTGTGTGTGTGTGTGTGTGTGTGTGTGTGTGTGTGTGTGTGTGTGTGTGTGTGTGTGCGTGCGTGCGTGTGTGTGTGTGTGTGTGTGTGTGTGTGTGTGTGTGTGTGTGTGTGTGTGTGTGTGTGTGTGTGTGTGTGTGGTACACAGAACATCAATTTCCACACTTCTATTAGCCCTGTCCAGTGGACCCGGACATCTTATATGTAATAGAAATGTGTAGGGGGGGTGTATGGTGTGTGTTCATTAAATATGTATTCTGATATATGTTCTTCACAGAAAATGAGCCAAAGCCAGTGAGTCTCAGTTTGAAAAAAATTCTGTACACAGGAATTGTTTCCAAATTCCTCTGCGTGCTATTGCTAAAACTATTATTGTGGTACCGCTTGGCTGCTGAAGCCGACCCCCTTCCTGGTTATTATAAACTTTTTGTGGCTGCGTGATCCTTTTTTCTGCTTTTGGAGCAATAAAAGACTCTAAACTGTCTTACACTTCGATCTGCCTTTTTGCAAATTGGAACCTTTTTGAAAAAAGTAAAGAAACACCCAACAGTACGCACCTGCCTTCGACATGGGTTTTGCAGAAGACGATCCAGTGGTTAAGGCTTTCACCCATCAAGGAGCGACCGCCGTAGCAGATCACTCTGTGACGTTTGGGATACTCGCCGCTAAGAATCGGTGGGGCAAAGTGGCGCTCAGCAGCGCTTTTCATGCCAGCCTCATTCCCCGCATGAAGGACGAGTTGGCAACCAAAGACGACACGTGATCCTTAGAGGAGCCGATCACATTGGTTTTCCGGCTGGATGGTCAAATTTGGGAACGGACGATGAAACACCGCACTGAGGACGACGACCCCTTGGCGCTACCAACCTTTGAGGTAAGCCGTGTCACCTCCTCCACACGCCGACGCCGTGGCTGTGGCTATGACGACAGTGCTCGATAATACCAGCGAAGAAGTTGCGATGCAGCTGGGAAAGAGCCATTTGGCGTCAGCAGAGAGAGCGCGCAGGGTCACACAATATTCTGTCCGGCCAGGAGGCCACCAACCCCTCATTTAAAATCTGGTGTTCGTGGATCTTTCATCCTCACATCCACCAGTTGGCAGACTACAGATTAAAGGTACCCTCGTCTGGGCTGGGGGCAGTAATGCCTACTTAGGCATTTATTGACTTGGGGGAAGATGATTCATTCTGATGCTTTATCTAGGCTCCATTCATGCCCATCTGAAGGCCCCAAGACAGACGGCATACTTCCACAGTGTGGACATTGTCGGGCTATACGGGTCACCCAGGCACTTAAGGATTTGAATCCTCCTGCAGACTGCACTCCCGGTCTCCTTTATGTTATCCCTGAACTCCGCTCCGAGGTGCTGTGCTGGAGCCACAACTCCAAGGTGACCTGCCATCCAGGACTCAACTGCACACTGTTCTTCATCAATCAATGCTTTTGGTGGCCCTCCATCATGACCGACACAAAGGAGTTTGTTGCAGCAAGCGCAGTGTGCGCACAGAATAAAGCTGTCCACCAAGCACAGCCTGGCGTCCGCCGCCCACTATTAATAATAATAATAATGGATTAGATTTTATATCGCGCTTTTCTATTATTAGATACTCAAAGCGCTCACAGAGAAGTGGGAACTCATCATTCATTCACACCTGGTGGTGGTAAGCTACATTTGTCGCCACAGCTGCCCTGGGGTAGACTGACGGAAGCGAGGCTGCCAGTTTGCGCCTACGGCCCCTGCGACCACCACCTATCATTCATTCATCATTCATTCACCAGTGTGAGCGGCACCGGGGGCAAGGGTGAAGTGTCCTGCCCAAGGACACAACGGCAGCGATTTGGACTACTCATCCCTTACTGGCCCGGTCCCATGTTGCACTGAACTTTGTAACGGGATTGACACTGTCTAAGGGGAACTCAGTCATCCTCACCATAATGGACACATTTTCCAAGATGGTCCACTTCATTGCACGCCCTAAGCTTCCCTCAGCAATGGAGACAGCGCAATCCACGTTTTTCGTCTACATTATAGTCCCTTGGACATTGTTTCTGACCGGGGGCCACAGTTTTCATCTGCTGTCTGGAGGGCCTTTTGCAGGGCACTAGGGTCCACAAGAAGCTTAACATCAGGATATCATCCGCAATCTAATGGCCAAAGGAGAGAACTAATCAGGATCGAGATGGGTCAGTCACCAGCAGCCGACATCCATGCCTCCCATGGATTGAGTATTCCTATAATTCACTCTTTAGCTTGGCCACAGGCCTCTCACCCTTCAGTCAACATATGGGCTCCAGCCTGCCTTTCCTTCGCTAGAAGAGGACATTGTCCTGCCATCAGTGATATACCATCTTCGGCGGGCTCGCCGCACCTGCGTGACACCCGGGCAGCACTATCTCGCACGTCTGAGCGTAATCAGGTGATTGCCAACTCTCATCGCACGCAGACTCCAGACAATCAAGTGGGACATAGAGTTTGGCTGTCCTCCAGGGACCTCCCGATTCCAAGTTCTTTCAAGAAACTAGGCCCATGGTTCATTGGTCCTTTGGTGGTGGAGCAGATCACTAACCCAAATACGGTCAGATTTCAACTACCACCTTCACCCAAGGTCAACCCTGTGTTTAATGTGTCACATATCTGGCGAGAAGCTCCCTACCAAGCATAGGCCTATCAACTGGTATCCTGCATTCACAGTTGTGTGAAGTGAATTATAGTTATATAGCACTTTTCTCTAGAGACTCAAAGCGCTTTACAAAGTGAAAACCATTCAGCTACATTTAAACCAGTGTGGGTTGCACTGTTAGCAGGTGTGTAAAGTGTCTTGCCTAAAGTCACAATGACAGTGGCTACGATGGCGGAAGCGGGGATCAAACCTGGAATCTTCAAGTCCAGTGGTGGTGCTAGTACACGACAAAGTAGTCAAGCGCCATTTCAATAAAAGAAGAAGACTGAGAAGGAGAACAAGAAGAGCTTGCTGCTAAGCTAACAAAGCTAAGCTTGTCCCGGTCCAAAGCAACTGCGCTCCGAAGGCATCTGCTCCCTCACTGCTGCTACTCTCCGCCTATTGGTCCGAAGACAGCAAGAATTCGACTTGGTGAAAAAAACAACATGAGTATGGCTCCCTGCTCTTCGTGCACTGTTCTCATGGATAAGTTGGCCTTACTAGAGAGCTGTGCCCACCAGTTAGAGCAGAGGAATTTTGTAACTCTAGACGCCGCGGACACGTTTGTGAGCGTTAGCTGTAGCGAGCTGACTAGCTCAGTTTGTAGAAGCCTACAAGCCATGGTGAACACGTTGAGACGCATAATAGATTTAGTCCTTTAGCTAGTCCTACACCCCAGTCTACCGGACACCACACCTTAGTCATAGGGGACTCCATCACACGGGACATACAGCTTATTAAACCAGCCATAATTAAGTGTATTCCCAGGGCCATAGCACCTGACATTAAAGCTAGTCTTAGGGAGCACACTCGCAACAGGCCTAGTAAACATGTACAAAAGGCTAATAGCTAAGTGAACATAGTTGTACACGTCGGCTCCAATGACACTCGGATGAGACAGTCAGAGATTACAAAGAGGTACATAGCTCAGGCTTGTTATCGGGCTATAAAGATGTCTCGGCATCGAGTACTTGTCTCTGGCCCCCTGCCTGTGTGAAGCAGAAATGAGAGGTATAGCAGATTAGTCTTGCTTTTAATATCCATATGAATACCCCATCAGACCCTCTGTGCGTGGCGCTCCAGACTATAATTGATAGCTGTGATCTTACACAAATAATAAAAGAACCCACGCATTACAACAAAAATACGATAGACCTAGTCCTTGTCCGGTGTGTCACCACCTCCAAAGATATGGTACTACTGTACACTAAAGTAATGTCTGATCACTAACTTGTAAAATTTGAAGTTCTGACTCATTGTCAACAAGCTACTAATAACCACTACTCTAACAGCCGCAACATGAATGGTGTCACAACTATGACTCTCGCTGGCCTACTGCCTTCAGTAATGGTACCATTCCCAAATTATGTGGGCTCTATCGATAACCTCACTAAGAACTTTAACGATGCCCTACGCAACGCCATTGATAGTATAGCACCGCTAAAGCTAAAAAAGGCCCCTTAAATGTGTACCCCCTGGTTCAATGAAGAAACCAGGGCTCTTAAAATATCATGTAAAAAGCTGTAACGCAAATGGCGTGCGACTAAACTTGAGGTTTTCCAACAAGCATGGAGTGATAGTTTAATAACTTATAAACACACACCTACCTTAGATAAAACAAATTACTACTCCAATCTCATCTGCCTCAATAAGAACGATCCTAAATATTTGTTTAATACAGTAGCATCGCTAACCCAACAAGGTTGATCCACCCACTTGGCTGATGACTATGAATTTCTTTAATAAGAAAATTTAACTCATTAGAAAGGACATTAAAGATAACGCATGCCAGTTCCAACTGGGTTCCGATAACGCAGATACAAATGTATGTACGACGGATATTGCCCTCCAAAATAACCTCGTTATGACGTCCTTGGTCTGGAGCGGCGCTTCCGGGACTGCGGTGACGCAGCGCCGTCCTCGGACCAAATGGAGCTCAATGGCACCAGTTTTCCATCTGGCCCCCACATCAGTTCTCTGCGCTCCACGGTGGAATAACGCAGCGTCTCTTCCTCCATCGCGCGCAGGACCGCCCACGCTCCCTCGTCCAACTTGTCCACTTCGTCCAACCTTCTTGCCGAGAAACGTTTTTGCTGGCGACATCTGTCAGGACTTGGACTTTGGTTTGGTTTGTTTTCCCATGGTGCAAAGCGACTTGACCGGACACGACGTGAAGGTAAGGACATGTTTAATATTTTAACTCAAAAAGCTCAAAAAGGTATAAACAAAAGGCGCTCACAGCGGAGGTAAAAAAACTTGGCTATGAAAACAAAAGGAGCGCATAAAGACGGAGAACAAACTTGACTACTGAAACAAAACTTGCAAACTATGGCATGAATAAAGAAAACTTACTTGGACGAGAAAAGGGCATGAAAAAGAGCAGCATGGATCATAAGGGTGTGTAGAGAGTGTGATGTCGCCAGGCTGACTTCCTGGCAACAATGGGCTTAAATAATAATGACATGATTAGTGAAAACAGGTGCGTGACTCAAAACGTGAAACAGGTGCGTGAAATAACAGGTGAAACTAATGGGTTGCTATGGTGACAAAACAAACAAAAGTGCACAAAGAGTCCAAAAACAAAACCGAACATGACTAAAACAAAACATGATCACACAGACATGACAAACATTTAACAACAAAACATTACACAAAGCAACTCAGTAAAGAATCTTGGTATTGTCTTTGACCCAACTCTTTCATTTGAGTCACACAATAAGAGTGTGTTTTGTCCACCACCGACGCTGAGATCATTATATGCTTTCGTTACGTCTCGTCTCGATTACTTCCCATTGGGTTGAGTTTTTTCTTGCTCTGATGTGGGAACTGAGCCGAGGATGTCGTTGTGGCTTGTGCAGCTCTTTGAAAAATTTGTGATAAAGGTCTATATAAGTAAACTTTGTATGATTGATTGATTGATGATTGAAGTTGTTGGCACAACCACTCTATTAACCAAACCACGCCGCCCCAGTTAAGACCATCTTTGCGGTGCAGTATTTGGTTGGTTGGGAGGGTTATGGTCCAGAGGAGAGTTCATGGATAGCGCCGACGCTTATCCTTGACCCTACTCTCATTACTGATTTTCAGACCCATTTTCCTACTAAACCAGAAAGTCCGCCAAGTTTTGTCCATTGGGGAGGGGGGGGGGTGTATTCTGTTCATTTGCTATCAAAATGTGATAACTCATTCTGGGGTTTTTTCTCCCATTTTGTTAAGACCATTGACTTGCGGCGGAAAACGCTGGTCTAAAGTAAATACAGTAATTAACTCTCCCTTCCTTTTCGCTCTCTGCCTTGTGTCCAATTACCTCTTTAAGAATTCTCTCCTCTGCTCCAACTGTTTGAGGAATAAGATCTTGATTCCCGGCTATAAAAATCCCGATGGGCCCAATTTAGCAGCTAATATAGCCAAATATCATATTTAAGACTTCCAGAGGCCCGCTGGCTTCAACCAGGGCTGTTGCACTTTAAGGCCCTGCAATTACCCCTATATACTGACATTATTTTACATAAACGTTCTTCTCTTTGACCCTAACATCGTCTGCATTCACGCCTATATAAAGCGTGTCCACATTGCTCCTGTTGAAACCTGTCAGCCAATCAACACAATATTTTCTCAGCAAACGAGAACAAGTCCTGTATAGAAGAGCATGTGATAATTAGATTGTGGATGACAAGTGAAGAGTGACCTAAGAGATCACAGAGCGACGTGTTGTAGATTGTAGTGTGTTCCCACATGAAGCTTTTAGTGGCAACACACTTTGACGTGTGGATGACGATCATTCAGAGTGTGAATGCAGCAGAACAACGACACTAGACATAGTCTTGCTACGAACGTTGTCCAGTCTTGCTTGTTTGACTGCAGACGTCATTGTCTACACATAGTTTGTGTAGAAACATCATTACCCAACTTTATCAATGTTGTTAGTAGATGTGGGGATCTTTGTTCAACTCACAATTCAATTATTGGGGTGATTCAACACGATTCTCTTAATATATTATTTGGTGTATAAATTATAATAAAACAGGTTACAAAACCCCGAATCTCTTAATATATTATTTGGCGTATAAATTATAATAAAACAGGTTACAAAACCCCGAATCTCGTAATATATGATTTGGTGTATAAATTATAATTAAACAGGTTACAGGTTACAAAGCTCCTCTTGGCTGCTGATATTTTTACAAAAATCACAGAATGTTGATCAATCTACAAACCCCGTTTCCATATGAGTTGGGAAATTGTGTTAGATGTAAATATAAACGGAATACAATGATTTGCAAATCATTTTCAACCCATATTCAGTTGAATATAATACAAAGACAACATATTTGATGTTCAAACTGATAAACTTTTTTTTTTTGCAAATAATCATTAACTTTAGAATTTGATGCCAGCAACACGTGACAAAGAAGTTGGGAAAGGTGGCAATAAATACTGATAAAGTTGAGGAATGCTCATCAAACACTTATTTGGAACATCCCACAGGTGTGCAGGCTAATTGGGAACAGGTGGGTGCCCTGATTGGGTATAAAAACAGCTTCCCAAAAAATGCTCAGTCTTTCACAAGAAAGGATGGGGTGAGGTTCACCCCTTTGTCCACAACTGCGTGAGCAAATAGTCAAACAGTTTAAGAACAACGTTTCTCAAAGTGCAATTGCAAGAAATTTAGGGATTTCAACATCTACGGTCCATAATATCATCAAAAGGTTCAGAGAATCTGGAGAAATCACTCCACGTAAGCGGCGTGGCCGGAAACCAACATTGAATGACCGTGACCTTCGATCCCTCAGATGGCACTGTATCAAAAACCGACATCAATCTCTAAATGATATCACCACATGGGCTCAGGAACACTTCAGAAAACCACTGTCACTAAATACAGTTTGTCGCTACATCAGTAAGTGCAAGTTAAAGCTCTACTGTGCAAAGCGAAAGCCATTTATCAACAACATCCAGAAACGCCGCCGGCTTCTCTGGGCCTGAGATCATCCAAGATGGACTGATGAAAAGTGGAAAAGTGTTCTGTGGTCTGACGAGTCCACATTTCAAATTGTTTTTGGAAATATTCGACATTGTGTCATCCGGACCAAAGGGGAAGCGAACCATCCAGACTGTTATCGACGCAAAGTTCAAAAGCCAGCATCTGTGATGGTATGGGGGTGCATTAGTGCCCTAGGCATGGGTAACTTACACATCTGTGAAAGCACCATTAATGCTGAAAGGTACATACAGGTTTTGGAACAACATATGCTGCCATCTAAGCGCCATCTTTTTCATGGACGCCCCTGCTTACTTCAGCAAGACAATGCCAAGCCACATTCAGCACGTGTTACAACAGCGTGGCTTCGTAAAAAAGAAGTGCAGGTACTTTCCTGGCCCGCCTGCAGTCCAGACCTGTCTCCCATCGAAAATGTGTGGCGCATTATGAAGCGTAAAATACGACAGCGGAGACCCCGGACTGTTGAACGACTGAAGCTCTACATAAAACAAGAATAGGAAAGAATTCCACTTTCAATGCTTCAACAATTAGTTTCCTCAGTTCCCAATCGTTTATTGAGTGTTGTTAAAAGAAAAGGTGATGTAACACAGTGGTGAACATGCCCTTTCCCAACTACTTTGGCACGTGTTGCAGCCATGAAATTCTAAGTTAATTATTATTTGCAAAAAAAATTAAAAATTTATGAGTTTGAACATCAAATATCTTGTCTTTGTAGTGCATTCAATTGAATATGGTTTGAAAAGGATTTGCAAATCATTGTATTCCGTTTATATTTACATCTAACACAATTTCCCAACTCATATGGAAACGGGGTTTGTAATAAACATTCACTCACTAGGGCCAATTTAGTGTTGCCAATCAACCTATCCCCAGGTGCATGTCTTTGGAGGTGGGAGGAAGCCGGAGTAGCCGGAGGGAACCCACGCAGTCACGGGGAGAACATGCAAACTCCACACAGGAAGACCCGAGCCCGGGGATCCATCCAGGACCCTATTATTGTGAGGCACACGCACTAACCCCTGTTCCATCGTGCCGCACGGTACTAATAATACTAATAATATCAATAATGGTTGTTTAATGTTTTTAATCCAAAAATGTATTATTTAAATTTTTATTTATAAACATTTTTTAAATCGATTCTTGAAAATTATGACTCAATTTAGAATCAAAATGAATAAAAATCGCGATTTGAATGTGAGTTGATTTTACTGAGTACCCCTAGGTCAAGGGTCGGCAACCCGCAGCTCCGGAGCCGCATGCGGCTCTTTGACCACTCTGATGCGGCTTACTGCATACTTGCCGACCCTCCCGATTTTTCCGGGAGACTTCCGGATTTCAGTGCCTCTCCCAGAAAACTCCCGGGGCAAATATTCTCAGATTTTCACCCTGACAACAATAATAAGGGATTGCCGTGATGGCACAGCATTTAACGCCCTCTACAACCTGTACAAACAGCGTGCCAACCCAGTCACATGTTGTATGCAGCTTCTGCTTGCACACGTAAGTGACAGCAAGGCATACTTGGTCAACAGCCATACAGGTTACACTTACGGTAGCCGTATAAAACAACTTTAACACTGTTACAAATATGCGCCACACTGTGAACCCACACCAAACAAGAATGACAAACATATTTCGGGAGAACATCTGCACCATAACACAACATAAACACAACAGAACAAAAACCCGGAATCCCATGCAGCCCTAACTCTTCCAGGCTACATCCCCCCATTCGTGCATCGGTTGAGGTGGGCGGGGTTTGGTGGTAGCGGGGGGTGTATAATGTAGCTCGGAAGAGTTAGGGCTGCATGGGATTCTGGGTATTTGTTCTGTTGTGTTTATGTTGTGTTACGGTGCAGATGTTCTCCCGAAATGTGTTTGTCATTCTTGTTTGGTGTGGGTTCACAGTGTGGCGCATATTTGTAACAGTGTTAAAGTTGTTTATAGGGCTACTGTCAGTGTAACCTGTATGGCTGTTGAACAATATGCCTTGCTGTCACTTACGTGTGCAAGCAGAAGCTGCATACAACATGTGGCTGGGCTGGCACGCTGGGTGTACAGGTTGTAGAGGGCGTTAAATGCTGTACCATCACGGCACGCCCTTATTATTGTTGTTTGGGTGAAAATCAGCAAACATTCCAGAGAATAGTTGCCCTGAAATTCGGGAGTCTCCCGGAAAAATCGGGAGGGTTGGCAAGTATGACGCTGTCAAGCGCCATTCATATAAAACTCGCGGGCCGCACTAACATTACATTTTCATATTAAGGTGCGGGCCGCGTGTTTGAGACCCCTGGTTTATACATAGCACAAAGCAAAAAAAAAACTTTGTATGCAGTGTTATTTCATTTTAAATTTCAAAAGAGTTTTGTAGCTCCCATGGTTTTCTTTAATTTGTGAAACTGGTCAAAATGGCTCTTTGAGTGGTAAAGGTGGTAAAGGTGTTATAACTTTTGAATAAGGTACAAAGGAGGAGAACAATTTAATGTTCTACAATATTTTTCTGGTTAGCTAGTTATGTATGCAAGTAATTTACTGTAATTAATCTGATTTAAAAAATGTCATCGTTTGACAGTACTAATTGTTTGACAGTAGTAAATGGTCTTTTTAAACTTGTGACAAAAGCGCAGATACAAACTGTCTGAAAAATCTTTAAATAGTGAAAATCTGTAAGTAAAACAAGATTCATGATCAATAATGTTCTTCGTAAATTTGTGTCATTACATTTTTCATTGTCGGCACATTTAAAGTGAAAGTAAATAGACTTAGACTTCTTAGACTTCCCTTTTAATGTCATTCAAATTTGAACTTTACAGTACAGATAAGAACGGAATTTCGTTGCATTTGCTCATGGTAGTGCAGGATAAAAGAGCAATAAGGTGCAGATATAAATTAATAGATTACTGTACGGATAAATATATTGCACTGTTGCATATGGTTCCACATTTATGTATGTATGTTATATTGTCTTTATATTCCAGCGAGTTAATCCATTTTGGGGGGGATTGAGAGGATTATTATGATGCGTTCAAGAATCTTATGGCCTGAGGGAAGAAGCTGTTACAGAACCTGGAGGTTCTGCTACGGAGGCTGCGGAACCTCTTTCTAGAGTCCAGCAGTGAAAACAGTCCTTAGTGGGGGTGGGAGGAGTCTCTGCAGTTTTTCTGAGTCCTGGTCAGGCAGCGGCTTTTTGCGATCTCCTGTATAGGAGAAAGAGGAGTTCTGATGATCTTTTCCGCCCTCCTCACCACTCTCTGCAGAGACTTCCAGTCTGAGGCACTGCAGGCTCCAGTCCGGACAAAGATACAGTTGGTCACCAGGCTCTCTGTAGTGCCTCTGTAGAATGTGGTGAGAAAGGGGGGAGGGAGCTGTGCTCTTTTCATCCGACGCAAAAAGTGCATGCGCTGCTGAGCTCTTTTTACAAGAGCTGTGTAGGGACCAGGTCATATTGTCAGTTATCTGCACCATCAGGAACTTGGTGCTGCTTCTGATCTCCACTGTTGTGCCGTTGATGAAGAGTGGAGCATGGCTGGACTGGTGCCTCCTGAAGTCGACAATGATCTCCTTGGTCTTGTCGACGTTCAGGACCAGGTTGTTGGTTCTGCACCAGTCAACCAGATGTTTCACCTCCTCGCTGTAGTCCATGTCGTTGTTGTCATGGATGAGGCCCACTACTGTTGTGTCGTCCGCATACTTCACAATGTGGTTAGTAGTGGACCTGGCGCAGCAGTCATGGGTCATCAATGTGAACAGCAGCGGACTCAGGACGCAGCCCTGGGGGGAGCCAGTGCTCAGAGAGATGGCACTGGAGGTGTTGTTGCACACTCTCACAGACTAACGTCTGTCTGTGAGGAAGTCAAGCAGCCAGTTGCATCGGGGGGTACTGAATCCAAGGGGGGCCAGTTTGCTCACCAAGTGCTGCAAGATGATGGTGTTGAACGCCAAGCTGAAGTCCAGAAACAACATTCACACGTGTGTGTCCTTTCCTACCAGATGTTCTAAGCTCAGGTGGAGTGCAAAGGAGATGGCGTCTTCTGTGGAGCGTTTAGGGCGATAAGCAAACTGGTATGGGTCAAATGTGGGGGGAAGTATGGAGACAATGTATTCCTTTACCAGCCTCTCGAAGCACTTCATTATGATTGGGGTGAGTGCCACGGGGCAATAATCATTGAGGCAATGAACATGGCACCTACTCCATTTTACACAGAAATTAGGCTATTTTCAGGAAGAAGTACGCCATGCCTGTGTACAAAATAAAACAAACAACAAAATAACAACAAATGGCAATCATATGGTTATTGTCAGTATTATCAGAAAACAAAGACTAAAACAAACTACAACCAACGCTAGCAATGGCTATACTGGGGAAAATAAGTAGAGCATGCTTAGCAGCCTAATTTTTTCTCCCATTTTGTTAAGACCATTGACTATCGACGGAAAACTGTACCACTGTACGCACGTGTTTGCAATTATAATTTGTCTCCCTAATAATACCGGTCGATCATTCCTGGTGATCGCAGGTGCATACTGACCAGTGTCACGTGGGTGGGTCGCAGCTGGCTGCGGGGTTGTTCTTCCAATGCAAAAAACGGCTCCGGACGACAGCGTGAAGATGAGCTTGGATTTATTCAACATAAATCACTCAAACTACCATCAAAAAAGCAAACAATAAAGCAAAAAGGCAAGCGTGCCAAAAACACAAATGAAGCTGCTACTGAGCAGAAGCTATGACGTGGACTCTGAAAACTTACTTGTTCAGCAAGGGACATGAACCGATGTGACAAAGACAATGAACGCAGAACGAGTGAACAGAAAGAAAGACTTAAATAACAGACATGATTAATAACAGGTGCGTGACTCAAAACGTGAAACAGGTGCGTGACATGACAGGTGAAAACTAATGAGGGACCATGGAAACCAAACCAAACAAGGAAGTGCAACCAGGAACTAAAAAGAGTCCAAAAAACAAACACATGGCCAAAACAAAAACATGAACAGACATGACAGAACACCCCCCTTACGGACAGATCCCAGATGTCCAAAAAACAAAACACAAAACAGGATCAAGAGTCATGGGAGGGCGGGAGGGGGACATGGCGGTGGGTCGCCAGGCCAAGTGGCCCCGAATCCACCGAGGCATAGTCATGTGGCGGCAGGCGAGGTGGACGACCCGGGAAGGGCCACACCCGTGGCCGACGAGAAGGTGGGCGCACCCGGCGTGGCGGACGACCAGGCAGCGGCCACATCCGTGGCAGACGAGAAGGCAGGCGCTTCGTCGTCGTGGCAGGCGTGGAAGTAGCAGATGACGAAGCTTGGCGTGGTGCGTCGGGCGGCAAAGCTTGTCGTGGCGTGTCCTGGCAGCGTGGGTCCTGGTCTTGGCAGCGTGGGTCCTGGTCCTGGCAGCGTGGGTCCTGGTCCTGGCAGCGTGGGTCCTGGTCCTGGCAGCGTGGGTCTTGGTCCTGGCAGCGTGGGTCTTGGTCTTGGCGTGGGTCTTGGTCTTGGCGTGGGTCTTGGTCTTGGCGTGGGTGGTCTTGGTCTTGGCGTGGGTAGTCTTGGTCTTGGCGTTGGTGGTCTTGGTCTTGGTCTTGGCAAGGGTCTTGGTCTTGGCTGCTTGGAGGGTCTTGGCATGGCGGTGCTTGGTCTTGGCTTGGGGAGTCTTGGCATGGGGGTGCTTGGTCTTGGCAGCGTGGAGCTGGAACCGGAGCTTGGCAGCGTGGAGCCGGTACCGGAGCTTGGCGGCGTGGAGCCGGTACCGGAGCTTGGCCGCGTGGAGCTGGTACTGGAAGCACTGGAGCTTGGCGTGGAGGAACTTGACGTGGTGCAGGTGGCCTAGCTGGGGGTTGCTGCTTGGCAGGCCGAAAGACCGGTGGTGGTGGACGGGCCGGAGGTTGCTGCCTGGCTGGGCGCAGCTGAGTCACCCCACTATTACAGCTCCTGGCCCTAGCCCCCCCCCCCCCCCCCTCAAGGAGCGGATACCAGACGCGCTCCCTGTCTGGAACCGTGTTTTGGGGTGGGTGGAGGGAGGTCAGGAGGGGGGCAGAATCCTCCCCATTAAATTGTCCACAATGTCTATTCACCACCCCCACTTTAGACTGGGTCTGAAAAAATCAAAATTTTGAAAAAAAATTCTCAAAAGGATTATTTTTTGAAACAAAGTCCTTAGTGGGCGGTTGACAGAGGGCATAAATGGAATCTAAAAAAAAATCTTGGTCTCTGACGTCATCACCAGTGGGCGGGATGACGTCATCAGCGCAGGTCTCCTGCGGCGGCGAGGAAGACAGGGCTGGTTGGGGAAACTTGTTGTCCGGAGGAGGATCATGGGGGAACGACGCGCCATGCTGGCGAAAAGAAGCCTTTCTGGCTGGCCTCCATCTTCGCCAGCGCGTCTCCATCACCTCGTCATGGCCCGTCTGCGGAAGAACGTCTGCTGCGTTCATACTGTCACGTGGGTGGGTCGCAGCTGGCTGCGGGGTTGTTCTTCCAATGCAAAAAACGGCTCCGGACGACAGCGTGAAGGTGAGCTTGGATTTATTCAACATAAATCACTCAAACTACCATCAAAAAAGCAAACAATAAAGCAAAAAGGCAAGCGTGCCAAAAACACAAATGAAGCTGCTACTGAGCAGAAGCTATGACGTGGACTCTGAAAACTTACTTGTTCAGCAAGGGACATGAACCGATGTGACAAAGACAATGAACGCAGAACGAGTGAACAGAAAGAAAGACTTAAATAACAGACATGATTAATAACAGGTGCGTGACTCAAAACGTGAAACAGGTGCGTGACATGACAGGTGAAAACTAATGGGTGACCATGGAAACCAAACCAAACAAGGAAGTGCAACCAGGAACTAAAAAGAGTCCAAAAAACAAACACATGGCCAAAACAAAAACATGAACAGACATGACAACCAGACCCAGTTGGATATCCTTCATGCCTGCTATTCCAGGTATTTTTTCCGCGAGCCACGGCGCTCTATTACTAAAACTATGATTGTACTACCGCATGGCTGCTGAAGCCAACCCACTCCCTTGTTATTGTTTTGTTACTGTTTTCTGTAACCCTTTTCTCACACGGCTGTGTGTTCCTTTGTTCTGCTTTTGGAGCAATCAAAGACTCTAAACTGCCTTTGGCATGGATCTCCCTTTTTGCATATCGGAAGCTTTTTGAAAAGAGTAAGGCTACTTCTACACTAAGGTTGTACAGGATATATCCCACCTAACCTTATCCCTGTCCACACTCACACAATTCCATCGTTTAAGATTCCCTCCCCCCTCCGCCGGCCGACGCAACGCGACCTACTACGCATGCGCGGAAAATGCGTATGTGTGACCTAATTTGTAAACAATTTGCTGTGCATTTCTCTTCAGTGGGAAGAGCTGCACTTGACTACATTGTAAATAGTTTGCTGTGCGTTGTGTGCCTTTTACATTTGTTTGCAGTGTTGCTTTGTGTACAAGTTCTTAAATTTAATTAATTTTAACTTATCTGAACAAAATCCAGTGTTGTAGTATTTCAATTAACTGGAATCCAGTGTGCTGGGAGGCCCTATTGCAGTGAATCACACCTGAGCCATATAAATGAATCAAATCTTTAATGAACATGTAAATGTAAACAATGTGATAAAGAACATTTTACAACAATCAATCTAGGGATCTAGATATCTGGTCAGGACACTCCTCACTCTTTTGCCTTCACCTTCATTGTCCATTCGTTTTTGGTGACTTTATATAATCTGGACCTATACGTTGAGTAATCGCTCGACATATGATGGATGTGCAGGCCAAAACAGACAAGGGATACTGGAGATAAAGTAGGGCTGCGACCTGGCCCCATTGTTAAGAAACACTGGTCTAAAGTAAATACAGTAATCAACTCTCCCTTCCTTTTCGCTCTCTGCCTTGTGTCCAATTACCTCTTTAATAATCCTCTCCTCTGCTCCAACTGTTTGAGGAATACAATCTTGATTCCCGGCTATAAAAATCCCAATGGACCCAATTTAGCGGCTAATTTAGCCAAATATCATATTTAAGACTTCCAGAGGCCCGCTGGCTTCAACCAGGGCTGCTGCACTTCAAGGGCCTTGCAATTACCCCTATATACTGACATTATTTTACATAAACGTTCTTCTGTTTGACTCTAACATTGTCTGCATTCACGCCTAAATAAAGTGCGCTAACATTGCTCCTGTTGGAACCTGTCGGCCAATCAACAGGATATTTTCTCAGAAAACAAAACCAAGTCCTGTATAGAAGAGCATGTGATAATTAGATTGTGTATGACAAGTGAAGAGTGACCTAAAAGATCACAGAGCGACGTGTTCTAGATTGTAGTGTGTTCCCACATGAAGCTTTTAGTGGCAACACACTTTGACGTGTGGATGACAATCATTTGGAGTGTGAATGCAGCAGAACAACGACAGAAGAGTCAGTCTTGCTACGAACGTTGTCCAGTCTTGCTCCATGTTTGACTGCAGACGTCATTGTCTATACATAGTTTGTGTAGAAACATCATTACCCAACTTTATCAATGTTGTTAGTAGAAGTGGGGATCTTTGCTCAACTCATCTATTATTTGGTGTATAAATTATAATAAAACAGGTTACAGGTTACAAAGCTCCTCTTGGCTGCTGACTTATACGCTCAGTTTTGGCCTAAAAATTTTTTTTTTTATATTTTTACAAAAATCACAGAATGTTGATCAATCTAATAAAATAAAACATCTTTACAATACTGAGGATGGGAAATTACAAAGCAATTAAGAATACATAAAAATACAATACTAAAAAAAAGAAAACCAAAAATGTATTAAAGCAACGGTATCAATATCCATCGACCCATATTCTCCAGCTTGTCTTCTCTGGGTCGCGGCGGGTACTGGTGCACTCGGGCAGAAGGCAGAGTACACCCTGGACAAGTCGCATACAATATCACAACAAAAGGCAATCATATGGTTCTTGTCAGTACTATCAGAAAACAAAGACTAAAACAAACTACAACCAACGCTAGCAATGGTTATACTGGTGAAAATAAGTAGAGCATGCCTACCGCCCGAGTGCAGCTGAGATAGGCTCCAGCACCCCCGCGACCTTGAACGGGACAAGCGGTAGAAAATGGATTGATGGATGGATGGATGGATGGATGCTTAGCAGCCTAATGTACGCCCAAAACTAAAGAGGAGACATTTTACCAAGGTATGCCTACAGGCTACTGTTTCAAACGTTTCAGATTGCCATTAGTACCCAATATGCAAACACGAATGAGGAATTATCATGTGATTTGGCCAGTGGTGTGCTGTCAGGGCCAGCAAGGCCTTCTCTGCTGGCCTAACATAACCAGAAATCATGATCATAATTAAAGATAAAAGTATTTTTTAATTTACTTTCCCTAAATATGTAAAAGTATTCATATTCTCTTCATGTCATATTATGCACCTTGTTGTTTTTAGGTTAGAGTTTGTATCCAATCAGAATTCAGCTAGCTTATGTTGCCATGCTGTACCAAATCTTCTCCGAGCCTTCAGAATCAACAATGCTGGCGCCGTGCACTGTAAGTGAACGGACACATATATTTGATAGATAGATGCGATAGCCAATCAGATCACGAGTTGTTGTCAGTAAGGCCTTCTAGATGGCCTTCAACGTGACATCTACGCGTCCTGTGATTGGATATCCGGTTTGAGCCGAGGCGATGCTATGCAGATCAGCAGAGCCACACCCGCCCGGGACCGTTAGCGGATGAATTGAATAGAGCTACTTTTTTAACCCACAATGGCCGAAGGAGGCCAACAAGTTGATTTGGTTGCAGATATACTTTCAAGGAGAAGCTCGATCTCGTGAGAGGAGTACGGCCGACCCCCGAGCTAGCTAACCTGTCCCAGGCGGGGAAGGGGTTTGTTCGCCACTTCCCGCCAAGTAACTACGAGCGGTACACCTGGCTTACGGCTTCTGATGGACGCTGCAAATTGTTCTGCTAGGAATGGCTTTTGTTTGCAAAATATGGACTTGGTGTGTGAAGCTACACTGGATTTGCAAACTTAAATTGTTAAACAAAGGCAGCAACGAGACACCAAAGCAAGTCTGCACACTTGCAAGCTACGGTGCTTTTAAAAACGTTCAGGGACACCAGAGTGGACTCACAGCTCAACGAACAGGTGTGCATGGAAAGAGAGTTGCACAATGAAATGGTGAAGAAAAACTGCTTCTGTTGAGCGGTCATTGTCAGCATTAAAGTGAATTAAACCATAAGCAAGAAACACGACTGGACAGACGCGGCTTTCAGCATTGGGCTCCATGTCAATAAAAAATGAGATATTGTTGGAAGTGAAACACACAGACAAGCTGTACAACCAAGTCATTGAGGTCTTTTTGAGGAAAAAAAGTACAATGGATTTTGTGTTGAAATAAGTATTTTGGGGGACACAGCCGTTTTGGTGAGTGCAAACATTGTATAAATTGTTTTCACGTTTAATGTGTTTTTTTCACGTTTAATGTGTTTATGATTTATTTCGTTCAAATCAAATCCATAATAACAAACTAAAATTACAAATATACTAAAAATGGAAGAAATAAATCTTGCTTCTCCTGCAATGTATACTAGTGGATACTGCGATAATACTGTCACCTTTTTGTCATGAAAAAGTGGCTTGAGACATGTTTATTGTGTCGTTGTCACCAAAGTGTGGCCGTCTTGTTAGTGTAAAACTTTTTGGAAAGATCATTTTAAAGACCCTTTTATTTTTAAGTTTTGACAGTAGCCCACCAGATATAATTTCATGACTGATGCGGGTGTTATGTTTGGTGGGGAAGGAGACGACACAGCAACAGGAGTATAGCTCCACAGTTTATTTTGAGCTTGATGATGCGGTGGAGTGTGTATGCTACTGTGTATGTTTGCAGGACTATGTGAAGCGTTACAATGAATATTTACCAGCGGTTGTTGTAAATGCGTGTTGAGTGAGAAGGCAACCAGTCCAGTAGGGCGAGGCAGGTAGGAGAATCCGTGATACAAGCGGGGGTCCATCGGGCTGAGAGGGGCGTCAAGAGGTCCGAGTCCAAAGTGGGGGTCAAGGATCGAGGGAGGTAGTCAGAATCCAGAGGGGTCCAGAGAAGTGAGGCGCACAGCTCACTTCCAAGGCGACGGAGGGAATTCTGGGGAAAACAAGAGAAGCGACAAGGACAAATGAGCACAAGGGCAGAAGGTCACTAGGAGCGAGCAAACAAAGGTGAAGAGCCAGAGACGAAAGCTTACTGTAAGCAGAGAGTACGTTCCAGCGTTGGTTCTCTGGACATGCTGGCTTTTATGGGGAGTGGTGTCATCAGCAGCAGGTGTGTCGATTGATGATTGCGCACAGCTGTGCTGGCGCGCGGCAGCAGAAGTAGAGCGTGTATGGGCGTGTCCTGCGGCGCGTGCTGACAAAAGAGCAGCTGACTGTGCACGCGCCGTAACAGTGCCCCCCTCCTTATGCGAGGCTCCTGACGAGCTACGGGGAGCCTCAGGGTGAGCCCGGTAGAAATCTTCCAACAGTGAGGGGTCCGCAAGGTAGGAGGCCGGTACTCATGATCGGTCCTCTGGTCCATAGCCCTCCCGGTCTACCAGGTACACTACACTCCTAGATCACTAGATCTCCTTGACTGGCCATACTGGGTCACCACTCGCGAGGATCCTAGGAGGAGGGAGGGTAGGGGCAGGGGGTGAAAAGGGGCTTTCTGCTCCTGGTTTGAGCTGTGAAACATGGAACACAGGGTGCCTCTTTAGAGAAGGCGGGAGAGACAGTCTTATAGAGGAAGGATTGACAATAGCCTCCACAGAATATGGCCCGACATAGCGAGGTGCCAATTTCCGGGAGGGTACCTGGAGATGGAGGTCCTTGGCGCGAAACATCACCTGTTGTCCAGGTTGGTATGATGGTGCCGGGATGCGGCGCCTGTTGGCACTATGGCGCATCCTTTCGGAGGCTTTCAAGAGTGCATCCCGGGCGGTCCCCCAAATCTTATGACAGCGTTTGATGTGGGCTCGAGTGGACGGAACTGCTGTTTCTACCTCCTTTTGGAAGAACATAGGAGGCTGATAGCCCAGGGAACATTCAAAGGGAGATATGCCGGTGGCCAAGCTCTTCATAGAGTTATAAGCGTACTCGACCCAAGGTAAATACTTGCTCCAGAAGGCGGGCTGGCGAGCGGCAACACAACGCAACATGGTCTCCACACATTGGTTGGCCCTCTCCGCTTGTCCGTTGCTCTGGGGATGATACCCAGAGGTGAGACTGACCGTAGCCCCAATCCCCTTGCAAAATGACTGCCAAACCCGGGAAGTGAACTGGGGACCACGATCCGAAACGATATCCACCGGGATACCGTGTTGCTTTACAATGTTAACCATGTTACAAAAAAGATCAGTTAGAATAATACATAATGTTGGATATAGAGAACATACAAACCCTTTATTTATTAAGTCAAAAATATTAAAGTTTGGTGATTTGGTAAAATTGCAAACAGCTAAAATGATGTACAAAGCAATCTATAACCTGCTACCAAAGAATGTACAACATTTCTTCTCAATTAAAGAGGAGAAATATAACCTTAGAGGAAAAAATAATTTAAAACATTTATATGCACGTACAACACTTAAAACTTTTAGCATAACAGTATGTGGAATTAAATTATGGAATGGATTAAGTAAATAAGTTAAAAATTGTACTGACATGATCCAGTTTAAGAGGTTGTTTAAATTAATAGTGCTTACAAAGTACAAAGAAGAAGAATTATGAGAAAAACTTCCAACCTTATTGAAAATATTCTTCATCTCAGTATGTTAATAATGACTGAATTAATTAATTACATATTACAAACTGTTTCAGGTCAGTAAATGATTTTATATAATTGTAAATGCTTTGAAGTGGGAAAGGGGTAGGATTAAATAAGCTTTGCTTCTTCCTACTCCTTTTCGGGCATGATGTAAATGAAATGATATGAAATTGTGTGATATATTATGATGTAAATGTGTTCATGTTCGAAATAAACTAAAAGAAAGAAAGAAAGAAAGAAAGAAAATGTGCACTGCAAGGAGGTCATCAGTCTCGGAGGAGGAGGGAAGCTTGGGGAGGGGAACAAAATGTGCAGCCTTCGAGAATCGATCGACAATGGTAAGGATAGTTGTGTTACCGCGGGACACGGGGAAACCCGTCACGAAGTCCAACGCGATGTGGGACCAGGGACGGCCGGGGACAGGTAGTGTGCACAGGAGGCCTGCCGGATGTCTGTGGGAAGCTTTATTGCGGGAGCATATGGTACAAGCGGCGATAAACACACGGGTGTCCGATGCCATAGACGGCCACCACAACCGCCGTCGGATAAAGTATAGAGAGCCTTGAAACCCCGGATGGCAGGAGAAGATGCTGGAATGCCCCCAATCCAGCACCTTAGATCGGAACTCACGGGGAACAAACAGCTTGTTGGGCGGGCCGCCACCTGGTGCCAGATTAGACCGCAGGGCGGTCTTTATCTTTTCCTCCACCTCCCAAGTGACCATGCCCACTATCCGGGCAGGAGGAAGGATGGGTTCCGCCGTAGGCGAACAAGTGGGTTCCTCCGAGAACTGCCGGGAGAGGGCGTCTGCCTTTGTGTTCCTGGAGCCTGGCCTAAACGAGAGCTTATAATTAAAACGGCTGAAAAAATTGGCCCAGCGAGCCTGACGGTCGTTAAGCCTCCTGGCGGTATGAATGTGGAGCAGGTTGCGATGGTCCGTAAAGACCTGAAACTGGTGTTTCGCTTCCTCCAACCAGTGTCTCCACTCCGCCAAGACCTCATGAACAGCTAGTAGCTCTCTGTTACCGGCATCGTAATTCCGTTCAGCTGGAGAGAGGCGCCTAGAAAAGAATGCACAAGGGTGTACAAGGTTGTCCTTACGGGAGCGTTGGGAGAGCACTGCTCCAATCCCAGAATCCGACGCGTCCACCTCCACGATGAAGGAGTTGTCCGTGTCAGGATGGACGAGGACCGGGGCAGAGACAAAACTCCTCTTCAGTCTTCTAAAGGCCTCACTGGCCTCCCTGGTCCACTGAAAAGGAATACTGGTAGAAGTGAGTGTGTGGAGAGGTGCAGCTACCTTGCTGAAATCCCTGATGAAACGTTGATAAAATCCGGCAAATCCCAGGAACCGTCTTAGTTCCGTACGGGTGGTAGGTTGGGGCCACTCCAGTACCGCCTCAATCTTCTTAGGGTTTGCTCTTATGTGGCCCTTCTCAACAACAAAGCCCAAGAATCCCACTGAAGGTGCGTGGAACTCACACTTTTCTGCTTTGACGAACAACCTGTTCTCCAGCAAGCGTTGGAAGACCAGGCAAATGTCGTTGGTGCTCCTGCAGGTTCTGGGAAAAAATCAAAATGTCATCAAGGTACACGACAACGAAATGGTCCAACATGTCTCGTAAAACGTCATTGACGAGGGCCTGGAAAACAGCCAGTGCGTTAGTAAAGCCGAATGGCATCACCCTGTACTCAAAGTGTCCGAGATGGGTGTTGAAGGCCGTCTTCCATTCATCACCCTGTTTGATTCGCACCAGGTGATAGGCATTTCGGAGATCAAGCTTGGTGAAAATAGTGGCAGGAGCAAGGGGCTCAAAAGAGGAGCTCAGCAGAGGTAGGGGATATTTATTCTTGATAGTAATGCAGTTTAATTGTCTGTAGGCAATGCAAGGCCTCAAGGAACCGTCCTTCTTTCCCACGAAGAAGAAGCCTACTGCCACCGGGGACTTGGAGGGGGTGATGATACCTGAGGCAAGGGATTCTGTGATGTAGTCCTTCATGGCCTTTTTTTCCGGTAGAGACAGATTGTAAAGTCTGCCGGAGGGAAGGACAGCGTTGGGAATCAGGTCGATGGCGCAGTCATAAGGTCTATGCGGGGGAAGCGACAGCGCACGTACCTTGTCAAATACTGCTGAAAGGTCATGATAAGCAGCGGGAACACAGGAGAGATCAGTGCGAGGTGAGGTGGGCTTGACCCTGCAGGCTGGGGGAACTGCCGACCTTAGGCAGTTAGCGTGGCAGGCAGCGCTCCATGCAAGGACCTTGCCCGTGGACCAGGATATGTGAGGGTCGTGCTGTCGTAGCCAAGATCGCCCGAGGACAAGTGGGGCAACGGGAGTGTCAAGCACCCAGAGGCTGATGGTCTCGGTGTGATTCCCCGAGAGGGTCAGAGACAGGGGTTCGGTGCGGTGCTTGATGGGCCAGAGGGGATGTCCATCCAGAGCTTGTGCCGGCAGGAAAGTCTCCAGTGGAATGAGGGTTATTCCTGCTTGGCGAGCAAACTCAATAAAACTTTCGTCTGCTCCGGAATCCAGGTAGGCCCCCACGGTCAGAGACCTAGAGCTCCATGATAGGGATGCAGGAAAGAGAATGCCTGGGTCTCTCTTGATTTGGGGAACAGTTGTATGGCTCACCAGGAACCCCCTTGTTGGCGAGCCTGGTCTTTTGGCCTAGTGGGGAAGCTCCGGATTGGGTGACCAGCCAGTCCGCAGTAGAGGCAGAGATGCTGCCTGAATCTCCTTTCCCTTTCTGCCGCCTCCAGGCGTGACCTGCCCAGCTGCATGGGTTCCACAGTTGCTGCTGGCATGTACGGAGGTGTAGGCCGAAACACAGCGGCGTGGTCGGCAGGTCGAAACTTGGGTTTCGGAGGTGAGCTAGCTGGAAAGCTAGCAGAAGCCTGTGCTCTCTCTGCTGCTCTTTCACTGAGTCTTTGGTCAAATAAGAGAGCCAGGTCTATGAGGGCTCGACACGAGGTAGGTCGGTCCCTCAGCAAACCGTCCTTGATTTCTTCACCCAGTCGTCTCCTGAATGCACTCTGGAGCGCCTTGTCTCCCCACTCGCTGTCAGCCGCCAGACTGCGGAACTCCAGGGTGTAGGCCGCAACCGAGCGGGAACCCTGTTGGATGGAGTGCAGTCGTGAAGCAGCATCCCCCCCGTCCACGGGGGGATCGAACACAGCCTGGAACTCTGCTTGAAAAGCAGCATAGTTGGTGCTCAGCCCCAAAGTTTTGTCTACTGCTGCGGTGGCCCACTTGAGAGCCTGTCCAGAGAGCAGTGAAAACCCAAATGCAATCTTCACTCCGTCAGAAGCATAGCGAGATGGTTGGTGCTTAAAAATGAGTTCACACTGAACCAAAAAACCCCGACAAAGTTCAAAGGCCCCCTCAAAGGGACTCGGGCTGGATATCTTGGGTTCCCGGGCGTAGGAGGGGCTCCAGGAGGTGGCGGCTGCCGGAGCACTGGAAGTCGGCACAGGAGCAAGGCTTGGACTAAGGTTTTCCAGTCTAGCCAGCAGGCTAGCGAAGGCGACATCAAGCTTGTTCTGCAGGTTCGAAAAACGAGACTGGTGTTCCTGGATCACAGCGTGCATGGACGAGAGGTCAGGAGCCGTGGGGGGTCGGGGAGGGACGCGGACTTGGGTCTTCTTGTGCCATCTGGTTCCGACATGGCTGGAACGTACTGTTATGTTTGGCGGGGAAGGAGACGACACAGCAACAGGAGTATAGCTCAACATTTTATTTTGAGCTTGATGATGCGATAGAGTGTGTATGCTACTGTGTATGTTTGCAGGACTATGTGAAGCGTTACAATGAATATTTACCAGTGGTTGTTGTAAGTGCGTGTTGAGTGAGAAGGCAACCAGTCCAGTAGGGCGAGGCAGGTAGGAGAATCTGTGATACAAGCGGGGGTTTGTGGGGCTGAGAGGGGCGTCAAGAGGTCCGAGTCCAAAGTGGGGGTCAAGGATCGAGGGAGGCAGTCAGAATCCAGAGGGGTCCAGAGAAGTGAGGCGCACAGCTCACTTCCAAGGCGACGGAGGGAATTCTGGGGAAAACAAGAGAAGCGACAAGGACAAATGAGCACAAGGGCAGAAGGTCACTAGGAGCGAGCAAACAAAGGTGAGAGCCAGAGACGAAAGCTTACTGCAAGCAGAGACTACGTTCCAGCGTTGGTTCTCTGGACACGCTGGCTTTTATGGGGAGTGGTGTCATCAGCAGCAGGTGTGTCAATTGATGATTGCGCACAGCTGTGCTGCCGCGTGGCAGCAGAAGCAGAGCAAGTATGGGCGTGTCCTGCGGCACGTGCTGACAAAAGAGCAGCTGACTGTGCATGCGCCGTAACAGCGGGTTTATCAATTTTCAAATGCGCCAGAGAAAAGCCCATTTTGTACACTGTTGAGGTGATTCAGTGTAAATGTGTTCCTGTATAGTATTTCTACAGCAATGGTCATGTTGTGACATCAATGATGGTATTTTGAGAGGTAATCATTGAAGTCGGACATCACTGAAGGCCTAGGTGGGAAACGCACAGGCCGCCCCTGGATTTGGCTGTCTCTATACGTTTCACATTGTCATGACAGCCGTGCTCAGGTGGGAAACGCACAGGCCGCCACTGGATTTGGCTGTCTCTATACGTTTCACATTGTCATGACAGCCGTGCTCATGTTGGAACCCATTTCCTCAGTGTATCAGCATATTGAGAACGAAATAGGCCCTGACACTACCCATATCTACATACTGTAGGTTATATTTGTCGAAAATATATTTTGCCCTGTCAGTTGGATTTCACATCGACATACAGGCTAACGGGCATATACTGTATTTCCCCCGTTAGCCTGTATGTCGATGTGTCATTGAACGAGCTCGTATGCTAAGCATTACACTAGGAGCTAAGCACCATCACACTAATCATTCATTGCAGGAACATACTAGCTTTGTTAGACAAGATCATAGGCTGTAGTGGACAATATAGTTTACATACAAAATGTCCATTCATATTTATTACAAGTAATAAGAAAATGTATATGCCTGACTTACCTATCAAGGAGGAAATGAGTAAATTTGGCGTCAGAGGAAAAAATATTCTCCGCCTTCAATCGTCTCCATCTTTCAAAGGCATTCCCAATACAAATCCTTGTTTTGTTCCTGGCTTTGTCATGAATAAGTTGAGAATCGTAACGACGCCTTTTAGATTTACTAAGGTCTGAAATGTTTAGTAACTTTACCAGTGGCAGTAGCTAGATGAAGGTGGCGGTGCATAACTGGCAACCTGGATGTGACACACTCACAGACTTTCTAATTGGTCAAACGGTGGAGGGCGGGGAATCGAAATGAAAACAATAACGAGATTCCGGGGCTGTAAATTTAATTTTAAATTGAGCATATCCCGGTTGATCTACTGTTATCAGTTATAGAGGTATTCGAAAAGAACATGATTTATTAATACCTTTTGACATATCAGGGCAATTTAATGATGACTTGACATGACATTTCTACATATGGCAGCTTTAAATATTGTACAGTAAAAAAAGCAACATTTTCCCATTTTGGATTTTAGGATTTTAAACCCAGTGTGTTAATGTATTATGTCAAAATTAAAAGTACAAAAACTGTAAAGTCATTAATCGCCAGTCTACAGCTTCACTGTATTGCGAATTTTCAAAAATATAATTATAAAAAAATTGTATTACGATTCCTTGCCATTTCGTGTTTGACTGCGGCCTATTCATAGTCAAAAATATGCATTTTTTAACCTAAATTAAGCATTTATAAGCATAATAGTGGCTAACTGAATTAAAAGAGACAAATCCTAGGTATTGTGCAACATGCAGTGAAAAAAGAAAAACAAGAGTTCATGAATAATTTATATTTTTTTATTTTTGATCGTGTAGAAAAGTCCCAGGCTGAGTGTGAGCTGTGTGGGAGGGAAGTGTGATGTGTGTTTTTGTGTCTGTGTGTGTGTTTGTGTGTGTGTGTGTTGTTAACTTGATTATTTTCTCACATGACATCTCTCTAACACTGTTTTTTGCCATTGTCGCATCGCTGAGGCAAGAATAGCATCAAGTAAAGAGTATAAAAAGCAAGCGGAGTTGCAGCAGTTCACAGACCAAAAGGCCAATCAGAAGCAGGTTGGGTCTGACAGCATTAGCAAGCTTATCACGCAGCGACCATGGAAATCTTCATCAATTACGCCAATGCACGATGTTCATGATGACTTCAACATATGCAGGCTCTGACGAAAGAAAAGCTTCCTCAAGTAGAAACAGAATATACACACATTTGTTGTCATGGTGACGCTTTTTGAAGTGCTTTCATGTTACAGCAGCCATCTGACATCAGACTCTTGTGCACATGCACTCATCCTTCTTAATCTTGCTGACACTGCAGGGAACCTCTTTAAGAATTAAATATTATACTTTGACGTACAAGTGTATCCTCCACCTATACATCATATGTAGTTCTGAAGAAAGAAAATAAACAAAAAACAAACGTCCCCTGTAGTGGATGCTGGTTCTAGGGATTATAAAATGCATTGTTTCCCCAAAAAAGACCAGGTGTCTTATATATTTTTTGTCTCAAGGTTTAAACATACCAACAAGAGATGCCAAACAACTTTGACCCAAGCGACTCAAGGCTTTTCTACCTTGCACAGACACACATGCACTACAGGCAGAAATATGAAATATGCAAGTTAAGAGGATTATTATGTTAATTGTCTGGAGAGGATGGCGGCGCCTGTGGCAGACCCGCTGGAGTTGAGGGTGGCGCCTACGGAAGACCCACTGGAGATTCGGGTGGCGGCAGCCGGGCTGGGCGGAGCTATGGAGGTGGCGGCCTCAATGCACGGTTAGCTGTTAGTGTAGGTCTCACTGGACGAAGGACAAGAGTTGGTGGTCTTGGTGGACATAGCTGTGCCTCAACAGTGACACAGCTACCAGCCCTAGCCCCCCACTCAGGAGGCGGATACCAGAGGCTGTCACTGGTTGGAGGGAGGAGCTTTTGACCCTTGACTTTAGCGGGAGAAGAAGCCCAGGGTGGGTGGGCTCTGGGAAACCGGAGGGGGGGAAAAGTCTGTTCAAAGCACATCACCTTGTGGGGGCATGTCCCAGCACCCCCACCGCTGACATGCTCTCCTGCGCATTCGGCTGGCCCTGATATGCCTGGACTGCACTGGCTTGCAGCCCAGGACATGAAAAGTTATGTCACATTGTCGTTTGGGTTGCCATATTCACCCATAGTCCTTTTATGACACGCAGGCTCTGCACTCGGCCAAAAATAGTCTATAGGGACCAGACCGCCATCTGGCCCCTACATAAATGTCTCTAGCAGGGGGTATTGCTAAGTCTCTGCCTCGTTTTCAGCCCAAAAAATCCTCTCATATCCCTCGTCGGTGTAATCGTCTGTAAAATCCATCTCAGTGGCCTAGTGGTTAGAGTGTCCGCCCCGAGATCGGTAGGTTGGAGTTCAAATCCCAGCCGAGTCATACCAAAGACTATAAAAATGGGACCCATTACCTCCCTGCTTGGCACTCAGCATCAAGGGTTGGAGTTGGGGGTTAAATCACCAAAATGATTCCCGGGCACGGCGCCGCTGCTGCCCACTGCTCCCCAAGGGGATGGGTCAAATGCAGAGGACAAGTTTCACCACATCTAGTGTGTGTGTGACAATCATTGGTACTTTAATCTTAATCTTTAAAAAATCGTGTGGCCGGGACATTATGTCAGGCAACGCGTCGTGTGAGACGGCGAAGGTTGTTGTGATTTTAATGCAGACTGTGGAGGAGGCAGCGTGCAGGTGAAAAATGTATTAATAACTGAACAAACAAAAGGCGAGAACTAATAAGTGCTCTAAAAGCATAGGGGAAGCTATGCACGGAAAAAGACTAAACTTGACAGACTATAAAGGAAACAAGAACAGAATGGATCAGCAAAGAACTTACAAAGATTGTGGAGCAGACAGCATCTACAAAGTACATCCGTACATGACCTCAGTATGAAGAGAATAATCAAAATACTCAACCAAGAATGGTGTTCTAAACTCAACTTAAATAGTACTAACGACCAACAAAAAACAGGTGCGGGGAAAAGTGATCCGGGGACGAGTGTTTAAGCAGCTACAGAAAAGCACCAACAAAACAGGAACCGCCACCAAAATAAAAGCATGGGACAGGAACTAAAGCCCTAAACACAGGAGAATACTCACAAACTAAAAATTGGGCACAGCCTGGTGCTGTGACAGTCTTATATTCGCCTGAGAACCGTGTCCACTGCAGTGGACAGTTGTGTTTTGCATAAAAGGTTTCTCTTTTCAGAATTAGTAACTAAGACTAAAAAAATGGACCAAAATAAAATGTCCACTGTAGAGGACGCTGGTACTCTGGAGAATAAAATTGTCTATTAGAAAAAATAGACAAGTCATCTTATATTTGTGTTCTTGAGGTTTATACCACCAATAGAGGGCAAACAACTCAGAGATTTTCTTCTTGTCACTCACAGACGGAGGCAGAAAGATGCACATTAGCAATTGAAAGACAAGGAATTACGACGTTAATTGTTTTCAAATTAACATTTTCAAAATGTAATTTTAAAATGTAAATTCCAACATTAGAATTACAGTATATAATGTACATTTCAAAATGTAAATTATTCCCAACTGTTGAATTATTGACTGTTGAGCAGCCATTTTAAAATGTAACATTTAAATTACAATTTAAAAATGTGATTTAAAATAACTCCCATTTCAAAATTAAAATTTTCAATGAAACTAAAATGAGTGTTAAATATCTTAAAATTATTAGATTATGAAATCTGATCCACCGAAATTGTTTTTTTATTTTTATTTTTGTATATCCTCCTGAGCATATATATATATATATATATATATATATATATATATATATATATATATATATATATATATATATATATATATATATATATATATATATATATATATATATATATATATATATATATATATATATATATATATATATATATGCCTCCAGCCCTCCGCCCAGTTGGGTGTTGCAATACAGCACCGTTTTTTCTGAAATGTGTAATCCTGAGAAAAGTAATAGAGCATAAACAAACATCCACTGCAGAAGACACTGGTTCTCAGGAGGATATTAGCTCACTTTTGCATTATTTGTTTTTCTTATTATTTGCATATTGTTCCTTAGAAATGTGTTCCAAATGTGTAATGATGTTGGACACAGCACCCCCTTCAGGTCACCCCCCACGTTTCCAGTTGCATTTAAGTACCAGTAGAGTGGAAAAACAAGTTGACTTTATTTGCTTAATTGGGTTTCATATCCAATTGTACTTACGATCCGCAAAGTATGTGAAAATACCATTTAAACATCACAAAATGCCACAAATTCAGTCAGCCATTTTTAGTATTTTGTTCCAAATACATGCGGCTATTTTCGGAGATTGATGTCAATGGGGGAAGGCTTTTGCACTCTGACCATGTTATCAGATCAGTGATACTGAAACCGCGCAAAAATTAGAAAGACATGCTGTCTATCATTCACAATCCCTATATAAGACATGTACACATATTTTTTTGTTTTGTTTTTGCATTCTAAGTCATAAATAAATAAATACATACAAAATCAGCTAACAATGGAGTGTATGGGGGCTCTCTATTCTACTCACAAAACTCTCTAAATATCCATCCAAAACCCGCAAACAATACTCTATTTACATTTCGTGACCTGAATATTAACCAAATATTAGTAATGTTGTCATTTTAAGCGCTATCACAAAGTCTTTTTAGCATTGATAACCGAGAGCTAACTATAGTTTATGCTGCATTGGACTCAAAGAGAGACCCTAATGTAATTATAAAATGAAACTGAAGATGGCGGTAATGCTGCATATATGGTTGCAAACTGCCGTAAAACTGTAAAGAACAATAAGAAGCTAAGGCAGCACTGCAGCATTGATGTCCTGCTGCTGCCGTTTCTGCTACTGCTGCATTGTGTCTCGGTTTGTCAAAGTTATTCTAGATTATAAATAATGCCTCTCATCTGGATAATAGGAGGATTTAGCCATGAATCTAGAAGTTGTTCATTTGTGACATTCAATTTATACCCGGGGATTAAGGACAAACACACTAAAACAGAAGACAGTGTCAGCAGCAACTTTTTTAACCTTTTGTTGTGGATTAAAATGAATTCTTCATGTAAACGGGAAGGTTCGTTGTGGATTAAAATGAATTCTTCATGTAAACGGGAAGGTATGGACATCCAATCAGTCGTCATCACAGTGAGAGCAGACATTTAACAGTAAGCGATCGTTTTATTATGTTTGTAGTTTGTATTTCTTGTTTAGCACTTAGCAATACTGCTAAACTGGATCTGTTTAGCAACGCTTCTAAAACTTGTCGCTCACTCTCCTCATATTGAGAATCAAAAATACAAGATTCTGGATCACCATTTTTCCCAAAGTAATTGTTATTGGCTCCCACAAAGTCTGCATGATTTGCATTGTTGTTGGTTGGAAAAGGATCTGACGTTCCTACCTCTACGTCGCTCATTATCTCTTAAAATGGCTCGGGAATACTATTTTGATCATATCTATTTACTTGTAAACTTTGCAAGTCTTTCGGTGTCATACAAAACCCCAAACCAGTGAAGTTGGCACGTTGTGTAATTCGTAAATTAAAACAGAATACAATGATTTGCATATCCTTTTCAACCTATATTCAATTGAATAGACTACAAAGACAAGATATTTAATGTTGGAACTGACTTTTTTAAAATAATCATTAGAATATAATGGCAGCAACATATTCAAAAACAATTTGAAATGGGTACTCGTCAGACCACAGAACACTTTTCCAATTTGCATCAGTCCATCTTAGATGAGCTCGGGCGCGGCAAAGCCAGCAGCATTTCTAGGTGTTGTTGATAAATGGCTTTCGCTTTGCATAGTAGAGTTTTAATTTGCACTTACAGATGTAGCCACCAACTGTAGTTATTGACAGTGGTTTTCTGAAGTGTTCCTGAGCCCATGTGGTGATATCTTTTACACACTGATGTCGCTTTATGATGCTATACCGCCTGAGAGATCCAATGTCACGGCTTTGCTGCTTACGTGCAGTGATTTCTCCAGATTCTCTGAACCTTTTGATGATATTACTACTAAGTGGTTAGAGTGTCCGCCCTGAGATCAGTAGGTTGTGAGTTCAAACCCCGGCCGAGTCATACCAAAGACTATAAAAATGGGACCCATTACCTCCCTGTTTGGCACTCAACATCAAGGGTTGGAATTGGGCGTTAAATCACCAAAAATTATTCCCGGGCGCGGCTACAGCTGCTGCCCACCTCCCAGGGGAAAACATGAGAATGGGTCAAATGCAGAGGACAAATTTCACCACACCTAGTGTGTGTGTGACAATCATTGGTACTTTAACTTTAACTTAACTTTATAACGGACTGTAGATGGTGAAATCCCTAAATTCCTTGCAATAGCTGGTTGAGAAATGTTGTTCTTAAACTGTTTGACAATTTGACCCTCGCCCCATCCTTGTTTGTGAATGACTGAGCATTTCATGGAAGCTGCTTTTATACCCAATCATGGCACCCACTTGTTCCCAATTAGCTTGTTCACCTTTCGGATGGTCCAAATAAGTGTTTTATGAGCATTCCTCAACTTTATCAGTCTTTTTTGCCACTTGTGCCAACTTTTTTGAAACACGTTGTAGGCATCAAATTCCAAATGAGCTAATATTTGCTAAAAATAACAAAGTTTACCAGTTTGAACATAGGTTGAAAAGGATTCGCAAATTTGTATTTTGTATATAATAATAGCTTCAATAAAGAAGCAACTTGTTTTTCCACTCTACTGTTACTTTAAAGCACACACATTTCTATGAGAAGACCGGTTTCTGTATGCAACCCCAGACAGCGCCATCTGCTAAATGTGGTGGGGCACTGCCCCTAATGCAGGGTCCTCACTGTTGTTTCAATTTGTTTCTGACTAACTTTTTGTAACATTTGGTCGCCACAGGTGCCGACTCTCACAGCGACGTGAGCTCAGGAAGCGGGAGCGTGCCCTGGGACAGCCGAGAGACCTCCTTAGCGGCGTCCACTGCTGCCTCTTTGGCCTCGTCACTGCCCCTGAGGGACGTGATGGACCCGGAGCACGGAGACGGCAAGCCCACGAGAGACGGAAGCGAGCCGGGCTCGGACGTGTCGCTGGGCAGCGGCTCGTCCTTTGAGGAGCTGGACGTGGCTCAGGAGGACGAGGAAGGGAGGGAGGAGGAGGACAAGGATGCGGAGGAGGAGGTCCCTCAGGCTGGAGACCGAGTAGATGGTGGACTTTTGGAAAAGAAGAAGGAACCTTTGGGAGACGACGGCGAGGAGTAATGATGCGACGATAAGGGATGTTAAGTAAAGAGTTGTGCTTGTCGTCGGTTATCTGTCACGTAATCTTGGCTGTGGAGCCGCCATCTTTTAATTCTCTCCACTTTTATTAATATTTACCTGAAGCCAAGTCCAAATATTAGCAACGATCTGATGACATCCAAAACAAGAGCTGCCACTAAAAAGACAATCTTTGTTTTCTTGTTCTATTCAATATAAATAGCACTATTTAGGATTATGAGTTGTGTTCCTATGTAATGTTTACACCTAAATTATTACATTAACAATGAAGTAAGTGATTTGCGGTGTACGCAAAATGAATTTTCAAATACAAATATCAAACAAGTCAGTAATACCAGAGAGAAAAAAAGTTTTTTTAATTGGGGGACATCCCAATAATGAGACCAATATGTCGCTTAGTTTTCACCAGGACCCTCTCACATGTTCAAAGATACAATATTTATTCAATCCTATCTTTTCTTAATCCTATTTTTTTTTCACTTTTCTTTGACGCACTGCCATCAGAAGAGCCTGCCTGTGTGCACGTCCATTTTGTAGTACAATAATCCTCAAACTTACACAGCCCTCGAAGGATTGCATGTAAGCGAGGTAACGTTAATACATCTATTTGAATTCAACTTCAGTGAGTCATTGGTGTGTAACATAATTGTATTTTTATGAATATTTTTTTTACCAATTTATTCACTGCCACGTAATGGTGACAGTGATTAAATTGTTTAAAAAAAACAGCTCTCGTATTGATGTCACATGAATTGGTCCTAAAGCCCCGTCCTGACACCTTGGAAGCAATGTACAGCACATTGTTGTGAGCGTCTGTTGTAAATAAAGCATTTCTAATCTTCTTTTGAAGAGTGCTTTTCAAATAATGGGGCATTAAGACACAGGAAGATGTCCTGTATTAGCGTATTCATTCACGCTTGAACCATTCAAAAGCTTTCAGCAAGAAAGTTAGCGATGGGTACTGAATTTGGTATTTTTATAGGTACTGACCAAATTCCGTCTGGACTACCGGGTAAAATCAAACAACCATATTTTGTATCCTTTATTGTACATGACATCTTGTCCAGTTGCAGACTCGGCACCGGAACAAACTCTTAGACTTAGATTTAGACAAACTTTTAATGATCCACAAGGAAAACTGTTCCACATAGTAGCTTAGTTACAAAGGTTGGAAAGGATAAGGATGGAAAGGATAATGCACACAAGGGCACAAAAAGGGGGAGAAAACAAAAGGTATAAAGTACACTAAAAATGTACCATAATAGCAATATAAAATATAACATATATGTAATATTTACATGATATATACAGTATATAATATATACTGATATATCATATTAGTATATTATATTATATTATTATATAATATATACAATATATAACAAATCCCAAATACTATGTACAATATTACAGTATATGTAACGGCTACAGCAAAAAAAGGGCAGCATAAAATAAAGAGTAAGTCCAGCAGAAAATATACATTATAAGCAAAGAGAGGTTGCTAACATAGAAGCGGTCAGGTAATAGACAAATATCATCTATTGCTGTATGGCGAGTGATTATACAGCTGGATGGAGTGCGGAATGAAGGAGTTCTTGAATCTTGGAGAGGAAACAGATGTTTTCAGAGCATACTGCCTCTAAGTAATGTTACAATTTTCTATGCCAACAAAGCAAGCATGCCTGATAGAAAGCATTCAAAACTTTTCAAAGTGTGCTCGCCAATGCTAATTGGATATGCCATAGGCATGCTACCAATTAGCATTAGTGATTTTAAATGGCGATTTCAACACCTCCAAATTTGGTCATCAAAACTACATCTTAGATATTGCTGGTGTGTAATAAACACAATACTTACAGTATAAACACTTTGTTGGACTCAACAAAAGACTGGCAGATTCAACTTGACTAGGAAACACACCGTAATCTATACACTACTGCCATCTAATGTCTTTTAATTGCAACTGCATGCAATGTCTACCATGTAATACTTGCAAATGAGGCTTACAAATGTAATACAAAAACAAGATATAACAGCTGGAAGATGCATCATGATCAGTTCACTGTTAAATGTTACATTTGAAAAATATTAGGTTTTATTATCAAACAATTAACATTTATTAACAGACACAAGTACCAAAATCTGTACTGTTGAGTCCTAGTATTGATCCACAGGTACCAGAAATTGGTAATGTATCGGTTCAAATGTGAAAGGTACACATCCCTAAACAATACATATTATCCTAAAGTAGATCGACCTCTGAATGTATTGACTAACCTACATGAAGTCATGAGTGTTGCGTCAAGAGTGCACTTATCGCACAAAGACACTGTTGTATATTTGATGGTCCTGTGATGGGTGATGAGCCAAGGAGACACCAACGAGGAATTGTGGAACAAAAAGCTTTATTTGTTTCAGCGAGCCTCCGACTTGAACTGCAGCTCCAGGAGAACGAGTATGGGCCGGATTACTGTTCTGCTGTCTCTCGGACCACTGTCCTTAAATATCTTTTACACCAAGACAGTTACTCTTTGTTGTTCTAGCTTTTGGGCCGGCCAGTCTGGCCAGTCAATCTTTCCTTGACATTATTCCTCTGATCAGTTTGAGTCGGGTGACCTCCGACCCCTATCCTCTACCCCTATCTGTCGGGGCTTCCTACCAGATGTTGCTAATGTCTTTATTATCTCTCCTAAACTCCAAATCTCCAATGCTGTTGGATCCCGATTTCCTGGGGGCAACAGCCACCACTCTCTGGAGCACTTGTGATGGACATGTGCACTTTTGACCTTAGTAGAATAATCCTCGAAAGGATTCTGTGACCAAATACCAACACATGCTAGTTAACAATGTGGTGGAAGGTCCGAATCTTAAACAGCAACAAAAGTGAATTTAGTACAAACGTTTTATTTACCCATAATCAAAATGGTACAAAGTTGGATTGAATTGTCATGCAAACAGACAACGTCCTCCGGAGACGTTGGATGAATCGAGAATCATGCGAATCATACATAGACGTGGCCATTTACTGTATGTGTTTCCCTCATGTGTCAAGGTCCCGTTGTTTTGGACCTGTTTATTCTGCAACCTCCTTGAATCCTTTAGCCATAACAAACAATCAAAACATTTTGTACAATGGTTAGGCCGACCACTCGTTCAACTATAACCCAGTAACAAGTGAACGTTATGTGAACGTTAGGAGAACATAGTGGCATTGTTCTGGGAACGTTAGTTTGTAACGTTCAAAGAACTTGAGGTTGTGGAGTTCTTGCTTGGTTAGCAGAACGTTAGCCATGAACGTTTGTCTAGAACGTTTAGGGAACTGTTTAGGAACATGCTATTTACGTCTGTTTTTGTGCTATATTGTCAGGACTAACACTCAAACAGAAAATTAAACTCTAATTCTTTCTTAGTGATAATTATAATACAATAGAAATGGAATGCAGTGGTCTTGGTCGTGCGCGTCAGTGTACTCCTGCCCCTTCTTGTTGGTTCTCTTCCTGGAAGTAAATAATTATAGATATTCACAAATACAACAAAGACAGCACTGGAATGCAGATGAATTGAATTCAATTAAAACATGTTATAATTTACTCTTTGTTTACTTGCTCAATGCTCACTGGTCTCACTGTCCCGTTTGCTTGGTTCTTTTCCCTTTCCCTTTCCCTGTTTTCTTCCTCTTCGCTTCCTGCAAGTAGTTATAATCGCAAATTCAACAAAGAACTGGGATCTTAATGAATTCAAATGAAGAATTGGCATAATTACTTCTCATTTACCTGGTCACTCATCTCACTGTCACTCTCACTGTCCGTTTTCTTGGCTTTATCCTTGTTCTTCGCCGTCGCTTCCTGCAAGTATTTATAATTGCAAATTCAACACAGAACTGGGATCTTCATGCATTGAATTAAAAAATTGGCATAATTACTTTATCATTTACCTGGTCACTCATCTCACTGTCTCTTTCCTTTGTACACTTCCCTTTGCCCTTCTTCGCCGTCGCTTCCTGCAAGTATTTATAATTGCAAATTCAACAAAGAACTGGGTTCTTAATGAATTGAATTAAAAAAATTGGCATAATTACTTTATCATTTACCTGGTCACTCATCTCACTGTCACTATCTCTGTTCTTTTGCTTGTTTCTTTTTCTTTTTTTGCCCTCCCTCTTAATTCCTCCTCTTCTCCTGCAAGTAGTTATAATTGCAAATTCAAAAGACATGCAGTGGAACTTCAATAAAATGGAATTCAAAATTGGGATATCTTATCTTCTCCGTACCTCAAACTTTGAACCTCCCTTTCGAAAAGCGGTCAGTTTCAGGACCTCTCCAAGCTCACAATCCACTTCAGCTGTGGTCGTCTGTTTGTAAACACCCCTGCATGCCTCTAGAATCAACAGCACAATTTAGAATTCCCTTTAGAATAAATACCGTAATAATAACAGCTAGATTGACCTTGTGAGCATACATGCAACATATGTTCAAAGATGCAAACCTATTATTAACACTTACTATTTATTATTCTGTAAAAGGGCAAGTCCTCAAACGCCACTTTTCCTGTCTTTCCACGGAGGCCAAGCTGCTCCAGGACTTTGTTTGTGGCAATTTTCCTCAGCATTGTCCTCACCGTGTCTGCCAAATTCTGCCCACCAAGAGCAGTACGAGCTTTCACCTATACAAATAAAAAAGCGGTTATTCATCCTCTGCTCAAAAGACCTAACCTCGATCCTGACCTCATGGTAAACTACCGACCGGTCTCCCACCTTCCGTTTATTTCCAAAATTCTCGAAAAAACTGTTGCACAGCAGCTAAATGAACACTTAGTGACTAACAATCTCTGTGAACCTTTTCAATCCGGTTTCAGGGCAAATCACTCTACGGAGACAGCCCTCGCAAAAATGACTAATGATCTATTGCTAACGATGGATTCTGATGCGTCATCTATGTTGCTGCTTCTTGATCTTAGCGCCGCTTTCGATACCGTCGATCATAATATTTTATTAGAGCGTATCAAAACACGTATTGGTATGTCAGACTTAGCCTTGTCTTGGTTTAACTCTTATCTTACTGACAGGATGCAGTGCGTCACCCATAACAATGTGACCTCGGACTATGTCAAGGTAACGTGCGGAGTTCCCCAGGGTTCGGTTCTTGGCCCTGCACTCTTTAGTATTTACATGCTGCCGCTGGGTGACATCATACGCAAGTACGGTGTTAGCTTTCACTGTTATGCTGATGACACTCAACTCTACATGCCCCTAAAGCTGACCAACACGCCGGACTGTAGTCAGCTGGAGGCGTGTCTTAATGAAATTAAACAATGGATGTCCGCTAACTTTTTGCAACTCAACGCTAAGAAAACGGAAATGCTGATTATCGGTCCTGCTAGACACCAACATCTATTTAATAATACCACCTTAACATTTGACAACCAAACAATTAAACAAGGAGACTCGGTAAAGAATCTGGGTATTATCTTCGACCCAACTCTCTCGTTTGAGTCACACATTAAGAGTGTTACTAAAACGGCCTTCTTTCATCTCCGTAATATCGCTAAAATTCGTTCCATCTTGTCCACTAGCGACGCTGAGATCATTATTCATGCGTTCGTTACGTCTCGTCTCGATTACTGTAACGTATTATTTTCGGGCCTCCCTATGTCTAGCATTAAAAGATTACAGTTGGTACAAAATGCGGCTGCAAGGCTTTTGACAAAAACAAGAAAGTTTGATCATATTACGCCTATACTGGCTCACTTGCACTGGCTTCCTGTGCACTTAAGATGCGACTTTAAGGTTTTACTACTTACGTATAAAATATTACACGGTTTAGCTCCAGCCTATCTCGCCGATTGTATTGTACCATATGTCCCGACAAGAAATCTGCGTTCAAAGAACTCCGGCTTATTAGTGATTCCCAGAGCCAAAAAAAAGTCTGCGGGCTATAGAGCGTTTTCTATTCGGGCTCCAGTACTCTGGAATGCCCTCCCGGTAACAGTTAGAGATGCTACCTCAGTAGAAGCATTTAAGTCCCATCTTAAAACTCATTTGTATAATCTAGCCTTTAAATAGACCCCCCCTTTTTTAGACCAGTTGATCTGCCGTTTCTTTTCTTCTCTCCTCTTCTCCCCTGTCCCTTGCGAGGGGGAGTTGCATAGGTCCGGTGGCCATGGATGAAGTGCTGGCTGTCCAGAGCCGGGACCCCGGGTGGACCACTAGCCTGTGCATCGGTTGGGGACATCTCTGCGCTGCTGACCCGTCTCCGCTCGGGATGGTTTCCTGTTGGCCCCGCTGTGGACTGGACTCCCGCTGATGTGTTGGATCCACTGTGGACTGGACTTTCACAATGTTATGTCAGACCCACTCGACATCCGTTGCTTTCGGTCTCCCCTAGAGGGGGGGGGGTTACCCACATATGCGGTCCTCTCCAAGGTTTCTCATAGTCATTCACCGACGTCCCACTGGGGTGAGTTTTTCCTTGCCCGTATGTGGGCTCTGTACCGAGGATGTCGTTGTGGCTTGTACAGCCCTTTGAGACACTTGTGATTTAGGGCTATATAAATAAACATTGATTGATTGATGATAAACAACAATATTGTACTTGATTAGAACATGTTTTTTGATAACTGAGCAAGATAATTTTGCAGTGGGGAATTAAAACTAATTACCAGCTGCTTTCTGAGCAGAAGATCAGTGTCGAGCCGTTCACAGAAGGCCTTAAGCTGCTCAAGAGTCTCGAAAGGTGTAAAATGGTCTGAAATTAATCATGTAGGTTGGAAATTGTTATACAAAAACGTGCTTCGTATTTCACTCTATCTACACTCTTAAAACGAATGTGTTGGAAATAACACAATTTGTGTTGTTTTTTTACACATCTCCATGTCCAGAGGGGGACAACTCAATTTTTGTTAATTTTAACACATTAACTTTGTTACTTATATTAACACAGTAAATGTGTAGGTTTTAGTAACACATGTTTGTGTTACTTACTCAAAATCAACACATTTTGTGTATATTGGCAACACGTGTTTGTTTGTGTGTGTGTGTTTGTGCATGCTATGCTATATAAAAAACAACATAATTGAAATTTAATTGGCATTTAATTCAATAATTCCTTCTATTCATTACATTTACTTTTACCATTTACAAGTCACAACATTTAGGAAATAAGTCTGTATCTGTCAGTAAGTGCAATTCAGAATCTCTCAGCTCATATACATCAAGTGGCAAAGCATCAGTTGCATCTTTCAGATTAATCACTTGAAATTAATTTGTCTTTTTAATGACATAAGTGTGAAGGTGGTCATCAAAATACTTAACAGTGAGAACTCTCAACAAAATGAACACCTCATCACGGTCAGAAAAGGGAACAATATACACTGTCTCTCCAAAGATATGTTTGTTGTCCAGATCACATTTTAAGGAAACCACACAACCAGGTCTGTAGCAATGACCAAATATAGACACACAACTGGCCACACTTATCATACTCAAAATGTTTAAATCATGTCCACAGGCTGCCATTTTTTCAATCAACAACTCATACTTTACCAAACAGGCAAGGTTACAAACCCAATACAACTTGAAAAGTTTGTCCAGACTGCAGGTGAGACCCTCTTCCTGGAGTGGAATGACTACGTAGTCATTGGCAGCCACGATGACATATTGTGTTGATGTTGTGCTGGGATGTCCAATGCTCACCAGACGAGGTTGCATCACTGGAGCAGGGTCAGTGGTTTGTAGGAGGTAATGGAAGTTTGTTCCTGGCTAAAACGCACAGTGTATGCAACACATTTTATTACATCATGCACACAGATGATCTTTACAAGTTATGAATAATTTACTTATTAAGATATCTCACTTGTTTTATACTCTTATCACAAATTAAGATATTCTTACTTGTTTAATGTCCAACATGTTGGACAAGGCTGATTTGATGCTGCATTTTGTCCATTCCTTAGATCTTCCTCCTGCCTGGACCAGCTTGCACCCACTCAATCCAAACTGGTCTTCTTCACACACACCGCCCCCTGGTCCAAGGGACCTCAACTTGAATGGCTGGCCAAGAAAAAAGGTCTCAGTATTCATTACAATATGTACAAGCAGCATCTCATGTTCGTCCTTCGTTTTCGAAGATGACCAGGTGACTTCACGTTGATTTGTGTGTGCGAAGATGGCTGATGAGGCCAATCGTTGCGCGGAATGTCTCTGGTCTTGCGGAGCTGTCGCTTCTGTTCGGCTTCATGGATGCGTTTTTCCTCGAAGTCTGCTACACCATGCCAGACTGCACAGCGCCAGTTTGAACGGTGTTGGGCATCGGCTTCCCAGGTCTCTGGGTCCAGACCACAGCCCTTGAGACTGGCCTTTAGGGTGTCCTTAAAGCGTTTTCCGCTGTCCGCCGCATGAGCGCTTTCCATGGTGCAGTTCACCGTACAGGAGCATTTTTGGTAGGCGTTCATCTGACATGCGGCAGACATGGCCAGCCCATCTCAGCTGGGAACGCTTGAGGATGGCATAGATGCTCTCCATCTCAGCCCTGTGGAGGACCTCAGTGTCTGGGATCTTGTCCTGCCACCTGATGTTGAGCAGCCTCCTGAGGGATCTCATGTGGAAGGCGTTAAGCTGTTTAGCATGCCGGCTGTATACAGTCCAGGTCTCACAGGCATACAGCAGGGCGGGTAGGACAACAGCACGGTAGACCTTAAGTTTGGTCCGTAGGCTAAGCCCTCTGCGCTCCCAGACAGAACTGTGGAGTCGGCCAAATGCAGCACTTCCATGCGCTATCCTATGCATGACCTCCTCGTCGATGTTCCCCACGTGTGACAAGGTGCTACCCAGGTAGACACATTTTTCAGCAGCTTTGAGGTCTTCACCATTTACGCTGACGAGGGGCTCAGTGTACGGGTCTCCAGGAGCAGGTTGATGCATAACCTCTGTTTTCTTTGTACTGATGGTGAGTCCAAAGTCCGAGCATGCTGTGGCAAAGTTGTTCATGCTCAGTTGCATTTCCAGCTCGTTGGAAGCATTCAGGGCACAGTCATCCACAAAGAGGAAGTCGTGAACCTTGGTGGTCTGTATTTTTGTCTTTGCCTGGAGTCTTCGCAGATTAAACAGCTTGCCATCAGTGCGGTAGCGCAGGTCTATCCCCATGTCCCCAGACCGGAAAGCATCTGTCAGCATGGCTGAGAACATCATACTGAACAGAGTGGGTGCCAGAACACAGCCTTGTTTGACTCCATTTTCCACATGGAAAGGCTCAGATGATGCGCCGTTGTCCTGGACTTGTGCCTGCATTCCATCATGGAATTCACGGACCATGTTTATGAAGATGTTAGAGCAGCCACACTTGGCCATGATCTTCCAGAGGCCCTCTCCGCTGACAGTGTCGAAGGCCTTCGTCAGATCTACAAAGGTGGAGTATAGAGTGACGTTCTGTTCTCGGCACTTCTCTTGGAGTTGGCGAGCGGCGAAGATCATGTCGACTGTACCACAACCCTGCCTGAATCCGCTTTGGCTCTCCGGTAGGAGGTCTTCGTGTTCAAGATGTTCCGTCAGGCGGTTTAGCAGAATTCTGGCCAGGATCTTTCCTGCTACAGACAGCAGAGCAATGCCGCGGTGGTTGTTGCAGTCCTGCCTGCTGCCCTTGCATTTGTATAGATGGACGATGGAGGCATCTTTGAACTCCTGTGGCAGCTTCCCTTGGTTCCACGTGGTGCAGAATAGGTCTAACAGTTTTTTGGTCAGAGGTGGTCCACCAGCTGTGTAGATTTCTGCTGGAATTGCATCAGCACCAGGTGCCCTGCCATTCGGAAGTCCTCTGATGGCTTTGATGACCTCAGCTTCCGTTGGTGGTTCGTCAAGGGAGGTGTTGACAGGGACTTGAGGGAGGCATGCAATGGCTTCATCATTAATGGCCGAGGGGCGGTTGAGAACACCGTGGAAGTGCTCAGCCCTGCGCTCAAGTATCTTCTCTCTGTCTGTGACCAGTGTGCTGCCATCAGCACTGAGGAGGGGAGGAGATCCTGATGTTGTGGGCCCGTAGATGGCCTTAAGGGTGCTGTAGAACTTATTGTTGTCATTCTGGTCTGCATAGGACTGGATCTCGTCAGATTTTCGGCAGAGCCAGTCGTCCTGCATTCGACGCAGCTCCCGCTGGATGGTTGCTTTGATGTTCCTGAGGGCAGACTGTTTTTGAGAGGATGTTGGATCACTGAGGTGGGCTTTGTGCAGACGATGTTTCTCCTGGAGAAGATCTCTGATGTGATCATCGTTCCCATCAAACCAGTCCTGTTGCCTGCGGGCTGTAGGTCCTACTGCATTGAGAGCAGCAGTGTAGACGGTGTATCTGAACGCAGCCCAGTCCTCCTTGAGGTTCCCTGAGGGTTTCAGGTCCTGCAGTTTGCTGGTGAGCTCTTCAGTCAGGGATTGCTTGACAGAGGCATTGGTGAGCCTGGAAACGTTCAAGCGCTTCGGAAGTTTGGAACCTTGAGGCCTTCTGGGAGGATGGATCTTGATGTTCAGCTTAGACACAAGGAGCCTATGGTCAGTCCAGCAACCTGCACCGCACACCGCCTTTGTAACCCTGACATCCTGTCTGTCCCTTTGCCTCACGATGACATAGTCCAATAGGTGCCAGTGTCTTGAGCGGGGATGCATCCATAAGGTCCTGTTGCGCTTTGGGAGGCTGAAAACTGAGTTGCTGATTACGAGGTCATGTGCCGCACAGGTCTCCAGCAGAAGGGTGCCATTGCTGTTACAGCTGCCCATGCCATGTTTGCAGAGAACTCCTTCCCATGACTTGTGATCAGTGCCGACCCTGGCATTGAAGTCACCGAGGATGATGAGCTTGTCTGCCCTGGGCACTGCCGCGATGGTAGTGTGGGCATAGGCACTGATGAGTGTGGCAAAATGTTTTCCTGGAAGAAGCAGGCGCAGCGTCATCAGGCGGTCACTGACGCCTTTGAGAAGTGCAGCCAGCTTACTGACCAAGTTGGATTTAATGGCAAAGCAAACTCCTGCCTCACGCCGCTCTGCTTAAGTGCGGCCTATCCAGAAGAATGTATAGCCAGCACCAGTCTCTGTACACTGTCCCTCTCCAGCTAGACGTGTCTCGCTGAGAGCAGCGATCGGGATGTCGTACCGGTCCAGCTCTCTGGCGATCAGGGCAGTTCTCCTCTCAGGTCTTGATAGGTCACCAGCCCTATCAAGAAGTGTGCGCACATTCCATGCACCAAGGGTGATCGGTGTCACCTTTTTCTTTTTTCCTTGTTTCTTACAGCTGGTAATGGGACTCCTGCCAGCTGCGGCTAGCTGGCCAGGAAGAGGTGAGGCAGGCAATTTTTGGGGCACCTTTTCTAGCCCGTTCCTCATGCCAGGAGGTAGGCAGTGCATACCTAAAGAGGGCTGCCTAGTCGCTCGGGGGGCTGCCGAAGTCCAGTGCTGCCTCAGTCATTGGACAGCGACCCTATGGCCCGAGCCGCCTGCGTGCGAGTTTGTGACTATGGCTTCCAGTGAAGTTCACACCTGCCACTTGAACACGTGCCCGACGCCGCAGGACTTGGGTGAGGGTGGGGGAGATTGCGGGGGTTGTGTGTGTGTGTGAAGTCATGACTTGCGCGGTGCATTGGATTTAAGTGAGGGTGGGTTGCGCAGCGCCGACCTCACTCTCTCGCCTGAGTCCACCTGTATCTAGTGGCAAGACAGAGTCGAGACGGCTGGAGATGGATCCAGGTGCAATGGATGGCCTGGACACATTATAGCATAACACATCCAGCCCGTAGCGTTCCACAGAGCCTGCTGGTGTCGCCATTCAGCCCCTTGAACCTCTGAGGGTTTCTTCCGCGCAGTCAGCCGAGAACCAGCGTTCTATCCCAGTGTGCTGGCTAGGCTAGGCACCACAGGAAGTGCCATACAGGCATGCAGGAGGACCAGGACTATCAGTAGGGATATTTCCTTAGCTAGAGGACCCTTGCTGAGATAAGGTGCTACCTCTCTACAGCCTGCGGTTGTAGTTTAACGTCATACCCAGGACCAAGCATACCCAGGACCAAGCAGCATCTACTAAGACACCCTCAGCAAACTCCACAAACACATGGATACTATCTCCCACGATTTCACTGTTGATAAATGCAATCATGTTCTATCCTTTTTCAATGATAAAATCAGCACAATCCATGACCATCCGGTCACCTCCTCACGCCCCCCGGACCTGAACCTGTGCCCTTTCTCTTTATTTCTAAGCACCACCACATCTGACCTGTCCTCCACAGTTTTAGGAATTAAATCTTCAACCTGCAACCTGGACTCACTCCCCACCACCATTCTAAAGAGCTGCCTCCCCATTATCTCCTCACTCATCACTAAAACAGTTAACGCTTCTGATCACGTTCCCTCTCACCAAAAACTTGCTGCAGTCGCACCTATACTCTAAAAACCTGGCCTCAGCCCTGACTCCCCCATCAACTACCGGCCCATCTACAACCTTCCTTTTCTGCCAAAAGTTCTAGAAAAAGTCAGAGCCAAGCAACTCACTGACTACCTGGACTCTAATGACCTCTTTGAACAGTTCCAGCCTGGTTTCCCCTCAAAACACAGCACTGAGACTGCCGTCATGAAAGTGACCAAAGACCTTCTGTTATCCTCTGACACCAGATCTTTCAACATCATTATCCTCCTTGACCTCAGTGCTGCCTTCGATACCATTAATCATTCCATACTAATTTCACGCCTCAAATCCATCCTTGGCATTACTGGCACTGCCCTCTCCTGGTTCCAGTCCTATCTCTCTGACAGACACCAATTCATTTCCATAAACAACTGCAGATTACCACAGCTGTGGTAATCTGAAATTCATTGCTCAATTATGTTTTGTCTGTACACCTGTTCACTCTCTCTCTCGTCCACAGTGTGGGGTGCAGCTGGCGCGAGGCAGCAGCACACACCTGAGGACAATTAAGTGGCAGCCTATTTAACCTGGCTGCTGACAACATGTGAGCGCCGGAACTTTGTCACTGCTTGCAACCGTCGCATATGTTGTTGGTCTTGCCAGAGAACTCTCTAGTTCGTCGTGTGCCATTCTTCTCACGTTTGCCTGTATTATTCCTAGCCTTGTCTAGCGTTTTTATTTTGTACTTTGTTTTTTTCTATTTACTTATTTCATGAAGTATTTTTCCTAGCCTTGTCTAGCGTTTTTATTTTGTACATTGTTTTTCTATTTACTTCTTTCATGAAGTATTTTTCCTAGCCTTGTCTAGCGCTTTTAGTTTTGTGTATGTTTTTTCTCTTAGTAGTTTTTTACATGGTGTGTTTTTTGAGTTCACCACCATCGCCTTTGTTTTGCTACTTTGTGCTTCCTGCTAAATAAAAGGAAGAACAATTGTACACACAATACGTCTCTGCATCCTTGGGATCCACCTCACCAATTCCTAACAGAAAAGTTCCGGCCATACTATGGAACCCGCAGAGACAGATTCCTGGAGAAGAGCATTGCATGGCCAGGCACAACGGTTCAACCAGCAGGGGGACCAGCTAGACCACCTGAACCAGGGTCTACAATGACTGTCGGAGCGTCAAGATGCCATGTTGGAACGAGTCAACATGCTGCTAGCCACCGTAGTACCCACCTGGAGCACCGTGCCTGACCAAGCATCAGCCCAGCCTACACAACCCGCTACTACCGGCAACATACGGCTGTCCCGACCCGAACGTTTTTCCGGAGAAAGGGAAGACGTAAGACAATTTTTGACGCAATGTGAGCTACATTTTAAGCTAAACGCATCCGCTTTCACCTCAGAGCGGGCAAAGGTAGCGTTCGTTATCTCTCACCTGTCTGGCCATGCGGGCACCTGGGCGACTGCTGAATGGAACCGTCAGACCGCCTCTAGCTCCACATATGCAAACTTTTCCAAATCCCTGAGGCAGATCTTCCAGCGACGACTCCCAGGTAGAGGGCAGCAAGGTCCCTTTTCAGGCTGCAACAAGGCTCACGACGGGTCGCGGATTACGCGATCAAGTTCCGCACCATGGCCGCCGACAGTGACTGGGGTCCCTCTGCGCTGTTGGACGCTTTCTTCCTGGGGCTCGCGGACGAGATTTGTCACATGATGATCCCGCTGTCACTTCCGACTAATTTGGACGATCTCATCGAGCTGGCGGTGCAGATCGACTTCCGCCTATTGGAGGAGAGGAGGGATCGACGTGGGAGACAAGCCCCACCTAGCAGCCAATCAGCGCCTGCAAGACCTGCCATCTGCAAGACGGAGCCACTCGTTCCCGAAGACACCTCTCCTACGTGGCAGATAGACGAGCCGATGCAACTGGGAGGTCGCCGACTCACCACCGCCGAGAGGGAGCGCCGCCTTCGCCTCCAACTCTGCCTATATTGTGGGGCCGCTGATCATCTCATCTCCTGCTGCAAGGTACTGCTGCGTCCTGCCGCACAGCCACGCATGCGCCCTCACTCGCCAGAGGACACGTCCACCAGAGGTCGCCGTTCTCCTTCGTTGGCAGCAAGCAGAATGCAGCTTAAAGGTACTCTTTCCTGGCCTAACCGACAAATAGACATTCGCGCTCTCATTGACTCCGGAGCAGATGATAACTTTTTGGATTTTGAGTTCATGAGACTTCAAAAGATTCCAGTTGTAAAACTGTATGTACCCAAAAGGGTGTATTCTCTAGACGGGCGCCTATTAGCCAGCATTACCCACCAGACCCATCCGCTCAACCTGCGCTTGTCTGGTAATCATTGTGAGACAATACCTTTTTTTATTGTGCCATCTCGGTCCGCGCCCGTCATTCTGGGGTTAACCTGGTTACATAAGCATAACCCGCACATTGATTGGCCTCGTTCGGCCATTATTAATTGGAGTGTGACCTGCCACACACATTGTCTTCGTTCTGCCGCAGGTTCTCACACACCACCACCTACCTCCCTAATAGAGGACATAGATTTGACAAACGTGCCCGCTAACTACCATGACTTAAGAGCGGTGTTTAGCAAGGATTGTGCACTATCTCTTCCCCCCCACCGACCCTACGATTGTGGCATCGATTTGCTAGCCGGAGCGGCTTTACCATCGACCCGTATGTACAAAGTGTCAAACACCGAACTCAAAGCACTAGAAGAATACAGGTATATAAACACATCAATAGCTGCGGGTCTCATTCGCCCTTCGACCTCTCCTGTAGCCGCGGGATTTTTTTGTTGTTGAAAAGAAGGACAAGTCCCTACGGCCTTGTATAGACTACCGCGCTCTTAACCAGATTACTATCAAGAATAAGTATCCACTTCCACTCCTCGATTCTGCATTTACGCCCTTACAGTCAGCAAACTGTTTTACTAAACTCGATCTACCCAACGCTTACCATCTAGTTCGCATCCGAGAGGGGGACGAATGGAAGACCGCATTCAACACCTCTCTCTGACATTTTGAGTATTTAGTCATGCCTTTTGGACTCACTAATGCACCTGCCGTGTTTCAGGGTTTCATTAAATACATTTTTCGGGACATGACAGGTCGGTTTCTTTTCGTTTACCTGGACGATATATTAATTTATTCTTCGACATTTGACGAACATGTGCAGCAGGTTCGGTTAGTCCTTCAACGATTGCTCGAAAATAAACTGTTCGTCAAGGCGGAAAAATGCGAGTTTCATTCATCCTCCATTCCCTTCTTAGGTTTTATCGTAGAGGAGGGTAAAAAAAAGCAGTGGTAGACTGGCCCACTCCGGTTTCCAAGAAGCACCTTCAGAGATTCTTGGGCTTCTCTAATTTTTATCGGCGATTTATTCGTAATTTTAGTCGTGTCGCTGAGCCACTTACGAGGCTAATATCTACTAAGGTTCCGTTTGAATGGACACCCGAAGCCAATTCCTCGTTCTTGAGGTTGAAGAAATTGTTTACTTCAGCTCCTGTTCTTTGTTACCCTGACCGTTCTCTCCAATTTTTTGTTGAGGTGGACGCTTCTGATTCAGTCGTAGGGGCCGACCAAAAGTTGCACCCCTGCGCTTTCTTCTCTCGTCGCCTATCCCCTGCGGAAAGAAATTACGACATTGGCAACAGGGAGCTTCTGGCGGTCATCTTGGCCCTTCAGGAGTGGAGACATTGGCTGGAAGGGGCAGAGCTACCATTCATCATCTACACGGACCACAAGAACTTGTCCTACTTAAGGACCGCACAGAGACTGAACCCCCGCCAGGCCAGGTGGGCACTGTTTCTAACCCGTTTTCATTTTATCATCACCTTACGACCTGGTTCTCAGAATGGGAAGCCTGATGCCCTGTCCCGTCTCTACTCACCGTCTTTGTTCCCCATACCCACATCATTGGGGGACCCCAGTGGGACATCGAGCGGCAAGTCTTGGAGGCCCAGAAATCGGACACATCTCCTCGAGGCTGTCCACCAAGTCGGTTGTTTGTGAATTCTCGGCTCCGTTCCAGCGTTCGGGATTGGGCACATGGGTCGAAGATCGCTTGCCATCCAGGTTTTCGTCGCACCTGTTTTGTCCTCTCCCAGCGTTTTTGGTGGCCATCCATTCTGGCAGATACAAAGGCTTTTGTGGCAGCATGTCGGATCTGTGCCCGGAACAAGGCATCCCACCAGGCTCATGCAGGACTGTTACACCCATTACCCATCCTTTCCCGCCCATGGTCACACATTGCCGTGGACTTTGTCACGGGGCTGCCCCCCTCCGAGGGAAAAGACACTGTCTTGACCATTGTGGATCAGTTCTCGAAGATGGCCCACTTCGTGGCCCTCCCCAAGCTGCCTTCTGCTCTTGAAACAGCCCAACTATTGGTGCTCCACGCTTTCTCGTCCACAGTGTGGGGTGCAGCTGGCGCGAGGCAGCAGCACACACCTGAGGACAATCAAGTGGCAGCCTATTTAACCTGGCTGCTGACAACATGTGAGCGCCGGAACTTTGTCACTGCTTGCAACCGTCGCATATGTTGTTGGTCTTGCCAGAGAACTCTCTAGTTCGTCGTGTGCCATTCTTCTCAGGTTTGCCTGTATTATTCCTAGCCTTGTCTAGCGTTTTTATTTTGTACTTTGTTTTTTTTCTATTTACTTCTTTCATGAAGTATTTTTCCTAGCCTTGTCTAGCGTTTTTTATTTTGTACTTTGTTTTTCTATTTACTTCTTTCATTAAGTATTTTTCCTAGCCTTGTCTAGCGATTTTAGTTTTGTGTATGTTTTTTCTCTTAGTAGTTTTTTACATGGTGTGTTTTTTGAGTTTACCACCATCGCCTTTGTTTTCCTCCTAAATAAAAGGAAGAACAATTGTACACACAATACGTCTCTGCATCCTTGGGATCCACCTCACCAATTCCTAACAACAGCTCTTATTACCCACGGTGTCCCCCAGGGCGTCGTACTTGGTCTTCTTCCTTTTCATCCTCTACATTCTTCCCCTCGGGCAGATCCTTCTTTGCCATGGCCTCCGGTTCCACTGTTACGCAGACGACACACAGCTCTACCTCCCCTCAAAAACCATCACTGCTACCACCCTCTCTATCTCCACTGCCTACCTGACCGACATAAAAACCTGGATGCAAACACAACTTTTAAAACTCAACTGCAATAAATCACAAGTCCTAATCATAAGCCCAAACTCCCTTACCCATTCCACCCAGAACTTATCCCTAAATATTAGGCCCTTTTCCACTAAAAGTTCCTGAACTTTTGGTTCCTATAGAAATGTATGGTTTGTGTTTCCACCGCATTTTGCAGTTCAGTGTAGTTTATACAAATCAGGCTGATGATGTATAGAGGAGTGGTTTAGTATATTTCTACACTGCTACCATGTAAATAAACGGAAATATTAGGTGACAGTCCTTGGAGTCCTTTAAATCCTTTAATGAAGTGCTGGCGTTGGTGGGGAGGGTGATGGAGGGGGGAGCAGAGCTTTGATGAGCTGAAGGCCGTTCATGACGACAGTAATGTATGTTGAGGCCCTGAGCGGGAGTCCGGTCTTTCAGGGCCTGGGGGACTATGGGCTTATAGTTCGTAAGGGCCCTTAGCTCTCTCCAAACGGCCGCAGAGTCATTGGAGCGGAACTGTTCCTGTAGACGGTTAGAGTACACAGATTTAGCTTTCTCCACTTCCCTCTTGAAGTGATACTTCGCTTCTCTGTAGGTACTCCGGTCCCCGCTTCTCCACGCAGCCTCCGTCTTCTTGCGCAGCTTTCGGAACTTGGGTGTGAACCAGGGCTTGTCGTTGTTATAACAAGCCCTGGTGCGCGTTGGAATGATGCGCGCCTCATTGAACTCCGTATACTCGTCCAGATTGTCCGTGGCCGCTCCAATTGCCTCCCAGTCTGTCGTCTCCAAACATGCGCGCAGCTCCTCTACAGCCTCGGTGGTAAAGCACTTAATGGTCCTCATAACAGGTTTAGCCAGTTTCAGTCTGTCTGTATGAAGGGATTAAGTGCACCATCACGTGATCTGATAGTCCGAGAGCAGCGCGTGGGACTGCATGGTATGCCTTGCTTATTGTGGTGTAACAGTGATCCAAAGTGTTCTCCTCTCTGGTCGGGCATTTAATAAACTGCCTATACTTAGGTAATTCCTGGCTCAAATTTCCCTTGTTAAAGTCACCAAGCACGATAACAAGAGAGTCCGGAAAAGACCGTTCCACATGTAAGATATTGCCTGCAAGCGTGCGCTGAGCGTCACGCACGTCTGCGCTGGGCGGTATGTAGACAGCCACCAGTATGAAGGAAACAATCTCACGCGGTGAGTAAAAGGGCTTACAGTGAATGAAAAGATATTCCAGAGCAGGAGAGAAGTGTTGGGATATCACTGTCACGTCTGTACACCAGTTGCTGTTGATGAAGAAGCAGAATCCACCGCCTCTTTTTTTGCCGGGGAGCCCCGCGTCTCGGTCCGCGCGGAGAAGATGAAAGCCCTCCAGTTGACACTCGCACTCAGCCACGTCTCCGTGAAGCACAAAACACAAGATGAAAAAGTCCTTGTTTCTTCTCATCAGCAACGCTGCTCGTCCATCTTAGTGGCAAGTGAGCGGACGTTGGAGAGAAAGATGGCAAATAAGGGCGTGCGCAATCCCCGTCTGTGGAGACGGACAAGGGCGCCCGCTTGCTTTCCTCTTCGGTGCGGTTTCCCTGTTTTGATCAAAGAATGGACCAAATCCGCAGCTGACGCTAAGATGACCGGTAATAAGTCCATAGGGGTGATGGATATGATGTTCAGTAGCTCTTCGCGGGTGTAAGAGCACGCAAACACACAATTTACGCACAAAAACAAACAAAACAGAGCGCACGAGAGCACGGAGGCAGCCGTGATTGGCGCCATGATGATCATGTGGTGGTTGTCGAGGCTGGTGAACGTGCCAGCTTTGCTCTCGTCGTTTGGTTGACTTGTCTGGTGTCGGCCCGGGCCTGCCTTTGCGCTCTGCCGTACCGTCCTTCAGAGTGATGGAGGTTGTCCCTAGGGGGGAGGGCGGTGCGTGGCTTGACCTGTGGGTAAAGTAGAGGGGTGAAGTGATCGGCTGATTCTCAGTGGACAGTGGGTTCCGGGGCTGGATCGCTGCGCCGCCGGCCTGTGTATGAATTTGTTTGTTTACATATGTGTGTGTGTGTGTGTGTGTGTGTGTGTGTGTGTGTGTGTGTGTGTGTGTGTGTGTGTGTGTGTGCGCGTGCGTGTGCGTGTGTGTGTGTGTGTGTGTGTGCGTGCGCGCGCGTGTGTGTGCATTTATGTTTTTATTATTGTTATATGTGTGTGTATGTACTGTATATGTGTATGTATAGATGGATGTAGGTATGTATATGTGTATTGTGGAGTCTCACTCAAGCACCGCCTGACAGGTAGGCACCTCACAGGGGAGTGCCAGGGCATGGAGGCAGAGTGGAACACGGAGGACAACGCCCCAGCCTAAGTCACATCATCAAGGGGCGGTACATATCACAATACCTACTCAATCAGCCTGAAGTGGCACCAGCTGTGCGGCCGGGTGGGGCCCAGCTACAAACTGTTTTTAACTCTGCCTCATTCAGGTCTGGCTCTCCTATGTGTCAAGGCAGGTGCATCAGGCGGTAAGCTGAGACATCCACTATTTCCCCATTAAGGACATTACTGGTGAAATGTTTTTGGCTGCAAGTCGGCCAGCTGCTGGGGTAGTGACCTTGTGTGTCAGCGTATCTGTGATCTTCTTTTTTTTTCTCTCTCTCGTCCTTTAGGGGAAGGATCCGCCAGGACAGCTGCTGGATGTTTCATCTCTATTGTTAGGGTCCCTGCAGGTGGGGTGGGTGGTTCCCGCGGCCCCGTGCTGGGCGGTTCTGCAGCGACCGACCTGGGAGGGGGTCGGGCTCTTGGGGCCCTGGTTTCTGGTGAGGCATCCGGCTTCAGGGGAGTCTCTGGGCCCCTTGGTGTGGGGCGTCCTGCCTTTATGCCCGCGTGGGGTGTGGTCTCTCACTGGCTTGGGGGCTGGCTGTCCCCTGCTTCTCCCGTGCCCGGCTCGGGTTCCTGTCGCTGGCAAGCCTCGCTTCGTGGGGCTGGTGGCCCCTTGTTCCCTGGGCACCGCACCTGCTGCTTTGGGTTGGGCTCTCTGGGTGGCTGAGGCCGTACCTTGGCTCCCACATAGACTGGGAGACAAATATATAGTACATACAAATTCACATACATACTCACATACACACAATTATGCATACATACATATAATACATACATACGTGCACACATTGCTACCTACCCTCCCACATACATACACAAATACGGTACATACATCCACACGCACATTCACTGTACAAACATACATATACACATTCTGTACATATACAAGCACATATGCTTACATATGTGCTTGTATATAGTCATGTATATAATCATGTTTCATCAAACCTCCCTAGGGGAAACTGGGTAAATCACAGCACACTAAGGAGCTTAACCTATTTTACCCTAACAATCTACAAGGTTAAAACAGTTCGCTTCTCTTTTTTCCCCTCCATTTATCTGCTTTCTTTTGTATTGTGTTGCATTTGAAACAATTGTATTGTTGATAATAGAGGTAATTATTGTTATTCTTCATTATCAATAGTGCTATTTCTATTGGTATTTTTATTGCTCCATTTGTAGTGCAATAATGTTCATTGTCATTTCTGTGTTATTAATATTTACTTCACTAACTGCTTCCTCGCTATCACTTTTCATATCATATTTGTACATATTGTATTTGCTGATGATGTTCTGTTGTTGTTGTTGTTGTCTTTGTATTATCCCCCTCTTTTCCCTGCAATTTCCCCCTCTGTCTTCTTTTTTCTCTTTCTATCCCTTCCTGATCCTGTCCGGCTGCACCAAACATTAATATAAATCTATTTAATAAAGTCAATTACAAATAAGGCAACAAGAGAAGTATCCCACACTTCTCTTTTGTAAAGTAAATCTGTATAGCAAATATGGGCATCTACATCAACAATATGATTTGCCTGGACAGGACAACAAAAATAAAATGTTTTTTTTTTAATAAATAAATAAACATATATACATGATGTATATGATGTTAAAAATAAATTGTACGGAATTGTTCATTAAAACTCAGGCTTTTGTCCACAATGTCCAACAGTCAGAAAGTCGTCCTCTCAGTAAATGACAAATTCATGAGGGTCAGGCGGTTCCATGTGGTCCATTTCAGCTGTAAAAAACGATATATAAAGAATAAACGTCAGTGTTTATCTCACGCCGACAAACACATCCGATTCTCTCCTTTTTTCCCCATGCCAACCAGACCACCAAAACATTGCCCGCCTCCGACCCAAACTGTCTTCCACTGCTGTTGAAACTCTTTCATCTTAACTTGTCATGATCTGTCAGCTCTGCTGCCGCCTGTCTGCTTTTTGTTGCAGTGCCTTGTTTTCGGGCTACGGGGCGGAGCCACTTACACACACACCTACAGAGCGCCAGTTGATTCCTGATGGTTCACCCTTCCAGTTGTGTTCATCTCCTCTGCACTGGCTCCACTCACGCTCCTCGTTCCTGTTGGCTCTTTCCTGGCGCTGCCGTGTAGAGTTTAGTTATTCTTCTCCACACTTTTTGTGTACATTCTTAGTTGTTTTTCCTACTCCTTTTGGAGTGTGCCTTTTGTTATTCTTATTCGTTTCGTCTCTGCGTTGGGGTCCTACACCGGTGAAGGCCGATCGTGACACATCTCGGCTTGATTACTGTGATAGTAGACAGCAAGAACTCAACCCGGTGAAAGAAAATATGTGAGTATGGCTTCCTTCTCATGGATAGGTTGGCCCTGCTAAAAGACCATGTCCGCCAGTTAGAGCAGAGTAACTTCGTAACTTGAGACGCCGAGGACACTTTTGCAAGAGTTAGCTGCACCGAACTAACTAGTCCAATTTGTAGTAGCCCTAAACGTCTTACAAGCTACTGTGAGCTAGTTATGACACATAACAGATTTTGCCCTTTAGCTCGTCTTACACCCCAGTCAACTGGCCACCACACATTAGTTTTAGGGGGCTCCATCACCCGGAACATACAGTTTATTAAACCAGCCCACAATTAAGTGTATTCCCGTGGCCCGAGCACCCGGCATTGAAGTTAATCTTAGGGAGCTCACTCGCAACAGGCCGAGTGAACACATACGACAGGCTACTCGTACCACTAACTACTTGAACATAGTTGTACACGTTGGCTTCAATGACACTAAGATGAGTCAGTCAGAAATTACAAAGAGGAACATAGCTCGGACTTGTAATCTCAACAGCAAGATGGCTCAGCATCAAGTACTTGTCTCGGGCCCCTTCCCTGCGAGAGGCAATGATGAGCGATATAACAGATTAGTCTTGCTAACAGTTGGGCTAGTTTTTGTAGAGAAAATGGTGAAGGGTTTATTGAAAATTTGTCCCTCTTACTTTGGCAAACTGGGCTTGCTGAGGATGGACAGTCTTCACCCTAACCGGGAAAGCGCCATCACTCTCACTAGTAACATAGATCACTGTTTGAGTCACACTTGACTAACTACATTAGAGCAGGCCACAGCAGGCAATTAGAGCGCTTGTTAGACCGAGTGAAGAGTCAGTTAAGAAAGAACTAACCAACGCCAGGCTGAAAAATTCCTACACTAATAGCATTTCTCGTAAAATAATACATAACTCACACAATACTTTTTCTCTAATGACTGTGCCAGAGGCAGACATGCATTAAACCAGGGGTGTCAAATTCATTTGGCTCAGATGTCGCATGGAGGAAAATCTGTGCACACGTGGGCCAGACTATTAAAATCATGGCATTAAAACTAAAAAAATAAAGACAACTTCAGGTTGTTTTCTTTGTCTTACTTTGGCCAAAAATAGAACAAACACATTCTGAAAATATTACTATAAAAATATACAAAAAAAAACTGGCAGCGGTAAAGTTTAAATCCATGAAGTAAAGAAGAAAGCAAATGAATGTTTATAACTAAAGACATTTAAATATGCATAAAAATGTGTTTTATTTTTTATTTTTTTTATTTTTATGAATTAAGTCATGTTTATTATAACCTTTTTCCAAAACACAATATAGAATGTGAGATATAACAGGATAATGCATACATTTATCATTTGTTTTCAAAACGGTTACAAAAAAGTGGGACCCCAAAAATTTACTGTGGGACCCCATTTTTATGATATGATGGGGTCCCTGGTACCCCATTTTGAAAATTCCTAGCGCCAACACGGGCCGGTTCTAATACTAATTCTAGTATTACTTCTAATACTAATCAAATTGTATGGTATCATTTGCGGGCCGAATCTGGCCCACGGGCCTTGACTTTGACACATAGGCATTAAACTGAGGTGGCAAATTATGAAGCGTCAAATCTACCGCAACGTCAAACAAATAATCTCAAGGTTTCCCAACATATACATTTTTAGATGTGGTCGAAACTATTTGAGACGCACTCCGCGAAATAGACGTAATGTCATTAATATCAGTACTACAGATACCATGAACAAAAATGCATCGAAACAGTTCAGACACTTCAATTTATTGTAGGATCAAATATTGAAAGATGTTTTGATGATAAGCAAATGACACTGGAACAAAAATTGTGACAACTAGCCCCGTCGTCCCTTATACTGTAGTCCTCCACCCTAGATATCCTCTCTGCTATCCTCTTAACTGCACTCCACACTGTATGTCCTTCACATGACATGTCCACAAACTACTTGTCTTCACTTTTAATCATCAATATATGTACACTCCAGTATCTTTACTGTATGTCATTTATTATGTCTTCTACAAAACGTGCATGACTCTGCAGGACATGTCCACAGTCCGTGTCCTCTACACTCTCAGCATATTGAATCTATGGCAAGTGGACTGTTCTGGTTGACTTGAAAGACATTTTGCCTCTCATCCGAGCAGGCTTCGATCATGTCATGCTCAAAGACTACTTAGGACAGCTGTAGTAGGCCGTCCTCTTCACAACGTGTCCTTACATTTCCTCTGCTTGTCCTCACTGTCTGACACGTTGCATACCCTGCATATCTTCCTTGCTACAGTATATGTCCATTGTCTTCCACACGGCATGGATGTCCACACTACGTGTCCCTGCAGGTACCTAAGGCTGAACATGAAAGTGTGCCAACAATTCATTGAAGTAACGGTCAAAATATGATGTCGCTTCATGAGGACATGATTATTACAGCAAAATAAATATGTATATTGTACGCTATTTTTCATACCGAATTACTTAAAAATGATAAACAGTTTAGTTTTTACCGTATAATTCCGACAACTGAGCTGCCAATGTTTTACTGTACAATTATTTAAACACAATTTACAGTGAATTACTGCAAATATAAAAAACAGTACTACTTATATTATTACTGTAAAATTTGAATGATTGAGCTGCTTGTTTAACAACTGACTTATGTTCCCCTGTGCATTACTGTACATGGAAAAACGGTACTATTTGTTTTTACAGTAAAATTTTAGCAACAGTTTTTACCGTAAAACATAATTGTTTTTGTCCTTGTTTTTACAGTGCATTACTTTAAATGAAAAAAAAACTGCACTATTAATTTATTGTAAGATTCTGGCGACTGAACTGTCAGTATTTTACCGTATCATCGACTGTAAATGTTTTTACAGTGCATTAGTAATGCACTGTAATCCACCTAATCATTAGGTGGACTGTGTAAGATTTTTAGGTTATTTCCAGAATTCACCCATTCACTAATGTTAGGCTACCTGTTTTCATGAATACTTACCACCACCATAAAATTCTAAGTATCCATTATGACTTGGAGAATTGCACTTTTGCCATTTCTGGGAAGTGTCACCTGGATTGTGAAGATAGGATTGACTTTAGGCAGAAGCTTGGTGCTTTCTCTGGCAAACTGAACCTCAAGCTTCATTCTCTGCAGCTTTGCATTCTTGTGCAGACTTTCATCCACAAGGAACTTTTCAACTTCCCCACTATCGTGAAGGGGCCATCAAAAGATTTCAGTGTGTCCAGCATGTCTAGTCTCTTACTCTCCTTTCTTTGAGCCATCTCTTGTTTCTCATCTGCCCTACTCTCGAATTTTGCCTTCATGAATTTACTCCAGTTGAGTTCAACCTCCCTTTTTGCTTGTGCTGCTGCCTTGAAACCTCTGAAGCTCCTGGCTCTTCTGTAAAATTATTGACCTATTGACTGCGTTCAGTGTGCCCAACTTCTTCAGTTTGTAGTCCACCTTGCCACATTGTCTCTCCATCCCAATGTTGTGCACAGGGGTGCCATCAATGTTACTAGCCTGTTCACTGACAGGGTCCATTGGGAAGGTCTCCTCATCCATCCTCTGCCTGGCCAGGACAGTCTTCAGATGGGGCAGCATGAGATCTGTCAGCTGCTTCACTTCATCCAAGTATTCGGCAGCCACGTCTGACACTGAGTTCAGGACATGTCCAGTGCCTGTCCAGCCACTATAGCATTCTTGGAAATGGGCTATCTTGACCTGCATGCAGCCCTTGTACCATGAACTGGCCTACACCTTTCTTTGTGGTGCTCTCCGATGCATGTTATCATTTTACCTTTCTCCTTCTCCTCAAGCTTAACCACAAATAGATACAGACTTTGAGCCTCAATTTGCTGCACAGCTGCCGTTATGCCAATGTGTTTTCCTAAGATATTATTTTATTTTTAATGATAGAAGGGAGGAAAAGGGGGCAAAAATCATGTCCGATTTAGTTTTTTGGGTGGGTTGGGGGGTTTATTTCATGATAGCTACCAACTCCCAATACATAATATCTCTCAAATGACCCAATGCACCATCACTGAAGTGGGCGTAATCATTTTCAAAAATGTTTATTTTTAGGCCATTTATCCCCTCCCCCTGTGTCTGTGTGAAACCTGTGCTTGTCAGTGTCTGTGTGGTATACCTAATAGTGTGTGTGCAGTATGTGCACTCTTCTGTACAGTACAGTGTGCATGTCTGTTCACAGTATACAGTATTTCTTGCATAGTGCGTGCGTGTGTGTGCGCCCACACGCGCGGGGGGTTGAGGGGCCAAGACCATGTCAGGCCCAGGGGGCCAAAATTTCTTAATCCGCCCCTGTGCATTACTATAGATGGAAAAACTCCCACTTGTATATTTGCAGTGGTGGCTTAGTGGACAACTACCAGCTCTTTTTTTTGTGACTGTAAAATGTATTTATATATATATATATATATATATATATATATATATATATATATATATATATATATATATATATATATATATATATATATTTTACAGTGCATTACTGTAATTGTAAAAATGGTACCACTTTTATTTTAGCAGTAAAATTTTGGTTACAGAGTTTGATTGTTTTTACCGTAAAATCTACTGACTTTTTTTTTAATGGTACTGCACTGTACTTTAAATCGAAAAACGGTACAAAAGTTTTTTTCACAGTAGAATTCTGACGAATTAACTGCATTTTTTTATCATAAAAATTTGAGTTTGCGTGTGTGTGTGCGTGTGCGTGTGTGTGTGCGTGTGTGTGTGTGTGTGTGTGTGTGTGTGTGTGTGTGTGTGCGTGATTTGGGAAGCTGGACCTGACCTCCCACTCACCCTACGACGTGTCACAACATGTTAGTGGATCTTAAGTTAAAAAAAACAAAAAAACATGTCTCCTCCCTGCTGGCGCACAAAAAGGAGGTGACTTCCATCAGCTTCTTCCCTTCCCTGCAAGCAAACATCTCCTCTTCTATCTTCTGAGAACCTGGCAAGTGGTAACGATGTTCTCTGGGCTGCCGTTGACATCTTCGAGAAGCTTCTTCTTCCATTAACAACTTGCTGGTCTCCCTCAGCTGACAAAAATGAGAGAAGCTGTGCTCCTCTTCAGCACCGCGAACAGCGCCTCTGCCTGACGCGCAACGCCTTCCTTCCTTCCTACCTTCCTTCCTTCCTTCCTCGCCCCCTCCTTTCCTTCCTCCATTCATTCAGCCGTGCAGGACCATTCCGGAGGATGTGTGCCGGCTCAGCGCTGCTTCGCCAGCCCGCTGGAAGCTGAGGAAGCTCGGACAGGTAAGAAGACATTTGGTGCAACTTTTGATGCTCAGACTGTTTTGTACTATTTGATGTGTTTTTATTCTACATTTGAATGTATGCACGTATTAGATATATATAAAAATACCTATAACTGCGTGCGATAAATAGGATTATATTTATTTATTTTCTTTTGTTGTGTTTTTTAGAGAAAATTCAACATTTGTAATACTTTTATTAGTGCTTAATGACGTGACCATCGCACCATGATGGACATAAAACATGTTACCATTTATTTGTCATTTTTCCAGGCGTCATAAAATGCAAAAATAAGTTCATTATATTTCAGAGAGAACTGTAAAAAATGCACAAAGAAGAAATAGAGTCTTGTCACCTGTTACTTTTGAATTGATGCTGTAAAGGGGAGAGTTTAGTTTTTGTTGATAGATTATTGATCATTTATTTCCAATTATTTGTTGACTTGGCTGGTAGAGGAGATGCAGATATTAATGTGTGGCCTGCAGCTTTCAGCAACATCTTTTCTGCCAGATTTTGTTACTGAGCTCCTTGATTGTTTGCTCTTTCTTCCTCGTGGCACACTGTTGTGTGTACTGTAGTGTGTCTGCGTGTGTGTGTGTGTGTGTGTGTATGTGTGTAATTGTATGTGTACACTGTGCCAGCATTTGTCTTCTATTGTGCACCTGATGCACATTACAACATCTGCTACATCCTCACAATGATACTCACTCAGGTGACAACAACATGACAATGAATGATGATAAAAAACAATAACAAATACACAACTAAAAGGCACACAGCTTCCCATTAATTTTGTATTTATTAGAACTACTTAAAACATTCATTATGTGTGCAAGTATATAATTTGAAGGATTTTTGTTCATAAAAAAGAATGAAATAGTAATGTGTTAGAGTAATGTTGTTGGTTAAAAGCACATTTTCTTGATTCATTAAAACCTATCATTTAGTTTACCTTACAAGTGGATGTGACTGCATGCTATAACACATTTTTTCATGAATTCATACAAAATAATTGACACTAAGTCAATTAGTTTAAAAAACACATGTTTTTGTTGTGTTATTAAATGTTATTTCTATAACTATATAATTAACCCACATAAATGTTCAAAAAAGATAAAATATGAAAAGCAGATTATCTACAACCACATTGTGCTTTGTAGAATAATAACATTAACGATGCCTGAAAATAATTGTAAGTATAATGTAATAAATGATAATCATATGAATAATAATATAAGTAATATAAAAAGCTGTATTAACATTTCTGGTTTTACAAAATAAAAATGCTAATATTTATTAGCAAAAACAAAATGTAATGATAAAGTTCATAGAAACATACATGTGCAGCCATGTACTGTACCAACAAAAAAAAAGGAAGAAAAAAATATTTTTAACTGCTCAATTCTATAAGAAAAATTACAAGACAAATGAGATAAAGCAGAATAAATTACAGGTTAACTGTACTAATACATAAAAATATTCAATTAATATTAACGTGGCCAATATATTACACATATGAAGCACAATATTGTTGAATTAGATTGAGTGCTCTTTTTGGATCTTATTAGGTCAGATATGTCCAAAAATAAGCACATATGCTAGAAATGGAGAACAAGCTGAATAATTGATACTAATAATAATATTGCAGTGTTTAACTATTGATAAAAACATGTTTTAGCCTCATCACAAATACAAATATCAAAGTGGACTTCCTTGTATCGTTTCATTTTCCACATTGTTCTCTAGATTGGTTTCCAGGGACTAAAATTGACCAATGAACAGATCACTTCTATTGACGTTAGACAACTTTTGTCAAAGTGGTAAGACGATGAATAATGCATCGACCAAAAAGGACAATAAAAAGCCTGCGAGTCCCCCAGAAAAAAAGTGTCATCAAGTCTTGCAGGAACGACATGAGCAAGACAAAGCTAGAGGATGAATGTTTGATGAGGACGAAGAGGATGAAGATCACATGCAAGGGAATCCCTACTTTTCCAGGTGGAGAAGTGGGGGGTGCAGTGGAAGGTGAAAGCTCGGACAAGAATGAGGAATATTCATCGTGGAATAATGTGGTTTCCATGGTGATCGGACAAGCATGAGAAAAAATACACTTTCACCGACACCGCTTGCAAGGACACACATCACAGAATGTCTATTTCACTGACTTGCTAATTGTATGCGTGACCTTATTAGCAAAGGCCAGACACTCTCATTTTTAGGAGAGGCATTTCCTGGTGTTGATGATGGCGGTGGGAAATGAGCTCATTCGTGTGCTTCAGAAGAAAAAGCAGATCGGAAATAAATGAGAAAAGTGTCAGCTGATCTTGTTTTGGAGAATTTTGTTAATTTATTATTGGGAGGGTGGATTGATCCAAACATCGATAACAGTGAATAATGTATGAATTTTTCTCTGGATTTAATTATTAATTATTTAAATAGTTTTAAGAAGACTGGCGGTTTTACAGTAAAAACTTTACATTTACAAAATGTTACTGTAAAATATATATATCTTTTTATGTTTTTTTTTTACAACATTTTACGGTACATGGAAAAACAGTACCACTGTTTTTTTGGGGGGTGGGGGGTGGGGGGGGGGGGTTGGGGGGTTATGGAAAAAGCTGGCAGCTCAGTTGCCAGAATTTTTGTGTTAAATTGACATTGGTTTTTACAACATTATATTGTTAATGGAAAAACAGTACACGTTCTTTTTTTATTCTGCCAACTTAGCTGCCAGTTTTTCTACTGCAAAAAACAAACGTACCGTCTTTCCATTTACAGTAATACACCGTTAAAAACAACAACCATAGATTTTACAGTCAAAAACTGGCACCTCAGTCAACAGAATTTTAACACAAAAAACAGTAGTAGTTTTTAAATGTCAGTTTCCAGTAATATGCTGTAAAGAACAACGTAAAATGTATTGCCATTTTTATTAATTTGATGGGTAGTTTGCTGTAAAGTTAAGTATTTGTATTTATTTTTATTTAGACAAAATTTTTTTGGAATGTATGATAATATACTGTAATATTTGGTGCAATAATGGACACTATCAAAATTTAAATGGCATGCAATTTCAAGGAGTACATATATTTTTTCTGTCAAAATGATAAAAATCCATTACGTTTGGTGAGAAAATATTAAATACTTTTATTTTTACAGAAAGTGAAAACAATGACAGCATTTCAAACCAAAAGAAACACGGTTGGTGTACGTGTAAGAAGACTGTTATGTTAATTATATTTCCATGAAATATATGTAATTCTTAATATAATATGCAATAGATTTTTTATTTGTTTTTTTAACATTTAAATTGAGTTCTAGCATCAACACGCTGCATCCATCCAGCCATGAAAGTCTGATAACATTTTACTGTGCGATTCTAGTCTCTTTATCATTTTACTGTATGGCCCCCGAAAGGGACAAGCGGTAGAAAATGGATGGATGGATGTATGGTTCAAGTCTTTTTACCGTTGATATCATTTCACTGTATGGTTCAAATCTCTTTAACGTTAATATCATTATATTTATTGTTCAAGTTTGATGTCTCTTTACCGTTGGAATCATTTTATTGTATGGTTTAATTCTCTTTACCGTTGGTATTGATTGATTGAGACTTTTATTAGTAGATTGCACAGTACAGTACATATTCCATACAATTGACCACTAAATGGTAACACCCCAATGAGTTTTTCAACTTGTCGGGGTCCACGTTAATCAATTCATGGTATCATTTTATTGTTTGGTTTAATTCTCTTTACCGTTGCTATCATTTCATAATATGGTTTAAGTCTTTTACCATTGATATTGTTTGCTGTATAATTCAAGTCTCTTTGCTGTTGATATAATTTCACTGTATAGTTCAAGTTTGAAGTCTTGTTACCGTTGGTATCATTTTACTGCATGGTTCAAGTCTTTTTACTGTTGATATCGTTTCACTGTATGGTTCAGGTTGTTTTACCGTTATTATCATTTTACTGTGCGGACTCTTTTACCGTTGATATAATTTCACTGTATAATTCAAGTTTGAAGTCTCGTTATCGTTGGTATCATTTTACTGCATGGTTCAAGTCTCTTTAACCCTTGTGTGGTGTTTGGGTCTGTGGGACACATTTTCGATTTTTATTAAAAGAAAAATGATACAATTCATACATTTTTCAAACTGAGACTCACTAGCTTTGGCTCATTTTCTGTGAAGAAATATATCAGAATACATATTTAATGAACACACACCATACACCCCCCCTACAGATTTCTATTACATATAAGATGTCCGGGTCCACTGGACCCGGGGCTAATAGAAGTGTGGAAATTGATGTTCTGTGTACCACACACACACACACACACACACACACACACACACACACACACACACACACACACACACACACACACACACACACACACACACACACACACACACACACACACACACACACACACACACACACACACACACACACACACAGCAGGCCTAGACAGGGGGAGGACAGAGTGTAGGTACACAGAACATCAGAGGGTCAAATGTGTGAGAAAATGAGAGCAGACAGTGTTGACAAACAATGTTGCAACCTTGTGTGGGAACCGCAGCTGCAGAAACAAAAGAAGAATCCCTGTGGGATGCAGAAACTGGCAGAGAAATTTCAATGCAATGTTCATATTGTTGTTACTCAGCCAGTGTTTGTGGGTCTTAGACTTAGACTTAGACTTAGACTTACTTTGTATTGTCATTCGAATTTGAATTTTACAGTACAGATAAAAACAAAATTCCGTTGCATTAGCTCATGGTAGTGCAGGATAAAAAAGCAATAAGGTGCAGATATAAATAAATAGATTACTGTACATATAAATATATTGCACTTTTGCACGTTTATGGATGCATGTTATATTGTCTTTATATTCCAGCCAGTTAATCAATTTTTGGGGGGAATTGAGGGGATTATTATGATGCGTTCAAGAGTCTTACGGCCCGAGGGAAGAAGCTGTTACAGAACCTGGAGGTTCTGCTACGGAAGCTGCGGACTTCTTTCTAGAGTCCAGTAGTGAAAACAGTCCTTGGTGGGGGTGGGAGGAGTCTCTACAGATTTTCTGAGCCCTGGTCAGGCAGCGGCTTTTTGCCATCTCCTGGATAGGAGGAAGAGGAGTCCTGATGATCTTTTCCGCTATCCTCACCATTCTCTGCAGAGACTTCCAGTCTGAGGCACTGCAGGCTCCAGTCCAGACAGAGATGCTGTTGGTCAGTAGGCTCTCTGTAGTGCCTCTGTCGATTGTGCTGAAAATGGGGGAGAGAGCTGTGCTCTTTTCATCCGACGCAAAAAGTGCATGCGCTGCTGAGCTCTTTTTACAAGAGCTCCGGTGTGTAGGGACCAGGTCATATTGTCAGTTATCTGCACCCCCAGGAACTGAGGTGCTGCTTACCATCTCCACCGCTGTGTCGTTGATGAAGAGTGGAGCGTGGCTGGACTGGTGCTTCCTGAAGTCAACGATGATCTCATTGGTCTTGTCGACGTTCAGGACCAGGTTGTTGGTTCTGCACCAGTCAACCAGATGTTTCACCTCCTCCCTGTAGTCCATGTCGTTGTTGTCACGGATGAGGCCCACACTTCCTGTCAATGAGAAAGGATGCAAAGAAAAAGGCTCCGCTTCTGCTACCGGAGTTTTTGTTAAATCTGAAGATTTTGACCACTGCTTTGCGATCACAGCCACAGGAGAGTCACCTGGCATCTTCGATCTGATTTTGATCAGTTGAGAGGCACTGACACGCTGAAATAAGGCGAGTTGGAAGAGCTGTTAGCCTCAAGCCAACGGCGCCTTGCCGCAGTTCAAAGCGGTTGCTTAGCAACCAAAATCTACGGCGAGTTTACAGCTGTTTTAAAGTGATTCCGACGTCGCAGAGTGATATAAGTTGACAGGCTGACACCTCAAATTGATCTCTGATCGGTGCAAGGTACGAAATTGTTGAAAAAACAAGTTAAAAGTGCCGCAAGTTGCTAAAGAAGTAACTGCAGCTAAGACACAAGAGGCACTGACGTCAGCGACTGCCGCGATGCGAAAAGGTAAAGGAAAGATTGAAATCCCGAAACGTTCGGGGTCAACTGACACAGAACACAAATGGGAACAAGATTTGAGGCTGAATACAGGACATGAGGGGAATCAAGGAGGGATACTACAAAACCTATTACATGAATTTAACGAAATGAAAGAAGAATTGAAAGAATGGAAAGATGAAATGAAAGAAGAAATTAATGAAATGAAAGAAGAAATTAAAGAAATGAAAAAAGAGCTGAGAAAAGCAACAACAGAACACAAACAAGATGTGAAAAGTCTGCAGCAAAATATAGAAAATCTGCAAACTCAGAACAACACCAGAAATAATGAAGCCACTGAAATGAGCAAACAAATGAAGACCCTTCAAGAAGACAACAACATGCTGAGGAATATCATAGATGAAATGGATCAGGATAAACGAATGAATGATATCATCGTGACAGGGCACCTAATTAAACCAAGATCATATGCGAAAGCTGTGAATAATGAAGGTGAACCAGATGAAATGGTTATGGTCTCAGCAGAACAGCAAGTGGTCAACTTTCTGCAATCAAAGGAAATTGAAATTGACATTAATACCATCGAAACATGCATCCCACTGAACGGAAGAAACAACAACGCCACTCCAGTCGTGCTTGTGAAACTCGTAAACAGAAAATCCAAAATGGCATTGCTGAGACAGGGAAAGAAGCTGAAGGGAACAAATGTGTACATGAATGAGCATCTCACAAAACGTAATGCTGGAATCGCCAAGAAAGCACGCGACTTGAGGAAGCAGGGAAAAATCCAGGGAACTTGGAGCGCCAACTGTAAAATCTACATCAAGCTGAATGGAGGTCCAGAAGCAAGAGTAATTGTTGTCCATGACATCAAGGACCTGGACAATTTTTAAAGTTTACACAGCTACCACAACAACGATGACAATGGACAGAAAACAAGCACCTAAATTCAGCATTGACACTACTATGTTCCAAGAGACGACTAAACAAGAGGACCTAGATTCAGGATTGTATCCACCTACACTTATAGAGATTATTGAAACAACATCAAAGATTGTTGAACAAGAAAATATGGAACTAAAACATTTCTGCATCAAAGATCACAAAAACCAGGATTTGGAAAATGATATAGATCCAGATACAAATGTTTTCTCCCACATCAGTAATAATTCTTTATATTATACAAATGATCAATATAATAGCAACATTACATGTGATAACAAATTGTCAATTATTCATTTTAATAGCAGAAGCTTGTATGCAAACTACAACAATATTAAGAACTTTTTGGAACACATCAATGAACCCTTCAAAGTGATTGCTGTCACAGAAACATGGATTGATGAAAAAAAAGGAATAGATTTTGATCTGGAAGGATATGAACTAAACTACATCAACAGAACCAACAAAAATGGAGGAGGAGTAGCTGTGTACGTGATGAAGAACCTGAACTACAAAGTGGTAAAAAACATGTCATTTGCTATAGATAATATCTTAGAATTAATAACCATTGAAATATGTCAGGAAAAAAGCAAAAACATTTTCATCAGTTGTATATATAGATCACCTTTGTCAAGTATAGAAACATTTGCAAAATGGATCAAGGCTACTTACATGGACAATGGTCAAAGAATAATTTTCTTATGTGGTGACTTTAATATTGATTTATTGAACCCTAACAAGCAAAAGTCTATTGATGACTTCATTGATAATGTCACGTGGGGGGGGGGGGGGGGGGGGGGGGGGGGTCGCAGCTGGCTGCAGGGTTGTTCTTCCCATGCAAAAAACGGCTCCGGACGACAGCGTGAAGGTGAGCTTGGATTTATTCAACATAAATCACTAAAACTATCACACACGCAAACAATAAAGCAAAAAGGCAAGCGTGCCTAAAACACATGAAGCTTAATTACTTGGCATGGATGACATGGCATTATCAAACACTTACTTGACATAAACGCGTGACAAACACAATGCAGGCAGAACGAGTGATGAACAAAGGTAGACTTAAATAACAGTGACATGATTGGAACAAACAGGTGCGTGACTCAAAACGTAAAACAGGTGCGTGACATGACAGGTGAAAACTAATGGGTGACCAAGGAAACCAAACCAAACAAGGAAGTGAAACCAGGAACTAAGAAAATGTCCAAAAAAAACAAACACATGGCCAAAACAAAAACATGAACAGACATGACAGATACAATGTACAGCATCAGTTTATATCCTAAAATCACAAAGCCAAGCAGAATCACAGCACACTGTGCCACGCTTATTGATAATATTTTTACCAATCCAATCCACTTTATTTATATAGCACATTTACACAACAAGAATGTTTCCAAAGTGCTGCACAGCCATGTTAAAAACAATATTAAAAACAATATTAAAAACGATATTGAAAACAATATTAAAAACAATATTATGCTACACCAATGACTGAATAAAAACAAAGAATAAATGAATAGAAAACCAATACAGAGACAATATAAAAAAATAAATATGATTAAAAACGATTTTAAAGGGTGAAACCAATTAAAACAGTAAAATAGACATCAAAATTTATAACCCTAACCCTAACCACACAGGACAACAGAGGAGAGAAGACCACACAACTCACGTAGTGTTAAAAGCCAAAGAATAAAAGTGGGTCTTCAGACGAGACTTAAAACACTCCACTGTGGAAGCAGTTTGAACATGGAGGGGCAGAGTGTTCCAGAGTTTAGGGCCGACCACAGAGAAGACCCTGTCTCCCCTGGTTCTAAGTCTCGTCCTGGGCACCACGAGCTGGAGCTGGCTCTCGGACCTCAGAGCGCGCGCAGGAGTGTAAATTTGGATGAGGTCCGAGATATACTGAGGTGCCAGTCCATGTAAAGCTTTAAAAACAAACAAGGATTTAAAATCGATTCTAAAATGAACAGGGAGACAGTGCAAACTCCGAACAATTGGGGTTACATGCTCACGTTTCCTGGCCCCTGTTAAAAGTCGTGCTGCCGCGTTCTGGACTAACTGCAACCGGGAGAGAGCTTTTTGGCTAATGCCAGCATAAAGTGCATTGCAGTAGTCCAGGCGACTTGAAATAAAAGCATGCACGACTTGTTCAAAAAGGTTAAAAGATAAAAATGGTTTTACCTTTGCTAAAAGACGAAGATGATAAAAACACGATTTTAAAACGCCATTGACTTGTTTGTCAAATTTAAAATCGCTGTCTATAGTGACGCCAAGGCTGGTGACTTTGGGACGCACATAATTTTGCAATGGTCCCAAGTCAGTGAGGGCCGGACCAAAAACTGAAATTTCCGTTTTTCCCTCATTCATTATTAAGAAATTCTGGGCTAACCAAGCCTTGACATCACATAGAGAGTTGAGAAGGGGTGTCAGGGGGCCGTGGCCTTTTGAAATTGGCATATACATTTGGCAGTCATCTGCATAAAAGTGATAAGACACTCCATGTTTCTTAAAAATCTCTCCAAGAGGGAGAATGTACAAGGAAAACAGGATGGGGCCTAGAATAGATCCCTGGGGGACACCATAGTAAAGCGGAGCAGAAGAAGAGGTGGCGTCCCCCAGCCTGACAGAGAAGGACCTCTCTGACAGGTATGATCTGAACCACTCTAATGCAGTCCCCCTGACACCCACACAGTCTCTCAGGCGGTCTAAAAGAATTGTGTGGTCGACTGTATCAAAGGCAGCTGTAAGATCTAAAAGCACTGAAATGGCAGAGCTACCAGAATCAGACATTAAAAGCAAGTAATTAAAAACCTTTAAAAGTGCAGGTTCAGTACTGTGCAAAGCCTTGTATCCAGACTGAAATGGATCTAAAGTGCTATTTTCATCTAAAAAAGGCTGCAGTTGCGCTAAAACACATTTCTCCAGAATTTTTGACACAAAAGGTAATTTGGAAATGGGCCGATAATTTCACAAACATGTCGGATCTAGACCTGTTTTTTTAATCAAAGGCTCGACAACAGCTCTTTTACAAAAAGAGGGGACACAGCCAGAAATCAAGCTGCTGTTGATGATGTCCCTAACAAACAAGTCAATAGTGTCCAAGATTTCTTTAAAAAAGCGAGGGGGGACTGGGTCTGTGGGACAGGACGAGGGTTTCAGTTTGTGGACTATTCCTGTAAGCTCAGGCAAGGACACAGGCTCAAAGTGACTAAACACAGCCGAGTGGCCACATTAAAACTCAATGGAGAGCGAGAAAGACTTGCCCGAATAAAAGCAACCTTATCGTTAAAAAAGGAGAGACATTTTTCACAAGTTTCACTTGTCATCTCCAGTAAAGTGGCTGGATTCGGATTAAGAACATAACTAATAGTATTAAAAAGAACACGTGGCTTGCTGATACTATTTAAAATTAAGTCTGACAGATATTTTGTTTTCTCAGCTTTAACCACACTTTGATAGTTCTGACAGTTTTCTTTTAAAATTTACCAATGATTTTGATAATAACACTACAAGTGGTCTCCTTATAACCAATGTTAGTGATCATCTGCCAGTTTTTAAAATATATGATGGAAACTACAAGAAGAACATGGAAGACAAAAGGACATTTCGAAGACTGTGCACAGAGAAGAGGATGATTGCTTTCAAAATCGAGTTACAAAAGCAAGATTGGGACAATGTGTACAATGAAAAAGAAGTTGATGAAGCATATGAACATTTCTTAAACAAGTTCATAATACTTTATGACAAACATTGTCCATGGATACAACTCAGTAATAAGCAGAGAAAGAATAATCAACCATGGATGACAAAAGGATAAAAAAATGCTTGTAAGAAGAAGAATACACTATATAGAAAATGTATAGCACAAAGAACTACAGAGGCAGAAATTAAGTACAAAAAGGATAAAAACAAGTTAAAATACATACTACGATCATGTAAAAAAGAACATTACAGTGAATTATTGGACAGGAACAAAAATAATATGAGAGCAACATGGGGCATCCTCAATAGCATTATTAAAAATGGCACTAAGAGGGACTACCCCCAATACTTCTTAGACGGAAATAAAAAAAATTACAACATAAAGGAAGTGGTTGAAAGCTTCAATAATTATTTTGTAAACATTGGACCAAAATTGGAAGAAAGGATTCCAGACCCAGTTTCAATTGAGGACTATAATGATACCATAGAGTGAATTCCCAACTCCATGTTCCTCAGTAATGTGACCATCCATCCATCCATCCATCTTCTTCCGCTTATCCGAGGTCGGGTCGCGGGGGCAGCAGCCTAAGCAGGGAAACCCAGACTTCCCTCTCCCCAGCCACTTCGTCCAGCTCCTCCCGGGGGATCCCGAGGCGTTCCCAGGCCAGCCGGGAGACATAGTCTTCCCAACGTGTCCTGGGTCTTCCCCGCGGCCTCCTACCGGTGGGACGTGCCCTAAACACCTCCCCAGTAATGTGACACAGGAGGAAATAGTTACAATCGTGAAAAAATGTAAATGTAAGACTTCAACTGATTGTAACGGAATTGATATGGAAACAATAAAAAAGGTTATTGAAGAGATCTCAGGACCATTAATGTATATTAGTAACCTATTATTACAAACAGGTACATTTCCAAACAAAATGAAAATTGCTAAAGTTGCACCAATTTATAAGACTGGAGACAAACATCAATTTACAAATTATAGACCTGTTTCTTTACTTCCACAATTTTCTAAAATCATTGAAAAACTGTTCAATAACAGATTAGAGAGTTTCATAAATAAAAATAGAATACTCGAAGAGAACCAATATGGATACAGAGCTAATGTTTCAACTTCAATGGCTTTAATTGAAATTACAGAAGAAATTACCAATGCAATAGATAGTAAAAAATGTGCGGCAGCAGTGTTTATGGATCTAACTAAAGCATTTGACACTATTAATCACAATATTTTAATCAAAAAACTAGAACGATATGGCATCAGAGGATGCTAACTGAACTGGATAAGTAGTTATCTAACAAACAGGAAATGATACGTAAAGCTAGGCGAACACACGTCTACAACGCTAAATATGTCCTGTGGTGTACCTCAGGGATCAATACTAGGACCTAAATTATTCAATCTCTATATAAATGACATTTGTAAAGTTACAAAAGATTTAAAGTTAGTATTATTTGCGGATGATACAACAGCGTTTTGCTCAGGAGAGAACACACAGAAGCTAATACAAATAATAACAGAAGAAATGAACAAATTAAAAAGATGGTTTGACAAAAACAGACTATCGTTGAATCTCAGTAAAACTAAGATAATGCTATTTGGTAATAGTAGAAGGGAAAGTCAAACACAAATACAAATAGATGGAGTAGAAATTGAAAGAGTAAATTAAACTAAATTTCTAGGTATAATGATTGATGATAAATTGAACTGGAAATCTCATGTAAAAAATATACAACATAAAGTAGCGAGAAACACATCAATAATGTATAAAGCAAAACATGTTCTCGACCAAAAATCACTTCATATTCTCTACTGCTCGCTAGTGTTACCATATCTGAGCTACTGTGTAGAAATATGGGGAAATAACTACAAAAGTACACTTCATTCACTAGCGGTGTTACAAAAAAGATCAGTTAGAATAATACATAATGTTGGATATAGAGAACATACAAACCCTTTATTTATTGAATCAAAAATACTGAAATTCCATGATATAGTGAATTTGCAAACAGCTAAAATTATGCACAAAGCAAACTATAACCTGCTACCCAAGAATATACAACAATTCTTCTCAAAAAAAGAGGAGAAATATAATCTTAGAGAAAAACGTTATTTAAAACATTTGTATGCACGTACAACACTTAAGACCTTCAGTATATCAGTATGTGGAATTAAATTATGGAATGGATTAAGCAAAGCAATCAAACAATGTACTAATATGATCCACTTCAAGAAACTCTTCAAACTTAAAGTGTTTACAAAGTACAAAGAAGAAGAACCATGACAAACATTCTCAATTTATTTCATCCATCCATTCATTCATTCTTAAAGTAATCTTACTTATCTCATCATATGAAATATGACTTACTTCACCAATTATTATTATTAAATTATTACTATTATTTATTTATTTATTTTATTGTGATTACTTATGGAGTTTATCGTGAACAGGAAGTGAACAAAAAGTTTTAGCAACTGTTATGTAAAGAAAAGGGGTAGGATTAAATAAGCTCTGCTTCTTCCTACTCCTTTTCGGACATGTTGAAAAGAGAAACTGGAAATTGTGATGTATCATGTTGTATGCTTGCATGTTTGAAATAAACTCAAACTCAACTCAACTCAACTACTGTTGCGTCGTCCGCATATTTCACAATGTGGTTAGTAGTGGACCTGGCGCAGTAGTCATGGGTCATCAACGTGAACAGCAGCGGACTCAGGACGCAGCCCTGGGGGGAATCGGTGCTAAGGGAGATGGCACTGGAGGTGTTGTTGCCCACTCTCACAGACTGGGGTCTGTTTGTGAGGAAGTCAAGCAGCCAGTTGCATAGGGGGGTACTGAACCCCAGGGGGGCCAGTTTGTTCACCAAGTTCTGCGGGATGATGGTGTTGAATGCCGAGCTGAAGTCCAGAAACAACATCCGCACGTGTGTGTCCTTTCCTTCCAGATGTTCTAAGCTCAAGTGGAGTGCAGAGGAGATGGCGTCCTCTGTGGAGCGGTTAGGGCGATAAGCAAACTGGTATGGGTCGAATGTGGGGGGAAGTCTGGAGACAATTTCAAAAAAAACAATATTCCTTTACCAGCCTCTCGAAGCACTTCATTACAGATGTTTTTTGGGATAAGGTAAACATCTGTTCAGTATTTTAACATAAAAGTGTTTGATTGTGAGGCATTAAAAGCCACAAAATGCAACGGGTCCATCAGACCCACAAACACTGGCTGAGTAACAACAATATGAACACCACACAAGGGTTAATGTTGATATCATTTCACTGTATGGTTCAAGTCTCTTTACCATTGCTTCCTGTTGTGGGCGTCATTCCACAGTGGACCCCCAGACGCCTCCTCCAGGCTTCACATGACCTGTACTTCAGCACTAGGGGTGGTATGATCATAATAGTGCTGTTCTCCACTTGAATTACATATTTCTTCTGCCCATCGCTCACCTCACTTTCCGTTATCTTCTTCTACCGCCCACTCGCATCTGCTATTCTTTTTCCGTATTCCTTTTCTTGTCCCCCCGCTCCCACCACCACCATCAGTCTGACTTGAAGTGAGAAAGAGGGTGCTGGGATTTATGTTCCTGAATTAAAAAAAGGCCATCTGCTGAAGGAAGCAGAGATGGCCGCACAGGAAGAGAAAATTAAATTGTTAGTGGAATGTCACTGAAATAATAAAATATTATGGTACTTGTAGTTTAGCTTTAAAGGAGTAGCAATAAACAAATAGCTCATAATTCTGTGGTGCTTGTCTTTGAGAACATTTATTAATGGCAATGTCTGTCATGTTTTTGGACAAGAAAACTTATAACTAATACACACCGCACACACTCTCTTTCACACACGCACACACATATATGTATATGTAAATATGTATGTATATATACAGTATATATACAAACCCCGTTTCCATATGAGTTGGGAAATTGTGTTAGATGTAAATATAAACGGAAAACAATGATTTGCAAATCCTTTCCAACCCATATTCAATTGAATGCACTACAAAGACAAGATATTTGATGTTCAAACTCATAAACTTAATTTTTTTTTTTCAAATAATAATTAACTTAGAATTTCATGGCTGCAACACGTGCCAAAGTAGTTGGGAAAGGGCATGTTCACCACTGTGTCACATGGCCTTTCCTTTTAACAACACTCAGTAAACATTTGGGAACTGAGGAGACACATTTTTTAAGCTTCTCAGGTGGAATTCTTTCCCATTCTTGCTTGATGTACAGCTTAAGTTGTTCAACAGTCCGGGGGTCTCCGTTGTGGTATTTTGGGCTTCATAATGCGCCACACATTTTCAATGGGAGACAGGTCTGGACTACAGGCAGGCCAGTCTAGTACCCGCACTCTTTTACTATGAAGCCACGTTGATGTAACACGTGGCTTGGCATTGTCTTGCTGAAATAAGCAAGGGCGTCCATGGTAACGTTGCTTGGATGGCAACATATGTTGCTCCTGTAGTGGAAAATTCAGAGTCTTAAACAGGAACAATAGAGAGTTGGTTACAACAGTTTTATTTACCCAATCAGATAATACAAAGTTGGATTGGAAAGATATGTGTTTACACAGACAGTATCTCCGGAGACGAAAGATGGTACACCCTCGAAGGAATTAGAAAGAATGCACACCCGTATCGGTCCACAGCATTCATTTATAACCTTCCTGTGGTCTGAGTCTAACAAAATAACAACTTATGCAACAGTCCAAAGTTCTAATATCACCCCACAAAACGAACTAGCATTATGTCAGGGTGACCTGATATGTAGTGTCGTGTCCTTCCCAATTCCGTTGAGAGGTAACCCTAGGGCAATTTTTCAACTACACTCCAAAACCTGTATGTACCTTTCAGCATTAATGGCGCCTTCACAGATGTGTAAGTTACCCATGTCTTGATCACTAATACACCCCCATACCATCACAGATGCTGGCTTTTCAACTTTGCGCCTATAACAATCCGGATGGTTCTTTTTCTCTTTGGTCCAGAGGACACCACGTTCACAGTTTCCAAAAACAATTTGAAATGTGGACTCGTCAGACCACAGAACACTTTTCCACTTTGTATCAGTCCATCTTAGATGAGCTCAGGCCCAGCGAAGCCGACGGCGTTTCTGGGTGTTGTTGATAAACGTTTTTCGCCTTGCATAGGAGAGTTTTAACTTGCACTTACAGATGTAGCGACCAACTGTAGTTACTGACAGTGGGTTTCTGAAGTGTTCCTGAGCCCATGTGGTGATATCCTTTACACACTAATATCGTTTGTTGATGCAGTACAGCCTGAGGGATCGAAGGTTACTGGCTTAGCTGCTTACGTGCAGTGATTTCTCCAGATTTTTTGAACCCTTTGATGATATTACGGACCGTAGATGGTGAAATCCCTAAATTTCTTGCAATAGCTGGTTGAGAAAGGTTTTTCTTAAACTGTTCAACAATTTGCTCACGCAGTTGTTGACAAAGTGGTGACCCTCGCCCCATCCTTGTTTGTGAATGACTGAGCATTTCATGGAATCTACTTTTGTACCCAATGATGGCACCCACCTGTTCCCAATTTGCCTGTTCACCTGTGGGATGTTCCAAATAAGTGTTTGATGAGCATTCCTCAACTTTATCAGGATTTATTGCCACTTTTCCCAACTTCTTTGTCACGTGTTGCTGGCATCAAATTAAATTAATGATTCTTTGCAAAAAAAAAAGTTTATCAGTTTGAACATCAAATATGTTGTCTTTGTAGCATATTCAACTGAATATGGGTTGAAAATAATTGTATTCCGTTTATATTTACATCTAACACAATTTCCCAACTCATATGGAAACGGGGTTTGTACATATACATATATATATATATATATGTATATATATATATATATATATATATATATATATATATATATATATATATATATATATATATATATATATATACATACAGTATGTATATATATATATATATATATATATATATATATATATATATATATATATATATATATACACATACAGTATGTATATATATATATATATATATATATATATATATATATATATATATATATATATATATATATATATATATATATATATACATACATACTGTATGTATATACGTGCATCAAATACTTTTTAGTTTAGTGACAGAAAACACCTGTGAAAATCACTTTTCAATAATTATTGTTCATATTATTCTTAGTAATTATGTTTTTGATGATGTGTATTTAAATAAGGTTAAGTTAAGTTAATAAGTTAAGTGTATTAATGACAGCACATTGCTATAGCCTCCTGAGGACTTGCATCCATTCCAGTGGACATTTGTGTTTTGCGTAACAGGAAGCTGGTTCTCACACGGACTTTAAAATACTTGTGGATGCTTTTATTTTATTTTATTTTTTAAATGTTTCATTTGATAGGAAAAAAATAATACACGTAATGAGAAACAGACACTCATCTTAGATGAGCTCGGGCCCAGTAAAGCCGGTGGCATTTCTGGGTGTTGTTGATAAATGTCTTTCGCTTTGCATAGTACAGTTTTAACTTGCACTTACAGATGTAGCGACGAACTGACAGTGGTTTTCTGAAGTGTTCCTGAGCCCATGTGGTGATATCTTTTACACACTGATGTCACTTTTTGATGCAGTACCGCCTGAGGGATCGAAGGTTACGGGGATTCAATGTTGGTTTTCGGCCTTGCAGTGATTTCTCCAGATTCTCTGAACATTTTGATGATATTACGGACCGTAGATGGTGAAATCCCTAAATTCCTTGCAATAGCTCGTTGAAAAATGTTGTTCTATAACTGTTCGACAATTTGCTCACGCATTTGTTCAAAAAGTGGTGACCTTCGCCCCATCCTTCTTTGTGAATGACTTAGCATTTCATGGAAGCTGCTTTTATGCCCAATCATGGCACCCGCATGTTCCCAATTAGCCTGTACACCTGTGGGACACCCCACATTCCAAATAAGTGTTTGATGAGCATTCCTCAACTTTCTCAGTCTTTTTTGCCACTTGTACCAGCTTTTTTGAAACATGTTGCAGGCATCAAATTCCAAATGAGCTAATATTTGCAAAAAATAACAAAGTTGTCCAGTTCCAACGTTAAATATCTTGTTTTTGCAGTCTATTCAATTGAATATAGGTTGAAAAGGATTTGCAAATCATTGTATTTTGTTTTTATTTATTTATTTTACACAACGTGCCAACTTTACTGGTTTAGGGTTTTGTAAGTAACATATAAGGTCCTTAACGTACAGGGAGGTCTTGGGGGCAAACTGTGATTTCCACTCCAACAAAATCCTCTTACGAGCTAGTAAGGATGCAACGGCAATACTATCCTTAATACTGCTTAATTTTTGGCGAGTTTGGTAGAATTGCAAAAATATCCAATTCTGCGCAAGGTGTCAACTTCAAATTTAGTGCATCTGCAAGATGTTTAAAAATATTATTCCAGTAGGCTTTCAGACAGGGACACGACCAGAACATGTGTGTCATGTTTGCGGGAGTCAATTGACATCGATTACATGTGTCTGCAATATTAGCATACCTTTTGGAAAGTTTAGAGTTAGCAAAGTAGGTGCGATGGACAACCTTAAACTGTATCAGATTAAGCTTTGAGCAAGATGTGCAATCGTTTATGTGTATCAATGCAGATTTCCAGTAACTGTCATCCAAAACTTTGCCAAATTCTGCTTTCCAGTCCTTTCTAGAGATGTCTCTTTAAGGTGGGAGATTAAGATGTACATTTCAGAAATGATCCCCTTCTGATTTGTGGAGATTTCCAAAATGTAGTCTATTACTGATTGAGGTGAACTACTGGGAAAAATAACTGCTATTTGATTTAGCGAAGTTACGGACTTGAAAGTAACGGAATAAGTGAGAGTTAGGGAGATTAAACGTTGCACATAGTTCACTGAAGCTAGCAAAGACATAGTTAATATAAAGATCCAGGCCTGAGCTCTGCCATCGAGAAAAAGCTTTATCTGTGTTTGGAGTAAGAAAGAGATAATTATTATGAATGGGGCTGTAGTTAGATAATCCTTGGAGTCCAAAAGTGCATCTAAATTGAGACCAAATTCTAAGAGTGGAGATAACAATTGTGTTACATGTAAACTGGGATGATCTAAAAGGCAGTTTTGATGTAAGCAGAGCAAGGCGCGAGGTAGAACATGATTCAGCTTCCACTCTGCTCCAGCTCAATTCAGGTTCGCGGATCCAGAAAATCATTGTGTGTATGTTGGGTGCCCAATAGTAAAATCTTAAATTAGGGAGTGACAAACCACCTACAGATCTTTGCCTCTGTAAAGATTCTCCCCTTATCCTAGGAGTTTTGCTTTTCCAAATAAAGGATGAGATTAATTTATTTACAGTATTAAAAATGGACTTTGGTAAAAAGTTTGGGAGACAGTGAAAAAAATACAGAAATGTAATTAACCCTACCTGCTATAGTTATATGTAAACAATTCCACTTTTCCAGATCAGATTTAATCTTGTCATTTAGGGGTGTAAAGTTATTCTTGTAGAGATCTGGCATCTTATGACAGTATTTTAAGCTGTTCTTAGACATTTTAAATGGGAGATAAGCATCAGGAATCTCAAAAGCTAAGTCATTTACGGGGAAACACTCACTCTTAGAAAAGTTAAATTTATAAACTGAAAAAGTTCCAAAAGTGTTGAGCAGTTCAACTATCTTAGGGATGCTAGGTATTGGATCCGAAATAAACAGTAACAAAGTGTATGTTCCGAATCGTATCTGCTGATTGCTTTGCTAAAACTAGCGGATTTAAGTGCAATAGATAGAGGTTCAATTGCCACAGCGAACAAAAACGGGCTCAGAGGTCACCCTTGATGGGTTCCCCTGCCAAGTGTAAAATATTGGGATTTCAACCAATTGGTGCTTATGGATGGAGAGTATAATAGTGCTATCCAAGATATGTAACTAGACCCAATGCACAATCTTCTTGAGACTTCTAACAAATAACTCCATTCCACCCTGTCAAAGGTCTTCTACGCATCCATGGAAACCACCAGTTCTGGTGTTTTCTTGAATGATGGGGGGGAAATAATTTCAATGAGGTGTCGTATGTTGGATAAAGTGTGTCGGTTTTTCATAAACCCTGTTTGGACTGGTGAAAAGATACTTGGCATATTCGTTTAAAGTCACAAAGCCAGTGCTTTTGCTAGAATCTTATAATCAATATTTAGAAGAGAAATGGGGCGATAGGAACTTAACCTGGTTTCAGTAATAAGGTTATCGATGCCTCCGTGAGAGTTTGAGGTAGTACTCCCTGGTCCAAAGAATCATTGAACATGTCTAAAAGGAGAGGAGCTAACTTATTGGCAATTTTTTTTTAAAACTCTGTAGGATAGCCATCTAGTCCTGGGGCCTTACCACTATGTATTATTTTAATTGAGTCTATTATTTCACAACTCTCTAAAGGTCGATCCCTTTCGCTCTTCTGAGCATATAAGTGGAAATTTTAGGTTGTCCAGAAAACTCATCATAGCTGTTTTGTCAGTTGGAGATTGAGAGGTACATGATTCCGAGTAAAAGGTTTAAAGGTCTCGTTTATGACTGAAGGCATTACTGTTAATTCACCTGACAGAGTTTCAATCTGTTTAATTTGCCGGGATATGGATTGTTTTTTAATTTGACGTAACAGAAGGCGTCCTGCCTTCTCACCATGTTCATAAAGAACTCCGCGTGTTTTTAAAATACGTTTTTCGGTTTCTTGTGTTGACATTGAGTTACATTTCATTTTAAGGTTTTGTCTCTCTTGATGTAATTCAGGTGATAATGCTAATTGTCTGTTCAATTCTGTTATGCTCTCCATGAGCAGATTCTGTTTTTGTTTTTTAATTTTATTAAAGTTTGCACAGTACGATATAATTTCTCCTCGGACTACCACATTTAATGTTTCCCAAAGTAGGGATGGGGAAATTATATCACTCTTGTTAGTAATAAGGAAATCATTATTTACTTTAGAGATAATTTTGCAGAACCCGTCATCGTTCAACAGTATGCAATCCAGCCTCTATGGTCGAGCAAAAAGGAAGCATGGTCAGATATCACTATTGTTGAATAGTCTATGTTTTCGACAACAGGAATACAAGTATTTATCAGTGTAGAAATAATCAATTCTTGAGAATATTTTATGAACCTGAGAGTAAAAAGATTTTATTTTTTTTAATCCTGATGGAGAAATCGCCATGGGTCCAGACTTCCTACTTGATCCATAAATAATGAAATTGCTTTAGCCATTTTAGAAGGAAACATTTGTCCTGGGCAAGATTTATCTAACAAAGTATATTTTGCGCAGTTTAGGTCACCACCTAAGAATAAGTGGTGAGAATTTAAATCTGGTAAATGTGAAAATACTTTCTTCAATCAATCAATCAATCAATGTTTACTTATATAGCCCTAAATCACGACTGTCTCAAAGGGCTGCACAAGCCACAACGACATCCTCGGCTCAGATCCCACATCAGGGCAAGAAAAAACTCAACCCAATGGGATGACCAGTGCAATGGACATCGAGTGGATCTAGCATAATATTGTGAGAGTCCAGTCCATAGTGGCTTGAACATAATAGTGAGAGTCCAGTCCATAGTGGGGCCAGCAGGAGATCATCTTGAGCGAAGACAGATCAGCAGCGCAGAGACGTCCCCAACTGATGCACACATGAGTGGTCCACCCTGGGTCCCGACTTTGGACAGCTTCTTAAAAAATCCCAGTTAGGTGCATAGAAATTGACAAGAACCACCAGTTCATTTTTAAGGGAGCCTGAGACTATGACAATCAGCTATATTATTTGTTGGGCTAAACCAGAGCTGTGCAAATATTTTGACTCGAGGGCCACATTGAGAGAAGAAAATGTGTCTGAGGGGCCAAAGTGTATGTGTGTATAAATTATATGTACACAATTAGCTGAGGGCCGGGGGACGGCGTGGCGGAGTTGGGAGAGTGGCCGTGACAGAAACCTGAGGGTTCCTGGTTCGATCCCCACCTTCTATCAACCACGTCACATCCGTTGTGTCCTTGAGCAAAGCACTTCACCCTTGCTCCTGATGGGTCGTGGTTAGGGCCTTGCATGGCAACTCCTGCCGTCAGTGTGTGAATGGGTGAATGTTGAAATAGTGTCAAAGCGCTTTGAGTACCTTGAAGGTAGAAAAGCTATACATGTATAACCCATTTACCATTTAGCTGTGTGTTTGGTTCCCTTTTTTTCAGGAACACTAATACCAAAAGTCACAATGTCCGATAGAGTTCTAAAAAAGTTAAAAAAAAACCTCAAACCTCAAAAAAACAGAATGGAATTTAAATTGTTTTAATGATTGAGACACCCAAAATGTACATTAAAGTAAAGAAAGTGGAATTTACAATATTAACTATGAACAATAAAACACTGAATATTGACAACATATGAACGTCGTCCTCTTTTACTTCTCAGACCAAGCAAAACACAACAAAAATGTAAAGAACAGCAAAATATGAATGCAAAGTGTAATAAACACCTACAATATCATATATTATCATGTAAAAATCTGCTTCCGCATCTGTTTCTGACACACGCGTTTTGGGCTGGCTGCTCTGAAAACAAACCCCGCCCACTCTGGTTTGTGTCTCGTCTGAGCTGCTGTGACTTAAATTACCGTAATAGCTCGTATAACACTCAAAAGCGCAGATTTCGACCATTTAGATACTTTCTATAGTTCAAGTCTTACGGTAATTTAAAAACAGCACACATCATAATGGCAGCAACAGTTTTGATGTTAAAGGTCTAAAAACATTATGTAGGACGTCCGCCGGGCCGGATTGAAAATCTAAACGGGTCGCAGGTGGTCTGGGCTAAACTGTGTTTCCTTATGTATTAGAATCGCTGTACATCTTGTTTTACTACTAAAATTGAGGCTTTCAACCTTTCAACCTCTTTAGTAACCAAATGTTTCTCCTGTGAAAAAGCAACCTCCGTTTTAAGATATTTGAAGTGGGAAAATACTCTACCCTTTTTAACTGTACCGTTCATACCTTTGACATTCCAAGAGACAAATCTCAATCAGGATACTCCTTTTAGTGTATTAGCCATGATCACATATATTTTAAGTGGTGAGAGGAATCACTGCTTTGTGAAAGGTAGTATAGTAATAAGTAGATATAGAGATGTCCGATAATGGATTTTTTGCCGATATCCGATATTCTTCCAACTCTTAATTACCGATTCCGATTTCAACCGATACCGATATATACAGTCGTGGAATTAACACATTATTATGCCTAATTTTGTTGTGATGCCCCGCCGGATGCATTAAACAATGTAACAAGGTTTTACAAAATAAATCAACTCAAGTTATGGAAAAAAATGCCAACATGGCACTGCCATATTTATTATTGAAGTCACAAAGTGCATTATTTTTTTTAACATGCCTCAAAACAGCAGCTTGGAATTTGGGACATGCTCTCCCTGAGAGAGCATGAGGAGGTTGAGGTGGGCGGGGTTGGGGGGGCGGGGTTGAGGTGGGAGGGGGTAGGGGATAGTGGGGGGGGTGTATATTGTAGCGTCCCAGAAGAGTTAGTGCTGCAAGGGGTTCTGGGTATTTGTTCTGTTGTGTTTATGTTGTGTTACTATGCGGATGTTCTCCCGAAATGTGTTTGTCATTCTTGTTTGGTTTGGGTTCACCGTGTGACGCATATTTGTAACAGTGTTAAAGTTGTTTATACGCCACCCTCAGTGTAACCTGTATGGCTGTTGACCAAGTATGCACTGCATTCACTTGTGTGTGTGAACAGCCGTAGATATTAAGTGATTAGGCTGGCACGCAAAGGAAGTGCCTTTAAGGTTTATTGCCGTCTGTACTTCTCCCTACGTCCGTGTACACAGCGGTGTTTTCAAAAGTAAAACATTTTACTTTTTGAAACCGATACCGATAATTTCCGATATTACATTTTAAAGCATTTATCGGCCGATGATATCGGCAGTCCGATATTATCGGACATCCCTAATAATAATATTAATAAATGGAAATCTGGAGGACCCATAACCCAAATTTCCCAAAACATAAACCCTTAAAAAAGGAAACAAACAAAAAAACTAAATAATACAACAAACATAAACACACTTAATCGTCCATAAACTTTGTAACTTCGGTGTGATATAAATCTTTTAACTAAAACCTCAACGAGCAGACGTGGCTCCTATATCTGTGTAAGAGTCTACAATGTAAAATATGTGCAAAATTAAAATAAATAGCTCGAGGCAACAATTCATATCAGCTTCCAAAGGAATAATAACTTAAATAAATAATTTAATAAATTAAAAATTATAACAATGATAGAAGTAGCCCCTGTTATCTATATTTTGTCGAACATCCAGGCCACATCAGGTTTTATGAATTTTCAACAAACATGTATATTCATAACGATAAATGTCTATCCGGCAATAATATGTCCCATAATACACAGTTTGGATTTGTGGATGCTTTTAAATGTGTTGTAATGTCGTTTAGTTAAGCATATAGCTGTTTTCTGAGGGAGTGGAAGTGCCGGATCACCTCAGGAGAAGTGCAGCGGATTGAAAAATTGAATACAAGCATTTTGTGTCACGTGGGGGTCGCATCTTTATGCGGGATCGGTCCTCCAATGCAACACGGACACTCCGGACGAAAACGTGAAGGTAGGATATGATTTAATAATAATAAATAATACACCGTACCAAACAGACAGAAACAAACAAAATAAAAGCGTGCCGAACGCACGGGAAGCTAGGCAACAGCTTAGCACAGGAATCCAGAACATGAAATAGACCAACGTAACAATTGCTTACCGCAAACAAGGAAGCCAGGACAAGTGAACAGAAAGGCAGGCTTAAATAGTGTCAGTGATGACAAACAGGTGCGCGTCGGGAACACAAGCAGCAGGTGAAAATAATAAGTAACCATGGTAACAAACCCAAACAAGGAAGTGCAAACAGGAACTAAAGAAGTCCAAAACTAACAGAACATAACTAAACTAAACATGATCTGGACCACGGATCATGACATTTTGTAAGCCTACGAAGATTTAGTTAGCTATGAAATAGCTTTTTGTTGCAGCAGTGAGAGAAAAGGCAAGATTGAAAACAGACAAAAAACAGTACGGGTACTCGCAACAGTACGGGTACTTAGAAGTCAACTGCTGTTTGGCACTCAGTACTCATTAGTGGCATTAAGGCAGTCAAGATCTTTTAGGGCAGGGGTGGGCAATACATTTTTACCGGGGGCCGCATGAGCAACCCTAGCACTGCTGGAGGGCCACACCGACAATATTTCAATTAAATTTTGCTCAAATTATTTTTGATGTACCGTAAGATAAATAATAATAATAATAATATTTTCATTTAACCTAACTTATCTTTATACAAAAGCAGATGGCTTTTGATGATTTTATTTTTAACACTTTCTTACACAACACTTCCTGATGTATAATACAATTCAAACATTTCAATTTCTGTCACTTTATCCTGCATCCTCTTTGTTGTGAACGTAGCACGCCTGTAAGGTGATTGGCGAAGAAGGAGGAAGCGTTGTTGTTGCGGAAATGAGGAGTGAGGATAGACGTGCTGGAAAGAACAAGATAAGTTGAGCTGTGTTAGTATAGGTTGCTCAATAAAAGTTTAAAAAGAGCATCAGACTTGGTGTGCACTTCTTCTGGATGCTACAATTGGTGTCAGAAGTGGGATGAAATGCCTCCCAGTTCGCCTTGCCATCAAACCTGGGAGTCTTCATTGAGGGCGGAATTCCCCCATGCAAAGCAGCGTGCGCCGCACCTGTAGACGCTGCCTCTCTCCTTCCTCCCTCTCTCTCTCTCTCTTTGCGGCGAGCTCCTCACGTCCAGGATTCACACAGACATCTGCAGTCGCTGCCGGCACCTTAAGTCCCCACTCAATGTACTTCCCCTCCCGTTCAATCTTGACAAAGTCGCCAGGAAACATTGTGACACGTACCTACCGATGACGTAGCAGGCTGAGCACACAAGCAGCGCAGTATGCTCACACCAGCAGCGGCAGTATGCACAAAGTTTTATTTCTGACACCAATTGTAGCGTCCAGAAGAAGTGCACACCAAGTCTGACGCTCTTTTTAAACTTTTATTGAACAACCTATACTAACACAGCTCAACTTATCTTGTTCCTTCCACACGCACGTCTATCCTCACTCCTCATTTCAATCAATCAATCAATCAATGTTTATTTATATAGCCCTAAATCACAAGTGTCTCAAAGGGCTGTACAAGCCACAACGACATCCTCGGTACAGAGCCCACATACGGGCAAGGAAAAACTCACCCCAGTGGGACGTCGGTGAATGACTATGAGAAACCTTGGAGAGGACCGCATATGTGGGTAACCCCCCCCCCCCCCCCTCTAGGGGAGACCGAAAGCAACGGATGTCGAGTGGGTCTGACATAACATTGTGAAATTTCCGCAACTCAAGAACACAACATCAACTTCAGCAGGTCGTTACACTATATTCTTTAAACACAGCAACATGTGTACCACAAATTAAAGGCGTACTGAAATGATTTTTTTTTATTTAAACGGGAATAGCCGATCCATTCTATGTGTCATACTTGATCATTTTGCGATATTGCCATATTTTTGCTGAAAGGATTTAGTATAGAACAAAGTCGATAAAGTTCGCAACTTTTGGTCTCTGATAAAAAAAAAAGCCTTGCCCCTACCGGAAGTAGCGTGACGTCACAAGAGTTGGGGCTGCTGAGTCTTTCCTATTGTTTTCAATGATGGCCGCCAGAAGTGAGAGCGATTCCGACCGAGATAGCGACGATTTCCCCATTAATTTGAGCGAGGATGAAAGATTTTTGGATGAGGAAAGTGCAAGTGAAGAACTAGTGGGGATTGGAAGAGATTCAGAAGCTGTGAGAGGGATAGAGCCATACCGCTTTGAACCCGAAGCTGACGAAGACTGTCAGGAGGACGCTGCTGCTATTGATGCTGGAGGAGCACACGACATAGATCGCCTTCAGAATACAGAATGGTAAAATGTTATTTATTTATAGACTAGTTTTAGCTTGTGGCCTAGTCTTGCACTGTTACTGTTAGTGTTACAACTTACACCCCAGGCCTATCTATAGACCAAGTATCTATCATTGACACAATGCTGGAGTAGCACACGACATAGATCGCCTTCAGAATACAGAATGGTAAAATGTTATTTATTTATAGACTAGTTTTAGCTTGTGGCCTAGTCTTGCACTGTTACTGTTAGTGTTACAAATTACACCCCAGGCCTATCTATAGACTAAGTATCTATCATTGACACAATGTCAAACCTAATTAATTACCCATTATTTCTATGGGCCACAGCTCCATATACCGGCAATACTAAAAATATGCATGTAGATTAATAAGATCCACAACAAGACAATGATAATATTAATTATTACACATGTTTGCAGATTGCAGGTGTCCATAATAAGAATTGATTTACAAATATTATGAATATTTCTATTTCCAGGTGTACATGTCACAACTGTGTGAACATGGAGACAGTGGCTGAGTGTGTCTGCTGTCGTGAGCTAGATGCAGTGGCCAGAACGATGGAGGAGGAGAGGGTGGAGACGTGCATCATAGACCACCCTGGCTTTCCATCTGTGTGTCTGGATGAATGGGTGCTGCAGACAGCGTATTACGCCTACGAACAGCAATATGGCGTGCTGCAGCAACAGCAAAATGAGTGAGGCACTAATAAGTTTAAATAATTCTATCAACCTTTGGAAGATAAGTCAGAATGAGCACTTCTTATCTTATTCTTATTCTGTGAAATGTACTGTGCTACAATGTACATGACATTATATATCATAGAAGTATTACATACATAAAACTGTAGATGTCAACAATATTTACAATTTACTGCAACAGTAAATGACAAATGAATAGAATGCATGTCTTTTGCATCTCAGAGAACAGTGAGTCACTGTGTATCCATGTCCGGATAATAACAGCTGCCATCATTTGCTAACAACTATTTTGTACTTGCAGGCGGAGACGACACACAGCCTATCGACAGTTTGTCCGCTTCTGCTGGGGATATCTGGGAAAGGAGATACGGGTGGTACTACCAGCTTGTGTAGTACATAAGATTAGGACAACATTCCCATCGATGGACTACACGGGGTTCCAAGACGTGCAGTGACTGCAACACAATCCACATGGCCACTGTACTTAATCAATAAAAGAAATCAATCAATCAATCAATCAATCAATGTTTATTCATATAGCACTAAATCACAAGTGTCTCAAAGGGCTGCACAAGCCACAACGACATCCTCGGTACAGAGCCCACATACGGGCAAGGAAAAACTCACCCCAGTGGGACGTCGGTGAATGACTATGAGAAACCTTGGAGAGGACCGCATATGTGGGTAACGCCCCCCCTCTAGGGGAGACCGAAAGCAATGTATGTCGAGTGGGTCTGACATAATATTGTGAAAGTCCAGTCCTTAGTGGATCTAACATAATAGTAAGAGTCCAGTCCATAGTGGGGCCAGCAGGAGACCATCCCGAGCGGAGACGGGTCAGCAGCGCAGAGATGTCCCCAACCGATGCACAGGCGAGCGGTCCAACCCGGGTCCCAACTCTGGACAGCCAGCACTTCATCCATGGTCACCGGAATAACCCCTCCACAAGGGGGAGAGGGTGTGGGGTGGGGGGCAGAGGAGAAAAGAAAAGAAACGGCAGATCAACTGGTCTAAAAATGGGGGTCTATTTAAAGGCTAGAGTATACAAATGAGTTTTAAGATGGGACTTAAATGCTTCTACTGAGGTAGCATCTCTAACTGTTACCGGGAGGGCAGTTAACACTTACCGAAGTGACTCCTGTGCTTGGCGATGGCTTCCTCCTTGTCTGGCTTCTCCAGTTCATCGCAGAGGAAGGGAGGCACATCCACAGTGACGCTGACTGGTGTTCTCTGGTCAGGGGTCTGTCTGCAGCCAGCAACAACCTCCCTGATCAAGTCATCTACGTAGCCTGCAAAATACAATTGTACATGTTCCTGCTCACAACATAATATACTCATGGAGAGTGAAACTTGACAGTATTATTACCATGATACAAAGTGTCAAGTGTTTACATGTTTTGTGTCCTCTACACTTACGGTATGTTGGCTCTGTCGCGATTTTCTTGACCACATGGCCCCCTGCTTCATACTTCGGGTAGCGTACTGCATAGCGCTCAGCACCCGCTTGTGTAGTGGCTATAGGGCGGCTCGAGTTTTCATTCCAGTGCAGCCCAGCAAGCATGTTCCTAGGGGTGGTAACAGAATAATGTAATAATTAGTACTAAAGTATGGCACACACTAGTGACACTTAGATTAGTGTGGAAACATACCTGCACAGCATTCCGATGTATGAGAAGACATACATTTTCGGTGCGAACTGTATAAGATAAAAGACACTTTATTCAGTCATGCGTCCATACAATGTGTGTGTAAATTTATAAATAGTTTGTAAATTTGAATACAAATGTTTGTGTATTAAACTGTTTATAGTCAGCTATTAAAGCTTGATCTCCTGCAATAATGAAGCTGTTTTGTTTTTAATTTTAACACCACGCCAGAATTGTTTGCAATCTTTCTCACCAAGATGCCTAGCCACTATGTTGGACCTCTAACTGCCTAGCCACTATGTTGGACCTCTAACATTCTCTTGCTTACACTGACTGTATCAAGGCTACATTTAGTATGCTCTAGTATTTTGCTCCCTGGCCACCAAAGTCCTAGTGGCAGGTGGTAACCACCGATGCCACCTACAGGCGATCAGCTTAATTCTCACCTGTATGATAAGGCTATGGAACGCCTCCACCTTGGAAGTCTGGTGTTCACCCGACAGCATGGCGATATCTTTCAGCAGGGACTTGTTGTTGACCACCTCCTCCAGTTTCACTGCTGAGCGTGAACCTAAACATAAATTTAAAATAGAACAATGTTTCAACAAAAATGTTCCAGTCAACTTAAACTGGTTATTTACTTACAAGTTTATCTGAATTTTTTGACTTTCAAAAGATGTGCAGGAAAATACTGCTAGTCCCTCACTGCTTTCGGGCAACTTATTTGCCTACTCACTTTGTTTGAGCCATTTCTTTTGCCGTTGCAGTTGTCCATGAGTACAAATTGGGAAGAGGTCGCCATGGTCCTTGTGGATGTTCTGAATGTGTCGCTCCACAGACTTCCACTTGGCAACCAGAAGTTCCCCCTCTCCAGGCGGTGTAGACACTGCTGCCCAGTAGAGGTGGTTGATTATACTTTGCACCCAGGGCTTCAGGTCTTCACAGTCCTATGCTTGTAGATGGCCTTCAGTTTCTTTCCGATGGCTACAAACAGAAAAAAGCAGAAATTTGTGGATTAAATACAATATGGCATTCATCTGATCACTAATATGTACACACTACTTCACAACTTGTCATGCATACAAATAATCCAACTAACATTTTGCAACATGCCAGATGTCATAGCAGTGCCGTGTATTGGGCATGTTTTCGCGAATCCATTTAGCGATCTGTCTGTGTCGGTCTGTCACCAGCACCCCGACATCGAGGTCCCAGCTGATCAACAGCTCCACCATCCTCTTCAGTCCTTCCATCTCCATATGGTAGCTGCCAAGACATTCGTTGCTCTGAAATATATATAACAGAAAAGGAATGAGCAAAGAAAAAAATGAAAAAGGGTCTTAGTATACATTGAAATGGTTAATGTTATTAGACACATTTACTAGGATAATTCTGGAAAATCCCTTCTCTGCTTATTATGTTACTAGTGTTTTAGTGAGATTATATGGTCGTACCTGTACAACCTGAAGGTCGAGAACCACATTGGCCACAAGCTCCATTGTGGTGTAGGTACCAAACTTGGCACTGTGTCCCGGACTGTCTGCTCGCCCATCACCACCAAGGACAAGGGGTCGGCCTTCCACCCGCAGCATGGTGAGGTGCGTCCGTTGCTGTTCCTCCCACACCTTTTTGATGGCTGGCTGCAGGATGAGCTCCTGGTGGTTGAAAAATGTCCTCTTCACATACGTGACCACTCCGATGCTGTTCAGCACTTGCAACACCTTGCCAGAAGATGCGCCAGCGAAGAGTATGCCAGCAGATAGCAGGATGTTGCCCGCGGCATAAGGGCCAATGTTTGGCTGGCTGCTCCAACTACTCCTCTGGTCACATGATGCACATTGAAGAGTCATGGTCAGCTGTGTACCGTTTGAATCCCAAGAAGGGCTTATGTCCTGGCTGCCACAGACTGGACAGTGACACCACTTGACGAGACTCTGGAGGCACGACTCAAAGATGATGTACTTCGGTTCCTTGTGGCAGCCCTCTTCACGCATCTGGTGAGTACGTGGGCGATCTGGCGACCCGTCAGATTGACACGGATCTGATGTTGATGACTCACTCGGCACATAGCTGTCATCGGAAGAACCACTAACAAAAGGCGCAGTGGGACTTGATGCTGGTCCTACATCAAACAATGCAGTAGCACCTGGAGTTGCTATGTTAGTCTGCATCTCGGGGCTGTCAGATGGAGCTGCTACACTTGACGATGGGACTTCACTAACCCTGGCCAGCCGAGCTCTAACCCTCTCGAGGATCTCTGGGGTCACCTGGTGTCCTAGCAATAAAATCAAACACAAGTTGTTTCATATAATCTGTTAAAATTAAACTAGAATCACATACTAATTATTGTCTTTGAATCACCTAATTTATCTGTCTACTCTACTCTGCACAGGCAGCTGTGCAATGTGTACTGTGATGTGCAGAATCATGTTCATCACCGAAATAGACATACCCTTTGATCTATGATGTATTTTCCCTGTTTGGGTGCTCTTGCTACTGGTCATTGCTGTTGGTGCTCTCCCAATCGGTACCCAGTTCGTCTGGCATCCTTGTTCTCTTGTATTTCCCTGGAAATGGAGAAACAGCTACATGTAATATGGATACCTCCTTTACATAAATTATGAATACTTTTGTATTGGGCTTGAACTGTAATCCATTTGAACATTGATTAGGAAAACAAATCGAACCTGATCTTGATCGCCCTCCTCATCAGGCAAATCTAGTGCCATTGCCATTGGTTCATCCACCGCATCCGCCACTGATGCCGTAGTCGTACTGGCCATGATCTGATCTATTGTCTGTAAATGTACAATACTTTATATTATTGTCTATTGTAATCTATTGACAGTATTGACACTATTGACAGTAATGTCAGTAAATGTACGATACTTTATACTGCAGAAGGACTTGACTAGAACTTGAAGCAATAATTATATGTAGACTATTTTATTGTTAATTTATTTCATTGTTCATGGAGTAGACCAGTGGTTCTCAAATGGGGGTACACGTACCCCTGGGGGTACTTGAAGGTATGCCAAGGAGTACGTGAGAATTTTTTAAAATATTCTAAAAATATCAACAATTCAAAAATCCTTTATAAATATATTTATTGAATAATACTTCAACAAAATTAATGTTTAGAATTAAGTTCATGAATCCAGATGGATCTCTATTACAATCCCCAAAGAGGGCACTTTAAGTTGATGATTACTTCTATGTGTAGAAATCTTTATCTATAATTGAATCACTTGTTTATTTTCAACAAGTTTTTTGTTATTTTTATATCTTTTTTTCCAAATAGTTCAAGAAAGACCACTACAAATGAGCAATATTTTGCACTGTTATACAATTTAATAAATCAGAAACTGATGACATAGTGCTGTATTTTACGTTTGTTTCTCTTTTTTTCAAACAAAAATGCTTTGCTCTGATTAGGGGATACTTGAGTTAAAAAAATGTTCACAGGGGGTACATCACTGAAAAAAGGTTGAGAACCACTGGAGTAGTCTATAACTGTGTGTGTGAGTTTTGATTGATTGATTGATTGAGACTTTTATTAGAAGGTTGCACAGTGAAGTATATATTCTGTACAATTGACCATTAAATGGTAACACCCCAATAAGTTTTTCAACTTGTTTAAGTCGGGTCCACTTAAATTGATTCATAATACAGATATATACTATCAGATATATACTATCATCATAATACAGTCATCACACAAGATAATTACATTGCATTATTTACATTATTTACAATCCGGGGTGTGGAGGGGTTAGGTTTGGTTGTTATCATCAGTCATCAACAATTGAGAACAAAGAAATGGATATTGGAACAGTGTAGTCTGACTATGGAAACTGGAAATCAAGATTCTTACCCTCTTCCTTTCCCTTTTGGCAAATGCAGACCTCATGTGCACAGTCTGTCCACTTGTGGAGGGTGTGGGGTGCTCTGAACTTGTCGAACTTGTACTTAAGCATGGCCGTGGTCTGTTGAAAATACTTGGCTTCGCACCTTTCTTCAGCGCGAGTCGACGGGTGGTGGCGATGCCCATCGCTGCCCTTTGCAAGGGACCCTCTTCGAAACATGATTGTTCGAAATGTTCGCTGCATAATACACTGTACTTTGTGTGTGTGGTCCATTCCAACCGTGTTCGCTTGACTTCTTTGTTCCATAGTAAAGCTTGGCCGCCATCTATTGGGAATAAAAACAATGCAACACCAGTTGTGTTTGTCTTTGCGTTGCTACATCCCGCAGCAACACACCGCTTTCCACATACAGCTTTCTTGTTTGTAGTCTCCATTGTAAATTGAATAAATTGCAAAAGATTCACCAACAGATGTCCAGAATACTGGGGAATTTTGTCGAAAACACAGGTTTTTATGTCGGGTCCGATAGGGTCCAACCTCTTCCGTAGCTCTTGTGACGTCACGCGCATACGTCATATGCAAATTAGTTTTTCGAACGGAAGTGAGGCGGGAATTTTAAAATTGCACTTTATAAGTTAACCCAGCCGTATTGGCATGTGTTGCAATGTTAAGATTTCATCATTGATATATAAACTATCAGACTGCGTGGTCGGTAGTAGTGGGTTTCAGTAGGCCTTTAAGCACATGGCTTTACCTTTAATTTCTGTAAAGAAATACTTGGCAGTCCATGTCTTGTTGAAAACACGCCATTCGTCATCAACTTTTCTTTATTTAGCTTCTCGGGGATAACCGGGCATCACTTGTCGCTGTGCACCTTCACTCACAGGTTACACACGGACATACGCCCATAAATACACTTTTCAAAATAAAAGCAGCACAGTTGTATTGCACGCAAGACATAGATGTTTTTTAAAATGTATTTTGTAATTTGTGATTGCCGCTGTTCACATTCACTCACAATCGCGCACGAGCATACGTCCACACGGAAGTAATACAAATAACGCTTTTCAAAACAAAAGCAGCACCGTTGTATTGCACACTCGAAATAGATAATTTTTAAATGTATTTTGTAATTTATGATTGGCCTCACGCGGGCCGGACAGGGACGTACAAAGCGCCGGATGTGGCCCGCGGGCCGCAGAATGCCCAGGTCTGTTTTAGGGGGTCATATTAATCATACAAACCAATTATTATAGTTATGTGATGTTTCAGAGTGGCATTACAAGGTTTCGTGTTGCTTAGAGGGTCCTTTCACGTCCTATTACTCAGCCTAAAATACTTCACAATTTATCATCGCCATGTGGGGTTATTTGGTCAAATGTGGGGTTATTTGGTCAAAGTCCCTGGGAGGAATTTGTAAAAGTTTTTTTGCCTACAATGGCCAGTCCCGACCAAAATGGCCGAGCTCCTGTTTGTTTTATGCGTTCTTTTCCAATTGACGTCTCCACAAAATTTTGTGACAATCCGTGATTTTTACATTTTTATTTATAGGCTCTACTAAGTAAACTTGCAATTTCATATAAAAGACTTCTAAAATATCCCATTTATCACCTGAATGCTTCCAAACTTCAAAAATTGACAATATAAATGAAGTAATTAAAAGTTTCAATAATTACTTTGTAAATATCGGACCACATTTGGAGGAAAGGACTCCAGATTCTGGGTCTGTTGAGCATTTGAATGACACCATAAATCCCAACTCGATTTTCCTCACAGACTTGACAGAAGAAGATCCATTGAAGATGTCAAATAAATGTAAATCTAAGACCTCAACTGATTGTAATATATTTTATATGAAAATGATAAAAGGGTTTTATTGAAGAGATTTCAGAACCTTTAACATATATCAGTAATCTATCATTTCAAACAGGTACATTTCCAAATTAAATACAAATAACAAAAGTTGTACCAATGTATACGACTTGAGACAAATTATAGACCTGTTCCTTGCTTCCACAATTTTCTAAAATTATAGAAAAATTATGTAACAAATTCATTTTAAAAAATATATAACAATTGCAGAGATAGTGGGGGCCCTTCGGGAGATTTTAGGGTGTTCGTTCACTTTTGTCTAAAAGCGCCAAATTTGGCACAGGTGTAGCTAAGAGCATACTTAAATGATTTGGCTAGGGCGCCCGCGCCGGTGACCTTTGGGGTCGCCACAGCGGCTGATCCAATACGGCCACCACCTGAACACGCTTTTGCCTCTACATTTGAACCAGATGAGCTACAAATCCAAAGTTGGTGTCTATTTCATGTTTTTTGACAATTACAAATATGATGGAAAAATCTTCTTTATGATTGGGTGTGTCTGGACACCTAATTAGCATATTTCCAAGATGGCGGCTATGTAAAAATTAGGTGTACCTTAACTTTTGATATTTTTGGCAAACTATTTTAGGTTTTTGGAGCATCAGAAACATACTGCACTGATCAGATTTATGATCATTTATTTATTGGAACACTTTAATTTCCATATTAACAACATTATCTACCAAAATGTATTGCACATATATTTCAACATAGATAGAATGTAAAGCTACAGATATATTTCATTGTAACAAAAGTAAAAGTAGAGAAAGTCAGTGTTACCCCCCTCCCCCCTGTAATATAGGTATCTATTTCAACAGAAACAGAAACCTAAAAGTAGAGAAAGTCAGTGTACCCCCCCCTCTTGTAATATAAGTTTCTGTTTCAACAGAAACAGAAACTTATCTTACAGAGAAGGCTCCGACACTGTTATCCACACAGTGTGATAATAGTTTGGTCCCTCGACAGGCTACTGTTGTGTCTCCTGACTTCTCCTGATGTGAAAATCATACAAAAGAGCTTATGTACAGTCATTCTACTGCCTAATCTAACACTGTGAAAATCATCAACTTTATTTTCATGTAATTCATTTTTCAGTGTAGCTATTATCAAACAACATGGCCTCCACATCATCTGCTAGTAATAGCAGCAGCAGCATCAATTGGGACTTATGTTGTCTCTGCCAATTACAGTCTGGTGACCCCTTACAAACACCCAAAAGTGAAGGACTTTTGTCGCTAGAAAAGGATCTCAAAGATTTCATTGAAATTGCGAATGCTATACCTTCATGTATAAATGTCACAATTGATCAATTGAATGATGGTTCAGGTATCGCATCAACACTTGTATTAAATAAGGCCAAGTACCACAAACGCTGCAGAAGCTACTGTAGTAGTTCTCGTGTTAAATGGGCTCGAAAGCATAAAGATCATGCTGTCCCCTCCTTATTAAGTCCTAAAAAGCTTCGATCAAGTCATCCCCAAACCAGTGGTATTCATTGTGTGATATGTGAAGGGGAGGATATGAAAGATCTGCACAAGGCATTAACAAATAATGTTGATTCCAAAATGAAAAGCTGGGCAGAATCTAGTAAAGATTTTAAACTTCTTGGGGGATTAGTTACTCAAGCGTCTGATGTGCACGCAGCAGATGTGTACTATCATACCAAATGTTATCTGAACTTGAGATATGCAGCACAAGTTGCACAACATAAAACATCTTCCAGCATATCAGAAGAAGAAGCGTCTACCAGTGAATCCAGGGAAACCTTTGACTCTCTGACTATAGCACAAATTGTTACCCTAGTTGAGGATTTAGATTGCTCCTTCACAATTTCAAATTTAAGGCAACTCTATAGAACCCTTATGAATGAACGTGGGCATGTCTGTTGTTATAATGAACCTCACACAACAAGATTCAAGACACATCTCCTCTCTTTTCTGCCTGACTGGAGTGAACACCAGAAAGGGAGGGAGATGTACAATGCAAGCAAGCAAAAAGTGGCAGACAGTGTAGCTAGAGGCCATGATTCCAACCAGATTGATCAAGATGAGGCACTTTTGTTGACAAGGGCTGCCTTGGTTTTACACAAGTGTGATGGACCTGAGTGGTGGAATATTAAAATCTAATAAAAATGTTGCTCAAAACAAATATAAATATTAAGAACCCAATGTAGTGAGAGCAGCTGTCCAAAATAAGGGAAGATGATTTTGCTCGTTCACAATTGATTACAATACAAATTAAAAACCAGTCCAGTTGACAACGCTAAAAATACCAATATTATGGTGAGGGTACAGCTGCGACAGGCTTAGGGGGTCAGCGTTGTGGCTCCGCACACTTCCACGGCGTCCTCCTGCACACAGAATTAAAACGGAGGCAGGCCACGGGGATAAAATCTTCTAAAACCACGGGGACGCTCTCCGGGCTGACGCCACACTTACACGCAAGGCAGGGTTTCCCCTGCCTCTGCTGTAGTTCTGCGTCGAAGTATTGGGTACGCCCACTCTCCTCGCCAGTCGCCGGTCACTTGCGGGACCTACGTGGCCGTACCCGTCCCGTCTCGCTCCGCCTCTTGGTCGCTCCCGGGGGTCACCGCAGGTCTCTGGGTCCCAATCTCCCCCTGTCCACAGAACCACACAGCCAGCGTACAATGCACGAGCCCGCAAGCCCACGGCAGTTGGTTGCCCCCACAGATCCACAACACACGTCATTTACTTCGGAGGCAGAGTTTCCTCTGCCCCTGGTGTTGTGGGCTTCTTGGGGTTCACTCCGGTAGCCTGCGGGGTCTGCTGTGTAGTCCGGGGGTTCCTTCCCAGCCTGCGTGCGTCCACCCGGTCGCTCTTGGCAAAGCCTGTCGATTCTTCCCCGATCCTGGCAAAGCCTGTCGATCCTCCTCCGCTTGCTTCCTCCTGCTGTCGCTTCCCTCTCTGTCGCTTCCCTTTTAAATGTGTGCAGCCCTAATGCTCCACAGGTGCGTCTGATCTCAGGTGCCGTTTGATTGGGCACTTTGGTTGTCAGGGGCAACAAGCTAAAAGGGGCAACATCTTAAAATACCAGCAAAGTCCACAAGGAGTAAAAACATGCAATTAAAAAGACAAATTCTAAAATGTAAAAACATGCAATTAAAAATACAATCAAATTCTAAAATGTAAAAACATGAATTTAAAATCCACAGCAATAAAACACTAAGACATGCATGGCAATAAAACATAAAAAATAAAATCCCCTACTTGTGTCCCATCACACAAGTATTGTTTACAACCAGGACACATATTTGATGGTACCTTACCTTCCAACTGTCTTACGGTATCTGTTCCTGAACCTTTAAGACATTGTCCTTCAAGGACCAGGACTCCTCAAAGCCATGCACCAACAATGAGGGTACAGCACACTAACCTGGATGCGTACACTTAGTGCAGCTTTTGTCAAGTAATTGGGGAACAAAAACAACAACAACCCCACTCCCCCCCCCAAAAAATAAAAAAAATAAAAATAAATAAAAAGTAAAAATACAAAAAAATAAAAAAGGGAGAGAAGAAGACAGCCTCCACATGGCCTCCCCCGCAAGTAGCCAAAGAGTAGTTGCCCTTTAAGCGACATTTCATATTAATATTAGAAAGGAATCATGCATGTTGCACCAGGTTTTACTCATAACAATGCCAAAGTTACGTCCAATGTCTTCAGAATAGCAAAACACCACTTGGAAATATGCAAATTAGACACACACAAAAATAAAAATTAGCATTGCAACACATTACTAATTGTCAAAACACATGAAATAGACACCAAGTTTACATTTGTAGCTCATCTGTTTCAAATGTTAGAGACAAAAGCTATTACAAGTGGCGGCCATATTTGATTGGCCGCTGTGGCGACCCCAAAGGTCACTGGCGCGGGTGCCCTAGCTAAATCATTTAAGTATGCCCTGAGCTACACCTGTGCCAAATTTGGCGCTTTTAGACAAAAGTGAACGGAAATATCCCTAAGGGCCTCGTCTAAGAACCAATACAGCTACAACATCTCAACATTGATGGCATTAATTGAAATAATGTATGAGATTACCAATGCGATACATGGTAAACAGTGTGCAGCTGCAGTGTTTATGGATCTAACAAAAGCATTTGACACAATTAATCATAATATCTTTATTAACCAATTAGAACGGTATGGCATTAGAGGGTTAGTTTTAAACTGGGTAAGAAGCTATTAAATAACAGGAAGCCAAACGTGAAGCTAGGTGAACACATATGTACATCCAGTGCTAAATATATCTTGTGGCGTACCCCAGGGATCAATACTGCGACCAAATTGTTCAATCTCTATATAAAGGATATTGGCAAAGTTGCTAAGAACTTAAAGTTAGTCTTATTTGCAGACGACACGACTGTGTTTTGTTCAGAACAGAACACACAGAAGCTAATACAAATAACAGAATAAATGAATAATTTAGAGAGATGGTGTGACAAACAGAATATTCTTGTGTAATGTACAAAGCCCAAAACCAGTGAAGTTGGCACATTGTGTAATTCGTAAATAAAAACGGAACACAATGATTTGCAAATCCTTTTGAACTTATATTCAATTGAATAAACTGCAAAGACAATATATTTAATGTTCGAACTGAGTAACTTAATTTTTTTTTGGAAAATAATCATTACCTTAGAATTTAATGGCAGCTACACATTGCAAAAAAGTTTTTTTTACCACTGTGTTATATGGCCTTTCCTTTTAACAACACTCAGTAAACGTTTGGGAACTGAGGAGACCAATTTTTGAAGCTTTTCAGTTGGAATTATTTCCCATTCTTGCTTGATGTACAGCTTAAATTGTTCAACAGTCCGGGGTCTCCGTTGAGGTACTTTCGGCTTCATATTGCGCCACGCATTTTGAATTGGAGACAGGTCTGGACTACAGGCAGGCCAATCTAGTACCCGCACTCTTTTACTATGAAGCCACGCTGTTGTAACACGTGGCTTGGCAACCCATCAGGAGCAAGGGTGAAGTGCCTTGCTCAAGGACAAAACGGACGTGACAAGGTTGGTAAGGTGGGGATCAAACCAGGAACCCTCAGGTTGCTGGCACGGCCACTCTCCCAACCAGCTTGAACTCCACACTTAACATGATAGCACTAAATGGTGCCTTCACAGATGTAGCGACCAACTGTAGTTACTGACAGTGGTTTTCTGAAGTGTTCCTGAGCACATGTGGTGATATCCTTTACACACTGATGCCGCTTTTTGATGCAGTGCTGCTTGAGGAATCGAAGGCCCGTAATATCATCGCTTACTTGCAGTGATTTCTCCAGATTCTCTGAACCTTTTGATGATATTACGGACCGTAGATGGTAAAATCCCTAAATTCCTTGCAATAGCTGGTTGAGAAATGTTGTTCTTAAACTGTTCGACAATTTGCTCACGCATTTGTTCACAAAGTGGTGACCCTCGCCCCATCTTTATTTGTGAATCACTGAGAATTTCATGGAAGCTGCTTTTATCAGAATCAGAATCAGAATAAGAATAGTTTTTATTGTCATTGTTTGAGAACGGCTTCACAAACGAGGAATTGTTCTTGGTGCAATCGTGCAACACAAAACACATAACACAGAATAGGTAATAAAATGAGCTGTAACTGAGCTATCAGATCTTGTTATTGTTCATGTGCCTGATGGCCAAGGGGAAAAAACTGTTCAGGTGGCGGGAGGTGTGGGTCTTGATGGACCGTAATCTCCTGCCTGAGGGGGAGGGGAGAATAGTTTGTGTCCAGAGTGAGAAGAGTCAGCTGTGATCCGACCCACACGCCTCCTGATCCTGGAGGGGAACAGGTCCTGGAGGGATGGGAGTTTGCAGCCAATCACCTTCTCAGCAGCACGTACGATGCGCTGCAGTCGATGCTTATCCCGGAATGTGGCGCCGGGGAACCACAAGGTGATGGAGGAAGTGAGGATGGACTCGATGATGGCTGAGTAAAACTGCACCCGCATCTCGGTCGGCAGCTTAAGTTTCCTCAGCTGCCACAGGAAGTACATCCTCTGCGGGGCCTTCTTGATGAGGGAGCTGATGGTCGGCTCCCACTTGAGGTCCTGGGTGATAGTGGTGCCCAAGAAACGGAAGGAGTCCACAATGGAGACCGGGTGGGAGAGTCAATCAGGGTGAGGGGGGATGGTGGGGCTGTGACTTTCCTGAAGTCCATGATCATCTCCACTGTTTTCTGCGTGTTCAGCTCCAGGTTGTTGAGGCTGCACCAGGACGCCAGCCGGTCCACCTCTCTCCTGTAGGCGGACTCGTCGCCATCCGAGATGAGCCCGATGATGGTAGTGTCGTCCGCAAACATGAGCAGCTTTACAGACTGGTGACTGGAGGTGCAGCAGTTTGTATACAGGGAGAAGAGTCAGGGGGAAAGTACACAGCCCTGAGGAGTATCAGTGTTCGTGGTTTGACTGTCTGAGACAATCTCCCCCAGCTGTCTTCGGTCTGTCAGGAAGTCATTGATCCAACTGCAGAGGGAGTCGGGCATGCTGAGCTGGTAGAGCTTGTCTCGTAGCAGTCCAGGGAGGATGGTGTTGAAGCAGAGCTGAAGTCCACAAACAGGATCCTGGCGTAGGTTCCTGGGGAGTCCAGATGCTCCAGGATGAAGTGGAGGGCCAGGTTCACTGCATCATCCACAGACCTGTTGGGTCTGTAGGCGAACTGCAGTGGGTCCAGGAGGGGGGCGGTGATGGCCTTGAGGTGGGGCAGGACCAAGCGCTCAAAGGACTTCATGACCACAGATGTTAGCGCCACCGGCCTGTAGTCATTAAGTCCTGTGATCTGCGGTTTCTTGGGGACAGGAAAAATGGTGGAGGTCTTGAAGCAGGACGGCACGCGGCATAGCTCCAGAGAGGTGTTGAAAATGTCAGTGAAGACAGGAGCCAGCTAATCCGCGCAGTGTCTCAGGGTGGGGGGGAGACACCATCCGGCCCGAGGGCCTTCCGTGTGTTTAGCTTCAAGAACTGCCGGCGTACATCCTCCTCTCGGATGGAGAGGGCCTTTAATGAAGTCCTGTGATGTTCTTGGAGTCCTTTGATGTCCTTGGAGTCCTTTAAGTCCTTTAATGAGGTGCTGGCGTTGGTGGGGAGGGTGATGGTGGGGGGAGCAGAGCTTTGATGAGCTGAAGGCCATTCGTGAGGACAGTAACATTACTGTCGTCACGAACGGCCTTCAGCTCATCATAATGACCGGACTCTCGCTCAGGGCCTCAACACACATGTGTTGAGGCCCTGAGCGAGAGTCCCGGTTATTCAGGGCTTATAGTTCGTAAGCGCCCTTAGCCCTCTCCACATGGCTGCAGAATCATTGGAGCTTAACTGTTCCTGTAGACGGTTGGAGTACACAGATTTAGCTTTCTCCACTTCCCTGTTGAAGTGGTACTTTGCTTCTCTGTAGGTACTCCGGTTCCCACTTTTCCACGCAGCCTCCTTGTTCTTGCGCAGCTGTCGGAGCCTGGGTGTGAACCAGGGCTTGTCGTTGTTATAACAAGCCATGGTGCGCATTGGAATGATTCGCGCCTCATTGAACTGAATGTATGAGGTCACAGTGTCCGTATACTCGTCCAGATTGTCCGTGGCTGCTACAATTGCCTCCCAGTCTATTGTCTCCAAACATGCGCGCATCTCCCCCACAGCCTCAGCGGTGTACTTCTTAATGGTCTTCATAACAGGTTTAGCTAGTTTCAGTCTCTGTCTGTATGAAGTGCACCATCACGTGATCTGATAGTCCGATAGTAGCGCGCGGGACTGCATGGTATTGCCTTACTTATTGTAGTGTAACAGTTATCCAAAGTGTTCTCCTCTCTGGTCGGGCATTTAATAAACAGCCTATACTTGGGTAATTCCTGGCTCAAATTTCCCTTGTTAAAGTCACCAAGTACCCAATCATGGCACCCACCTGTTCCCAATTTACCCGTGGGATCTTCCAAGTAAGTGTTTGATGAGCATTCCTCAACTTTCTCAGTCTTTTTTGCCACTTGTGCCAGCTTTTTTAAAACATGTTGCAGGCATGAATTTTTAAAATGAGCTAATATTTGCAAAAAATAACAACGTTTTCGAGTTTGAACGTTAAATCTCTTGTCTTTGCAGTCTATTCAATTGAATATGGGTTGAAAAAGATTTGCAAATCATTGTATTTTGTTTTTATTTACAATTTAGACAACGTGCCAGCTTCACTGGTTTCGGGTTTTGTAAAAAAAAAGGTTTAACAAATTGCTATGAAATGGAAAAGGAGTCCAATTAAATAGGTCTGCTTCTTCCTTCTTCTTTTTTTGACATGTTTTATTGAGAAATTGGAAATATGTAATATACCATATTGTAACTGTATGCATGTTCGACATAATTTAAAACCAAAACCAAACTTTGGTGAGTTTTAATCCAACTTAAGATCATTAACAATGTAAATGATAAATGATAAATGGGTTATACTTGTATAGCGCTTTTCTACCTTCAAGGTACTCAAAGCGCTTTGACAGTATTTCCACATTCACCCATTCACACACACATTCACACACTGATGGAGGGAGCTGCCATGCAAGGTGCTAACCAGCACCCATCAGGAGCAAGGGTGAAGTGTCTTGCCCAAGGACACAACGGACGTGACTAAGATGGTAGAAGGTGGGGATTGAACCCCAGTAACCAGCAACCCTCCGATTGCTGACACGGCCACTCTACCAACTTCGCCACGCCGTCATGGCCGTCCCATGTAAGGAAACATGGAGATTAGTAACAAACATTGCAGTTGCAAAAGGGCCTAATTATTGTTAGAATTATAATATTTTATCAGGACAAATTTTTGGCCTGTAAATGTAAAAAAAACAGTAATACAATTAATACATTTTCGAAAGTATTTTATATTAAAAAAAACAATTTCATCTCTTAACTGGACATTGTTATATAATGATAGCAATGAAATAACAATTTAGAGTATGCATAACAGGGAGCTAGATGACTGGGTTACCAACTAAATTATTATCAGAACATTTTGTTTAGGCATACAAAATATGCAATTTTTCCTGAAATGGTACAATTATAGAAACACACGGGAAGCGTGAACGTGCATGGTATCATAAAAGCACAAACGTAGCAAACAAACAAGCAGAGAAAGAGTCCAACGGCTGCAGACCTCCTGTGGTAATGCAAGTTTGGGACGGATGCTGCAAATGTGACAGCCACAAATCCTTTTGTCACCATGGTCTCTGGAGTATGCAGTACAAATGCTTTCTGGCTTTGGCTGCATAGCTATATAGCACAGACTTCCACAAACATTAATACAAATTTTCTTGTACGAGATAAGCGTGCTTTTGTCGGCCTGACTGCTGGTGCTTTTGGCATTCGATTGGAGTAGAAGTGACTTGACCCATTTAGGTCGTCTAAGTCCACCAGTTGACAAGCTGCTGACGAAGCAAATGGGAACGTTGGACATGTCTAATGCAGCATGGCGCCTCTCGTCTCTCTTTCCGAGTTCACACCCTGACAACTTGCCAATAAGGGAACTGCTAACCTGTAATTTCATTTTAACACCACTTCTAAGTGTTTGTCTTCACAACTCGCAGTCACCAAGGTTACACCGGCAGATGACTAACGGAAGACGTGCTTGCGTTATCTCCTCGTATCACTTTTTTATGATATCGTAACCTAGCAACCGCATGCATGGCTGCGGAGGAGAGGTGTTGACAACAAGAATATTTGCTGTCTGACTAAAGATAAAAGTGACAAAACGATGGTTTTTAGTTTTAGAGATTCAGTTAATAACCAAACACCAGGGAGTGTGTGTGCAGAGTCAGGCCAGTTCAGAGTGAACACTTGCCGGTTCTCCCAGAGGAGTGAGCACCATGCATGGCCAGACACACCAACTTGTCTTGGTCTGCATTACACTTGCCTCTTCATACCTCGCTCCATCTGCCGGCAAGTTTCCATGGAAACAACAAGGCAGAGGGAGGAGACGGGAGGAGAGACAGAAAAACAGAGGAAACCCCAAAAGAACCATATCCATGGTCTTGACTCCTGTTGCAGACGTTGATGTTGTTTTAAGGGGCAGGCTACTATTTTGCAACATTGCTCTCACTGATTCCTTCATTTCCCTCGTTTGAGTGTTCATGATCTGATGCTCCAATGCTGCTAATTACTGCCTGTCTGTCAGGTTGATTCGCTGAGACGATGGATATGATACAAATCCTTCTGGCTCAGTGATTTACGCTGATAAACTTTACCCACAGTCAACCTCCTGCCTAATTAAGCCTGTGGGATCAGAGGCAACCCACACAAATACAGGAGACAAAGAAAAATAACCCTTTATGTTGGATCAGCTTGAACTCCACACTTCACATCGACATATAAAACCTGCGGGTTATAATTATCCTTGCGCCTTGTATGACCTGCGTTTAGCAAAAAGTCACCAATAGGGTACCTCAGTGTTTCTCAATTATTTTTGTCATGTCCCACCCACTTGGGGACAATACCATTTTATTCCCCTGCCCCACAAATTGTAGCATGATTGAGAACCTCAAAATATGTATTTATGTACAGTACAGGCCAAATGTTTGGACACACCTTCTCATTCAATGCATTTTCTTTATGTCCATGACTATTTACATTGTAGATTGTCACTGAAGGCATCAAAACTATGAATGAACATATGTGGAGTTATGTACTTAACCAAAAAAAAGTGAAATAACTGAAAACGTGTTTTACATTCTAGTTTCTTCAAAATAGCCACCCTTTGCTCTGATTTGTGCTTTCCACACTCTTGGCATTCTCTCGATGAACTTCAAAGGTTTTCACTTCATAGGTACCATAGTGTTGTTGCCTTCAGTGATAATCTACAAGGTAAATAGTCTTGAAAATAAAGAAAATGCATTGAAATGAGAAGGTGTGTCCAAACTTTTGGCCTTTACTGTATATATTTATTTATCTAACCGTACAAAGCACTCTTAAGAGTTGCTTGCACCAGCAGCTACTGTGAGTCTTAGTTATTGAATTTTAGTTTCATGAATGGAATTTGAATGAAAAAAAAAAAGGTTTATTAGAATTTTATTTTGAAAAACAATAAAATCCATCTGAAAAAACAAAGTATTCTCCCTTTTTCGTGTAAAAAAGCAACTACTAGATCTGGAAAATTAATATGATAATGTTTCATCTAACAAAAGTTGAAATCACCAGTCAGCAGAAATGTAAAATCAGATGTTTTTATGTTTCAACACCGGAGCCAGAAGACGAGACCAAAGTCGACTGAGAGGTTGATAGTGGAATCAGACTCCTCCGAATTGAATTATCGAATCGTTGACCATTTGAAGCCAGCCCTACGTTTTTGGTGGACATAAGACAAATTTGTCATATAAAATGATGAAGAGGGTTTGTGCAATAATCCTCTAAAGGATTCTGTGACCAAATACAAACACATGCTAGCTCACAATAAGAAAATGGTACACGGTATAATTCACCTCGAGGTAAAAGTTTTATTTAACGAGTATTTTTTATACTTTTGGCCACTGTAATAATAAACACAGTTTGAACAGTAACACTGTTTTTAAATATAGGAAAATAAAAATCTGCACTTGAATAATAATCAAATAAGATTAATTGTACATAATTAAGTGATTCTTTGGCATACCACTAGAGGGACCCCGCATACCGCTAGTGGTACTCGTACCACAGTTTGAGAATACTGCACTAGTTATTAGATGTCCACTGCAAAGGATATTGCATGAAAAAATAAGTGCATGCATAATTAAATAATAAATACAAATTAATATTTTCAAATGATATTTCATTATATTAATTACTGAACACTATAATGGTTGAAAATGGTTTAATGTGAAAAACTATTTCAAGGTGTATTTGTGTGTGTCTGGGGATGTTAAAAGGTATATTCTTACTTGCTCATGCAGTTCCTTGCAGCCACACAAAGACTAAGGAATTGTTGTGTTGCATCTGAAGCTGGGAGTGACTTCCTCTCTGTTTGATCTGCAGGCTCTAATCTCCAAAAGCCCAGAAGAGGAGACCAACCATCGCACGGATGCTTTCAATGGCCTCTGTCAGAATAAAAAGAGCGGTGCTGTGAGATCCGGTGCTCAGCCTCACTGTGCTTTTCTTCAGAGGCGGCAACATTCAAAGCAGCAACGGCCAAAACACACAGGACCTTTTCTCTGCCCAGGGATATGTCATTGGGGAAATCCACGGTGTTGGGGGTGCGCCCTGTGCCCCGACCCCTGTGGCTGTCCCGCCTCATCCTACTGGTTGTGTGCATGAGTCTATTTGCCCAGGCTCCCCTGGGTTTGCCTGTGGTCGGCTATAACACTGACTCCAACAAGGAAATCACACTTGAAGGAGATTTAATGATCGGCGGCCTCTTCCCGGTGCACCAAAAGGGCGAGGCCGCTGAGGACTGTGGGAAGATCAACGCTCAACGAGGAATCCAGCGACTGGAGGCCATGCTGCTCGCTCTCGACCAAATCAACAAGGACGAGCGCATCTTACCCGGGATTCGTTTAGGAGCTTACATACTGGACACATGCTCTAAGGACACTTACGCACTAGAACAGTCTCTTGAGTTCGTCAGGGCTTCGCTCACCAAAGTTGACGACAGTGAGTACACCTGCCCTGATGGCTCATATGCTATCCATGACGATGTCCCCTTGGCCATCTCTGGAGTTATTGGAGGATCTTACAGTGATGTTTCCATTCAGGTAAGCATTGATAAACACTGGCACCTCACAGCATGCATGTTTCTAGTTAGGTCCTGGGCTGGGCTTGCATCTTCTCTACGTATGTAAGTGGGTTCTCTCCAAGTACCCCAAGTTAATTCCACGGCAATCAAGGCATTTCAACTGGCTGACACCAGACCAGCCCTGAAGTCCAGTTCAAAACTTGGGAGTGACTAACACTTTTGCAGCAAATTCCCCGAAACACTCAAACTTTTCTTTGACGTTGTCCAGTGTAAACATCGGAAGACATTTTTTTCCTAATATTTGTACGTCTGATAAAATACATTTAGACCACTACAGAGGATGCTGGTTCACAGTCAAGCCCCTCGGTTCTGAACTCCTAGGAAATGTGGCCCCTTGAACAAATGAGTTTGCTCCAAATTGTAGTATTTAAATGGTGTCAGCCATCCACTGATCTGTCCAAGGGTTTAAAAGGTTTATAAGGTCAAGGTTTATTTATTTATATAGCACTATTTTAAAACAGACACGGCTGCCCCAAAGTGCTGTTCAGAAAGGTAAAGAAAAATTGGGCACTCTAAAAAGCACTGGTGAGATGACCTTTGAGCTTTCACCAGGTTGTGCAAAATAGGTAAGTCAGATAAATATGGTAGAGGCATCCCATGGAAAGATTTAAAAACAAATACAATCTTGAACCTATTTATAAAAACAGGCAGCCAGTGGAGAGACACCAGCGCAGGAGTGATGGGCTCGTGTTTTCTGGTTCTTGTGAGCAGGCATAAAGCATCATTTAGGACCAGTGGTAAGAGACGAGTGGAGTGACTGATTAATGAAAATGTATAGAGAGTTACAGTAGTCCAATCATGCACGACTGTTAGTAACTGCTTTACAGTGTATCCGGAAAGTACTGACAGCGCTTCACTTTTTTCACATATTACGCTACAGCCCTATTCCAAAATGGACTTAATTCACAATTCTACACACAATACTCCATTAACACAATATGAAAAAAATACTTTAGAGATTTTTGCAAATGTATGAAAAATGAATAAACTAAAGAATCACCCATACATAAGTATTCACAGCCTTTGCCATGAAGCTCAAAACTGAGATCATGTATATCCTGTTTCAACTGATGATTCTTGAGATGTCCCCACAGCTTAATTGGAGTCCACCTGTGGTAAATTCAGTTGGACATGATTTGGAAAAGCATGCATCTGTCTATAGATAAGGTTCCGGTCTTGACAGTGCATGGCACAGCACAAACCAGGATTATCTTGAGGCACAAATCCGGGGAAGGGTACTGAAAAATATCTGCTGCCTTGAAGGTCCCAATGAGCACATTGGCTTCTATCATCCGAAAATGGAAGAAGTTTAAAACTACCAGGACTCATCGTAGAGTTGGGCGGCCGTCTAAACTGAGCAATCGGGGGAGAAGGGCCGTAGTCATGGAGGTGACCAAGAACTCGATGGTCACTCTGTCAGAGCTACAGCATTCCTCTGTGGGGAGAGGGGTACCTTCCAGAAGGAAAATCATCTCTGTAGAAAAACACCAATTAATCATGTATGGTAGAGTGGCCAGACGGAAAACATTCCTTCGTAAAAGTTTGTCAAAATGCACCTGAAAGTCTCTCGACCATGAGAAACAAAATTGTCTGGTCTGATGACACGGAGATTTAACTCTTTGGCATGAATGTCAAGCGTCATGTTTGGAGGAAACCAGGTACTGCTCATCACCATGCCAATACCATCCCTACAGTGAAGCATGGTGGTGGCAGCATCATACTATGGGGATGTTTTTCAGCAGCAGGAACTGTGAGACTAGTTAGGATAGAGGGAAAGATGAAGGCAGCAACGTACAGAGACATCCTAAATGAAAACTTGCTCCAAAGAGCCTTTGAACTCAGACTGTGTCGACAGTTCATCTTTCAGCAGGACAACAACCCTAAGCACACATCCAAGACATCAAAGGAATGGCTTCAGGACACTTCTGTAAATGTCCTTGGGTGGCCCAGCCAGAGCCCAGACTTGACTCCCATTGAACATCTCTGGAGACATCTGAAAATGGTCGTGCTCCCACGCATCCCATCCTATCTGATGGTTCTTAAGAAGTGCTGTAAAGAGGAATGGGCAAAAAGGAATGGGCAAAACTGCCCAAAGATAGTTGTGGCATCGTATTCAAGAATACTTGAGGCTGTAATATCTGCCAGAGGTGCATCAACAGTATAGAGAAAAGGCTGTTAATACTTATGTACATGTGATTTCTTATTTTTTGAATTTTAATAAATTTGCAAAAAGCTACAAAAACATTTTCACATTGTCATTATGGGGTATTGTGCGTAGAATTTTGAGGACAAAAAAAAATAATTTATTGCATTTTGGAATAAAGCTGTAACATAACAAAAAGAGGAAAAAGTGAAGTGCTGTGGATACTTTCCAGATGCACTGTAAAGCAATTAGAAATAGTCGTGCATGCATTGTATTGGCAGATATGGTTTTACCTTCTGATTTGGAAGAAAGCAGTTTTTAAGACTGAGCTTATTTGCTTGTCAAGTTTAAAATAATTATCAGTAAAGACACCAATATTTTTTACAGAAGGGCAGCAGTAGAATCATAATTGACCAAGGGCAAAACCATGAATGAACACATGTGGAGTTATGTACTTAACAAAAAAAGGTGAAATAACTGAAAACATGTTTTATATTATAGTTTCTTCAAAATAGCCAACCTTTGCTCTGATTACTGCTTTGCACACTCTTGGCATTGTCTTGATGATCTTCAAGCAAACCTGTGAATTGAAAACCATTTCAGGTGACTACTTCTCATCGATTTAAAAAATATATATTTTTAAAAACATTTAAATTTCCTTTTTTCATATCTGTAGATGATCATATCTGCTGTAAATAATTATCTATTTATTTAAAATAAATTATCGGGTGATCACTAGAGGGACATGCCATGAAAGCTTCACCATGGGCTCTACAGAGTGGAATTAAGTACCACTTGCAAGATGTTAACACAGGATCTCATCCCCAGTACGCCAAACTGATCTGATTCACGGCGAGTCTTTCCCTTTCCTGGTAATTTACACTTCAGCAGCGCCGCTGTCAAAGGCCAACATGCTGCAGATGTTGTGCACAGATTTGGCTGACACGATGACAAGTGACGGCAGACTGGTCCTCGGTGCTAATGATGAAATCAGAGTACATAATTGTATTAGTCATTGAAATTAGTCAAGCAGAAAACAATGGTAGGTATGAAAAACACTAACCTATTTATTATTAACCGTCTGGAGTATATTCATGCTGTGTTTAAGTTGAAAAAGTGTGGTAATTGATTTTGGCGACACCTAGTGACCACACTAATTCATGAAGTTAAGCTCATGATGCAGTAAATTGAATGATACAGACACATTTGTTAATAATGCAACCTTTTAGAGTGGAGACCACTATGAAGAGATATTCTCCTGAGAACCACCATTTACTGCAGTGGATGATTGCGTTTTTCATAACAGCTATATTTTTTCTGGAATTTGCAACTCTGACGCTGACCCAGTCGCTAATCCCCTTCGTCCCTCTACTCAAGGGGTCTGCAACCCGCAGGTCTGGAGCCACATGTGGCTCTACTGCCTCCTTGTTGTAGGTCCCTCAGATTTTTTAAAATCCCGATATGAGAAAAGTTTGCACTTTTAAAAAGAGTACTACAATTTCTGACTGTGTGAGGCCATGAACACGCACATTGGCTGAGTCATGAGGCACAAGCGAGGCAAGTAAAAGAGACAGAAAGCCTGTGTACAGTTCAACCTCTCGAGTGTGCAACCCCTTAGGTAAGCTAACCATAAATACTTCCAAAAAAAAGAAAAGAAGAAAATGAAAAATAGTTTATTTCACATGGACAGAATGGTTTTCCTGTAAAATGAAAAAACAACAACAAATGAAAACGTTTAAACGTTTATATGCTGTTACATTTTGCAGCTCCATACTATTTTTCTTCAGTGGAAGAGGCAGCGAAATGTCTCTTTTGATAGTAAAGGTTGCAGACCCTTACTTTTCTCCAGGCCTGGGCAATTATTTTGACTGGGGGCCAAATTTAGAGAAATACATTTGTCTGGGGGCCAATATATCTAATTTTAGGAACACTAATTCAAAAACTCACAATAATGTCTGATTGAATGCTAAAAATGTTATGACAGCCGCCCCTAAAAATGTAATGGCCTTTTTTTACTGAATGAGACACTCAGAATGTACATTAAAATAAAGAATGTGGGATTTACAATATTAACCATGAACAATAAAACACTGAATATTGACAACATATAAACGTCACACCCACTCTCGATTGACATATTTTACAATCAAGTGAAACTCAAAAAAAATGCAACAAACACAGCGAAATATGAACACGAAGGATAAAAAACAAACAAAAAAACACCTGCAATCTGATATATCTGCTATATCACTAGGCTTTAGAAATTTGTTGTAAAAATCTCCTTCCGCATCTCTCCCTGACACCCGCATTTCAGGCTGGCCGCTCTGGAAACACTCTGTGGAAACAAACCACGCCCGCACTGCTTGGTGCCTCGTCCGAGCTGCTGTGACTTAGATTACCATAGTAGCTAGTATATCATGCAAAAGGGCAGATTCCAACCATTGAAATACTTTGTATAGTTCAAGACTTACAGTAATTTGAAAACATCACTGCACATCATAATGGCAGCTACAGTTTCCATCTTACAGATAAAAAAAAAATATTTGGGAATGTTCGGCGGGCTAAATTGAAAAGCTTAATTTGACAAGGTCTGCTCTACTCTGTCTTTAATAGACTAAAACTAAATGTCTTCGATAGTGGACAGTTCTTTTGTCTAAGTTACAAACTATTAAATAGACACAAACTTCCACTGGAGAGGACACTTGTTCTCAGGAAGCTATGTGGTCTGTTTGCAAGGCGTCCACACCTATGCCTATTGATCCATATCATTCTCTCTGGCTTGGATGTTCTCTCCTGACTCATGATCTGACGATGGTGGGCAAAGGTTAGGTAATTGCAGTTAGTCATGGTTTGTTGACAACAGAGGCTAGCAGAAGACATGTCAGGTCAGATATATACACAAGCAGCGTTTTTTATTTTTATCACAGCAAAGCTACTTCAGCATCTGTCTGCCTTCACAAAGATGATGATAACTCCTTCCCATAGTGATATCCCTCTGTATTTGAAAACAACAACAACAACAATGTACAATATATATACAGTTGATTACACAGTGATAGATTACACAGGAAGTGAGCTCCTGGGAAATTATGTAGGAAGAGAATTGGGAGCACCTGAATCCTAAAGGACAGTTTGGAAATAAGGGATTTGATAGACGAGGTGTAATTTTAGTGGGACTCTGTATCTGGGGGCCAATGTCTTGTGGTAATTTATGGACGTACTATTATGAGCTTGAGCGCTGCCAGAGCTTCCCAGTGAATCTTCCTGATGTGTAGGATTGCACCACATGATGTGGTTGTTTCATCGCTGTGGAGAACCCCTCTTTATTGCAACAAAGTTCAGTCATGTTGAAAACCGAGTCTCTGCTCCTTTATTTAGCTTGTGTAATATCTGAGTACATTAGTTAATAAAAACCTGGCCTTTAAAAAGAATACAATGCGACAGAGAGACATGCTCGGAGCCCTGCAGAGTTGGAGGACACTCAGGTCGTTAGGACACTCTAGGTAGCACGTTAGCTGATCCTTTTTTTACAGAGGAGGCAGAGAAATGCATGCAATAAAGTTCACTTCCAACTCCATTCTACTTCTATGTTGACGCTGGTGAGGAATTTGAAGAGGAAAGGAGTGCATGAGAAAACTACACAATAATTTCAAAAGTAACAACTAGAACTAATGCATCAATTCATTTTCAACTTGTTTAGTTTGTTTGTGGCATTGCGCATGATTTTGTTCATTTACTGTACATATGCATGCATGCGGAGGAGAAATGCACAGCTAATTCCTGCCATGATTTACAGGGACTCTTCATTCCAAAGCAGGGGAAAAAAATGGAAATTGACCAGCAGTGTGAACACAGCCTTAGATAGGACAACATTTAAAACATGGTGCAGGATACCAAGTATTTATCCTCTACAAGAGGGGACGTGCCCAGACAAGGATGGTGTAGCTCCATCATGGTGCAAAACGAGATAGAAGTGAGACCTCTGCCAGCATAACAGCTGTTAGGATGGAGTCACTCTCATTAGCATGTCATTCAGTTGTATCAAAATTCAAGGAATAAAAAATGTTTACGGCCATCTAAATATGTATTTTGTACATAATTAGAGCCCTCTAAACATGAAATAACACCCATAAACCGTATTTTTCAGACCATAGGGCGCACTGGATTTAAAGGCGCACTGCCGATGAGCGTGTCTATTCAGGTCTTTTTCATACAAAATGCGCACCGGATTGTAAGGCGCATTAAAGGAGTCCTATTATGATTTTTTTCTTAATTTAAAACATTTCTTTGTGGTCTACGTAACATGTGATGGTGGTTCTTTGATGAAAGCGTTGCATAGATATGTTTTTTACAGACCATCTTCAAGTAGCTTTCTGACCATCTCTTCAGGATGCGCCATTTTGTGGGCGGCCTTATTTACGTGGCTCACCTTCGACGAGGTCTTCTCCCCGTTATCTTTGTTGTAGCGGTGTTTCATGCAAGGACGGGAGTGGAAGAAGTGTCAAAAGATGGAGCTAACTGTTTTATGACATTCAGACTTAACACTAGAAGTCCCAGCATTTTTCTGTCTACCTAGAAGACCCAGAGAGGGGTCATTTGGCCCGACGCTTTTCCCGAATACACTAATCACTCATTTTGTTATGGTAATGAGGCTGTTAGGGGCAGTTTGTCTAGGTAGACAGAAAAATTATACATGTGGGAAATGCCGAAAGGAGCAATGGCAGTGCCAGGATTGTGAGTGACTGCTCAAATGTATGTCAGTCACGTTTACATGGACATGGTTTTTCATTCTTTGTAAATATGCTTTTTTCTTTGTAAATTTTTTTTTTAAAACTATTTTTGGCACACAAAAATAACAATTGCTTCTGCAACAACCCTCCACACCAAAACTGGGAAAACAGTTGCTTTTTCATTCTTTGTAAATATGTTTTGTTTTGTATTTTTTTTAACAATAAATGTCAGAGTGTTGATCCCTTCATTCTGTTGATCCTTGCAAAAACACACACAACCTACCTCAGAACTAAAGCTTGAGCTGTAAGGTCCTCTCCCCCACACAGGCTCAAGTGGCCCCCTGCCGTGTGCCACTAACAGCCACATTTTCATAACAAAAGGAGTGTCCACAGGGGGGACTAGGGGTCAAATGACCCTCTTGTGTGTTTTCTAGGTAAAAATGTCAATTGACCCTTCTCTGGGACTTCGCGTGTTAAATCAATAACAGAGCAGCATCTTCACATCCGTGGCTCAACAATGCAACATCGACGCCGGAAATGTGTCCCGTGAAAAAACGTTCAACCAGAACCCTCTAATAACAAAGTTCCTTGAGTGAATTATGTAAACCCACAACAGTTTTAGCGCTTTGATAGCAAGTTTACTGACAGATATAAGTAATAACTTTACGCTACTTTATATTAGAAATGGCAACAGCGTAAGATGAATGCCACATAAGAAGATAGAGATAAAGAAAAAGCTTATGGGCTACGTCGTCGGCACGGACCACAATTGCGGACGCGCGCACATTTTCAGGACTTATGCAGATCACAAATACACATCAGCATGTTCCAGAGGTAAGAAAAGTTTGTTTTGCATAATATTGCGAAACAAAACGCCGGGCTGCTAATAGTGAGGACCTGGAATTGATGCTTTGCTCCCTCTAGCCAATGTCTCCACTCCTTCAATGCCTTGTGTACAGCGAGCAATTCCCGATTACCAACGTCATTGTGGAAGACTCTTTTTTCTGGGTGGGTTCTCAGGACAATCTAGGACAAACATCGCTTCGAGCAGGGTTGTGACTTTGTTTATTTTTCAATAAGACAAGTCTTTTGTGCTTTTCAGCACTTGCCTCCCTCTGCTGCTCGCTCCGCCGTCTGCTTCAGCTTTTCAGCCGGCCGCGTCTTCTGCGCCCTGTTCTCTGTCTCTCTCGCTCCTCCAGCACTTCTGGCTCTCCACCTCCTTCTCTCTCTGGCTTTTCAGCTCCTTTCCTTTTAACCACTGCGAGGGGATTAGCTGATTGTGACCAGGTGCGGGGATCGCGCACCTGGTCACAATTGCGGCGTCGCTCTCGGCGCGCACCGTTTCGCTGCTTGCTCGCCGTCCATGCCTCCTCGCCGCCATCTTGGAGCGGGCGCCGTCGGTCCGCCGGCCCCGCCTCCCCACAGTCATAATTTTGTTCAGCAGAGGATAAGCGTCGCGAGAAGAAGGCACATGGATGAACCTTGTTGTCCTGTTTGGAGCATTGGGAGAGGACTGCCCCTATACCAGAATCGGATGCGTCCACCTCAACGATGAACGGACTGTCCGGGTCTGGATACATGAGGATGGGAGCGGAGACAAAACTCCTTTTGATGCACCAGAATGCCATTCCTGCTTCTCGGTTCCAATGAAAGGGTACATTGGTAGAGGTAAGTGCATGAAGAGGTGCGGCCAACTTACTAAAGTCCTTAATGAATCGTCTGTAGAATCCCGCAAATCCAAGGAAGCGTCGCAACTCAGTAGGAGTTGAGGGTTGAGGCCAGTCCGCCACTGCCTTCACCTTTTTTGGGATCAGCCTTGATATGTCCTTTTTTCAATAATAAATCCCAAGAAATCAACAGAAGAAGAGTGGAACTTACATTTTTCAGCTTTGATGAAAAGGCGGTTCTCCAGTAGGCGTTGTAGGACGATCCGGACGTGCTGTTGATGCTCTTGAGGGTTCTTGGAGAAGATAAGAATATCATCCAGGTAAACGACAACAAATAGGTCTATCATGTCTCTGAGGATGTCTAAACGAGGGCTTGAAAAACTGCGGGTGATTGGTCAGACCAAAAGGCATTACTCTATACTCAAAATGTCCTAGGTGAGTATTGAAGGCAGTCTTCCACTCATCTCCTTCCCTGATTCGTACCAGATGATAGGCGTTGCGTAAATCCAATTTGGTAAAGATGGTGGCTGGAGTGAGGGGTTCAAAAGATGAATTGAGCAGGGTTAATAGATATTTAGTCTTTATTGTTATGCTGTTAAGTTGACGGTAATCGATACATGGCCGGAGGGATCCATCCTTCTTACTGACAAAAAAAACCCAGCGGCCACAGGTGACTTGGATGGTGTGATTATACCAGAGGCCAGGGACTCGGAGATGTAATCCCTCATGGCTTTCTTCTCAGGAAGGGAAAGGTTATACAGTCGACTGGATAGAAGGAGTGCGTCGGGAACAAGATCAATAGCGCAGTCGTATGGTCTGTGGGGTGGAAGAGATAAGGCTTGGTCCTTACTGAAGACTGCGGCCAGGTCATGATATGTCTCCGGGACACGGGAGAGGTCAATCGGGGGGGAAACCGATCTGGGTCCTTCAGGGTGTACCACAGCAGAACGGAGACAGTTAGCATGACAGTGGTTGCTCCAGGCCAGTATCTTGCCAGTGGACCAGGAAATGTGGGGGTCATGTAGACTCAGCCAGGATCGGCCGAGGACAAGGAGCGCTACCGGGGCATCCAGAACCCAGAAGCTGATGGTCTCTGTATGGTTACCAGAAAGTGTAAGAAATAAATGTTGCAATGTTTAATTGGCCCTAAAGGGTGACCATCTAAGGCCTGGGAAGGTACAAAAGTATTTAGGGAAATTAACGGAATTCCATTTTCTTTGGCATACCTTAAGTCGAGGAAGCTCTCGTCGGCCCCGGAGTCCACATAGGCCTCCACCGATAGTGTCCTATCCTCCCAAATCAAGGTAGCAGGGAACAGAATACTCTGGTCTCTCCTGGAAAAAGTTGTGGGGGTTGTGGTATGGCTCACCAGTATCCCCTTGACTGGTGAGCCCGATCTTTTGGCCGAAAGGGGCAGTTGCGAAAATGATGGTCTGCCATACCACAGTATAGACATAGATGTCGTTGAAACCTCCGTTCTTGTTCTTCAAGGGTAAGTTGAGATCTACCAATCTGCATGGGTTCTGGGGAAGGACTTGGACATGGATTAACTGTGCCTGTCTGTCTCGGGAAGATCCGGTTGGTAGAACGAGGAGGTCTTGCCATAGCCGTGCTGCCGAAGTCGCTCTCCCTTTCCGTTCTCGTTCCGAAAATCGCTGATCGAACAAGAGGGTTAGTTCAATAAGCTCATGACAAGAAGACGGCCGATCTCGCATCAATCCATCCTTGATAGTCTCATTAAGCCCTCTCCTGTAGGCATTCAGAAGAGCTCTGTCATCCCAACCACTCTCAGCTGCCAAAGTGCGGAACTCCAGGGTGTAGTTAGCCACGGATCGGGGGCCCTGTCTAAAGGAATGAAGTCTACAGGCAGCATCTCTTACATCCGCAGGATGATCAAAAACAGCCAAAAATTATTTACAAAAAGCGGCAAATTAGAGTTGAAGCCCAAAGTCTTGTGAAGGGCGGAAGTGGCCCACTTTAGAGCAGGTCCCGAAAATAGGGAGAACAAAAAGGCTATCTTGGTCCCATCGTTAGCATAGCGAGAGGGCTTGTGTAGAAAAATAAACTCACATTGAGTCAGGAAGCCACGACAAAGTTCAAAATCCCCCTCAAAAATCTTAGGACTGGATATTTTGGGTTCGCGAAGGGAAGACTGTCCTTCGGTGGGAAGTGTCTCAGAAGTGCTTAAAATGGGCGTGGGAGGTGTCTCCTTACCGGGACTGAGTTTGTCTAATTTTGACAGCAGGTTAGCAAACGCGACATCAAGTTTGTCCTCCAAGGTGGTAAATCGGGCCTGGTGTTGTCGAAGGACAGACTGGATGGTAGATAGGTCTCTAGGAGGGGAAGATCGGACCAAAGTGCCGGGTGGAGACTTTGTTGCGCCGTCTGGTTCCATATTGGTCGGAACGTACTGTTATGTCTTTAGACGGGTAGAGGGAGAAGGCACAACAGCAGAAGTACAACTCAATATATATTTTTATTGAGAGATTGATGAATACGTAGGGTGTGTATGCTACTATGTGTTTGAATGTGAACTATATGCTGGGATTAACATATGAAGATACCGTAAGGGGTGTTGTCAAGCGTGTTGAATGAGGGCGTCCAAATCCAGAGGGAAGAGGCAAGGAAGTCCGATGTCCAAATGGGGTCGTGGTGCAGGAGAGGGCGTCCAAAGTCCAGGCAGGGTGTCGGTAGATCAGGAGGGCAATCTGGGTCCAGGGGAAAAGGGAGTAAAAGCTGAGACACGGGATGCAAAAAGGGCTACGTTCCGACGACGAGTAGTCAGCGACGAGGCCCTTTATGCTGTCGTCTGTAATCACTGCCAGCTGTGCTGATTGAAGATTGCCTCCGGCTGCAGCGGCGTGTGGACACGGTCTGCGCAGCGCGTGTGGGGGCGTGTCCAGATGCGCTCACAGTGGAGCCGCTGAGTGCTCCCGCAGTAGAGGGAGAAACAGGCTGCGCGTGCGCTGTAACAGTTTACTTGAGTCAAATTGCAGTCTACAGGTATCTCTTATGTGTGACTGCCATCTACTGGTCACACTTATCAATTTACCATGCACCAAATAAAATAGCTTTGAGGTCAGTAAGCACAACCAAAATTATTCCGTATATCAGGCACAGGTTATAAGGTGCACTGTCGAGCTTTGAGAAAATGAAAGGATTTTAAGTGCGCCTTATAGTCGGAAAAATACGGTAGTATTTATTTTTGTCATCAGCCTGACCTAATCTTTGATAATAATTCTTGTGATTGCATATGCTTTCATATCATTTGACAAGTGTATCCTGTTGAACAGTAAGTAGATTATATATAACTATTGAACACGATAAAAATCAAGAGTAAGATTACTAAAAAAGTGTTAGAAAATTTGAGTGGGCTCTGGGATCAGCATCTCAAAGGTGTGGATGTGTAACATTTATTTTTTGCAAATGTACTTGCACGATTCATGCATTAATCCCCAATGAGTCAGTGAATATTTTGCTAGTGTCAAAATATTGTATACTGTGACGGGATTTAATCTCTGATGAGTCTATTTCAGCCACAAGGCAAGGCCGCTCGACTACAATTTGGTGTGAGCGCGCTGAACTGACAGGTGGTGATAAAGCGCCAAACACTCTCCAGATCTGACGCAAAGAAGAAGCATGTTGCTGTGGCCCCGCTGTTGCGGGGTGACAATGGCAGATACGGAGGCGGAGTTGGCCGCAGGCCTCGCTGTGCTGCCGTTACATGAGCACAGACTGACTTAAAAGTGTGGAGGCGAAGTTCTGTGACACTCTAGCAGGCTAGTTCCTGTCTTCTCCATCTGTGGTCACAGCCGGGCGGTCTGGTACTTTGGCAACTACGAGTCAGCGCGTGGAGGATGCGGAGGGAACAAATGGGAATCATGTTCCGCAGAAACACTGTGGCAGTGATGGGCAGACATGGAGCCAGGAGGGAGAGTCACATTCATGATGCTGAGCCATTTTAGAAATCATCTTGCGTTTTTACAAATAAGTCCGTGAGGCCTGTGTGGACTCTTTTAAAAGGGAACTGCACTTTTTTGGGATGTTGCTTATCGTTCACAATCATTATAATAGACAAAATGACAAACTTTTTTTTTTTTTTTTTCATCCTATCTTGTAAAATAGACTCGTTCTAGGTGTCGAGCAATGCAGCTAATGGGAGCAATAATTTCTACCACTAAATCACTTTAAAAATGCATTCAAAAACTATCAACAATACCGTATTTTTTCGGACTATAAGGCGCACTTAAAATCCTTTAATTTTGTCAAAAAAGTGCGCCTTATAACCCAGTGCGCCTAATGTGCGTAAAATTTCTGGTTGTGCTTACCGACCTCGAAGCAATTTATTTTGGTACATGGTGTAACGATAAGTGTGACCAGTAGATGGTAGTCACACATAAGAGGTATGTGTAGACTGCAATATGATGCCAGTAAACAACACCAAAACTATGTTCCATTGAAAATAAAGAACATTACACACATCACTCAAAAATCTGTCAAAATGTTTTAGTATGACTTTGAAGCCGCACCGCTTGATGGATTGTCGGCCCATTGCGGCTACCGTAGTCAGAGATACAAGTATTACTACGGTGTGTGTATAAGTGTAGTAGAATTTCTGACCTTTGACCTATATTTCATGTCTGTCAAAAATTTACGCTCATTTAATTTCTCTTCTATTCTGTGCCAGTGGGACAAAAGTGAATATTAAGTCGTGCCAACCTGTCTACAGAATGTTTTGATTGTTTAAGTATGATTAAGGAATCCAAGGATGTTGCAAAAACATCTGCGTCAGGAGTGACGCACAAGAGACAGATACAAATGGCAGGAGACCGGGACTCGAGAGAGATTGCTTTTTGTGACTCCTCCGGAGGACGTTTGTGTGTCTGCATGGACAGCTCAATCTGACTTGATAATGGGTAAATAAACTTTTTGTACTAAATTCACTTTTGTTGCTGTTTAAGCTCTGGACAATCCACTACATAAGGACTGCAAAATGGCACCCATTAGCAGACATATTATCTGGCGTTTTGTTTCACAGTATTATGCAAAACCAACTTTTCTTTCATTGTGGTACCTGCTGATGTGTATTTGAGATCTGTATAAGTCCTGAAAATTTGCGCACGTCCGCCACAGTAGTCCGTGATGATGCCATAGTCGATAAGCTTCTTCTTTTTCACTATCTTCTTGTTATGGGGCATTCAACCTCTGTTGTTGCCATTTTTAAAATTAAGTAGCGTAAAGTTCTAACTTATATCTCGCCATGAAAGCGCTAAAAACTACCGGTGTAGTGAGTTTACATAATTCCCCCACGGAACTTTAGTTATTAGAGAGTTCCAGTCGGACGATTTTTCACGGGACACATTTCCGGTGTTGTTGCACTGGTGAGCCACGGATGAGAAGATGCTGCTTTGCTGTTGATTTAAGTAAAGTCGGAATGTCATTAAAACAGTTAGCTCCATCTTTTGACACTTCTTCTACTCCCGTCCTTGCACGCTACCCCGCTACAACAAAGATGACGGGGAGAAGACGCTATCGAAGGTGAGCCACGTTAATAAGACCACCCACAAAACGGCGCATCCTGAAGCGACTGTCAGAATGCGACTTAAAGATGGTCTGTAAAACATAATCTATGCAACATTTTGACCATCACCGTTACATGTATTGTAGACCACAAGGAATTGTTAAAATTTAGAAATAAATCACAATAAGACCCCTTTAATGCACCTTATAATCCGGTGCACCTTTGGTATGAAAAAAGACCTGAATAGACCCGCTCATCGGCAGCGTGCCTTATAATCCGGTGCGCCGTATGGTCTGAAAATACGGTACTTCATTTACGTTCCGTAACCTGTATAATAACCAAGGTGTAGCAACTCTGGTAATGCAATAGCGAATATGGAAAAACTATTTTTCTAACGTACTAACACAGCTGTATGATTCTCCCGCGCCGCGTAGCTTGCGTCCCCCCGACGGCATCTTGTTTGATTTATAATTCTTCCGTGGGGGGGTGGTGCCAAACTTGTAATTCTCTTCCAAAACACTAAGGGGCAGTGTCTGCGGAAGGAGCAACTGCAGAGTAGATACTGTGTGTTTCTTTCCTGTGAAGAGTGACTATATACAACCACTGCACCACAACATCGACAAGTTTGTGTACATTGGAACTAATCATTCACAATCATCAGGTTACTTTTAATGGACGTTTTACTTATAAACCTTGTGAAGATGGACTGTGCAACTTCTGAATGAGTTGCAGCAGAGGGTGTGTTGCAACTAATAATTTGCAACACTATTCGGCCGTTTGGGACAAGAGATATCCAACGTGAAATTGTAAATAAACAAAACTATTTAAGTTAACAACATGCTGGTGTTTATCTGTATGGTTAAAATAGAATAGAATGGACTTTATTGTCATTATATTTGCATACAACGAGATTAAGGACTCCAAATTAAGGTGCAGTAGTGGGAACAAATATGGGGTAAAAATAAATTACACAAGAGGTATTAAAGAAAAAAACCCACTAACAATTTAAATATACAGACTACTATCCAATAAAAATAATAAGCAATCCTGTACAATATACAAAACACTATAGAAATACAAAATACAAAATACTGTACAATACGCAGTACAAGACAAGAGTACCGGAGTAAAAAATAACAATCAGTGTCGGATGTATTGCACTCGAAGGGTAATATTGCATAGTAGGGTATTAGGGTAGGATATTGTATAGGGGTGACTTATTATTATAAGTTAGAGTTCAGGATGGTGACAGCTCTGGAAAAGAAGCTGTCTCTGAGCCTGTTTGTTCTGGCTCTGATGCACCTGTAATGCCTGCCCGATGGTAGCAGGTCAAACAGGTGGAAGCCAGGGTGTGTGCTGTCCTTAGTGATGCTTTTTGCTCTGACCGCAGTTGTATTTTGGGTCCAGGAGAGGTCAGCAGATATGAGGGTGCCGAGGAACTTGAAGGAGCTGACTCTCTCCACCTCCTCGCCGTCGATGTAGAGGGGGGCGGGGTCTGCAGTATTTTTCCTGAAGTCAAAGATGAGTTCCTTGGTTTTTGTGGTGTTCAGTGCCATAATATTCACTGAACACCACGCTGAAAGCTTCAGGACCTCATCTCTGTATGCAGACTCATCCCCCCCTGTAATGGGACCCACCACCGTTGTGTCATCGGCAAATTTGATGATGGTGTTCTCCGGGTGGGCTGGACTACAGTCATGGGTGTAGAGGGAATACAGCATAGGGCTCAGCACACAGCCCTGTGGAGAGCCGATGCTGAGTGTGCGGGAGGAGGAGAGATGGGGGCCGAGTTTCACTGTCTGAGGTCGGTTGGTAGGAAGTCCTTAATTCAAAGACAGGTGGGTGTGGGGAGGCCTAAGTCCAGCAGTTTGGTGACCAGGATGTCTGGAATGATGGTGTTTAAGGCGGAGCTATAGTCGATGAAAAGCATCCTGACATAGCTCCCCCGGTGTTCCAGGTGGCTCAGTGCAGAGTGGAGAGCCATGGTTATGGCGTCGTGGTGGATCTGTTCGCCCAGTAGGCAAACTGCTGTGGGTCTAGGGTGGGGGGGGGGGGGGGGGGCAGGCTTGGATGTGGTGTAGGACTAGCCTCTCAAAAGGACTTCATGATGACAGGTGTGAGTGCTACTGGGCGATAGTCGTTGAGGTTGTTTGTGGCAGCTTTCTTGGGTACCGGGATAATTGTGGCGGATTTAAGGCAGGGTTGGATGAGTGCCAAGGAGAGGTTGAAGAGGACGGTGATAATGTAGATAGAGCTGGTCAGCACATGATTTGAGCACCTTATCGGGTACACCGTCTGGACCAGCCGCCTTCTTGGGGTTCACTGCCTTGAGCACCCGCCTGACCTCGTGCCAGCGATACATCCCAGTCCCCGGTTGCTGCGTCACAGTCTTTGTAGTTGGTGATGCCCCGCCACATCTGCCGTGGGTTGTTGCTTGAGAGGTGGTCTTTGCTCCTCTCATTGTAGTCCATCTTGGCTTCCTTGAGTCCTCTCTTCAGGTCAGCACACGCAGCACTGTATTGAGCACTGTCACCTGACCTGAAAGCGGTGTCGCAGGCCTTGAGGAGCTTGCGGACCTGGCTTGTCATCCAGGGTTTCTGGTTTGGGTAAACCCGGATGCTTTTTTCCACAGTGACATTGCCGATACAGTACTTTTTGTAGGATAGTACCGACTCTGTGTGTGGGGGCAGGTCTTGGTCTTCGAAAACGTCCCATGCAGTGTGTGCAAAGCAGTCCTGTAGCTGGGGGAGTGCATCCTCAGGTCAATTTGTAATAGTCTTTATTACTGCTTTTGTCCTTGATCTGAGGGGGGTGTAGGCAGGGATGAGCAGCAAGGAGAGGTGGTCTGACTGGCCTAGGTGGGGGAGGGGAATGGCTCTATATGCCTCTTTGATATTAGAGTAAACATGGTCCAGTGTGTTTCCCCCTCTAGTTGGGCATTTAACATACTGGAAAAATTTTGGTAGTACTGTTTTCAGATTGGTTTTATTAAAATCTCCAGCAATAATGTGAGCGCCATTGGGGTGGGCACGTAGCTGTTTATTTATTGTTTTTAGCAGTAGAGAGAGAGCCATGCTAACATTAGCATCCGGTGGTATGTACACTGCCTTGATGATTACTACTGTTAGCTCTCTTGACAGAAAAAAGGGTCTACATTTCACTGACATGAACTCTAGGTCGGGGGAACAGTGACTGTCTATGATAGTGCTGTTATTCGATCATGCGTTATGTACATAAACACAGAGACCACCTCCCCTGCTCTTACCAGAGTCCTCGTTTCGGTCCCGACGTAGCAGCGCACGGCCTGCTAGCTGCACCGCAGCGTCTGGGATTAGGGGGTGAAGCCAGGTTTCGGAAATGACCAAAAAACAACAGTCCTGGATGTAGCTATTTCCAGCTAGCTCAAGTTTTAGCTCGTCCATTTTGTGAGCGATGGATCTGGCATTGGTGAGGTAAATGCTCGGCAGCGGAGGCTTGTGGGGCTGTTTCTTGATTCTCGCCAGGAGACCAGACCGGCAGCCCTGCTTTTGCTTCCTCTCCCGCCGCCGCCTGCGTCGCCTACCGGAGCCGATAACAATCCACGGAGACTCCGGCGGTCTCGCTATCTCTCGGGTATGTTGTGTGAGCGGTGGAAATCGCTCGAAACAGCTATCCTGTGTCGAAAACCAATGTCCAGTAGGTTTTGACGACTGTGTTGTGTCTCGAAGGTAGACAAAAATAGCCAAAACAATATAAAACATAAAAGGAAGCACTGAAAGTGGGAGCTGTAAGTCGCTGCGTCTGTGCGCGCCGCCATCTTGGAACTGTTCAGAGTTCATAAAGTTTGTAAATATACAATGCCTGAAAGATTATTGACGTAGAATGAGCAATGTTGTGTGCATGGGAAGGAATATGTGTCGGAATTGAACCTGTTAGCTCAAGATTTGTAATAGAAGTTAAGTGTCGTTGTTGTGTTTTCTGAGATTTTGTTTGACAGGTAGTACTTCTTAGCGCAGGGGTCGGAAACCTTTTTGGCTGAGAGAGCCATAAAACCCAAATATTTTAAAATGTATTTCCACGAGAGAGCCATATGATATTCTTTAACTAAATGTGTGCATTATGAAGACAACATTTTTTTAAATACAAGATGTCTAAATGTATTTTTCATAATAACGCTATACTGTAGGGAACCAATAATAAATCAAATACTTTTTACCTTTAATGCAACTTCTGGTGCTGCATTGTTTTGCAGGGTGGCTTTGTTTGATACTTGGTAAGATTAAGCTTAATGCATGTGTTGACGCATCCATCCATTATACGTGATCATAGGTTGGTTTTATTGTGTTTCAGATGCGAGAATGACTGCATATGTAGCGCCAAACATGACAGGAAGCACTTATCAAGTTTTGACAATCAGCTGGTTTTCAGGTTGAAGTTTTTTGAATTTATCTATACATATTTTCTCTCTATTTCCATTTGTCCTGAAATGCTGTACATAAGGCTTTATCTACCTATCGAGCTGAATATTTGATTAAAAGCCCGGTCAGTATCAGCTACGAGAGGATCCTGGAGGAAGCGCTCTACGCAAGGGAGCTTCTCTGCGTTCCCAAACTCAAATAATCCACTTCTTTGGGTTGACCTCACAACATGTGTGGCTGTGATTGGCTCAATGAATGAATGGATGGATTAAATTGCATGAGAATGTTTTAAGGTGCTAAAATTAATCCGCGAGCCAGATTCTGTCATCAAAAGAGCCACATCTGGCTCTTGTGCCATAGGTTCCCTACCCCTGTCTTAGGCTATGTCTACACTAAACCGGATAACCCCTTAAACAAATAATTATTTAGACCAAGCATCATGTCAGCAACACTAAACCATCGTTTAAGGCAGTGGTCCCCAACCACGTAGATCGATTGGTACCGGGCCGCACAAGAAATAAAAAAAATTTAAAAAATAAAAAATAAATATTATTATTTATTTTTTAATTTTTTTTTAAATTAAATCAACATAAAAAACACAATATATACATTACATATCAATATAGATCAATACAGTCTGCAGGGATACAGTCCGTAAGCACACATGATTGTATTTTTTTAAAATAAAAAAATTAAAAAAAATAATACAACCCCCCCCCTTCCCGGTCCGTGGGACACATTTTCAAGCGTTTTTCTGCAGCTACAAAAAGGTTGGGGACCACTGGTTTAAGGTAACCCTCCTTGGATAATTTTTTACACGGGTAAGCGCGCCGTGAATTTCTTGAATCCCCGGCTCTTAGCTTTGTATGGACTCATTGATCGTTTACAAACTGAGTTCGGAGAGGAAGTGAAGTCAGAACCCCACACAGGAAGTGACGTCAGAAAGAACGCGTCACAGCCAGCTTCATAACAACAGGAGCTAACCACTGGAAAGATGGAGGCGAGTCATCCAGACATGCCCTTGTTTCTCATTCTTCTACATGCTTTCGCTTGTGGAAATCACACATGAATACCCTAAAAGAAAGCGATTGCAGCTATTTGGGATACAACACATAGAGAAGAGAGAACTTTCGAATGTCGAGATCAGCTGTGATTCTACTTACTGAAAAACTTTGTCCATTTGTCAAAGGAGAGTCAACGAAAATGTGGTCTAGTGGTTTTGATAAAAAAAAGGTAGCGTGTGCTTTGTATTACCTGGCCGACTGGCAAAGCAGGTTGTATCAGTTATTGTCTGCCATATATGTCGCAGACTCAACGTATAGGTCCAGAGTATATAAAGTCACCAAAAACTAATGGACAATGAAGGTGAAGGCTAAAAAGTGAGGAGTGTCCTGACCAGATATCTAGATCCCTAGATAGATTGATGTAAAATGTAGTTTATCACATTGTTTACATGTCTAATAAAGATTTGATTAATTTATGATGGCTCAGGGATCTTTCTGTGTGGAGTTTGCATGTTCTCCCCGTGACTGCGTGGTTCCATCAGGGTACTCCGGCTTCCTCCCACCTCCAAAGACATGCATCTGGGGATAGGTTAATTGGCAACACTAAATTGGCCCTAGTAAGTGAATGTGAGTGTGAATGTTGTCTGTCTATCTGTGTTGGCCCTGCGATGAGGTGGCGACTAGTCCAAGGTGTACACCGCCTTCTGCCTGAATGCAGCTGAGATAGGCTCCAGCACCCCCCGCGACCCCAAAAGGGACAAGCGGTAGAAAATGGATGGATGGATGGATGAATCAGGTGTGATTCACTACAATAGGGCCCCACAGCACACTGTATTCCAGTTAATTGAAATACCACAACACTGGATATTGTTCAGATAAGCAACATGCGTACTAGGTTGCGTTGCGCCGGCGGACGGAGGGGGTCTTAAACGACCATTGTGTGTGTGTGGACAAGGATAAGGTTAGGTGGGATTTACCCTGTAGTGTAAATGGGGCCTTAGCGAAACTTTCCCTTTAAATGTCAGGTCAGCACGTAGGCTCACGTGACCGGAATTTGTTTGAAAAGCAAATGCTGCCTATGCAGAGTGCTGACGATGCAACATCTTGTTATCTGGTGTACAGCCAACTGGTAAAGCGCTTTTTTTTGGTCTATCTTTATATTGTGGGTTTTATGTTTTCTGCTTTAACTGTGTTGCGTTTGCAAGTTTGTGCTCCATAATGTTGCGGTTTACTGCTAAACGCTATTTTGCTTGCCGTACGAAACTGCTGTCCTAAACTTTTTAGTGATTGTTTGCAATGTTACAAAAGTGCCAAAATAACGTGCGGATTAAAGCTGTGCTACTTTGCTATTGTGTTAGTTGGTTTGCGGGTGTACCGTGTGCTTTGAACGTTACATTTGTTTGGTTAAGTGTATTTTTGTTTAAGAGTGGATTTTAAATCAGCTGGCGAGTGATTTTATGATACCGCAAGCATTGTGGGAAATGTAGTTGAGTTATGGCAAACGGCATAGTGTGTGTACAAACTTGTCAACGGTCTGATTAATTGATTGGAGAGTTTGTTTGTATGAGATGTGTGAATACGTTTTTACAACTGAAACCTGAACATAAGACTCAAGAGTGCAGATTATATATTATTAGTATTGATCGACATTGATGTTGATAATGTGTATTAATGTTAATATTGGTGATAATTTATGGATTCATTTATGGTCTACTCATTGCATACATGTATTCATTTATACTAAGATGCAATTATGTGTAGTTTGCTATTTATACTGGTGCTGTGCTTAGTAATTGTCATTTTATGTAATGTTTATTCTGCCAGTGTTAAATACTGTGGTGAGTGAGAGAATAAGTAACTGTCTTTAAATGCATCCAGTGTTTATTTGATACCTGAAACTGTACATTTGACATTGTTTAGGTTATTACCTGCTCATTCCACCTGATCATACCATCTGATCATTCCACCTGCTCTTTCAACTGTTTATCCACTCATCTTCTACTGCTCAATGCAACTTCACTACTACATCCACTGCACTTGTACTCCTGAATGCCAAGAGTCAAATAAAAAAGGAAAAAGGTGGAAAATTATGAGCTGAGTAATTCCCATACACACCGTGGTCAACCCTTTCCATGGGGAAAACGGAACAGTCGTAATTTCACTTTGTGACTTATGTACGCAACAACAACACAATAAGCTGAAAAACGACACATTCAGTAATTATTTTTAGAGCGCACCGAGATAGTAAGTACACAATCTCAGTTTTCATGCAAATGTTCCATCACTATTGTTTTATTTCATACAATAATTTGTGCATTTCAAGCACAAAGACTGCTCGCCTGTGTTCAGGGACCATCCCTTGCAAAAAATGACCAATCAGAACGCTGCGTTGTGTGTCGCCAGCGATGCGAACATTGGATTTTTGGGAGGTGCACGCAGGCTACGCAGGGAGAGGGGGGATGACAGCGTCGCCTACGTAAGCAACACGACACGAGAGAGGCTTTAGCTGTAAAAGCTAGCTACAAAAAGAGATAAGCTAGCTTCTACGTCAGCACGAAACGCAATGTGATAAGACACCAATCTTACTGACTGAAAAACGTGAACAATCATATTACACTATCTGTAAAGTATTAGCCCAGACAGCGTATGTACTATAGTTGTTATAACACTCATGACGTGCTGCGTGTATCATGTACAGTATTAAAGTGTGACTCACTCGATGGACGGTTGTGCATTTGGTCCAGTTGGCCGGGGACATTTTTTTCCGGTTTATTTTGGTAAGCACCTCATTTATGTCTAAATAGCTTGGCTTCAAATTCCACGTTTACAGCTTTGAATCATGCCGACCTCACTTTATTGGCTTCTGTCTGCTCAAAAGTCTCACCCTTCCTTCGTGCTGGCTTCTATAACTAGTAGTTTAACCTCTGTATATTCAGCTTCAAAAAGATAAGGTTATGAATTAAAAAACATACTTAATAATAATAATAATAATACCTGGGATTTATATAGCGCTTTTCTAAGTACCCAAAGTCGCTTTACATGTAGAACCCATCATTCATTCACACCTGGTGGTGGTAAGCTACTTTCATAGCCACAGCTGCCCTGGGGTGGACTTAAAAACTCATTAACAGTATTTTTTATGATCTAGCTATTAACGTATTCAATTTATAAGGAAAAATTCTTACTTTGCGGAAATTAATTTACCATGGCCAGGCCCGGAACCAATTAAAAGTGATAACTAGGGTTTACTGTATTTTTCTTGATGACCAGATGTAAATTTAGCTATGAAACACCACCAACAAAACAACAGTTCAAATATGGTTCTCATTAGATTATTAATATCTTACAAGTTAAGTAAATATTTGTTTTTACAGTAAATAATCACATTTTAAAAAAAAGACTACATTTACTACAATCCTATATGTTAAATAGTCATGTGTTTATTTTTCAGTCAAAAGATTATATGAAATGGTAAAAAAAATAGCTGCTAGGTCCAAGGGGAAAAGAAAAGTGTTTAATATCTCTTATCACAGTTAGGTAAATTCAAAACTGCTATGCTGCTTAGGCATTAAATGAAAAAGTAAACAAAACAATAAATAGGGAAAACTTATGAAAAAAACTATTGTTCTTTAGACATTGTATCTTTCAGGAAAATGCTCGGCTACAATACAAACTTAATTATGGTTATGGTTTGAGTTTATTTCGAACAAGTGTACAATTACAACATAATACATCAATTAATACAGTCGTTTTATAATTACGGCCTTAAATCTGCCACGATGACTGCTTTTGAACTGATGCTAAATTAGCAATGATCTCAATAGGCTTTTAAATGAACGTGGCCGCCATGCTGCTAAATCCAACTAAAACTATTACAAAAGGACATGTGGACAAGGCGTGGAAAGCGGAAGGCGTCTGCTCCCATACGCTGCTGCTCCTCTTCGATATTGCTCCGAAGACAGCAAGAACTCGACTCGGTGAAAGAAACAACGTGAGTATGGCTCCCTGCTCTTCGTGCACCATTTTTATGGATAGGTTGGCCCTACTAGAGGACCGTGTCCGCCATTTAGAGCAGAGTCAGACTCCACTAGCTTGTAGCAGCCCTGAGCGGCCTACAAGCCACAGTGAACCGGTTGAGACGCATAATAGATTTAGCCCTTTAGCTACACCCCAGTCTACCGGACACCACACCTTTGTCATAGGGGACTCCATCATCCGGAACATACAGCTTATTAGCCATAATTAAGTGTATTCCCGGGGCAAGAGCACCCGGCATTGAAGCTCGTCTTAGGGATCTAACTCGCAACAGGCCTAGTAAAACACGTACAACAGGCTAATCGCACCACTAGCTACCTCGAACATGGTCGGCTCCAATGACACTAGGACAGGGGTCGGCAACCTTTACCACTCAAAGAGCCATTTTGACCAGTTTCACAAATTAAAGAAAACAATGGGAGCCACAAAACTCTTTTGAAATTTAAAATAAAATAACACTGCATACAAAGTTTTTTTTTGCTTTGTGCTATGTATAAACCAGGGGTTTCAAACACGCAGCCCGCATCTTAATATGAAAATGTTATGTTAGTGCGGACCACAAGTTTTATATGAATGGCGCTTGACAGCGTCATACTTGCCAACCCTCCCGATTTTACCGGGAGATCCCCGAAATTTAAGTCTACTTTTCTCTCGAATATCTGCTGATTTTCACCCAAACAACAATAATAGCGCCCTCTACAAACAGCATTGACAACGTGCCAGTCCAGGTACATGTTGTATGCAGCTTCTGCTTGCACACGTATGTACATTATACACACCCGCTACCACCAAACCCCGCCCACCTCAACCGACGCACGGATGGGGGGGTTGATGTGTGGGGAGCAGGGTTGGGGGGGCGGGGTTTGGTGGTAGAGTTAGGGATGCATGGGATTCTGGGTATTTGTTCTGTTGTGTTTATGTTGTGTTAAAGTACGGATGTTCTCCCGAAATGTGTTTTTCATTCTTGTTTGGTGTGGGTTCACAGTATTGCGTATATTAGTAAGAGTGTTAAAGTTGTTTATATCGCCACCGTCAGTGTAACCTGTATGGCTGTGGAACAAGTACGCCTTGCTGTCACATACGTGTGCAAGCAGAAGCTGCATACAACATGTACCTGGACTGACACTTTGATACTGTTGGCTGTAGAGGGCACCGATTGCCGTGTCATCACAGTATCCCCTTATTATAGTTGACAAGGTGAAAATCGGAGAATAATTGCCCCGGGAGGTCACAGGGAGAGGCACTGATATCCGAAAGTCTCCCGGGTAAATCGAGAGGGTCGGCAAGTATGCAGGTGAGCCGCATCAGAGTGGTCAAAGAGCCGCATGCGGCTCCGGAGCCGCGGGTTGCCGACCCCTGCACTAGGATGAGACAGTCGGAGATTACAAAGAGGAACATAGCTTGGACTTGTTATTTTGCTAGAAAGATGTTTCGGCATCCAGTACTTGTCTCTGGCACCCTGCCTACGAGAGGCAATGATGTATAGCAGATTAGTCTAATTTAACAAGTGGCTGGCTAGTTTTTGTATAGAACAATGACTAACGTTTATTGATAATTTACCCTCTTCTGGGGCAAACCGGGCTTGCTGAGGAGGGACGGCCTTCACCCTAAACGGGAAGACCCCATCACTCTTGCCAGAAATATAGATTACTATTTGAATCACACTTGACTAACTACACTAGAGCAAGCTCGGACACAGGCTATTACAGTGTCCTTTGACTGTCCCCTTTACCCGGGCAAAGCTAGAACTAACCAGCGCCAGACTGGAAAATACCTGCGCAAATAGCATTTCTTGTAGAACAATACAAAACTCACATAATGTTTTTTTCTGTAGTGACTATGCCAGAGGTGAACATGCATTCTACTGAAGTGGCAAATTATGACGTGTAATCTATTGCAGCACCAAGCTAATAATCTCAAGATCTCCATCATATCAATCCCTAAATATGATCAAAATTATCTAGGGGCACTGCGCACAATAGACGCAACGTTATTAATATCACTACTACAGATAACATTAACAAAAAAGCCTCAAAACAGCCCACTACCAATAATATGGGCTTTTTAAACATCAGACCATTGTCTCTGAAAATGTTATTACTTAATGAGGTCTTTAGAAACAACAATCTTAATGTCATTGGTGAAACTTGGCTAAAACCAGATGAATTTACCCACTTAACGAGGCATCTCCTCCTAATTATACCCCGTCAGACCCTATGTGCGTGGCACTCCAGACTATAATTGATAGCTGTGGTCTTACACAAATAATAAATGAACCCACGCATCACAACGGTAATATAATAGACCTAGTTCTTGTCCGGGGTATCACCACCTCCAAAGTTATGGTACTCCTGTACACTAAAGTAATGTCCAATCACTATCTTATAAAATGTTATGTTCTGACTGATTGTCAACAAGCTACTAGTAACCAATGCTTTAGCAGCCGCAACATTAATGCTGTCACAGCTCCGACTCTTGCTGGCCTACTGCCTTCGATAATGGCACCATTCCCAAAAGATGTGGTCCCTATCGATAACCTCACTAACAACTTTAACGATGCACAACGCTATTGATAGTATAGCAACGCTAAAGCTGAAAAAGGCCTCTAAAACGAATGCGCCCTGGTTCACCGAAGAAACCAGAGCTCTTAAACTATCATGTAGAAAGCTGGAAGACAAATGGCGTGTGACTAAACTTGAGGTTTTCCATCAAGCATGGAATGATCATTTATTAACTAAGGGACAAGCGGTAGAAAATGGATGGATGGATGGATATACTATAACTAAAACCAATTACTACCTCAATCTCATCCGCCTCAATAAAAAAGATCCCAAATCTTTTTTAAGTATAGTCGCATCGCTAACCCAACAAGGGACTCCTCCCAGTAGCTCCACCCACTCGGGAGATGACTTTATGAATTTATTTACTAAGAAAATTGAACTCATTAGAAAGGAGATTAAAGATAACACTTCCCAGCTAGAACTGGGTTCTATTAACGCAGATACAAACATATGTATCTCTCTCTTTTTGAAGAAATAACATTTGAAGAACTCCAGTGACTTGTAAATGGGATAAAACAAACACCATGTTTTTGACCCATTTCCTGGGAAACTTAACAAGGAGCTGTTTGTAATATTTGGACCATCAGTGCTAAATATGTTTAACTTATCACTTTCCTCTGGCACTGTTCCCCTAGCATTAAAAAAAAGTGGTTATTCATCCTCTGCTCAAAAGACCTAACCTCGATCCTGATGTCATGGTAAACTACCGGCTGGTGTCCCACCTTCCCTTTACCTTGAAAATCCTCAAAAAAATTGTTGCACAGCAGGGTTCAGGGCAAATCTCTCTACGGAGACAACCCTCGCAAAAATGACTAATGATCTATTGCTAACTATGGATGCTGATGCGTCATCCATGTTGCTGCTACTTGATCTTGGTGGTGATTTCAATATCGTCGATCATAACATTCTATTAGAACGTATCAAAACACGCATTGGTTTGACAGACTTAGCCTTTTCTTGGTTTACTGACCCATAACAACATGACGTCGGAGTATGTTAAGGTAAATGTGGAGTTCCACAGGGTTCGGTTATTGGCCCTGCACTTTTCAGTATCTACATGCTGCCGCTAGGTGACATCATACGCAAATACTGTGTTAGCTTTCACAGTTATGCTGATGACACCCAACTTTACATGCCCCTAAAGCTGACCAAGACGCCAGATTGTTGTCACCTGGAGGCGTGTCTAAATGAAATTAAACAATGGATGTCCAGCAACTTCCTGCATCTTAAAGCTAAGAAAACAGAATTGTTGATTATTGGTCCTGCTAGACACTGGCACTTATTTAATAATATCACCTTAACATTTGACAACAAAACAATTGTACAAAGCGACTCGGGAAAGAATCTCAGTATTATCTTCGACCCAACTCTCTCATTTGAGTTACACATTGAGTGTTACTAAAACAGCCTTCTGTCATCTCCATAATATCGCCAAAATTAGTCTCATTTTGTTCACCACCGATGCTGAAATGATTATTCATGCATTCGTCACGTCTTGTCTCGATTACTGTTATGTATAATTTTTGGGTCTCCCTACGTCTAGCATTAAAAGATTACAGTTGGTACAGTGCGGCTGCTAGACTTTTGACGAGAACAAGAAAGTTTGATCATATTACGCCTATACTGGCTCACCTGCACTGACTTCCTGTGCACTTAAGATGCAACTTTAGGGTTTATGTATAAAATACTAAATGGTCTAGCTCCATTCTATCTTGTTGATTGCATTGTACCATATGTCCCGGCCAGAAATATGTGTTCAAAGAACTCCGGCTTATTAGTGATTCCGCGAGCCAAAAAAAAGTCTGCGGGCTTTAGAGCGTTTTCTATTCGGGTTCCCGTACTCTGGAATGCCCTACCAGTAACAGTTAGAGATGCTACCTCAGTAGAAGCAGTTAAGTGCCATCTTAAAACTAATTTGTATACTTTAGCCTTTAAATAGACCCCTTTTTAGAGCAGTTGATCTGCCGTCTCTCTTTTCTGCTCTGCCCCCCTCTACTTCGTGGAGAGGTTATCAGGTGACCACGGATCAGCCTCCACCGAGGATGCGCTAGCTGTTACAAGTTGGGACCCAGGGTGGACCACTCCTCTTTGCATCAGTTGGTGACATCTCTGTGCTGCTGACTTGTCTCTCGGGCTGGGCGATATATCGAATATACTCGATATATCCCGGGTTTTTCTCTGTGCGATATAGAAAATGACTGTATCGTGATATTGGAGTATACATTCTCACGCAGTTGCTTTTAGCTGCGGGCATTACACTACAGGCGTTTCTCACTCTTTCTTGTCTCTCCTTCTCACAGAGACATAAAACAAGCGCACCTTCTTACATACGTCACATACTGTCGCGCGTGCAACGTCATACGCCCTCGCCCAGCAGAGAGGTAGCGGGATGGGTAACATTAGCTGTGATGCTAACGGAGCGGTGCGAGTGGTAATACGAGAGAGAAAAGGTGCGAATCTGGTAACAAATAAATGAAGAAGAATTAATTCCCAAGAAAAACAGCACGGGGTCCATTGTCTGGTGGTGGTTTGGCTTCAAGCGGGAAGATGTTGAACAAACAACAGTAATATGTCAAGTATGCGGAAAAAGCGTTGCTACAAAAAGTAGCAGCACTACTGATGTAGCATCATTTGAAAAGTCACCCGCTAGAGAATGAAGAGTGCTTGAAACTCTGCATGTCAACATCTCCGGCCGGTACCACACCAACAAAATGCCCAAGCAACCATTTCCAGATCAACACCGTATGAAAAAAATAGTCAACAACAGAAGGAGATAACGTCCACAGGAACCTACCACATAGCGAAGGACATACACTATTTGATTTCCTATTATGCAGCTAATTTTTATTTGACAGTTATTGAAATATCTTGTGTGACATCATGCACAAAAGTGCACTTTATTTGTTTTAAACTATTGTAGTGGCGTTCTGTACAAAAAGTGCACTTTAATTTAATGTTGTTTTGATAAGTCATCTTAGTGACATCATGCACAAAAGTGCACTAATAGCTTGTTTTAAAATGTCTCTGACAATCTGTTTGGGAATCACATGAATGTTTGTGTCATTGCTTAATAACTGTTTGATAAATACAGTTTTGCTAAATTGACTTAGTTGTGATTTCCCTCTCTGCATGAATGTTTAAAATTAGCATATATTAATGCAGTATGGACAATAATGTTTTAATGTAGACTCATAGAATCATAATACTGCTGTGATTATATGCATGTTAATTCAAGGCTAAGGCAGAATATCGAGATATATATCGTGTATCGTGACATGGCCTAAAAAGAAAAAAGAAAAGGCCATATCGCCCAGCCCTACTTGTCTCCATTCAAGATGATCCCCTGCTGGCCTCTCAATGGACTTGTCTTTCGCATTATGAAGTCGGGACCCGGGCTGGACCACTCCTAATGCATCAGTCGGTGACGTCTCGGTGCCCCGACTTGTCTACATGCAAGAGGATCCCCTGCTGGCCCCACTATGGATTGGACTCTCAAATTATTAACCATATCCACTCGGCATCCATTGCACCGGTCACCCAGGGCAGGGGTTCAAACATCTGCGATCCCTTCCAATGTTTATAATTGTGCCCATTGGGTTGAGTTTTTTCTTGCCCTGATGTGGGATCTGAGCCAAGGATGCTCTTGTGGCTTGTGCCACCCTTTGAGACATTTGTGATGAAGGGCTATATAAGTAAACTTTGATTGATTGATTGACAAGCGGTAGAAAATAGATGGCTGGATGGATGTTGACTTACCGCTGAATATAAATTTACCAGAAACAAAGTATAATTTTATTTATGAGATTATTCAGTCCATCGAAGTAAAACAAGCAGAAAGAGCTTGAGGACCACATTGATGATCAGCTATTGAAGGGACCAGTCGCCATAATCTACCCCCCCACTTAAAGGGGCCACACCGAATTACTCGCTCTTAACTGCATATATGAATGCTAAACAAGAACAACATTGTCATGTACACAATCAAACAGTACAGTGAATGATGATGACAAAGTCAAGTAACAGGTGTGGTGAATTATGTCCTTAAATCAACCGCTACACACGTCCCCCCAGAATTCGCCATCACAAAGAAAAATAAACGGTCAATGGACAGGGGCACGGACGGGAAGACCAGACCGGGTGCGCCGGACTGGTACTAACGCCGGGGAGTCAGCAGGGGGGACCGGTAGGGTATCTGCACTGTCTAAGGTCTCGGAGGCCTGCTTAGAAGGATGCAAAACATTATCATGGGGCCTAGGTAGAGCGGGCGGTCGACCCCGGCGCGGGGGTATGGCCGTGGTAGCCGGCTGACTAAGATCCAAGTGGGCCGCTTTCAGCCGGTCCACCGTGATTTTTTCAGACCGACCCCCGATATCCAATAGAAAATGTTTGTCCCCGCTCTCTAGGACGCAAAATGGCCCATCGTAAGGAGGCTGAAGGGGGCCGCGGTGGGCGTCGTGGCGGAAAAACAAATGCTGCTCTCCTTAAAGAAACGGGAACATGAGACGGCGTAAGGCCGTGTTGAGAAGTGGTGATGGGGGCAAAACCCTTGGCGGCATCGAGGAGAGCAGCTCGCTGCTCACGGGCAGACCAAGGTGCCGTCGTTGTTATGTTCAGAGAAGGGAAGGAGGCGACAACCAGGGCAGAACTGCGGTTTACAAGGTTTATTTTAAACCTTTGATGAATATGTGGCGTGTGTTTGCTACTCAAAGTGAGTGAGTGTTGACTATGTGTAAAATTAATAATGTAAATGTTACCAGGGGTTGTTGTCTGTGAATGTTGGTTGTATCTTTCGTCGAATTCCAAGGGGGCAAGGCGAAGAGGAAGTTTGTGGACAGGCAAGAGGTCATGGGCAGGAGCAAGGCAGCGTGGTCTGGGTTCGAGCAGGGAGGTCGTGGATCGAGGAGGGCAGTCAGGAATCTGGATGGGTGTCGAGTAACAAGGCACGATCACGGAGGACAGGGGAGTCACTGTGAAAACACAGAAGGTCATGAACCACAGGAAACACGGAGAGATAGAACACAGTAAAGGTGAGGAAATCACGGGGGAAGGGAATGCCAGACGTGATGCTTACTGGAAGGTTAGCGACGTTCTGGCAAAGGTTCCTCGGGTCCGCTGGTCTTTATGCCGCTCCCCTTCATCAAGTCCAGGTGCGTTGATTATTGAATGTCTGCAGGCTTGTTGCTGCGTGGGTGTGCTGCGCTCAGCACGAGCAGGAGCGTGTCTGAGTGCGCTGTCAGCGGAGGCGCCGGCAGCTCCAGTTGCAGAGGAAATGCGAGTACTCCGCGTCGTGACAGTAACCCCCCTTATGCGAGGCCCCCGACGAGCGCCGGGTAGCATCAGGATTGGCACGGTAGAAATCCTCTAGAAGTGAGGGATCGGCAAGGTAGGAGGCTGGCACCCAAGATCTGTCTTCAGGTCCATATCCCTCCCAGTCGACCAGATAAACGAGCCCCCTACCTTGTCGACGGACCCTGAGGATTTCCTTGACCGTCCAAACCTGATCTCCCTTAGGCAAGAACCTAGAGGGTGGGGGGCAGGGACAGGAGGGGACAGAGAGCTCTCCGCTACCGGTTTAATCTGGGAAACATGGACAACTGGATGCCGCTTGACTGAGGGTGGGAGAGCCAATTGAACAGATACTGGGTTTATGATAGAAATGATGGAGAACGGACCAACATAACGTGGAGCCAATTTTCTTGATGGTACCTGGAGACTGAGGTCCTTAGTGAGAAGCATCACTTGTTGTCCTGGTTTATAAGACGGGGCTGCACGAGCGGCTCGCCACACCCTCTAACACCGTCTAATATGAGCTCTAGTTGAGGGAACAGCGATCTCCAGTTCCTGTTGGGGAAATGAAGGGGGTTGATAACCTAATGAGCACTCAAATGGGGACATACCGGTAGCGGAGCTCTTCAAGGAGTTATAGGAAAACTCCACCCATGGCAGAAACTTGCTCCAGGACGTGGGTTGATGACTGGTTGATGGTCTCCAAGCTTTGATTTGCTCTTTCAGCCTGCCCATTGCTCTGGGGTGTTATCCCGATGTGAGGCTGACAGAGGCCCCGATTCCCTTGCAGAAGGCTCTCCATATTTGCGACGTAAACTGAGGGCCTCGGTCAGAAACGATATCTACTGGAATACCCTGTTGTTTGACGACGTGAAGTGTGAGGAGGACAGAAGTCTCTGAGGCAGAAGGTAACTTTCGCAGCGGAATAAAATGGGCTGCCTTGGAGAAACGGTCAACAATTGTAAGGATAGTGGTGTTACCTCTGGAGGCTGGAAATCCCGTGACAAAATCCAGGGCGATGTGCGACCAAGGACGGGCAGGAATGGAGAGAGGGTTAAGAAGACCAGCAAGAGGCCTGTGTGACATCTTACTACGGGCACAAGTTGAACAAGCAGCAATGAACTCACGAATGTCCTTGGCCATGGATGGCCACCAAAAACGCCTTTGTAGCAGTGATAGTGATCGTTGAAAACCAGGATGGCATGAGAACAGGCTGGAGTGTCCCAAATCCAGGACCCTAGGTCGTAGCTCCCGATGGACGGACAGTTTGTTGGGAGGTCCACCTCCCGGTCCTGGATTGGAACGCAGTGCATACTTAACCAGGTCCTCCACTTTCCAAGTTACCATCCCAACAATGCGAGTGGAAGGAAGGATGGGTTCCGCCACTGCCGGACTAGTGGGTTATTTCAGGAATAACCGGGACAGTGTGTCAGCCTTAGTGTTCTTGGACCCTGGTTTGAAAGAGAGCACATAATTAAAGTGAGAGAAAAACTGCTGCCACCTTGCCTGGCGATTGTTGATTCTATTGGCAGCACGAATGTGCAGAAGGTTGCTGTGGTGGGTCAGAATCTGAAACTGGTGTCTAGCTTCTTCCAACCAGTGTCTTCATTCCCCCAGGGCCTCATGGACCACCAATAATTCTCTGTTCCCAGCATCGTAGTTCTGTTCGGCCGGGGTCAGGCGCCTGGAGAAGAAGGCAACAGGGTGAACCAAATTGTCATTCTTGGACCGTTGAGAAAGAATAGCCCCAATCCCTGAGTCTGAGGCGTCAACCTCCACCAAAAAAGCAGTGTCGAAGTCGGGATGGACTAGTATGGGTGCAGAAACAAAACGCTCCTTTAACTCTTCAAAGGCCTTCCTCGCCAAAAGAGTCCAAACAAAAGGTACGTTAGTTGATGTAAGAGAATGGAGCGGAGCTGCAACTCTACTAAAGTCTTGATTGAATCGACTTTAGTAGACTTTAGTAGGAACCTCCGAAGTTCCGTCCTAGAAGTAGGTTGCGGCCACTTTACCACGGCCTCCACCTTCTTCGGGTCTGGCCTTATGTGACCCCTTTCGACCACGAATCCCAGGAACTCCACCGAAGAAGAGTGGAAGCAGCACTTTTCTGTCTTCACAAATAGACAGTTTTCCAATAGACGTTGCAGGACAAGTCGGACATGTTTCTGGTGATCAGAGAAGTTACGGGAGAAAATTAGAATATCATCCAGGTATACTACCACGAATTGATCCAGCATGTCCCGGAGGATGTCGTTGACAAGAGTTTGGAAAACAGCAGGTGCGTTGGTGAGTCCAAAAGGCATCACCCGGTACTCGTAATGCCCCATATGAGTGTTGAAAGCCGTCTTCCACTCGTCTCTCTCTCTGATCCGTACCAGGTGATAGGCGTTACGGAGATCCAGTTTGGTGAATATGGTTGCAGGTGCCAAAGGCTCAAAAGACGAGTTGAGTAGTGGAAGAGGGTACTTATTCTTAATGGTGATGTTGTTAAGGTGATGGTAGTCAATGCAGGGACGAAGGGATCCATCCTTCTTGGCCACGAAAAAGAATCCCGCCGCCAGTGGAGACTTGGATGGTGTAATGATGCCCGAGGCAAGGCTCTCTGTGATGTAGTTCTTCATAGCTTCTTTCTCTGGAAGAGACTAGTTGTATATGCGACTAGACGGCAAGGTAGCATTAGGGAGTAACTCAATGGCACAGTCATAGGGTCTATGAGGGGGTAGTCCCAGGGTACGTACCTTGCTGAAGACCTCGGCTAAGTCATGGTAGCAAGCTGGAACCAGGGTGAGATCGGCCTGTGGAGTCGTGGTAGTGGAGTGGTAGACCGGATGAGATGCTGACCCAAGACAGTTGGCCATGCAGGGTGTGCTCCAAGCCAGAATTCTGCCGGAAGACCAAGAGATATGGGGGTTGTGGTGACGAAGCCAAGATCTTCCAAGTACAAGTGAGGCTACCGGAGCTTCCAGTACCCATAAACTAATGGTCTCTCCATGACCACCAGATATGGTCATGGAAAGGGGCTCCGTGCTGTACTTGATGGGGCCCAATGGTCGTCCATCTAGGGCCTGTGCAGGCAGCATCTTGTCCAGAGATATCAGGGGAATGCCCATCTGCTGGTTGAACACGTAGTTCAACAGACTCTCGTCAGCTCCAGAGTCCACAAATGCCTTCACTTGAATGCTCCTCTTGTCCCAGGCCAAAGTAGCGGGTAGCAGTATGTCAGGGTTTTCTTCTTTACGGGGAAATAAAGTATGGCTCACCAGGATCCCCTTTGCTGGTGAGCCTGATCTTTTGGTCTCGCCGGACAATTATATCGGACGTGTCCGGCAAGACCGCAGTAGAGGCAGAGGCGCTGCCTGTACCTCCTCTCCCTTTCCTCAATGGGCAACCGTGTCCTTCCCAACTGCATGGGCTCCGGGGTTGCCATTGTAGTAGTTGTGGAACGGTATGGATCCACCTCTGCTTTGAAGGTCGGCAGAGTCTGGTTCCTAGAGGCATCTCTCTGGCCTCGCTCTGCTGCTCGTTCACAAAGTCATATGTCAAATTGGAGGGCCAGTTTGATGAGGTCCTTGCAGGACGTGGGTCTGTCTCTCAGTAGACCGTCCTTAATTTCCTCAGAAAGGCCGCGACGGAATGCGCTTTGGAGCGCCCGGTCATCCCAACCGCTGTTTGCCGCCAAAGTCCGAAACTCAAGGGTGTAGGCTGCCACGGAGCGTGAACCCTGCGAGATGGAGTGCAGATGTCCGGCCGCGTCCCCCCCATCCTTGGGGTGATCAAAAACAGCCCGAAATTCTGCACGGAACGCAGAATAGTCGGAGTTGAGCCCCATGGTCCTGTCGACTGCAGCTGTAGCCCACTTGAGAGCCGGGCCGGAAAGCAAGGGAAAAAAAATGCAATCTTGGCGCCATCGGAGAAATAGCTGGAGGGCTGGTGATGAAAAATGAGGTCACATTGTACCAAAAACCCTTTACATAGTTCAAAGTCCCCCTCAAAGGGTCTAGGGCTGGCAATCCTGGGCTTTCGTTCCAAAATGCTGTTTTTGGGTCCCCGGACTGAAGAAACAAGCGGAGGTATCACCGGTCCTGAACTGGCCCCAGGGCACATGTTGTCCAGCGTGGAATATAGTCTGGTAAAGGCTCTCTCTAGATAAGGGGTCTCAAACTCAATTTACCTGGGGGCCACTGGATGCAGAAACTGGGTGAGGCTGTGCCGCAAGAAAATATTTCTTAAAAAAAATCCAACATGCACTTTTTAATGAATTCACCTTCTTTGAATGGCTTTCCCGCCCTAGCAACCATCTCACTCACCATGTAGCTAGCTTTGACTGCTACATCGCTCTTTTCGCTTGCTTTCTTGACGAAATCTTGTTGCCTCAGTAGACTGGTTTTAAAATTTGCAACCCGGTTCACTCTCTCATCTCCCTGGTATTTTGCATACTCCTCAGCATGTCTAGTTGTATAATGACGTTTCAAAATGTATTGCTTGTGCACCGCAACTTTCTCTGTATCATCTACAGAAAAGAGCCGTGGAGTTTACATTTACGGTAGCACAATTAGCCCCGAACGGGCTAACATCTCCACTAACGTGTTACACATCTGATCGCCCAGCGCTGGGGTCCAGTGCACCACACTTTTGTATTGTCGCTCGCTCCTTCGGCGGAGTGCTTTGGAATATCTGATAGTATATATCTGTATCATGAATCAATTTTAATGGACCCCGACTTAAACAAGTTGAAAAACGTATTTGGTTGTTACCATTTAGTGGTCAATTGTACGGAATATGTACTTCACTGTGCAACCTACTACTACTAATAAAAGTCTCAATCAAAGCGCTCATCTTCCCCGCCCGGACTGTTTACAGCGGGGGCGGGAGCGAGCAGGCGGGCGAGTGAGGGAGGCAGGGAGGGAGGCAGGGAGGGAGGGAATAAGAGCGTGTGCGGGGGTCGTGGAAAAGCGGCAAAATGTTTCTCTGCTTGCATCACGCAAGTGACGTCAATGCATACTTGCCAACCTTGAGACCTCCGAATTCGGGAGATGGGGGGGGGGGGGGGGGGTTGAGGTGTGTGTTTTTGTAGCCCGGAAAAGTTAGGGCTGCAAAGGGTTCTGGGTATTTGTTCTGTTGTGTTTATGGTGTGTTTAGGTGCGGATGTTCTCCCAAAATGTGTTTTTTAATTCTTATTTGGTGTCGGTTCACAGTGTGGTGCATATTTGTAACAGTGTTAAAAAATAAATAAAATAAAATATGACCACCCTCAGTGTGACATGTGTGGCTGTTCCTCAAGTATGTCTTGCAATAACTTGCATGTGTCTGCAGAAGCCTCATACAACATGTGTCTGAGCCAGCAAGCTGTTAGTATGGAGAAAAAGGTGATGCGGTGACAGTTTCTAGAGGACACTAAAGGCAGTGTCATCATGGCACGCCCTCGATATTGTCGAGAGCCTCATACCACACCATGATTGGTAGATACCATCAGCTCCGCACACAGCGCTGTCAAGCGCCATTCATTTAAAACTCGCGGGCCGCACTAACATTAAACTGTCATATTAAGGTGGGGGCCGCACAATAACGTCTCGCGGGCCGCAATTGGCCCGCGGGCCGCATGTTTGAGACCCCTGCTCTAGATTGTCCTCAAGGGCAGTAAACCGAACCCGATGTTCGCTAACGACGGAGCTAAGGATTGCCAGGTCGGAAGATATGGATATCTGGGCCTGGGCTTGCCGTTGTCGCCTGGTTCCGACATGTTGTTGGCCAGAACGTACTGTTATGTTCAGAGAAGGGAAAGAGGCGACAACCAGGGCAGAACTGCGGTTTACAAGGTTTATTTTAAACCTATGATGAATACGTGGCACGTGTATGCTACTCAAAGTGAGAGAGTGTTGACTATGTGTAAAATTAATAATGTAAATGTTACCAAGGGTTGTTTTCTGTGAATGATGGTTGTATTTTTTGTCAAGTTCCAAGGGGGAAAGGCGAAGAGGCAGTTCGTGGACAGGCAAGAGGTTGTGGGCAGTAGCAAGGCAGCGTGGTCTGGGTCTGAGCAGGGAGGTCGTGAATCGAGGAGGGCAGTCAGGAATCCGGATGGGTGTCGAGTAACAAGTCACGATCACGGAGGACAGTGGAGTCACTGTGAAAACACAAAAGGACATGAACCAGAGGAAACACGGAGAGATAGAGCAAAGCAAAGGCGAGGAAATCACGGGGGAAGGGAATGCCAGACGTGATGCTTACTGGAAGGTTAGCAACGTTCTGGCAAAGGTTCCTCGGGTCCGCTGGTCTTTATGCCGCCCCCCTTCATCAAGTCCAGGTGTGTTGATTATTGAATGTCTGCAGGCTTGTTGCTGCGTGGGCGTGCTGCGCTCAGTACGAGCAGGGGCGTGTCTGAGCGTGCTGTCAGCGGAGGCGCCGGCAGCTCCAGTTGCAGAGGAAACGCGAGTACTCCGCGTCGTGACAGTCGTGCTAGGAATAAAGTCACCTGGCACTCGCAGGGGCTGGCCATACACCAACTCTGCCGAGGAAGATTGCAGGTCTTTCTTTGGGGGAAGTCCGATGCCCCAGCATCAACCAAGGGAGCTTGTCTACCCAAGCGCTGTCTTTCAGGGACGCCCTGAGCATGGACCTGTGAAATCGCTCACACATACCATTGGCCTGTGGGTGATACGCTGTCGTGTGGTGGAGTTTCACTCCCAAGCTCTCAGGCACAGCGGCCCAGAGCTCGGAAGTGAACTGAGAGCCCTGGTCGGATGATATGTCCAACGGGGTACCGAAAGGGGCAACCCACGTACCAATGAACGCGCGCGGCACCTCTGTGGAGGTGGCGGACGTCAGAGGTTCTGCCTCCGGCCAGCGGGTGGTCCTGTCGACCATCGTGAGGAGGTAGGTGCAGCTGCGTGAGGATGGGAGAGGCCCGACCAGGTCCACATTGACATGGTCAAAACGGCGCTCCGGAACCTTAAACGGTACCAGTGGAGCCCGCGTGTGGCAGTACAATTTTGAGCGCTGGCATGCCACACATGTGGAAGCCCAGTCCCTAAAGTCTTTTTTCAGTCCACGCCAGACAAATTTTGCAGCTACCAGCCGCTGGGAAGGATTCCTCCCAGGGTGGGAAAGGCCGTGGATGGAGTCGAACACGCGCCGCCTCCAAATGGCGGGCACAAGGGGCCGTGGCGACCGGTAGCGACGACACAGAGGAGCGTAACCCCTGTGTCCTCAAATGGGACCTCAGACAACCGTAGCCATGTGGCTGCAGCCTTCGTTTGTGCAAAATCAAGCCCCACATGGACAGCGCCCGCGACGGCTCGGCAGTCAGCAAATACATTTCTCTTACCAGCAAGGTGCTGGATGTCCGTCGTGAACTCTGAGACGTAGGAGAGGTGCTTCTGTTGCCGAGCCGACCACGGTTCAGCCGTCTTGGCCATCGCGAAAGTGAGGGGTTTGTGGTCCACAAAAGCTGTGAAAGGCCGGGCTTCAAGCAACGAACGGAAATGGCGTATGGCCAAATAGAGGCCAAGTAGCTCATGGTCAAATATGCTATATTTCCGCTCGCGGGGGCGCAACTGCCTGCTAAAGAAAGCCAAAGGTTGCCAAGTGCCACCCACCCACTGCTCATGCACTGCACCTACAGCATAGTCTGACGTGTCCGTGGTGATATCAATAGGAGCATCGGGTAATGGGTGTGCCAGCAGGGTAGCGTTAGCAAGAGCAGACTTGACCCCCACAAAAGCACTGTGCCGCTCGTCAGACCAGTCCACCATGTACTTGGGAGCCGCTCCTTTAAGAGCATCATACAGCGGCCGCATGAGGTCAGCTGCCCGGTAGACAAACAGAAACGGCAAGTCACGTAAAACAGAGTCCATCAACCGCTGGAAAGTCTGTGCGGCACTCTTAAGGCCAAAAGGCATTCATAAAAATTCGAACAGTCCAAATGGGTTGATGACCGCTGTCTTCAGGATATCAGAGGGGTGGACCGGCACCTGATGATAGCCCCGGACGAGATCTACCTTAAAAAACACAGTTTTCCCAGCCAGGTTGGCGGAAAAATCTTGTATGTGGGGGACCGGATAACGGTCCGGGGTAGTTGCCTCGTTGAGTCTGCGGTAATCCCCGCATGGCCGCCAACCACCTCCCGGCTTCTCCACCATGTGGAGGGGTGACGCCCACGGGCTGTCTGAGCAGCGAACGATCCCGAGGCGTTCCATGGTCTCGAATTCAGCTTTAGCGATGGAGAGTTTAGCAGGGTCCAGGCGCTGGGCTCGTGCGTGCACAGGGGGGCCCGTGGTGGCAATGTGGTGTTCCACACCATGCTTGGCGGTAGATGACGAGAACGTGGGCTGCGTCAGGGTGGGGAACTCAGCGAGGAGGCGCAGAAAAACGTATGCGGTGGGTAGCATGCTGAAAAGCCTGATTGAGTCCGTCGCGCTGAAACTGCACTTGTTCGAGCAGAACGTAATCGCATCCACCAAACGCCTGTTTTTTACATCCACAAGGAGGCCGAAAGCACAGAGAAAATCTGCACCGATGAGCGGCTCCGTCACTTTAGCAGTCACAAAGTTCCAACTGAAACGCTGTCCACCAAAACACAGTTCCACGTACCGTATTCCGTAAGTGCGGATAGGGCTGCCATTGGCCGCTTCCATGGGGGGGGCATGTGACTCAGACAGCATGTACAACCTTGATGCTGGCAGGACGCTCCTCTGCGCGCCGGTGTCACACAGGAACCGTCGTCCAGAGAGGGAGTCCTGGATGAAGAGTAGCCTGCCAGTACTGCCGACGCTCATGGCTACTGCTGAGCGCCGGCCTCGGCGTTTCCCGGCGGCGGTCCACGAAAACTGCACAAGGGACGGCACCGCCTGGCTTTGGTCCCGAACTTTGCGTGGAAAAAACATAGTCCAGAATCCGGTTGCCGCCTGGGGGGCGCAGCAGCAGCAGCAGCAGCAGCAGCAGCAGCAGCAGCGAGAGTGGAATAATCTGCCATGGGTCTTTCTGTCTCAGCTGGAAGGAATGCAGCCACATAGGTCGGTTGGGAGGCTAAAAAGAACTTATCAGCTTCAGCAGCTAGTTCGCGGCAGTCCAAAATGGCTAAAGCAGCCCGCACCTGAGAAGGCAGCAGTCTCAGGAAAAGCTGCACGAAGAGGAATCCTGGTCTGTGCTCACCTAAGAGGCGTAGCATTTTGTCCATTAGTTCAGAGGGCTTGCAATCGCCAAGCCCCTACAACGAAAAAAGGCTGCTAGCTCGCTCCGCGTCGGAAAGTTGAAATGTCTTTAAGAGGTGAGCCTTCAACGTGAGGTACTTGTTCCTCTCCGGTGGGTGCGTAAGGACGCTAACCACTCTGGTCGCCGTCGCGCTCCCGAGGGAGGACACGACATAATAAAACTTAGTGTCGTCCTCTGTGATACCACGCAGGGCGAACTGTGCCTCGGCCTGGGCAAACCATGCAGTCGGGGAAGATTCCCAGAACTCGGGCAGCTTCAAAGAAACCGCATTCGCCGTCATGCATGGTCGATAATATTCACTGAATACATTCAGTCACCAGTGTTGTGCTTGTAGCGTGAAAGCAAGACAACTTGAAGTATCGTTGACACACAAAAACGTGTGCGTCGTTTATTCATCAAGAACCAGCAAGAATGAACGCTTACATCACACACACTCACAAATGTGTCGTCTAGCTTATGTTACCATTAGTGTTTTAACAGAACTTTTTTTTAATTATTATTTTTCACAATTACTAATTATTTTTGAATAGAAATTGCTTGTCGGTCCAAGGAATTTGTCTGGCTTGTCTGTACTCACACACAAGGAGCGCATGCACATATCCAAAAGCAATTTGCAGTGATGTTGTTCTTACGATAGGCTACACATTCAGTGATAGCTAACATTAGCTAGCCAAATCGCTATCATTGACTAACAACACACAAAGCTAATGGCATGTTACATATAGCCGTTGTTTAGGTCAATGTATAACAAAAGCAGTAACGGGGTGGGATGTATTGCTTAAAAAATATTTTAAAGTTAGTGCCCTCTAGACATCCTTGTAAATATTTCTAACAGCCCATTTAAAGGGGAACTGTACTTTTTTTTGGAACTTTGCCTATTGTTCACAATCGTTGTAAGAGACAAGAAGAGAAAAGGTTTTATTTTGTTTTTGCATTCTAACATGTAAAAATCGGCCTTTTGGTGGCTATCAATGCAGCTTATGGGAGCAATCAATTCTGCCACTAAATCACTTTTGAAATTTGAATTTGAAAATCGTCAACAATACTTCAGTAACCTGTATAATAACCAAACTGTAGCGGCATTGTTATTGTAAGAGCGAACACTGAGGAACTAATTTTTCTAGTGTACTAACACATCGGCGTGCTTCGATATTAGCCCTAGAAGCTAACTACGGCAGGACACTTCACCCTTGCCCCCGGTGCCACTCACACCGGTGAATGACTGTTGATTGAATGATAGGTGGTGGTCGGAGGGGCCGTAGGCGCAAATTGGCAGCCACACTTTCGTCAGTCTACCCCAGGGCAGCTGTGGCTACGAAAGTAGCTTACCACCACCAGGTGTGAATGAATGATGGGTTTTTAACATGTAAAGCGACTTTGGGTACTTAGAAAAGCGCTATATAAATCCCAGGTATTATTATTATTATTATTATAAATGACGGGAACAACAAACCCCCACCTTTGTGAGAATCTCCTGACGGCCACTTAAAGGGGCCGCGCCGAATTATTCGCTCTTAACTGCATATATGAATGCTAAACAAGAACAACATTGTCATGTGCACAATCGAACAGTACAGTGAATGATGATGACAAAGTCAAGTAACAGGTGTGGTGTATTATGTCCTTAAATCAACCGCTACAGTACAAGCAATATAATGTAATAATTGCCCTTTAAAATCTATTTGCTTGTGCAACGATAGCTAGCTGTATGTCAATTAACACATTTTTAGCATCTTTCCAAAGAAGCGATGCTCCAGTTTCCATTCACTAATGAGGTCCATAAAAGAACATTGCCAAAAATGCATGCCAATATTCAAAGAGAAAGCTCCTGACATGATCGCACTTTTTGACATGTCCAGCCTAGACTATGTACACATAATAATAAGCTAAATTCATTACTGAGGACTCATGGTTTCGATCATGAAACAACCTTATTTATAAAGTCGTCCTCGTGTGCAGGCAGACATGGCTGCCAATCTCACGGCGTACATGAGCCATACAAGGGATTCGAACATGGATACAGATGTGACAGAATTCAGGCCAATAAAGAACAATAATGATGAAACATAGCAGTAAAGCTATGCAGTGAAAATTAATCATTCATGCGTAAAAGTAAAGAATGTGCTTGTGAAATCATAAATAATTCACATATGATTGGATTATTCAGTGGCTTGGCAGAAGTGTCTGTTTGTGAAGTTGCAAGAAATGTGTGATCCTTAGCAGCTCATTCAATGGTTCCTCCTATCATCGTATGTGAAAAAGTGGGAATAGGAAGCTCAAATTTGGTTTGTCCTAGTAAGTGTGAGGTGGAAGTGAAACCTGACCAAGAAAACCCACCTTTATCAAGAAAGTGAGTTGTGTCAAAGCAGAGTGAGTGTCCTTGTAAATGAAATGTGAAATGTGTGATGCAGTATGAATGGCTGCGAGACTGCAGCAGCATGAGGGTGCATCAAAAACATCCTCATTCTGGGGCTCGTACAGGTCATCGTTACCAAGCAACGGCTGAAGATATAAACAAATAATGACTTCTGTGTTCCGTGTGTGTTTCAGACAGCAGCACAGGGTCAAATACAAGTATACTGTACAGTACTATTACAGTATACGTGTGCTGCTAAGTAAAGCTGGTCCGTCTCCAGGTCTTCTGGGAGGAGCCATTGGCTTTTTCATGTCGCAAAGATCATCACATCCGACAGCAACGTTTCTGTTTTCAACCTCTTTTATACCACAGTCGCAAAAAGTTGTGTTGCTGTGTAAACACTATACATGAATTTGCACTTGAATTTCACAAACACTAGCGACCATAGTCGTATAGATGCTTTCCAACAACATACAGCAGGTTAGGGGTTTCCCCATTCAATATTGACAATGTATTAGGGTTGTCTCGATACCAATATTTTGGTACCGGTACCAAAATGTATTTGGATACTTTTCTATCCTTTTCGAAATAAAGGGGATCACAATAAAATTGCATTATTGGCTTTATTTTTTTTTTTAAATCTTACGGTACATTAAACATCTGTTTCTTATTGCAATCGAAGAACAATTTTGTCCTTATGTAATATAGTGAACATACTAGACGACTTGTTTTTTAGTAGTAAGCAAACAAAGGCTCCTAATATGTCTGCTGACGTATGCAGTAACATATTGTCTTTTCTATTCTATTATTTTGTCTTAATTATAAAGGACAATCTGTAAAAAAATATTATTAATCTACTTGTTCATTTACTGTTAATATTTGGTTATTTTCCGTTTCAACATGTTCTATCTACACTTCTGTTAAAATGTAATAATCACTTATTCTTCTGTTGTTTGGATACTTAGTTACATACATTAGTTTTGGATGATACCACAAATTTAGGTATCGACCCGATACCAAGTAGTTATAGGGTCATACATTGGTCATAATTGAAGTTGTTATGTGTCCAGGGACGTATTTCCTGAGTTCATGAATATAATATGAATTTTTTAAAAAAAAGGAAAAAACATTTTGTGACGATAAAAAATATTGAAGTAATCATAGTATCAATCAATCAATCAATCAATGTTTATTTATATAGCCCTAAATCACAAGTGTCTCAAAGGGCTGTACAAGCCACAACGACATCCTCGGTACAGAGCCCACATACGGGCAAGGAAAAACTCACCCCAGTGGGACGTCGGTGAATGACTATGAGAAACCTTGGAGAGGACCGCATATGTGGGTAACCCCCCCCCTCTAGGGGAGACCGAAAGCAACGGATGTCGAGTGGGTCTGACATAACATTGTGAAAGTCCAGTCCACAGTGGATCCAACACATCAGCGGGAGTCCAGTCCACAGCGGGGCCAACAGGAAACCATCCCGAGCGGAGACGGGTCAGCAGCGCAGAGATGTCCCCAACCGATGCACAGGCTAGTGGTCCACCCGGGGTCCCGGCTCTGGACAGCCAGCACTTCATCCATGGCCACCGGACCTATGCAACTCCCCCTCGCAAGGGACAGGGGAGAAGAGGAGAGAAGAAAAGAAACGGCAGATCAACTGGTCTAAAAAAGGGGGGGTCTATTTAAAGGCTAGATTATACAAATGAGTTTTAAGATGGGACTTAAATGCTTCTACTGAGGTAGCATCTCTAACTGTTACCGGGAGGGCATTCCAGAGTACTGGAGCCCGAATAGAAAACGCTCTATAGCCCGCAGACTTTTTTTTGGCTCTGGGAATCACTAATAAGCCGGAGTTCTTTGAACGCAGATTTCTTGTCGGGACATATGGTACAATACAATCGGCGAGATAGGCTGGAGCTAAACCGTGTAATATTTTATACGTAAGTAGTAAAACCTTAAAGTCGCATCTTAAGTGCACAGGAAGCCAGTGCAAGTGAGCCAGTATAGGCGTAATATGATCAAACTTTCTTGTTTTTGTCAAAAGCCTTGCAGCCGCATTTTGTACCAACTGTAATCTTTTAATGCTAGACATAGGGAGGCCCGAAAATAATACGTTACAGTAATCGAGACGAGACGTAACGAACGCATGAATAATGATCTCAGCGTCGCTAGTGGACAAGATGGAACGAATTTTAGCGATATTACGGAGATGAAAGAAGGCCGTTTTAGTAACACTCTTAATGTGTGACTCAAACGAGAGAGTTGGGTCGAAGATAATACCCAGATTCTTTACCGAGTCTCCTTGTTTAATTGTTTGGTTGTCAAATGTTAAGGTGGTGTTATTAAATAGATGTTGGTGTCTAGCAGGACCGATAATCAGCATTTCCGTTTTCTTAGCGTTGAGTTGCAAAAAGTTAGCGGACATCCATTGTTTAATTTCATTAAGACACGCCTCCAGCTGACTACAGTCCGGCGTGTTGGTCAGCTTTAGGGGCATGTAGAGTTGAGTGTCATCAGCATAACAGTGAAAGCTAACACCGTACTTGCGTATGATGTCACCCAGCGGCAGCATGTAAATACTAAAGAGTGCAGGGCCAAGAACCGAACCCTGGGGAACTCCGCACGTTACCTTGACATAGTCCGAGGTCACATTGTTATGGGAGACGCACTGCATCCTGTCAGTAAGATAAGAGTTAAACCAAGACAAGGCTAAGTCTGACATACCAATACGTGTTTTGACACGCTCTAATAAAATATTATGATCGACGGTATCGAAAGCGGCGCTAAGATCAAGAAGCAGCAACATAGATGACGCATCAGAATCCATCGTTAGCAATAGATCATTAGTCATTTTTGCGAGGGCTGTCTCCGTAGAGTGATTTGCCCTGAAACCGGATTGAAAAGGTTCACAGAGATTGTTAGTCACTAAGTGTTCATTTAGCTGCTGTGCAACAGTTTTTTCGAGAATTTTGGAAATAAACGGAAGGTGGGAGACCGGTCGGTAGTTTACCATGAGGTCAGGATCGAGGTTAGGTCTTTTGAGCAGAGGATGAATAACCGCTTTTTTGAATGCTAGGGGAACAGTGCCAGAGGAAAGTGATAAGTTTATAATATTTAACACTGATGGACCTAATAATACAAACAGTTCCTTGATAAGTTTCCCAGGAAGTGGGTCAAGTAAACATGTTGTTTGTTTTATCCCACTTACACGCTGTAATAATTCCTCTAATGTTATTTCATCAAAAATAGAGAGACTATTTTGGAGGGCAGTGTCCGTCGTATATACAGTCGTATTTGTGTTAATAGAGCCCAGTTGTAGCTGGGATGCGTTGTCTTTAATCTCCTTTCTAATGAGTTCAATTTTCTTATTAAAGAAATTCATAAAATCATCTGCCGAGTGGGTGGAGCTACTGGGAGGAGTCCCTTGTTGGGTTAGCGATGCTACTGTACTAAACAGAAATTTAGGATCGTTTTTGTTGAGGCGGATGAGATTTGAGTAGTATTTAGTTTTAGCTAAGGTAAGCATGCGTTTATAAGTTATTAAACTATCACTCCATGCTTGATGGAAAACCTCAAGTTTAGTCGCGCGCCATTTGCGTTCCAGTTTTCTACATGATAATTTATGAGCTCTAATTTCTTCTGTAAACCATGGGGTGCGCCTTTTAGGGGCCCTTTTTTGCTTTAGCGGTGCTATACTATCAATAATTTCGCGCAAGGCATCGTCAAAGTTGTTAGTGAGTTTATCAATAGAGCCGACATAATTTGGGAATGGTGCTATTACCGAAGGCAGTAGGTCAGCAAGAGTCATCGTTGTGGCAGCATTAATGTTGCGGCCGCTATAGCAGTTATTATTATTATTAGCTTGTTGACAAAGAGTCAAAACTTCAAATTTTATAAGGTAGTGATCGGACATTACTTTAGTATATGGAAGTATCATAACTTTGGAGGTGGTGACACCCCTGACAAGCACTAGATCTATTGTATTACCGTTGCGATGCGTGGGTTCATGTATTATTTGTGTAAGACCACAGCTATCAATTATGGTTTGGAGCGCCACGCACTGAGGGTCCGATGGGGTATTCATATGGATATTAAAGTCCCCCATTATGATTATATTGTCGGCGTGCGTCACTAGATCAGCAACGAACTCTGAGAATTCACTGATAAAGTCCGAATAGGGCCCAGGGGGGCGGTAGATAACAGCCAGGTCGAGAGGTAGCGGTGTGACAGACCTCATAGTAAGCACCTCAAACGATTTATATTTATTATTTAGGTTAGGGGTAAGGTTGAAATTTTCATTGTATATTAGTGCGACACCCCCTCCCCTTTTAAGAGGGCGGGCAACATGCGCATTCGTATAGTTAGGAGGAGATGCCTCATTGAGCGCAAAAAATTCGTCCGGTTTGAGCCAGGTTTCGCTAAGACCAATGACGTTAAGATTGTTGTCTCTAATGACCTCATTAACCAATAACGCCTTGGGAGACAATGATCTTATGTTTAAAAAGCCCATATTATAGGTATTGGGCTGTTTTGACGAGTTTTTGTTAAGATTATCCGTAGTGGCAATATTAACAATGTTGCGTTTATTATGCGTAGTGCACTTTAAATAGTTTCGACCATATCTAGGAATTGATATGACGGGAATTTTCCGATTGTTTGCTTGGTGCTGCAATAGACTGGACATATCATAATTTGCCACCTCAGTAGAATGCATGTCCACCTCTGACACAGACACAACAGAAAAAACATTATGTGAATTGTGTATTATTCTAAGAGAATTGCTATGCGTACATGGATTATCCAGCCTGGCGCTGGCTAGTTCTAGCTTAACTGACTCCTCACCCGGACTAACAGACATTGTAATTGCCTGTGACCGGGCTTGCTCTAGTGTAGTCAGTCAAGTGAGACTTAAATAGTAGTCTATGTTTCTAGACAGGATGATGGCGCCTTCCTGGTTAGGGTGAAGGCCGTCTCTCATCAGCAAGCCTGGTTTGCCCCAGAAAGAGGGCCAGTTATCAATAAACGTTAGTCCCTGCTGCCTACAGTAGCTAGCCAACCACTTGTTAAGCGAGACTAATCTGCTATATCTCTCATCATTGCCTCTCGCAGGCAGGGGGCCAGAGACAATTACTCGATGCCTGGACATCTTTCTGGCGAGATCACAAGTCCTGGCTATGTTTCTCTTTGTAATCTCTGACTGTCTCATTCTAGTGTCATTGGAGCCAACGTGTACAACTATATTCGCATAATTAGTGGTGCGATTAGCCTGTCGTACGTGTTTACTAGGCCTGTTGCGAGTTAGCTCCCTAAGATTAGCTTCAATGTCAGGTGCTCTGGCCCCGGGGATACACTTTATTGTGGCTGGTTTGCTAAGCTTTATGTTTCGGGTGATGGAGTCCCCTATAACTAAGGTGTGGTGCCCGGTAGACTGGGGTGTAGGACTAGCTAAAGAGCTAAATCTATTATGCGTCTCAACCGGTACACCGTAGCTTGTAGGCCGCTTAGGACTGCTACAAGCTGGGCTAGTTAGCTCGCTACAGCTAACGCTAGCAGATGTGTCCGCAACATCTAAAGTTACGACATTACTCTGCTCTAACTGGCGGACACGGCCCTCTAGCAGAGCCAACCTCTCCGTGAGTATGGTGCAAGACGCGCAGGAAGCCATTACTCACAGTGTTTTCTGTCACCGAGTGAAGTTCCTGCTGTCCTCAGGGAAGTGGTCGCGGTCTGTAGGAGTAGCTTCTTACTGACCGGCGCTGCCTTTCTCCGCGCTAGCTTAGCAGCTAGCTAGCTGAGGAAAGGGTGGTGGGACAGAGATCGGGTGATTTGCAAGTTAAATAGTACCACTAAAAATGTTTGAGAAGTGATAAAGAAAGCTGTAGAACAATTAAAAGCACACAGATAGAGCGCTACTTAGCTTTTTCGCAACAGCGAACAGACGGCGAGCAGTCACGCACGGTGAACCGGAACCGGAAGTGACACCACCAACAATCACTAGTAGTATCGACTAGTAGTATCGACTACATACACTCTTGTACTTGGTATCATTACAGTGGATGTCAGATGTTTACATTGTGACGCCGGTGACCTATTGTATCCTCCTATGGTGTGTAGTGAAGCATGTTTAGATATTCCTCGTCCTGCAGGGATGATACTTGTAAGAAACTCACTTCATTCGTCACCATGGAGGCGAGGATTGGTGATTTAGAAGAAGCTAAAACACTGCCGATTGCGGATGGACATTAGCCGCTAACTAGCTAGCCATGTTTCAAAGCACCTTTTTCTGTGGGCGTTTCAGTGTTCACCTTCACCTTTATCGTTAGTTTTTAAGGCAAAATGTGTCCATTCTCCCTTTTCTGCCTACACACTGTGTCTGCTTGTCTTACATCTAAAATCTCCAATTTAAACGCTCTAATACAAGCAGTCCTATATTTCACAATTGTCCTCCAATATACCCACTAGGTTGGTCTTTTGTTGTAGAAGTAATTTACAAAAGGTAAACATGGAAGGCCATAGGCTAAGAGCTAGCAGCTACACAACAGTTCAGCACATAATAACACACAAGATAGACATACGGAATTAGTGTCCCAAAATGAACAAATTGCAGTCTAAAACATTAAAATTGTCAATATAAACAAGTATCAAATCCTTATATTTGCATATTACTTACAGATAGGGATGGGTACCAAATGTGGTACTTTTATAGGCACCGACTTAATTCAGTCGGTACTATCGGGTATCATCGATGATTAAAGTAGGATACAGAGACCACACAAATCCACTCTTCCTTAGGGCAGAATTATTAAAACTAAAAGACATTGTAGAATTGCCTACTCTCTTAGTGATGTTCAGAGCTAGAAATAAATTTATTCCAAAGGACTTACAAAAATTATTTGTGTCCACGTCTGAAGATGAGAACCACAGAAGGCCGTATGATTTTAAACATCCAAGAGTGTAAACAAATTTGAAACACATGTGCTTGTCTGTTGCTGGTGTGAAAGCATGGAAGTTTCTAAAGAAAGACTCAAAAAGTTGCAAGAATATTTTTGAAGTTAAAAAGAGTTACAAAAAGAAACAACTGGAATTATATCAAACTGATTTTTGATTTTGATTGGACGTGTCATTGTGAAAATGCTTTTAACGAAAATTAAAAAGTATGTTGGAGTTCGGGTGTTGGTGGAGGGAACAGTGATAAAGTCATCTAAAATTATTTGTGTTAAAAAGGGGGCGGATAAATATGAGAATATTATTCTTCCATCTGCTCGTCATCTAAAATAATTTGTGTTAAAAAGGGGGCGGATAAATATAAGAATATTATTCTTCCATCTGCTCCTTTCTGATCGTGGAAATGTATAAGAAACAAAAAACAATGAAAGTGTCAACTGTACATGACTTGTATATATGCATTTTCATGAAAGGAATAAAAAGAAATGATGATGATGATGTAAAATCAAACAGGGCTATGGCCCTGTTTGATTTTACATCATCATCATCATTTCTTTTTTTGATACCTTTGTTGCACATGATGTCACGTCCGGTTGCAGACTCGTCACGTCCCGTTTCACACTAAACAATGTATTGGAAGTGCAACTGCACTGCAAATGAGACTCAAAATGTTATAAGAAAACAAGATAAAACAACAACATGAGCTCAGTTTTAAATGTTGAATTAAAAAAGTAAAAATGTAGTATCAAACAATTGATATATATTAACTCACAAAAAATTACTGACAATTGGTGCCTTTATCGTACCGTTATCGATTCCCAGGTACCGGGAACGGTCCCCATCCCTACTTACACGGTCAAAGTCTCAAATGTAGAGGCGTACCAGAAAGTATTCAGTACCTAACGTGTCCGCAACAATTAAACTTACTGGTTCATGAACCTAACTTAATGTATACATGGGATTGGTAAAAAATAATAATAAAATACCTCTCTACTTCAACTTAAAGACAGCATAAGTCCATTCAAGATGCTTAATATTAAATAGGTTAGTGTTTTTCACACTTAATTTAACTTGATCAGAATTAAATGTAAGTAATACAAGTTCCATCTATCCATTTTCTACCGTTTGTCTCTCTCGGTGTCGCAGGGTGGCTGGAACCTATCCTAGCTGAATTTGGGGTACACCCTGGACAAGTCGCCACCTTATCACAGGGTTAGCACAGATAAATACATTTATCACTCACATTCACACATTAGGGCCAATTTAGTGTTGTCAATCAACCTATCCCCAGGTGCATGTCTTTGAAGGTGGGAGGAGCCGGAGTACCCGGAGGGAACCCACGCAGTCACAGGGAGAACATGCAAACTCCACATAGAAACCACCGGGCTGCCCGTAATACAAGTTATGTCTTTACCTTGTCCAAGTGGTTGTTTTGCACACTGAAAGCATGGTTGATAGTGAGGAGGAGGAAGGGAAGTCTAAAAAATGAGACCACTCCACTGACTAGTTATCCGTCTCCTTTCTATAGGAGCAGATAATTTCACATGGTTACAAATATCATCTTGATCCTCTACGATAGTCGGGGGCCATGCAGCCAATGTAGATTTCTTCACTTTCTGAGCATTTTACCTAATAATATTAATGTCACCTCTCTTTTCACTTTCGTTGACGCACTGTCATCAGAAGAATCTGCCTCACGCTTTGGAGACATAATGAAGGGACAAAAGTGAAGTTGCTGCTGAGCGCACCAAACTAGTTTACTTTTTTTGTACAGTATTAATGGGAGTGTCGTAAGGATTAAAGGACGTCACCTGGGCCGCCTGTTGTGTTCGGTGAACTCTGTTATTTCTCAACTGAATAAATACAATTAGAATGATGATCAACTTTTACATAGCTTTGAGTTCCCCAGGTAAGGACGTCCATAATCTTTGATATTCAAGTTTGCGTATCTGAATGAAAGACCTAAATGTTTACATTATATGTGTGTTTGTGAATGAACAGACTTACATATTGACTTACTGTCTGTGGACAGACAGATGTACTGTCTATACAGTATGTGAACTTACAAATAGATATATTTGTGAGTCTATTTGCTGAACAATCACATCTTACTGACCTGGGTTGAATGCCTTCCTTTACCTCCCTGCAGGAGCCCTCACAGCCTTTCAACCGCCTTTGTGCTGAAACAGACCAACAGACCCTAGAATGTGTCAATACACTACACACTACACAGGAAGTGGACAAACAAGTTCATCATGCAGTAGCAATTTGTGGAACGCTATTAATTTGTTTAAAGCTTCTCACAGGTCAGTCAGCATCCATTTAATGAATCATCCTCGAGGGCAGCTGTGTTCAAAGTGCGGCTCGAGGGCCATTTTTGGCCGGCACCTAGTTTTATATTGGCCCTTTACATGTTTCGAAAAATAAATGAATTAATTATTAAAAAGATTTGTTAGCTATAACTAGGGCATGTTAACGCGATAATAACGCCTTAACTATAAATGTCAATCACAGCACTTATTTTTTTAACGGGCAATTAATGCAAACCCCTCTTTTTTGACCTTTTCATGCGTAAGAAATCCACAAAAAAACGGACTTTGGAGCAATGTTCACAGACTCTGATATTTGGCTTGTTAGCTTCCCGTTGCAGGCGAGCGACGATGGTCGTGGTTGAGGGAAGAGTTGTTTGATGCCGGATTCTAGAAAATGTCCGATGAGTTGCAATTATTATGCATTGTTGCAGCTTGATGATTGTTGTGCACGTCATGCAACGCAAGTTCGATAGACGAGCTGGTTTTGTGTAAGGCCGTGCTTGGGTGTGGTCGCGGTGTCGAGAGCGGCGAGATGTGAGGCTGACAAGAAAGAGGCAGAGGCGTGCGGGCGTGTTCAGGGGTTAAAATGTGTGCCTGTTGACAGGTCTGTTGGTCATATTAATAAAAACAATTTCTAATATTTTGGCAATGGGGTCCCAAAGATCAACTGATTGATCGCGATCGACGGGTTGGCGACCCCTGCTGTACAGTCTGAAGTCTCTTTAGGGCTTATTTGTTGAAACAAGTGAAATACAATTACAATAGTCAATGTGAGAAGAGAAGAACACAATTTTTTTTTTTTATTGTCGGTGGGGAACAGTGTGGCTCCAACGACACTGACAGATCAAACACAAACCCAAGGCTTTTGAGGCTGTTTTTTAACACCCGAAGTACCAGGGGAGTTTTATTGGGAGCAATGAAAAGAGTTTCTGTTTTGTTAGAAATTATTTGAAGGAAATTCATGGACAACCAGTTTTTGATACAGGATACACATTCCAAGAACTCAGACAAAAAGTGAAACTCTCAATCATTGAAGGAGCAATATAGTTAGATATAATCTGCATGGAAATGATGAGAAAAATTTTTAAACTACGGATCCACAGGGCAGCACGGTGATACAGGGGTTAATGCATGTGCCTCACAATACGAAGGTCCTGAGTAGTCCTGGGTTCGATCCTGCGCTCGGGATCTTTCTGTGTGGAGTTTGCATGTTCTCCCCGTGACTGCATGGGTTCCCTCCGGGTACTCCGGCTTCCTCCCACCTCCAAAGACATGCACCTGGGGATAGGTTGATTGGCAACACTAAATTGGCCCTAGTGTGTGAATGTGAGTGTGAATGTTGTCTGTCTATCTGTGTTGGCCCTGTGATGAGGATGCGACTTGTCCAGGGTGTACCCCGCATTCCGCCCATGTGCAGCTGAGATAGGCTACAGCACCCCCCGCGACCCCAAAAGGGACAAGCGGTAGAAAATGGATGGATGGATGGATGGATGGATCCACTGACCAAGAGGCATCATGTACAACAAAAATAAAACTGGCCTCAGAACAGAGCCCTGGGTAACTCCACATGACAAGTTGGACATTACTTCATTAAAAGCAACATTAAAAGTACTTCCATTCATATAAGAAGCTAACCACATGAGAACAGCACCAGAAAACCCCATCTCAGATTTGAATAAATTAAATTACAAACCCCGTTTCCATATGAGTTGGGAAATTGTGTTAGATGTAAATATAAACGGAATACAATGATTTGCAAATCCTTTTCAACCCATATTCAATTGAATGCATTACAAAGACAAGATATTTGATGTTCAATCTCATAAACTTCATTTTTTTTTCTGCAAATAATAATTAACTTAGAATTTCATGGCTGCAACACGTGCCAAAGTAGTTGGGAAAGGGCATGTTCACCACTGTGTTACATGGCCTTTCCTTTTAACAACACACAGTAAGCGTTTGGGAACTGAGGAGACACATTTTTTAAGCTTCTCAGGAGGAATTCTTTCCCATTCTTGCTTGATGTACAGCTTAAGTTGTTCAACAGTCCGGGGGTCTCCGTTGTGGTATTTTAGGCTTCATAATGCGCCACACATTTTCAATGGGAGACAGGTCTGGACTACAGGCAGGCCAGTCTAGTACCCGCACTCTTTTACTATGAAGCCACGTTGATGTAAGGGCAGGGGCGTCCATGGTACCGTTGCTTGGATTGCAACATATGTTACTCAAAAACCTGTATGTACCTTTCAGCATTAATGGCGCCTTCACATATGTGTAAGTTACCCATGTCTTGGGCACTAATACACCCCCATACCATCACAGATGCTGGCTTTTCAACTTTGCGCCTATAACAATCCGGATGGTTCTTTTCCTCTTTGGTCCGGAGGACACGACGTCCACGGTTTCCAAAAACAATTTGAAATGTGGACTCGTCAGACCACAGAACACTTTTCCACTTTGTATCAGTCCATCTTAGATGAACTCAGGCCCAGCGAAGCCGACGGCGTTTCTGGGTGTTGTTGATAAACGGTTTTTGCCTTGCATAGGAGAGTTTTAACTTGCACCTTCAGATGTAGCGACCAACTGTAGTTAATGACAGTGGGTTTCTGAAGTGTTCCTGAGCCCATGCTATACACACTGATGTTGCTTGTTGATGCAGTACAGCCTGAGGGATCGAAGGTCACGGGCTTAGCTGCTTACGTGCAGTGATCTCTCCAGATTCTCTGAACCCTTTGATGATATTACAGACAGTAGATGGTGAAATCCCTAAATACCTTGCAATAGCTGGTTGAGAAAGGTTTTTCTTAAAGGCCTACTGAAATGAATTGTTTTTATTTAAACGGGGATAGCAGATCTATTCTATGTGTCATACTTGATCATTTCGCGATATTGCCATATTTTTGCTGAAAAGATTTAGTATAGAACAACGACGATAAAGATTGCAACTTTTGGTATCTGATAAAAAAAAAGGCTTGCCCCTACCGGAAGTAGCGTGACGTAGTCAGTTGAACATATACGCAAAGTTCCCTATTGTTTACAATGATGGCCGCATGAAGTGAGAGAGATTCGGACCGAGAAAGCGACAATTTCCCCATTAATTTGAGCGAGGATGAAAGATTTGTGGATGAGTAAAGTGAAAGTGAAGGACTAGTGGGGAGTTGAAGCTATTCAGATAGGGAAGATGCTGTGAGAGCCGGGGGTGACCTGATATTCAGCTGGGAATGACTACAACAGTAAATAAACACAAGACATATATATACTCTATTAGCCACAACACAACCAGGCTTATATTTAACATGCCACAAATTAATCCTGCATAAAAACACCTCCGTGTTTGTTATGTTAGCTCCTAGCTCCTCTGCTAGCTCCATAGAACACGCCAATACAATTCAAACACCTGATCAACACACACAATCACTCAGCCCAAAAGACCGTTCACCTAACCCAAGGTTCATAAAGCTTATATATTTTTAAAAAGTTACGTACGTGACGCGCACATACGGTCAAGTTATCAAATGTTTAGCAGCCAAGGCTGCATACTCACGGTACCTGATATTCAGCTGGGAATGACTACAACAGTAAATAAACACAAGACATATATATACTCTATTAGCCACAACACAACCAGGCTTATATTTAATATGCCACAAATTAATCCTGCATAATAACACCTGCGTGTTTGTTATGCTAGCTCCTAGCTCCTCTGCTAGCTCCTAGCTCCATAGAACACGCCAATACAATTCAAACACCTGATCAACACACACAATCACTCAGCCCAAAAGACCGTTCACCTAACCCAAGGTTCATAAAGCTTATATATTTTTAAAAAGTTACGTACGTGACGCGCACGTACGGTACGGTACGTGTTATGCTAGCTCCTAGTTCCTATGCTAGCTCCTAGCTCCATAGAACACGCCAATACAATTCAAACACCTGATCAACACACACAATCACTCAGCCCAAAAGACCGTTCACCTAACCCAAGGTTCATAAAGCTTATATATTTTTAAAAAGTTACGTACGTGACGCGCACGTACGGTACGGTATGTGTTATGCTAGCTCCTAGCTCCTATACTAGCTCCTAGCTCCATAGAACACGCCAATACAATTCAAACACCTGATCAACACACACAATCACTCAGCCCAAAAGACCGTTCATCTAACCCAAGGTTCATAAAGCTTATATATTTTAAAAAAGTTACGTACATACGCAAAAAAAAGCGATCAAATGTTTAGAAGCCAAAGCTGCATACTCACAGTAGCACGTCTGCGTCTTTGTCATCCAAATCAAAGTAATCCTGGTAAGAGTCTGTGTTGTCCCAGTTCTCTACAGGCGTCTGTGTATCGAAGTCAAAAGTCCTCCTGGTTAGAGTCTCTGTTATCCGAGTTCTTCCATCTTGACTGCATCTTTCGGGAATGTAAACAAAGAAGCGCCGGCTGTGTACTGTTGTGGCTGACTACGTTCGAAAAATACGTCCATTTCGCAGCGACAACTTTCTTCTTTGCTTGTTCAGCTTCCTTCTCCATAATGCAATGAACATGATTGAAACAGATTCACGAACACAGATGTCCAGAATACTGTGGAATTATGAAATGAAAACAGAGCTTTTTCGTATTGGCTTCAATGTGGAAGGCATACCCGTGTTCCCCGGTCTACGTCACGCGCATACGTCATCCTCAGAGGCGTTTCGAACCGGAAGTTTAGCGGAAAATTTAAAATGTCACTTTATTAGTTAACCCGGCCGTATTGGCATGTGTTATAATGTTAAGATTTCATCATTGATATATAAACTATCAGACTGCGTGGTCGGTAGTAGTGGGTTTCAGTAGGCCTTTAAACTGTTCAAAAATTTGCTCACGCATTTGTTGACAAAGTGGTGACCCTCGCCCCATCCTTATTTGTGAATGACTGAGCATTTCATGGAATCTACTTTTACACCCAATCATGGCACCCACCTGTTCCCAATTTGCCTGTTCACCTGTGGGATGTTCCAAATAAGTGTTTGATGAGCATTCCTCAACTTTATCAGTATTTATTGCCACCTTTCCCAACTTCTTTGTCACATGTTGCTGGCATCAAATTCTAAAGTTAATGATTATTTGCACAAAAAAAAATGTTTATCAGTTTGAACATCAAATATGTTGTCTTTGTAGCATATTCAACTGAATATGGGTTGAAAATGATTTGCAAATCATTGTATTCCGTTTATATTTACATCTAACACAATTTCCCAACTCATATGGAAACGGGGTTTGTAGTATCAAATGCAGATGTCAAATCTAGTAAAACCAAAACTGCGTAGCGACCAGAATCAGGGGCCATAATCGTGTCACTGGAAACTTTCAAATGAGCAGTTTTGGTGGAATGGATTAATTTAACGCCAGATTGATAATATCATAAAAATCATGCTGTTCCAAAAATGAGGTTAACTGCTTAGCTACTATTTTTTCCATGATTTTGTACATGAAGGGAAGTTTTGATATGAGCTGGTAATTTATAGGCTCCACTAGATCAAGATTAGGCTTTTTAAGAATGGGATGGCTGACAGGAGTAAAGGAATAAAGGAAGACCATGAGCACACAGGGGGCTGACAAGCACAAGCTATCTAAGGGAGGACTGATACTAGTAGCCCTAATGTCTTGCACTTTGTTCACAAAGAAGTTCAAAAATATATTACAGTCATTCTGTGTTTAAACAGGCACATGGGACATAGGGGTGCAACAAAATTTTCGTGTCAAAAAGACGTTATGGCTTTTATTATGCAAAACAAGATGTTAAAAGAAAACAGTTTGTAGTATCATTTCATTTAGCTCCATTGTCCTTTCTTTAAAATTGAGTCCTTGCACCTCTAATTGGGTGTGTTTTCAACAAACATTACACTTTCCGACAGTTTCTGAAGCTGGAAATGGCTTCATTCATCCATGGACAACGTTTCTTATGAGAGCCTACAGTGTTTTTAACTGGTGCTACTGTGTTCAAAACAGTCAGACAATGGTGATTGAAGATTGCCATAAATGTGTCAACATCATCACAGCGAGCTAAGGTGGTTGGGTCAAAAGAGGCAGAAATCCCACTGATTGTAGATTCATTGAGAATGCTTGTCTGTTTCTTCACTTTGGAAGTAGTCTGTGCCAGGGTGAAGGATACAATAGCGGTCACTTATTTAAAGATCTTAAACACTTAGTTGGTCAATTTTTATTTGAAACGAAGGACCAAATCTATAGTATGACCTTTTGTTTGAGCAGGCCCGACACATGCTGTAAAAAGTGAAAGGAGTCCATAAGAGATATCAGCACGGCTAACAAGGTACAAGAGGAGTTATCAATGTGGAGATTGAAATCACCAATAATTATACATTCTCCAGCTTAACAAAAGATGACATTAACTCGGTAAATTAATATAGAAATCAACGAGCAGGACTAGGCAGTTGGTAGATTAAAACAGTAAAAAAACAGTTTGTTTCACTGAAACTCCTGAAGCGCAAAGGAGTTGTACAGATTTGTGTTAGGGTTGTACAGTATACCGGTATTAGTATAGTACCGCGATACTAATGAATCATATTCGGTACTATACCGCTTTGTGACGTCGTCGTCACGTTGTGACATTGCTGGTTTACGAGCAGAGGATCATTTTCGGCAGCTCACAATCACGGAGTACTTACAAACAGACACAGTGTTTAGACAGAAAAGGGAGAATGGACGCATTTTGGCGTATCTAGTCGATACTACTACGATTACATCGATATTTTTTTTAGCATCACAACATCTTCTTTCGTTTTTTTAAATGTATATTATGTTTATAAACTCAGGAAATACGTCCCTGGACACATGAGGGCTTAAATTAAGACCATTGTATGATCCTGTAACTACTTGGTATTGTCAAGACTTGGTTCTTGGGTTTTGTTTCTCCGGAAGGCAACGGAAAGTTGGCGCGAGCCAGACGTGAGTTTGAATACATGTTTTAATATTAACAAATAAAAAAAGGAATAAACAAAGGGCGCGCACAAAGGCGGAAATACAAAACTTGGGTATAAACACAAAACTTGCACAAAGGCAGAAACTATGAACAATAAAACAAAAACACTAACTGTGGCATAAATGAACAAAACTTACTTGGCAAAGAACTGTGACATGACATGAAGCAGAGTGATGAAATAGTGTGAGGTCGCCAGGACGAACAACAGAAACAGACAGATTTAAATAGTGACATGATCAGTGAAAACAGGTGCGTGACTCAAAACGTGAAACAGGTGCGTGACAGGACAGGTGAAAACGAATGAGTTGCTATGGAAACGAACAAACAAGGAAGTGCAACCAGGAACTAAAAAGTGTCCAAAAAACAAACACGTGGCCAAAACAAAAACATGATAAACAGACATGACAGGTATCAAATTGATATCAAAATTTGTGGTATCATCCACAACTAATGTAAAGCATTCAAACAACAGCACAATAAATTATTATTACATTTTAACAGAAGTGTAGATAGAACATGTTGAAAGAGAAAGTAAGCAGATATTAACAGTAAATGAACAAGTAGATTAATAATATTTTTTTTACCATTTGTCATTAATAATTTTGACAAAATAATAGAATGGAAAATGACACAATTTGTTACTGCATACGTCAGCAGCTAAATTGGGAGCCTTTGTTTGCTTCCTTACTACTAAAATACAAGTTGTCTTGTATGTTCACTATTTTTTTAGGACAAAATTGCAATAACAACCATATGTTTAATGTACTGTAAGATTTTTTGTTAAAATAAAGCCAATTATGCAATTTTTGTGGCCCCCTTTATTTAGAAAAGTACCGAAATACATTTTGGTACCAGTACCAAAATATTGGTATCGAACAACACTAGTTTGTGTCCATCAGTCTGCAGCAGAAAGAGTCCCGGTAAACAAGCAACAAGCTGCCGCCTCGACACATGAGCCGAAGAGTCCCAAACACAGAGCAGTCCGGAGTGCGCAACTCGTTTGGATGAAAAACTTATTTTCCAGCTGCCAAGTTTCTTTTAGACACATAAAATCCAACTCACGGTACATGAAGAGGTCATTCAGGAGATGCGTTTTGTTAGCTATCAATCTAGCATTTTGCAGGCAAAAGAGTAGAGTCGTTTCCTCGCAAGTCCGCAGAGAGCTGCGGCACAGCGGCCGGAGGAGCACCCATAGTCCACACCGCGGCGTTGGGAAGCAGATGACGCAGGCAGGTGGCCAGATGTGCGGAGCCAAAGGCTGGATCCACAGCACTCCATGTGTTTCCTGGCATCTGGGTGAAGAGAGGACATACATTAGACCTCCAGTACGCCTTGATTCTCACTAGAAGTTATTCGCGTCTCCCCAGCTTTTTGGCTCGCTTCCTCCGCGACACAGGTGAGCGTAGCAGGTGAGGAGGTACTGAGGTCAAGTGAGGAGGAAGTTTAGATGCTTGATTCTGAAAGTTGTGATTCAGACACACCTCATACGGTCGATTAAAATCAATAAGTGCCTGACAAACACTGTCAACCTAGTGATTATTTGGCACAAAATACAAGACAAAGCAGCAATAAATAGTTCGAGCAGAGTAGGCAGACTGCAACCGGTACACGCTGGCGCCATCTTGAATACCTACAATGCAATACATAAGAACAATTAAACAATATATAAAATAAAACATAGTAACAATATTAACAAAATAAATTATTCATTTTTAATACAAACAATTATTTAGCAAAATAAAGTCAATAGCGCAAAATACTTAACAAAAACAAAGCCTTTTATTATCATTTTTGCCCCCTGTGAGTCTTGTGTCCAAAGGCCATTTCCCCGATTTAGTAAAAAAAAAGAAAAAGTAAATATATTAGTGCTGTGAAATGATACATTTTATAAATCAGGTCACAGTTGCTACAAAAGCATTGCTTAACTTAGCTGTGGTACATTTGTTGACAACTTTGCCGTCCACTGCTTGTTTTTGATGGACTAGTAGCGTATTGCTAGCACCTGGCTCAAAAATGTGTTTGGCTTTTGGTTGGACGGTTGAAGTTGATTTTGAACATGTACACAGTTTCAATATGACCATGAAAATCATGACCAATATTACCAGTTATCTTAATAAATGGTTAAGTAATTTCTGATTCACATTATGAAATGGTTAATATTTCATTTTCAATAAGTTTAAGACATTTATCAAAATTATTCTTCCTTGTATCTTGTAAACACATGTAGTTTGAGCAGCCTCTTAAACTTGATGATATTCGTATATTTTAGACGCTATTTTAAACTTGTTGTTCTTCGATAAGACAATTCATCACTGTAATAAATCCAAATTACCTTGGTTTTATCTGAAGTACTGTCTGGGTGTATCTTGGAGCGAAGTTTGCCACCAGTCGGATTCTCCTCACTAATCTCTGCACAGTGTATGCACTGACCTGATCACTGACCGTATAACGCGTGTCGCCTTTTAGGTAACCATCCCCGGTAAAGTTAAAGGAACATCCATCTGTTTTCTACCGCTTGTCCCTCTAGAGGTCGCGGCGGGGCTGGAGCCTATGTGCGGTCAAAATAAAAAAAACAAAACCAGTGAAGTTGGCACATTGTGTAATTCGTAAATAAAAACAGAATACAATGATTTGCAAATCCTTTTTAACTTATATTCAATTGAATAGTGCCTTCACAGATGTGTAAGTTACCCATGCCCTGGGCACTAATACACCCCCATACCATCACAGATGCTGGCTTTTGATGGTTCTTTCTCTTTCTTTTTCTCTTTGTTCTGGAAGACACAACGTCCACAGTTTCCAAAAACAATTTGAAATGTGGACTCCTCAGACCACAGAACACTTTTTCACTTTGCATCAGTCCATCTTAGATGAGCTCGAGCCCAGCAAAGCCGGCGGCGTTTCTGGGTTTTGTGGATAAATGGCTTTTGCTTTGCATGGTAGAGTTTTAACTTGCACTTAGAGATGTAGCGACAAACTGTAGTTACTGACTGTGGTTTTCTGAAGTGTTCCTGAGACCATGTGGTGATATTCTTTACACACTGATGTTGCTTTTTGATGCAGTACTGCCGTAATATCATTGCTTATGTGCAGTGATTTCTCCAGATTCTCTGAACCTTTTGATGATATTACGGACCGTAGATGATGAAATCCTAAATTCCTTGCAATAACTTGTTGAGAAATGTTGTTCTTAAACTGTTCGACAATTTGCTCACACATTTCTTCACAAAGAGGTGACCCTCACCCCATCCTTGTTTGTGAATGACTGAGAATTTCATGGAAGCTGCTTTTACACCCAATCATGGCCATACTTGCCAACCTTGAGACCTCCAAATTCGGGCGATTGGGGGGGCGGGGTTAAGGGGGAGGAGTATATTTATAGCTAGAATTAACTTAAATTCAATTATTTCTTATATATATATATATATATCAATAAAATAAATACTTGACTTTCAGTGAATTCTAGCTATATATAAATATGTATTTTATTATATAAATATATACATATAAATAAAATAAATACCTGAATTTCGGGAAGTCCTTTGGGGAGTGCTCAGAGAGTATGGGGTATCGGATTGTCTGATTGTGGCGGTCCGCTCCCTGTATGATCAGTGTCAGAGCTTGGTCCGCATTGCCGGCAGTAAGTTGGACACGTTTCCAGTGAGGGTTGGACTCCGCCAAGGCTGCCCTTTGTCACCGATTCTGTTCATAACTTTTATGGACAAAATTTCTAGGCACAGTCAAGGCGTTGAGGGGATCCGGTTTGGTGGCTGCAGGATTAGGTCTCTGCTTTTTGCAGATGGTGTGGTCCTGATGGCTTCATCTGGCCAGGATCTTCAGCTCTCACTGGATCGTTTCGCAGCTGAGTGTGAAGCGACTGGGATGAGAATCAGCACCTCCATTCTCCGAGTCCATGATTCCCGCCCGGAAAAGGGTGGAGTGCCATCTCCGGGTTGCGGAGGAGACCCTGCCCCAAGTGGAGGAGTTCAAGTACCTCAGAGTCTTGTTCACGAGTGAGGGAAGAGTGGATCGTGAGATCGACAGGCGGACCGGTGCGGCGTCTTCAGTAATGCGGACACTGTATCGATCCGTTGTGGTGAAGAAGGAACTGAGCCGGAAGGCAAAGCTCTCAATTTACCGGTCACTCTACGTTCCCATCCTCACCTATGGTCATGAGCTTTGGGTTATGACCGAAAGGACAAGATCACGGGTACAAGCGGCCGAAATGAGTTTCCTCCGCCGGGTGGCGGGGCTCTCCCTTAGAGATAGGGTGAGAAGCTTTGCCATCCGGGGGGAGCTCAAAGTAAAGCCACTGCTCCTCCACATCGAGAGGAGCCAGATGAGGTGGTTCGGGCATCTGGTCAGGATGCCACCCGAACGCCTCCCTAGGGAGGTGTTTAGGGCACGTCCGACCGGTAGGAGGCCACGGGGAAGACCCAGGACACGTTGGGAAGACTATGTCTCCCAGCTGGCCTGGGAACGCCTCGGGATCCCCCGGGAAGAGCTGGACGAAGTGGCTGGGGAGAGGGAAGTCTGGGCTTCCCTGCTTAGGCTGCTTCCCCCGCGACCCGACCTCGGATAAGCGAAAGAAAATGGATGGATGGATGGATGGATGGACTTGAATTTCAGTGTTCATTTATTTACACATACACACACATAACACTCCTCTCTACTCATAGTTGTATTTGAAAGTGCAATGCTTTGCAGCCAGTAGCATAGCCTTTGAAGGAGCATAGGTATGTGCAGTGTAATATTCTGGGTTGGAGTCAATAACCAGGCGAGGTGATGAAGTTACGTCTCTTTACTTCATACTTCAGAACCGACTCCCACACTTGCCGTCAGGGTGCGCAATACAACGTAAACCGTTGGCCAACCAAAAAGTAACCACAGAACACTATAGTGTTCTGTGGTTACTTTTTAAACCGTTGGCCAACCAAAAAATAACTTTTTGGTTGGCCAACGGTTTACGTTGTATTGCGCACCCTGACGGCAAGTATTGGGAGTCGGTTCTGAAGTATGAAGTAAAGAGCGGACGTGACGACAGGCTGTCCTCACTCGGGTCCGCATGGACCTGGAGGGGCGTGCTTTAAGTTTGGCTGAAAATCGGGGAGAAAATTCGGGAGAATGGTTGTCCCGGAAGATTTTCGGGAGAGGCACTGAAATTCGGGAGTCTCTCGGAAGATTCGGGAGGGTTTGCAAGTATGATCATGGCACCCACCTGTTCCCAATTAGCCTGTTCACCTGTGGGATGTTCCAAATAAGTATTTGATGAGCATTCTTCAAATTTCTCAGTATTTATTTGCCACTTGTGCCAGCTTTTTTGAAACATGTTACAGGCATCAAATTCCAAATGAGCTAATATTTGCAAAAAATAAAGTTTTCCAGTTTGAACGTGGGGCTGCACCACGCACTGTGGGATTTTTCTATTACCCCCAACTCCAGCATGGATTTTAAATTCCTCCCGAACTACTTTGCGTTTGTGTTCGGGGAGCCTCTAAGGCCGAGACCGCACCGTAACGCCAGGGCTGGTCTCAATGTGATGCTGAATGAGGTTCGTAAGGCCGGGCTGAGGGGAGAACACATCAGAAAAGCGGTGCTGCAGCTTGGCAACATCCGCTTTCTGCGCTAACGTGAGCTGATTATCACAGAGAAGGGGGGAGGTTAGGGCAGATAGCCCGAACTCCTCCTCCTCGACCACAATCACAATGGAAACAGGCTCCGCCTCCTTCCATGCCTTCAAGAGGTTTAGATGGTAAATTTGAGTGCCTCCGCCCCGGTCCGAGCGCCAGACCTCATAATCCACATCACCCACTTGCCGTGTGAACACAAAAGGTCCTTGCCACCTGACGAGTAATTTCGAGCTGTCAAGTCAAGTCAAGTCAACTTTATTTATATAGCACGTTTTCAACAACTTTTAAATTGAACCAAAGTGCTTTACAGGTTAAAAAAAAGCATAGAGCAAAAAACAAAACAAAACAAAGAACAAAAACAATGAATGTGCTGAACAAGATAGTGCAAAAGCCATACGGTAAAAGGGGTCGAATAAAAAGTAAAAATTTGCAGAATAAAAATAATAATAATAAAAGTGCGACAAATTGAAAAATAAAACTAAAGCGAAGGGGGGGGACTAGAAATGCTGGCCTAGTGGGCGGACTCAGCTCAGGTTAAAGGCCAGCGAGAAGAGGTAGGTCTTAAGAAGGGTTTTGAAGACCCTCAGGCTCTGGGCTGTGGAGTTCTGGACGTTGGAAGTAACACAAGCACTTTTTCTCCCGGTGAAAATTTTCTTAGCTGAGCCCCCTTTTATACAAGCGCTGTTGAAGTTCCTGGGCCTGGAGCAAATTCTCGCGTGACAAGTGCCCCACCGTGTGAAGTTTTGCTCGCAGGTCCATGACGTATTGAATTTAGTTTTTGCTGGAGCTTGGACCCTCCTCCCAGCTTTCTTTAATTATGTCCAAGACCCCGCGCGGCTGCCTGCCGTATAATAATTTGAAAGGGGCAAACCCTGTGGAAGCCTGGGGTACTTCCCGCATTGCAAACAGTAGGGGCTCTAACCATTTATCCTAATTTGGTTTGTCCTTGTGCGTAAATTTACAGATCATGGTTTTCAGCATCTTATTTAGCCGGTCCACCAGCCAGTCAGTTTGCGGGTGGTATACGCTGGTGCGGATCGCTTTAATTCCCAATAATCCGTATAGTTCCTTTATCGTGCGTGACATAAAGGACGTGCCCTGGTCAGTCAGAATCTCTTTCGGGATTCCGACTCAGGAGATGACCTGAAACAGTGCTTGCGCTACACTCTTTGCGGAGATGGAGTGCAGCGGCATTGCTTCGGGATAGCGAGTTGCGTAATCCACCAGGACTAGCACAAAACGATATCCCTGTGTGCTTGGGTGGAATGGTCCGATGAGGTCCATACCAATTCTTTCAAAGGGGACCTCCATGAGTGGTAATGGGCGCAAGGGCGCCTTGGGGGTGGCCGCCGGATTGACCAACTGGCAGTCCGGGCAGGCAGCACACCAGCGGCGCGCGTCTGCCCGGATAAGAATCAGAATCAGAATCAGAAATACTTTATTAATCCCAGAGGGGAAATTACAAACCCTGTTTCCATATTAGTTGGGAAATTGTGTTAGATGTAAATACAAACGGAATACAATGATTTGCAAATCATTTTCAACCCAAATTCAGTTAAATATGCTACAAAGACAACATATTTGATGTTCAAACTGATAAATATATATTTTTTTGCAAATAATCATTAACTTTAGAATTTGATGCCAGCAACACGTGACAAAGAAATTGGGAAAAGTGGCAATAAATACTGATAAAGTTGAGGAATACTCATCTAACACTTATTTGGAACATCCCACAGGTGAACAGGCAAATTGGGAACAGGTGGGTGCCATGATTGGGTATAAAAGTAGATTCCATGAAATGCTCAGTCATTCACAAACAAGGATGGGGCGAGGGTCACCACTTTGTCAACAAATGCGTGAGCAAATTGTTGAACAGTTTAAGAAAAACCTTTCTCAACCAGCTATTGCAAGGAATTTAGGGATTTCACCATCTACGGTCCGTAATATCATCAAGGAGTTCAGAGAATCTGGAGAAATCACTGCACGTAAGCAGCTAAGCCCGTGACCTTTGATCCCTCAGGCTGTACTGCATCAACAAGCGACATCAGTGTGTAAAGGATATCACCACATGGGCTCAGGAACACTTCAGAAACCCACTGTCATTAACTACAGTTGGTCGCTACATCTGTAAGTGCAAGTTAAAACTCTCCTATGCAATGGCGAAAACCGTTTATCAACAACATCCAGAAATGCCGTCGGCTTCGCTGGGCCTGAGCTCACCTAAGATGGACTGATGCAAAGTGGAAAAGTGTTCTGTGGTCTGACGAGTCCACATTTCAAATTGTTTTGGGAAACCGTGGACGTCGTGTCCTCCGGACCAAAGAGGAAAATAACCATCCTGATTGTTATAGGCGCAAAGTTCAAAAGCCAGCATCTGTGATGGTATGGGGGTGAATTAGTGCCCAAGACATGGGTAACTTACACATCTGTGAAGGCGCCATTAATGCTGAAAGGTACATACCGGTTTTGGAGCAACATATGTTGCCATCCATGCAACGGTACCATGGACGCCCCTGCTTATTTCAGCAAGACAATGCCAAGCCACGTGTTACATCAACGTGGCTTCATATTAAAAGAGTGCGGGTACTAGACTGGCCTGCCTGTAGTCCAGACCTGTCTCCCATTGAAAATGTGTGGCGCATTATGAAGCCTAAAATACCACAACGGAGACCCCCGGACTGTTGAACAACTTAAGCTGTACATCAAGCAAGAATGGGAAAGAATTCCACCTGAGAAGCTTAAAAAATGTGTCTCCTCAGTTCCCAAATGTTTACTGAGTGTTGTTAAAAGGAAAGGCCATGTAACACAGTGGTGAACATGCCCTTTCCCAACTACTTTGGCACGTGTTGCAGCCATGAAATTCTAAGTTAATTATTATTTGCAAAAAAAAAATAAAGTTTATGAGTTTGACCATCAAATATCTTGTCTTTGTAGTGCGTTCAATTGAATATGGGTTGAAAAGGATTTGCAAATCATTGTATTCCGTTTATATTTACATCTAACACAATTTCCCAACTCATATGGAAACAGGGTTTGTAGAAGTGGCTGGTTGCATCAGCTCTGCTCCTTTAATGTACCCTCCTGTTGTCCTCGGGTCATTTTGACCCGCCACTGTGTTAAAAACGAAAAAAAATCCCCTAAACGATATTTTTTAACTTTACATTTTATGACTTTTCCTAGATTGTCACCAACAGTAGAAAAAGTGAAATGTTGCTTTTATTCACATTTCCATGTAAGCTGTACAAACAAATGTACAAAGGTGGTCTTCGGGTCAAAATGACCCGTGAGTTACAAAGTGTTGAAATCAAAGTCACAGAGTTATTTATACATCACAGAATGTTACAATGTTTTAGTTGTTATCGTCCATCAGTAGCAGAACTCTTTTTCTGTGGATTTCCAGAGATTATAAAGGTGCTGCAGATCACAGGGCCCCGAATTCTGTCTGTGCTGAAGCCATGAGTGCATTATACCGCTGAAGAGGCTCTAGAGCTGATTTTTTCATATGTCCAGCAAGACAACTCTGATTCAGAAGAGGAAGTGGAGGATGTTTCAGTAGAAGAAGATGGGGAGTAATACAATCCAGAGCAGGTGAATCATCTTCAGAAGAAGAAAACCCTGAAGCTGAAGGAAAGACTTTCCTTTCAAAAAATGGCAAAATAACATGGTCCTTAGCAGCATATGACCATCAAGGCAGGCATGCAGAACAAAACATCATAAAGATGACCCCAGGACCCACAAGGTATGCCGTTTCTCATGCCCATGACATTGTCTCTACATTCTACCTGTTTATCACACCAGCAATTGAAAAAATGATCCTGGAGATGAAAAATTTGGAGGGTTTTCGCAAATATGGAGACAGCTGGAAAAAGATGGATGGGACTGACCTGCAGGCCTACTTAGGGCTGATAATCTTAGCCGGTGTATACAGGTCCCGAGGTGAGGCTGCAACTAGTCTATAAGATGCAGAGAGTGGAAGGACAATTTTACGAGCCACAATGCCACTCAAACTGTTTCACACCTACCTAAGACTGATACGATTTGATGACCATGAGTCAAGACCAGCAAGACGTGTGACAGACAAACTTGCAGCCATAAGAGAGGTCTGGGACAATGTAGTTCTTCTGAGCACACTGCACACAGATGGTGACGTTAGCGATCGTGAGGACAGGAAGCCAGTCATCATCCTAGACTACAACCGCAACAAGGGAGGTGTGGACAACCTAGATAAAGTGATTGGAACATACAGCTGCAGAAGGATGACTGCCCGCTGGCCCCTGGTCATCTTCCACAACATCATCGATGTTTCCTCCTACAATGCCTTTGTGATTTAGAGAGAGATCAACCCGACCTGGATGACGCGTAAGCAGAACAAGAGGAGGGTGTTCCTGGAGAAGCTGGGAAAGGCACTTGTAATTCCACTCATTGAAAGAAGGAAGCATGTCCCCCGCACAGAAGCCTCAGCAGCAGTTGTAAAAGCTATTCAGAGTGCAGAAGCTCCTGATCAATATGAGGATACAGCTACCACAGCCACTTCCCCAGCTAGGGCAAGTAAGAGGAAGAGATGTCAGTTCACCCCTCAAAAGAAGGACTGTAAACACATACTGTGTGCTGCAGGTTTAAGAAATACAGTATATCTGCAAAGGCTGTGCACTTACATACTGCCCTACATGTGCCAATTAGGGTTAGTTAATTAGTTAATTAGTTGAATGGGTTATGTTATTTTTCATATTTTTGTATTGTACATTGTCTTCAATTGTTCACTGGAGAAAGAAAAGAAAGAAACTGAGTCATTGGGATGAATAAAAATGCATTCAAAACGCAAATTTTTTTGCTTTTCTTAAGCTATAGAAATGAATTGAAGAGGGAAAACTCAGTTATTCACACATCTTGTGGTGAATGACAAGTTGTTTCTTCAAGCAAGATGAAATTTGGTGTTTAAATTCAATTAAGCTGCTTATATTAGGGGTTGTGTGAAGACGGGTCATTTTGACCCGGAGAACATGGACGTATACAGGAAATGAGGACAAATCAAGGGTTAATGTCCTTTGTGTTCTTTGATGTTTCCCTCTTACACACTTGTAAGAGGGATGTGTGCTATGGCTATAAGTTGTTTTTTCCCTTGGCCTCAGTCTGGACCCCCTCTCCAGGGGCCTAGGCTTAGAACATTTTTTTTTTCTCACCCCCAGCCCCCCATTGTTTACCTGTATCTCACCTTTTTTGTAAGGGGCGCCAGAAGTTGGCAGACCCGTCAGCAATCCTGTTCTGTCTCCCTGTAATGTTTGTCTGATCTTGAATGTGATTGTGCTGAAAATCTTACAAACCCCGTTTCCATATGAGTTGGGAAATTGTGTTAGATGTAAATATAAACGGAATACAATGATTTGCAAATCCTTTACAACCCATATTTAATTGAATGCAATACAAAGACAAGATATTTGATGTTCAATCTCATAAACTTCTTTTTTTTTTTTGCAAATAATAATTAACTTAGAATTTCATGGCTGCAACACGTGCCAAAGTAGTTGGGAAAGGGCATGTTCCCCACTGTGTTACATGGCCTTTCCTTTTACAACACTCAGTAAGCGTTTGGGAACTGAGGAGACACATTTTTTAAGCTTCTCAGGTGGAATTCTTTCCCATTCTTGCTTTATGTACAGCTTAAGTTGTTCAACAGTCCGGGGGTCTCCGTTGTGGTATTTTAGGCTTCATAATGCGCAACACATTTTCAATGGGAGACAGGTCTGGACTACAGGCAGGCCAGTCTAGTACCCGCACTCTTTTACTATGAAGCCACGTTGATGTAACACGTGGCTTGGCATTGTCTTGCTGAAATAAGCAGGGGCGTCCATGGTAACGTTGCTTGGATGGAAACATATGTTGCTCCAAAACCTGTATGTACCTTTCAGCATTAATGGCGCCTTCACAGATGTGTAAGTTACCCATGTCTTGGGCACTAATACAACCCCATACCATCACAGATGCTGGCTTTTCAACTTTGCGCCTATAACAATCCGGATGGTTCTTTTCCTCTTTGGTCCGGAGGACACGATGTCCACAGTTCCCAAAAACAATTTGAAATGTGGACTCGTCAGACCACAGAACACTTTTCCACTTTGTATCAGTCCATCTTAGATGAGTTCAGGCGAAGCCGACGGCGTTTCTGGGTGTTGTTAATAAACGGTTTTTGCCTTGCATAGGAGAGTTTTAACTTGCACTTACAGATGTAGCGACCAACTGTAGTTAATGACAGTGGGTTTCTGAAGTGTTCCTGAGCCCATGTGGTGATATCCTTTACATACTGATGTCGCTTGTTGATGCAGTACAGCCTGAGGGATCAAAGGTCACGGGCTTAGCTGCTTACGTGCAGTGATTTCTCCAGATTCTCTGAACCCTTTGATGATATTACGGACCGTAGATGGTGAAATCCCTAAATTCCTTGCAATAGCTGGTTGAGAAAGGTTTTTCTTAAACTGTTCAACAATTTGCTCACGCATTTGTTGACAAAGTGGTGACCCTCGCCCCATCCTTGTTTGTGAATGACTGAGCATTTCATGGAATCTACTTTTATACCCAATCATGGCACCCACCTGTTCCCAATTTGCCTGTTCACCTGTGGGATGTTCCAAATAAGTGTTTGATGAGCATTCCTCAACTTTATCAGTATTTATTGCCACCTTTCCCAACTTCTTTGTCACGTGTTGCTGGCATCAAATTCTAAAGTTAATGATTATTTGAAAAAAAAAAAAAGATTATCAGTTTGAACATCATCTTGTCTTTGTAGCATATTCAACCGAATATGGGTTGAAAATGATTTGCAAATCATTGTCAAACCAGGTTCTGGCGGATCATGGACTGCTCGCAGCCCGAATCCATCCTTGCCTGGTATGCACCCCCTTGTATCCTGTACGTCTCACCCGGACTGGAGGAGGGCACCGGAGGGCCGGCCACCCGGATCACCTGCCCCACCTCCACCCGCGGAGGTCCCTGACACACGTGACTGGGCCGCCCACGCCTCCAGGCCGCCTGCCCAGGCGTTTGAGGGGCCATCTGCGAGGGAAGTACCGTATAAGCAGCAGCCCGGACCTGCGGAGAAAGAGCAGAGGGTTTGTCACTTGCGCAGCACCTTGGGACCGGCGATACCTCCTCTTTCCTTTGCGCGCTCGGTCCGCGCGGTGTGGGTGCCGGTCGTGCCTCACGGTGCACTGCCAGGTGGTCCTCGGCGAGAGTCACCACCGCTGCCAGGTCTCGAGGCCGGTGATAGCGGACCCAGTTTGCAGTCCGCGCAGGGATTGCCTCTAAGAACTGCTCCATCACCTGGACGTCCCCGTTCCTTGGCTGCAGCCAATGCGTCGCCGCCTCTTGGAGTCGTTGACCCAGCACGAACGGGCGGTCGTCCGTCCCCAGGCGCATTGTCCGGAACCGGCGTCGGTGGTCTTCAGGTCCGGGAAGTGTACTCGGGAGGCCGCCGGTAGGCTGAGCGCCGCTCTCTGGGCCTCCCCCGCTAGCAATGGCAGGAGACGTACACCCCATTCCCCTAGAGGGGGGGGGGGTTACCCACATATGCGGTCCTCTCCAAGGTTTCTCATAGTCATTCACATCGACGTCCCACTGGGGTGAGTTTTTCCTTGCCCGTATGTGGGCTCTGTACTGAGGATGTCGTTGTGGCTTGTGCAGCCCTTTGAGACACTTGTGATTTAGGGCTATATAAATAAACATTGATTGATTGATTGATTCTTCTCTTGGCCATGCGCACGCCTCCGCCATGGCCACAAAAATGTCTATAAATGCATGGGGGTCCTCCTCCTCCCCCATGTGCTGTATGGCAACGGCCGCTTCGGTTGGCTGTGCCGCTCCCACCCGGTCCACCAGCGCTTGCAGGATTTGGCCCTGCTGGGCCACTTGCTGGAGGACCGCCTTCATCTGTTGGTGGCTTGCCTCTGTCACCGCCGCAATCACGCTCGCAAGAGCCGTCAGGAGGTCGGCCTCTTCCGCCTCAGGTGGTCCGGCCATGTTGGGCGCCAAATTGTGGAAGCTCTCTTCGAGTGGGTCCTCCTGACCACCAAGCATCTCCAGGCGAGCCCGTTTCATTGTTACAAAGACAGTTTTTATTCTCATGCAACCATGTAGGGATTGCTTTTCAGCAATATATTTGTGGACTTTTCAGTCCGGCGTGTCTCTGTACGTGTGTCTTTCTCTGGCTCTCACTCCAACCACGTCTCTCCTTCCGGTTGCTGCTTATAGAGAGCGACAGGTGATTAGATAACAAGGCCCAGGTGGGCCATCTACGCACCTGTCGCTGACTTCGAGGCCGGTCATGGCACATGCTGCAAGCCCGCAGGCCACGCCCCCCTCCACAACGGATATTCGTGAAAATATTAAACAGAAGAGAACTATGGTAAGATATTGATTGATTCGATACTAGCCTGCTGTTGATAATAACGATTATTTGTTTTTATTGTTCCACCTGCCTCTACTGGTTACTCGTTATTCACAACAAACCCGGTAAGGATAAACGGGAGGAGTTTTAAAAAAAAATTCTATTATGATTTTAAAAATGTGCTTCGGCTCACTATTATATGTGTGTCGCTTGCCACTACAAATAATGGTATGAGTTGCTCCTCAGAGAACAGGCGCACTGCAGCCAGCTGCTTCACCACATGTTGGAAAAGACTGTCAAGGTGAAGTGAAGTGAATTATATTTATATGGCGCTTTTCTCTAGTGACTCAAAGCGCTTTACATAGTGAAACCCAATATCTAAGTTACATTTAAACCAGTGTGGATGGCACTGGGAGCAGGTGGGTAAAGTGTCTTGCCCAAGAACACAACGGCAGTGACTAGGATGGCAGAAGTGGGGATTGAACCTGCAACCCTCAAGTTGCTGGCACGGCCGCTCTACCAACCGAGCTATACCGCCTAGGGGTATAGCTAAGGTTGCTATGGCAATTTAAAGACTACTTTATGCGGAAATGTCATTGTTTGGGCGCCTGCATTCTCCAGCTGACATGACTTCCCAACCTTTGAACTGATGTGAGATGTGCACTCGTGCGTTTCAGCAATCTAAATTTTAATTTCAGTTGGAACATCTCAGATGAGACAGGAAGCTCTAAATTGGTTTATGGTAATGATGGGTGGCGGGAGGAAAATTAGACTCCGAGAGTTCACGTCACATTCTTTGTGTGTGCGTGTGCATGTGTGCAGAGGCAGATACTGTATAGCTCCTACAAATGTTGGGGTTGGGAAATTCCTGCTAGATTGGCTCATTTGGTATTCATCCATCTGATTCTGCATTATAACAAAGATTCTGTGATTTAAGACGACTAATGAATCACGCAAGAAATGTTTTTGGCTGCTTTTGCACTGGATTTATGTTTTACAGTATTGCCAAGTGCCACTGTTATTTTAAAGTAAAATAATTGGAGTGTTTGAGTTTTCTCTGTGTTATTGATATCCTACCGAGAAACAGCGTTCTCTGCAGTGAACGTTTGTGTTTTGGTTAACGAGGCTATTTCTTCGCTGAAATTTGCAACCCTGATAAAAGAAATAGACCAAAAACTAGTCCAATATAGAGGATGCTGATTCTGAGCCGGATATACTGTATATACAGTGCATTCCAGGTGTACCTACCAATAGGAGCAACTGCATGATTCCCAACCAGATTGTATTTCATGTCAAATCAGTCTAGCTGCCCCGAGGCTTCAACAAGCAAAAACTAGTCTGTCACTGGTCAACATCCGTACTCTGTCAGGACTGTCACAAAACCTGCAAAAGTAATTTCTACATAGCAAGGCCCCTGTCCCTTCGTGCTCTTAATACCCGACCATTTACAATCCTTGACACATATGCCAGACTGACAGTTAAGCCAACATAACTTAACACCAAGATATTGCCACTTACCCTGAACTTCTGCTGCTAAGTAAAGACTCTAACAAAAAAAAGACAAACAAATGGTTTGCAACAGTAGAACATTATTGAGTGACACGACTGCATTTTGTTCAGCAGAGAACACACAAAAGCTATTACAAATAATAACAGAATAAATGAATGAATTAAAAAGATGGTTTGACAAAAACAGACTCTTTGAATCTCAGTAAAACTAAAATAATGTTATTTGGTAACAGTAGAAGGGAAATTCAAACACAAACAAATAGACGGAGTAGATATTGAAAGGGTAAAAGAAAACACATTTTTGGGTGTAATAATAGATTACAAAATTAACGGGAAACCTCATGTAAAAAATATACAACATAAAGTAGCACGAAACACGACAATAATAAATAAGGCACAATATGTTCTGGACCAAAAATCACTTCATATTCTCTACTGCTCGCTAGTGTTACCATATCTGAGTTATTGTGCAGACATATGGGGAAACAACTGCAAATGTGCGCTTCATTCACTAACTATGTTACAAAAAATAACAATTAGAATAATATATAATGTTGGATATAGAGAACATACAAACCCTTTATTTATTGAATCACAAATATTGAAATTCAACGATTTGTTGCATTTGCAAACAGCTAAAAAATATATACAAAACAAACCATAACCTGCTACCCAAGAATGTACAAAAATTCTTCTTAACTGAAGAGGAGGAATATAACCTTAGAGGAAAATCTAATTTAAAACATTTGTATGCACGTACAACACTTAAAACATTTAGCATATCCGTATGTGGAATAAATTATAGAATGGATTAACCAAATAAATCAAACAAAGTACCAATATGATCCAGTTTAAAGACTGTTCAAACTACAAGTGTCCACAAATTACAAAGAACAATTATGATTAACATCTTCAACCGTTTTTTGTTGTTGTTTTTTTTTAGATAATGATTATTTATGTATTTAATATGTGTTTAATTACTATGGTATATTAATTATCTATTATTTATTTATTCACTGTTCTGTTACAGATAACAAAGAAATGGGATAAAATTGCTATGATATGAAAAGGGGTAGGATTAGATAAGCTCAGCTTCTTCCTACTCCTTTTCGGACGTGCTGTAATGAAACAACTGGAAATATGTGATGCTTTACATTGTATCGTATGCATGTTCGAAAAAAACTGAAACTGAAACTGAACTGAACTGAACAGAAATTGTCACCTTCTTGTCTTTGTCCCTAGGTGGCCAACTTGCTGCGACTCTTTCAGATCCCTCAGATCAGCTATGCCTCCACCAGTGCCAAACTCAGTGACAAGACTCGATATGACTACTTTGCCCGCACAGTGCCCCCCGATTTTTTTCAGGCCAAGGCCATGGCTGAAATCTTACGTTACTTTAACTGGACGTACGTATCAACAGTGGCATCAGAAGGGGACTACGGTGAGACTGGAATTGACGCCTTTCAGCAGGAGGCTCGGGCCCGCCAAATCTGCATTGCCACTTCGGCCAAGGTGAGCCGTTCCATGAGCCGATGGAGCTATGAGAACGTGATTCGTTCCCTGCAGCAGAAGTCCAATGCCAGGGTTGTGATCCTGTTTACACGCAGCGAGGATGCTCGTGAGCTTCTGGTTGCGGCCAACCGCATGAACGTCTCCTTCATTTGGGTGGCCAGTGACGGCTGGGGGGCACAAGAGAGTGTGGTGAGAGGCAGTGAAGTTGTTGCTGATGGCGCTTTCACCATTGAACTGGCTTCCTATCAGATCCCCCAGTTTAACGAATACTTCACTGCTCTCCATCCGTACAACAACACCAGGAATCCTTGGTTTAGAGAGTTTTGGGAGAACCAGTTTCAATGCAGCCTCCATGATTTAAGTTGTGGGAAGCACTCTCTGCGAGAGGCTCCATTTCAACCCGAATCCAAGATCATGTTTGTGGTAAATGCCGTTTATGCCATGGCCACCGCATTACACAACATGAGGCAGGCCTTGTGCCAAAACTCTACCAAGGTCTGCGACGCTCTTAAACCTGGCAACGGCAGGAAGTTTTATCGGGACTACATTCTCAAGACCAAGTTTGAAGGTGAGTAAAATCCTCAACATAACAGATTTTCATTCATTTCTTTATATTTATTTATTTTCTTATTTTATATATTTATTTCAGAATATTGGACTGACTGTATTACTTACTTGTAACTATGGGCGTCGTGATCCAGTTTTGATAGTTTATAAAATCTACAAGGTTCGATATAATATCTCCGATACAAGCAGTCTGTTCTGCTCCCGCTAAAGTCTCTTCCTGCAAGCTCAGCAGACAGATAACAGGTTGTCTTCATTTGTGAGCCTTTATGTAGTCTTTACTACAAAAGACTGTAAAACTGAACATACAGATATGAAGTAGCGTATTTTCCAGACTATAAGGCGAACTTAAATTGTTTTTTTTCCTCAAAACTTGACAGTGCACCTGATAACTCGGTGCGCCTAATGTACGGAATAATTCTGGTTTTGCTTACCGACCTCGAAGCAATTTTATTTGGTAAATAGTGTGACCAGTAGATGGCAGTCAAACATAAGAGATACGTGTAGACTGCATTATGACTCAAGTAAACAACACCAACATTTTATATTTTCCATTGATAATATAGAACATTACAAGCTCAAAAATCTATCACAATGTTTTAGTACGACTTTGGTAAGCTATGAATTTGCACCGCTTGATGGATTGTCGGCGCATTATACATATGAGTATTATTATGGTGTGTGTATAAGGTAAGACATATTATCTGGTGTTTTGTTTCGTAATATTATGCAAAAGCAACTTTTCTTACTTCCTGGTACCTGCTGATCTGTATTTAGGATCTGCATAAATTATGAAAAATTGTGCGCGTCCGCCTTTTTTAGTCCATGTGACACCTTAGTTGATAAGCTTCTTCTTTTTCTCTATCGTCTTGTTATGGGACATTCATCCTCCGCTGTTGCCATTTCTAATGTAAAGTAGTGTAAAGTTCTTACTTATATCTGTCAGTAAACTTGCCATGAAAGCGTTAAAACATACCGGTGTAGTGAGTTTACATTATTCACCCAAGGAACTTACGTTATTAGAGAGTTCCGGTCGGACGGTTTTTCAGGGGACACATTTCCGGCCTTGTTGTTGTTTCCGGATGAGGAGATGCTGCTCCGTTGTTGATTTAGATAAAGTCTGAATGTCATTAAAACAGTTAGCTCCATCTTTTGACACTTCTTCCACTCCCGCCCTTGCACGCTACACTGCTACAACAAAGATGATGGGGAGACTCTGCCGACAGGGCGACTTTCAGAAAATGGCTTGAAGATGAAACATAATCTATGCAACATTTTGACCAAAGAACCACCATTGCATGTTACCACAAGGAAGTGTTTTCAATTTAGAAAAAAAAGAAAATAATAATATGACTCCTTTAATGTGCCCTATTATCCGGTGCACCTTATATATGAAAAAAGATAGAAAATAGACCATTCATTGGCAGTGCGCCCTATGGTCCGGTCTTTATGACATTCCAAAATAAAATAAATGCATTAAAACAAATGTGCTATCTTATTGCTAATTTACATTGCATATGTCATACACATGCTAATTAGCATTACATTTCAACACCTCCAGATTTGGCAATCAAAACTGCATCTAAAATGCACGTTGGTGTGTACAAAGTACAATACTTCCTGGAAAAGACTTTATAGGACTCCGAATGGCATAATAAACTTAATGGCAAAGACTGCTTCTTGACTACGGCAGCAGACCTAGGACAAACGGAAATAAATGCACACTGCCAAATTAAACTCAGGAGTATAACAAATCAATCTGTAACAATTAAATAGGACACTGAACATTTCAGACTCTGCTCAAGCACTTCTATCCAGCAGCGCCAGGATACAGCATGCTGAGTCCAAGTAATCACAACAACATATTACTTGATCAATCCTTTATTTAACATTCCACACTACTAAATATGTCAAAAGTATGTATTATTCGTGCAGACATCGTATCAAAATGATATCGGTATCAGCCAATAGTCAAGGCTGCAATGTCTGTATCGTCCATCCATCTATCCATTTTCTACCGCTTGTCCCTTTCGAGGTCGCCGGGGGTGCTGGAGCCTATCCCAGCTGCACTCGGGCAAAAGGCAGGCTACACCCACCCTGGACAAGTCTGTCGGTATCGTATTGCAAGTAAAACAGTTGTATTGGGATACCCCTTCTTCTAACATCCTTTAACTTTGCAAATATTATTATGTTTTGCACCAGTTTTATACTGCATGAAAGTAAAAGTGCAGGTTGTAGATCTACTCCAAATTGCTTCAACATCAAATAAAATATTTTTCTTCTGCCCGTCTGGGCTGCACCAGAGCAGCAGTACAAAACATACAACAGGCGAGGCTAATTTAAAGCTGGTGTACATCAAAAGTGTCGTCATTGTCATTCCCTTGATTGAAATTGACCTTCTTGGTGTGATTTCAGCCATCTGTTTACGAGATTAATTACTTGTATAGAAACTATATACATGGTATGCCAGTTAATGGATTGTTGGCTAATGATTGAATGATTGCAATTTCAGAAGTCATTAGATATTGTATAAGGCTTTGGAGGTCAGCAATAATATGTGCTTATTAACATCAATGTGTTAGGTCTTTTATTTTAACCTTCTTTTCATTCATTGTCCCCTACAGCACCATTTCGTCCCCCAGAGACGGATAACTTTGTTAGTTTTGACACCTTTGGAGATAGCTTCGGCCGCTACAACATTTTCCACTATCACAAGGAGGGTGGACGCTACATTTATCGCAAAGTTGGTTACTGGGCTCAGAGCTTGACCCTGAACACGAGCCTGATCCCATGGTATGGACAGGGTGCGCCCACCTCCCAGTGTAGTGACCCCTGCAGGAAGAACGAGGTGAAGAGTATGCAGCCAGGGGACGTGTGCTGCTGGATCTGCATCCCTTGCCAGTCCTACCAGTACTTGCAGGATGAGTTCACATGTGCCGACTGCAGCTTTGGACAGTGGCCTCTGGCTAATCTAACAGGTTGTTATGACCTACCTGAGGAGTACATCCGTTGGGAAGACGCCTGGGCAATTGGACCTGTCACCATTTCCTGTCTCGGGATGATGTCCACTCTCTTTGTCATCGGCCTGTTCTTCAAACACAACGAGACCCCCGTGGTAAAAGCCAGTGGACGTGAGCTCTCGTATATCCTTCTGTTGGGGGTGCTGATGTGCTATACGATGACTTTCATCTACATCGCCAAACCTTCCACGGCAGTCTGTACGCTGCGCCGCCTGGGCTTAGGAACTTCCTTTGCTGTATGCTACTCAGCCCTCTTGACCAAGACAAATCGCATTGCTCGGATCTTCAGTGGGGTTAAGGGCGGGGCCCAGCGACCTCGATTTATCAGCCCAGCCTCCCAGGTTGCCATCTGTGGAGGTCTGATCTCCTGCCAGCTGATCGTGGTGGTGGTCTGGCTGCTCGTGGAAGCTCCAGGAGTTAGAAAGGAAGTAAGCCCGGAGAAGAGAGATGTGGTCACCCTCAAGTGTAACAGCAAGGACTCGAGCATGCTTTTGTCTCTTACCTACAACTGCATCCTCATCATTCTCTGCACGGTTTACGCCTTCAAGACCCGCAAGTGCCCCGAAAACTTTAATGAAGCCAAGTTCATTGGGTTTACCATGTACACGACCTGCATCATCTGGCTGGCTTTTCAGCCCATTTTCTATGTCACTGCCAGTGACTACAGGGTGAGTCAAAAATATGACTTCCATGTATCCTCTTGACCAGTGGTCCCCAACCGACCGATTGTTACCGGGCCGCACAAGAAATTTAAAAAAAATATATATATATTTTTTTTTTTTTAAATTAAATCAACATAAAAAACACAATATATACATTATATATCAATGCAGATCAATACAGTCGACAGGGATACAGTCCGTAAACACACCTCATTGTATTTCTTTATGAAAAAAATAAAAACATAAAAATTAAAAAATAAAAATAAAAATCCGTGGGACAAATTTTCAAGCGTTGACTGGTCCGCAGCTACAAAAAGGTTGGGGACCACTGCTCTTGAGAACCAGCGTTCTCTGCAGTGGACATTTGGTTTTGTTCTTTTGTCAGGGTTGCAAATTCCAAGAAAACAATATCCCTGTTACGCAAACACACACACGTCCACTGCAGAGGACGCTGGTAATTTCCTGGTAGCCTGCATCAATTATATTTTAATCTGTGAATTTTGTGCCATGCATGTAATTTGGGGTGTTGCGTCTTTTTTTTGCCATTTGCAGCGTTGGTGTTTTTCTTATGCATTTTCCACTCACATTTAGTTTTCGGAGCTGCGCGCTTGACACTGTCACCCACCATAAGGTTTTTTTTTAAAAATACAATGGTACCTCGGGATGCGAGTGCTCCACCTTCAAAGATTGTTGGTTATGATGTGTTTGTTTCAGACATGTTTTAACAATTTACATCAGGCCTGGGCAAATATTTTGACTCGGGGGCCAAATTTAGAGAAAAAAATGTGTCTGGGGGCAGGTATATCCATTTTTAGAAACACTAATACAAAAACTCACCATAATGTCTGATTGAATGCTAAAAACGTTATGACAGACCGCCTTAACAAACAGAATGGAATTCGACATTTTTTACTGAAGGAGACACCCAAAATCTACATGAAAATAAAGAATGTGGGATTTACAATATTAACTATGAACGATAAAACACTGAATATTGACAACATATGAATGACACACACACACTCGATTGACATATTTTACAATCAAGCGAAACGCAACAAAAATCCAACAGACACAGTGAATAATAAACGCAAAGGGTAGAAAAAATCCCCCACCTACGATCTGATATAATATAATTTTTTTGCAGTACTTTGTTGGGAAAATCTCCTTCCGCGTCTGTCGCTGACACCCGCATTTCAGGCTGGCCGTTCCGGAAACACTCTGTGGAAACGCACCCCACCCACACCGCTTGGTGCCTCGTCTAAACTGCTGTGACTTAGATTACTATACTAACTAGTATATCATGCAAAAGCGCAGATTCCAACCATTGAAATACATTGTATAGTTTGTCAATACGTGGACTATGGGTTGTTTTGTTTTCCCGGAAGGCAAAGGAAAGTTGGCGCGGGCAAGGCATGAATGTAAGTACATATTTATTTAAACACTAACAAACTACAAAAAAGGGAGCAAACAAAAGGCGCGAACAATGGCGGAGAACAAACTTGACTAATGAAACCAAAAGACTAGCACAAAGGCAATTAACTATGAACAATAAACAAAAACTTACTTGGCATGGAACTATGGGAGCATGAAGTCAAAGCCATGCTCAAAGTTAGCAGGGGTGTCAGAAATAGCATGGCATGAAGTGAGCAGAGGTAGTATGGATGATGTCACCAGGACGATCAAGAGAAACAGACAGGTTTAAATAGCAGTGACATGATCAGTGAAAACAGGTGCGTGACTCAAAACGTGAAAAAGGTTAAACTAATGGTTGCTATGGTAACAAAACAAGGGAGTGAAAAGCAGGAGCTAAGTGTACAAAACCCAGACGGAACATAACTTAAACAAAACATGATCAACAGACATGACATAGTTCAAGACTTATGGTAATTTGAAAACATCACTGCACCTCATAATGGCAGCTACAGTTTCCACTTAAAGATCTAAAAAAAATATTTGGAATGTCCAGCGGGCGAGATTGAAAAGCATGTGGCCCCCGGGCTTTAATTTGCCCAGGTCTGATTTACATTAAACCAGCTTTTTTTACCTAATGGTACCTAATTTTGTGTAATTGGGATCTGCATAAGTCCCGAAATGTAAAATCAAACCATAGAGGCCTTGCGGAGATAGTTATAAAACAATCTTCCCTTCCTTAATACTTCTTCCAGGCGAGCCATTTGGAATTTGCCCAATTTGTGACGTTGTTCTAATTGGTGACGTCAGCAAATATCTCCATGAAGAATTAAGTTTTACCCGAAGAGCTTTACACGAGTCCGCCATTGTAGTCAATAAGTTCCTTCATTTTCCCTATCCTCCCGTTGTGGGGCATAATGGCTCGTACATGCGCATGCATCCTCAGCTGTTGCCATTTTTAGTCCCACGTAGAATATAGTTCTAATTTATGTCTGTAATTGGACTTGATATGGAAGCACTACAACATGGGTGACGGGGAGAGTGTTAGGTTCTGTCAGTCTTTAACCCCAAGATGCAGAGACAGCAAGCGTACTGCAGGTACACCTGACTTTAATGTCAAAAACTAATTAGTTCAAGTGCAGCTTGAAAGTGCACAGGGACCATGCAATAACAAGAAACACGAGTCTATGATCGAGCCCTGAGTACAGAACAGGCTGGTTTATAAAGGAGCCTGACTGGCAACGTTGAACAGGTGAGTCCAGATTGCCAATCAGGGACAGGTCAGTCAAGCCAGAAGAGTGGTCAAGGCAAACAAGAAGTGAAATGAAAATAAAAGCACAGGAAAGGAACTTACTACAGAAATAAGGAAATATACAAAATAGTCGGGCCTGAGATGACAGGTCCTGACAGTCGAAATGGAGGCACGTAAATTAGCTGCCCACGAAATGGCGCATGTTGAAGAGACGGTCAGAAAGTGGCTTGAAGATGGTCTGTAAAACATTACCTATGCACAATGTTGGACAAAGAACCACCGATACATATTATGTAGACAACAAGTAAGTCTTTTAAATGTAGAAGAAAAAATCATGATATGACCCCTTTAACTTAGGAACATCATGCGGTTGCATTTGCACATTTCAACATATCTGAAAAGGAATTGCAACAAGCAAAGCGTATATTTAATCCTACCCCTTCTTCATGTCTTTTACTCGTAGTTCATTCATACCATAACTTTTACACGTTTATTACATTTAATCTACAACCTGTTTGACAACAGGGAAGGTGTGGGAAAATAATGAATATGTGATACATAATAGTCCACAAAAATGTTTTACTTCGAAGCAACTTTTTACAAGTTTTCATAACTTTATAGTTGTTGAATTGATAAAACTTTGTAAAATTAAGTTGATGATAAGTTGAATATGCAATAAAATTAGGTTTAACAAACATTAAAAAGGCAGCAAATTAATTACACCGGACCTAATTAAATATATTTTATAGGTTGGTAAAACTTGGTATAATTAAGTTGGTGATAAGTTGAAGATGCAACAAAATTAAGTCACATTTTCAAAACAAAAGTCCAAAAATTAAGTCTGACTAAGCTGAAAGACAACAAATTAAGTACACCACACCTAAATGAAATATATATATATATATATATATATATATATATATATATATATATATATATATATATATATATATATATATATATATATATATATATATATATATATATATATATATATATATATATGTTAAACTATATTACTTAGATGCAACTTTTAAAAAAATGGTCGCAACATTTTTAAATAAATTTTCAGAAATGTTGTAAACTTAAGTTTTTTTTTATTTGTTAAAACCAGGCGTCGTTAAGTTGTTTTTTTTACGGCATTTTGCTCATTAAGGCCATGTCCACACGAACATAGATACTTAATAAACGCATACTTATCTCTGCTTTAAGGCCTCTTGTCCAAAGGCAGACGCATACTTTTGTCCTTAAAAAGGCAGACGCCATGGCGCAGTTGGGAGAGTGGCCGTGCCAGCAACCTGAGGGTTCCTGGTTTAATCCCCACCTTCTACCAACCTCGTCATGTCCGTTGTGTCCTTGAGCAAGACACTTCACCCTTGCTCCTGATGGGTCGTGGTTAGGGCCTTGCATGGCAGCTCCCGCCATCAGTGTGTGAATGTGTGTGTGAATTGGTGAATGTGGAAATAGTGTCAAAGCGCTTTGAGTCCCTTGAAGGTAGAAAAGCGCTATACAGGTATAACTCATTTACCATTTACTTTTACAAACACTGACAGATCCAAAACTCTCCGCTCAGCGGAGACTTGTGATGACGTCACGGTTGTCGCTTCCAAGCTCAACAACACTGCCTTGCTGCCTTTAAAGCCCTACTGGAACCGACTACTACCGACCACGCAGTCTGATAGTTTATATATCAATGATGAAATCTTAACATTGCAACACATGCCAATACGGCCGGGTTAACTTATAAAGTGCAATTTTAAATTTCCCGGGGAACTTCCGGTTGAAAACGTCTATGTATGATGACGTTTGCGTGTGACGTCAATGGTTGAAACAGGAGTATTCGGACACATTGTATCACAATACAAACAGCTCTGTTTTCATCGCAAAATTCCACAGTATTCTGGACATCTGTGTTGGTGAATCTTTTGCAATTTGTTTAATGAACAATGGAGACTGCAAAGAAGAAAGCTGTAGGTGGGATCAGTGTATTGGCAGCTGGCTGCAGCAACACAACCAGGAGGACTTTGAGGATAGCAGACGCGCTATCCGACGCTAGCCGCCGACCGCATGGATGATCGGGTGAAGTCCTTCGTCGCGCCGTCGATCGCTGGAACGCAGGTGAGCACGGGTGGTGATGAGCAGATGAGGGCTGGCGTAGGTGGAGCGCTAATGTTTTTATCATAGCTCTGACGAGGTCCCGTAGCTAAGTTAGCTTCAATGGCGTCGTTAGCAACAGCATTGCTAGGCTTCGACAGGCGGCACAGCATTAACCGTGTAGTTACAGGTCCAGTGTTTGGTTCGGTGTCTCCTGATAGTAGTATTGTTGATCTGCTGTCTATCCTTCCAGTCAGGGGCTTATTTCTTTTGTTTCTATCTGCATTTAAGCACGATGCTATCACGTTAGCTCCGTAGCTAAAGTGCTTCACCGATGTATTGTCGTGGAGATAAAAGTCACTGTGAATGTCCATTTCGCGTTCTCGACTCTCATTTTCAAGAGGATATAATATCCAAGGTGGTTTAAAATACAAATCTGTGATCCATAATAGAAAAAGGAGAAAGTGTGGAATCCAATGAGCCCTTTTACCTAAGTTACGGTCAGAGCGAAAAAAGATACGTCCTGCACTGCACTCTAGTCCTTCACTCTCACGTTCCTCATCCACAAATCTTTCATCCTCGCTCAAATTAATGGGGTAATCGTCACTTCCTCGGTCCGAATCGCTCTCGCTGCTGGTGTAAACAATGGGGAAATGTGAGGAGCCCTTCAACCTGCGACGTCACGCTACTTCCGGTACAGGCAAGGCTTTTTTTATCAGCGACCAAAAGTTGCAAACTTTATCGTCGATGTTCTCTACTAAATCCTTTCAGCAAAAATATGGCAATATCGCGAAATGATCAAGTATGACACATAGAATAGATCTGTTATCCCCGTTTAAATAAAAAAAAATCATTTCAGTAGGCCTTTAAACACATTATACGCCACCTGATGGGACAACTTTGACAAGCGAGACTTTTCGCTGTGTGTCATAAGAAAGGTGCGACATTATTTTATGTTTTTAGTCCTTGTTTAAGGACAAATCATGAAGTTAACTTACATGTCTTGCGTCCATTTTTGTAGATGGACGCAAGACATGGACATAAAAAGCGACCAAGCAAATAAAAAAAAATAGCGTCCTCCTTGTAGTGTGTACTGATGTTAAAGACAATATACACTTCATTACGCATGTACCATATCACTATATCCATGATTAAATGCTTTATAATTCCACGAGAATTTTGCAGCGGTACACGGTACATGCAAAAGGGTTTCGTTAGTGCGTGCTGATTTTATAAATAATGTAGACTTCACTACGCATGTACTCATGCGCAGTGAAGTCCATATCACCATGTTGCTGAACATGTTATAATTCTATGAGTGTTGGGTTTCAGCAGCACAGGCGTGAATTTGCTCTTTAATAATGTTCCCAGGATTCTGTGTGTATGTGCAGGCAGGTTTTAAAGTTAATATACATGTCATTGTACATCTAAAGTCGATCAAAATAAACATAATAGGAGGTGTAATGCCACCAAGTCAGATATTGCTGCTTTTTTCAGGCTTCTGAATGGACAAAATGTGCATGACAGCAGGTGTATGCGTTTGTGTGTAAACATAGACACTTTTGAAACTACACTTGTGTGGATGGAGATTGTTTTAACCCCAAATATGTGTTTTTGAAACTCTCTGTGTTGGTGTGGACATGGCTTTAGGCTGTACCAAATGATAATATAAATCCATTTAATAAAGTCAAAATACAAATAAGGCAACAAGAGAAGTATCCCAAACTTCTCTTTTGTAAAGTACATTTGTACAGCCGATATGTGCATCTACATCAACAATATGATTTGCCTGAGAAGCTGGACCGGACAAAAAAAATAAATATATATATATATATATATATATATATATATATATATATATATATATATATATATATATATATATATATATATATATATATATGTATATATATATATATATATATATATACATATATATATATATACAAGTTTTATAAAGCCAATATATGATTTATTCGCTCCTCTCTGAGCTGCCACCTTATCGTGGTAGAGGAGTTTGCGTGTCCCAATGATGCTAGGAGCTATGTTGTCCGGGGGCTTCCGTGCCCTCTGGTAGGGTCTCCCAAGACAAACAGGTCCTAGGTGAGGGATCAGACAAAGAGCAGCTTGAAGACTTCTATGGAAATGCCAAAACCGAGACTCTGATTTCCCTCGCCCGGACGGGGGTCACCTGGGCCCCCCTCTGGAGCCAGGCCCGGAGTTGGGGCACGATGGCAAGCGCCTGTTGGCCGGACCTGTCTCCGTGGGACAGCCCGAAGAGGCAATGTGGGTCCCCCCTCCAATGGGCTCACCACTCATGGGAGGGGCCATTGTGCGTTGTGAACTGGGCGGAAGCCGAAGGCAGGGCACGGCAGGGCACTTGGCAGTCCGATCCTCGGCTACATAAGCTAGCTTGTGGGACGTGGAATGTCACCTCGCTGGGGGGGGGAGGGGCCTGAGCTAGTGCGCAAGGTGGAGAAGTTCCAGCTGGATATAGTCGGACTCACTTTGACGCACAGCAAGGGCTCTGGAACCAGTATTCTCGAGAGGGGTTGGATACTCTTCCACTCTGGCGTTGCACGCAGTGAGAGGCGACGGGCTGGGCTGGGGTAGCAATTATTTTTGCCCCCGGCTCAAAGCCTGCACGTTGGAGTTCAACCCAATGGATGAGAGGGTAGCTTCCCTTCGAGTGGGGGGACGGGTCCTGACTGTTGTTTGTACTTATGCAACAAATCAGCAGTTCAGATTACCCACCTTTTTTGGATACACTCGAGGGAGTACTGGAAAGTGCTCCCCCGGGTGATTCCCTTGTCCTACTGGGGACTTCAACACTCTTGTTGGCAACGACAGTGAAACCTGGAGAGGCGTGATGGGGAAGAATGGCCGCCCGGATCTGAACCTGAGTGGTGTTTTGTTACTGGACTTTTGTGCTCATGACAGATTGTAAATAACAAACACAATGTTCAAACATAAGGGTGTCCATATGTGCACTTGGCAACAGGACACCCTCGGCCGCAGTTCCATGATTGACTTTGTAGTGGTGTCATCGGATTTGCGGCCTCATGTTTTGGACACTCGGGTGAAGAGAGGGGCAGAGCTTTCTACCGATCACCACGTGGTGGTGAGCTGGCTCCGATGGTGGGGGAGGATGCCGGACGGACCTGGCAGGCCCAAACTGCTGGGAACGTCTAGCAGAGTTTCCTGTCAGAAAGAGTTTCAATTCCCACCTCCGGAAGAACTTTGAACATGGGAGGCACTGGATATTGAGTCCGCGACCGCTGCAAAACTCAGACATGGGAGGAGTTCGGGGAAGCCAAGGAAAACGACTTCCGGACGGCTTCGAAGCGATTCTGGACCACCGTCCGCCGCCTCAGGAAGGGGAAGCAGTGCACTGTCAACACCGTGTATGGTGAGGATGGTGTTCCGCTGACCTCAACTGCGGATGTTGTGGATCGGTGGAGGGAATACTTCGAAGACCTCCTCAATCCCACCAACACGTCTTCCTATGAGGAAGCAGTGCCTGGGGAATCTGTGGTGGGCTCTCCTATTTCTGGGGCTGATGTTGCTGAGGTAGTTAAAAAGCTCCTCAGTGGCAAGGCCACCTGGAGCTGTGGGGCTGTCTTGGTTGACAAGACTCTGCAGCATCGCATGGACATCGGGGGTGTTACCTCTGGATTGGCAGACCGGGGTGGTGTTTCCTCTCTTTAAGAAAGGGAACCGGAGGGTGTGTTCCAACTATTGTGGGATCACACTCCTCAGCCTTCCTGTCTATTCAGGTGTACTGGAGAGGAGGCTACGCCGGATAGTCGAACTTCGGATTCAGGAGGAACAGTGTGGTTTTTGTCCTGGTCGTGAAACTGTGGACCAACTCTATACTCTCGGCAGGGTCCTTGAGGGTGCATGGGAGTTTGCCCAACCAGTCTACATGTGCTTTGTGGACTTGGAAAAGGCATTCGACCGTGTCTCTCGGGAAGTCCTGTGGGGAGTACTCAGAGAGTATGGGGTATCGGACTGTCTGATTGTGGCGTTCCGCTCCCTGTACAATCAGTGTCAGAGCTTGGTCCGCATTGCCGGCAGTTATTCGGACACGTTTCCAGTGAGGGTTGGACTCCGCCAAGGCTGCCCTTTGTCACCGATTCTGTTCATAACTTTTATGGACAGAATTTCTATGCGCAGTCAGGGCGTTGAGGGGATCCCGTTTGGTGGCTGCAGGATTAGGTCTTTGCTTTTTGCAGATGATGTGGTTCTGATGGGTTCATCTGGCCAGGATCTTCAGCTCTGACTGGATCGGTTCGCAGCCGAGTGTGACGCGACTGGGATGAGAATCAGCACCTCCAAGTCCGAGTCCATGGTTCTCGCCCGGAAAAGGGTGGAGTGACATCTACGGGTTGGAGAGGAGACCCTGCCCCAAGTGGAGGAGTTCAAGTACCCAGGAGTCTTGTTCACGAGTGAGGGAAGAGTGGATCATGAGATGATCGGTGCGGCGTCTTCAGTAATGCGGACGCTGTATCGATCCGTTGTGGTGAAGAAGGAGCTGAGCCGAAAGGCAAAGCTCTCAATTTACCGGTCGATGTACGTTCCCATCCTTAACTATGGTCATGAGCTTTGGGTTATGACCGAAAAGACAAGATCACGGGTACAAGCGGCCGAAATGAGTTTCCTTCGCCGGGTGGCGGGGCTCTCCCTTAGAGATAGGGTGAGAAGCTCTGCCATCCGGGGGGAGCTCAAAATAAAGTTGCTGCTCCTCCACATCGAGAGGAGCCAGATGAGGTGGTCAGGATGCCACCCAAACGCCTCCCTAGGGAGGTGTTTAGGGCACGTCCGACCGGTAGGAGGCCACGGGGAAGACCCAGGACACTTTGGGAAGACTATGTCGCCCAGCTGGCCTGGGAACGCCTCGGGATCCCCCGGGAGGAGCTGGACAAAGTGGCTGGGGAGAGGAAAGTCTGAGCTTCCCTGCTTAGGCTGCTGCCCCCGCGACCCGACCTCGAATAAGTGGAAGAAGGATGGATGATTTATTCGATTACTTGATTAATTGATCGGGATATTTGATAGGATACTCGATTACTAAATGTCATGGGGCGTGCACAATCAGCTGCTCCTTCGTCTGCACGTGCCACAGGACACGCCCATACACACTCTGCTTTTGCTGCCACACACCAGCACAGCTGTGCGCAATCATCAACCGACACACCTGCTGCTGATGCCATCACTCCTCATAAAAGCCAGCGTGTCCAGAGAACCAACGCTGGAACGTAGTCTCTGCTTGCAGTAAGCTTTCGTCTCTGGCTCCTCACCTTCGTTTGCTCGCTCCTTGTGACCTTCGACCCTTGTGCTCATTTGTCTCTTGTTTTCCCCAGTATTCCCTCCGTCGCCTTGGAAGTGAGCAGTGCGCCTCACTTTTCTGGACCCCTCTGGATTCTGATTTGCCTCCCTCGATCCTCGACCCCCACTTTGGACTTGGACCTCTGGACGCCCCTCTCAGCCCCACGGACCCCCGCTTGTTTCACGGACTCCCCTACCTGCCTCGCCCTACTGAACTGGTCACCTTCTCACTCAACACGCACTTACAACAACCACTGGTAAATATTCATTGTAACGCTTCACATAGTCCTGCAAACATACACAGTAGCATACACACTCCACCACATCATCAAGCTCTAAATAAACTATTGAGCTTATTCTTGTTGCTGTGTCGTCTCCTTCCCCGTTGAACATAACAGTACATTCCAGCCATGTCGGAACCGGACGGCACAAGCAGACCCAAGTCCGCGTCCGTTCCTCGACCCCCCGCTCCTAACCTCACGGCCATGCACGCTGAGATTCAGGCCCACCACGCTCGATTTTCGAGCCTAGAGAACAAGCTTGATGTCGCCTTCGCTAGCCTGCTGGCTAGACTGGAAAGCCTTAGTCCAAGCCCTGCTCCTCCACCTGTGCCGAATTACAGTGCTCCGGCAGCCGCCACCTCCTGGAGCCCCTCAAACTCCCGGGAACCCAAGATCTCCAGCCCCAGTCCCTTTGAGGGGGATTTTGAACTTTGTCGAGGTTTTTTGGTTCAGTGTGAACTCATTTTTAAGCACCAACCATCTCGCTATTCTTCTGATGGAGCGAAGATTGCATTTGTGTTTTCATTACTCTCTGGACAGGCTCTCAAGTGGGCCACCGCAGCAGTAGACAAGACTTTGGGGCTGAGCACCAACTATGCTGCTTTTCGAGCGGAGTTCCAGGCTGTGTTCGATCACCCCGTGGACGGGGGGGATGCTGCTTCACGACTGCACTCCATCCGACAGGGTTCCCGCTCGGTTGCGGCCTACACTCTTGAGATCCGCACTCTGGCGGCCGACAGCGAGTGGGGAGACAAGGCACTCCAGAGTGCATTCAGGAGAGGACTGAGTGACGAAATCAAGGACGGTTTGCTGAGAGACCGACCTACCTCGTGTCGAGCCCTCATCGACCTGGCCCTCTTATTTGACCAAAGACTCAGTGAACGAGTAGCAGAGAGAGCGCAGGCTTCTGCTAGTTTTCCAGCTAGCTCATCTCCGAGACCCAAGTTTCGACCTGTCGACCACGCCGCCGTGTTTCGGCCTACACCTCCGTACATGGCAGCAGCAACTGTGGAACCCATGCAGTTGGGCAGGTCACGCCTAGAGGCAGCAGAGAGGGAAAGGAGATTCAGGCAGCATCTCTGCCTCTACTGCAGACTGGCTGGTCACCCCATCCGGAGCTGCCCGACGAGGCCAAAAGACCAGGCTCGCCACCAAGGGGGTTCCTGGTGAGCCACACAACTGTTCCCCAAATCAAGAGAGACCCAGGCATTCTCTTTCCTGCATCCCTGTCATGGAGCTCTAGGACTCTGACCGTGGGGGCCTACCTGGATTCAGGAGCAGACGAAAGTTTCATGGATCACGAGTTTGCTCGCCAAGCAGGAATAACCCTCATTCCACTGGAGACTTTCCTGCCGGCACAAGCTCTGGATGGACATCCCCTCGGTCCCATCAAACACCGCACCGAACCCCTGTCTCTGACCCTCTCGGGGAATCACACCGAGACCATCAGCCTCTGGGTGCTTGACGCTCCCGTCGCCCCGTGTGTCCTCGGGCGATCTTGGCTTCGACAGCACGACCCTCACATATCCTGGTCCACGGGCAAGGTCCTTGCATGGAGCACTGCCTGCCACGCTAACTGCCTAAGGTCGTCAGTTCCCCCAGCCTGCAGGGCCAAGCCCACCTCACCTCCCACTGATCTCTCCTGTGTTCCCGCTTCTTATCATGACCTTTCAGCGGTATTTGACAAGGTATGTGCGCTGTCTCTTCCCCCGCATAGACCTTATGACTGCGCTATCGACCTGATTCCCAACGCTGTCCTTCCCTCCAGCAGACTTTACAATCTGTCTTTACCAGAGAAGAAGGCCATGAAGGACTACATCACTGAATCCCTTGCCTCAGGTATCATCACCCCTCCAAGTCCCCGGTGGCAGCAGGCTTCTTCTTCGTGGGAAAGAAGGACGGTTCTTTGAGGCCTTGCATTGACTACAGACAATTAAACTGCATTACCATCAAGAATAAATATCCCCTACCCCTGCTGAGCTCCTCTTTTGAGCCCCTTGCTCCTGCCACTATTTTCACCAAGCTTGATCTCCGAAATGCCTATCACCTGGTGCGAATCAAAGAGGGTGATGAATGGAAAACGGCCTTCAACACCCATCTCGGACACTTCGAGTACAGGGTGATGCCATTCGGCCTTACTAATGCACCGGCTGTTTTCCAGGCCCTCGTCAATGATGTTTTACGGGACATGTTGGACCATTTCGTTGTCGTGTACCTTGATGACATTTTGATTTTTTCCCAGAACCTGCAGGAGCACCAACGACATGTCCGCCTGGTCCTCCAACGCCTGCTGGAGAACAGATTGTTCGTCAAAGCAGAAAAGTGTGATTTTCACGCACCTTCAGTGGGATTCTTGGGTTTTGTTGTTGAGAAGGGCCACATAAGAGCGGACCCTAAGAAGATTGAGGCGGTACTGGAGTGGCCCCAACCCACCACCCGTACGGAACTAAGACGGTTCCTGGGATTTGCCGGATTTTATCGACGTTTCATCAGGGATTTCAGCAAGGTAGCTGCACCTCTCCACACACTCACTTCTACCAGTATTCCTTTTCTGTGGACCAGGGAGGCCAGTGAGGCTTTTAGAAGATTGAAGAGGAGTTTTTTCTCTGCCCCGGTCCTCGTCCATCCTGACACGGACAACTCCTTCATCGTGGAGGTGGACGCGTCGGATTCTGGGATTGGAGCAGTGCTCTCCCAACGCTCCCATAAGGACAATCTTGTACACCCTTGTGCATTCTTTTCTAGGCGCCTCTCTCCAGCTGAACGGATTTACGATGCCGGTAACCGAGAACTACTAGCTGTTCATGAGGCCTTGGCAGAGTGGAGACACTGGTTGGAGGGAGCGAAACACCAGTTTCAGGTCTTGACGGACCATCGCAACCTGCTCCACATTCGTTCCGCCAGGAGGCTTAACGACCGTCAGGCTCGCTGGGCCAATTTTTTTAGCCGTTTTGATTATACACTCTCGTTTAGGCCAGGCTCCAGGAACACAAAGGCCGACGCCCTCGCCCGGCAGTTCTCGGAGGAGCCAACTTGTTCGCCTACGGCAGAACCCATCCTTCCTCCTGCCCGGATAGTGGGCATGGTCACTTTGGAGGTGGAGGAACAGATAAAGACCGCCCTGCGGTCTAATCCGGCACCAGGTGGCGGCCCGCCCAACAAGCTGTTTGTTCCCCGTGAGTTCCGATCTAAGGTGCTGGATTGGGGGCATTCCAGCATCTTCTCCTGCCATCCGGGGTTTCAACGCTCGCTATCCTTCATCCGACGACGGTTCTGGTGGCCGTCTGTGGCTTCAGACACCCGTGAGTTTATCGCCGCTTGTACAACATGCTCCCGCAATAAAGCTTCCCACAGACCTCCAGCGGGCCTCCTGTGCCCACTACCTCTCCCCGGCCGTCCCTGGTCCCACATCGCATTGGACTTTGTGACAGGATTCCCAGTGTCCCGAGGTAACACTACTATTCTTACCATTGTCGATCGATTCTCGAAGGCTGCACATTTTGTTCCCCTCCCCAAGCTTCCTTCCTCCTCCGAGACTGCTGACCTCCTTGCTCTGCACATTGTAAAACAACACGGTATCCCGGTGGATATTGTTTCAGATAGTGGTCCCCAGTTCACTTCCCGGGTGTGGCAATCATTTTGCAAGGGGATTGGGGCTACGGTCAGTCTCACCTCTGGTTATCATCCCCAGAGCAACGGTCAAGCGGAGAGGGCCAACCAATGCGTGGAGACCATGTTGCGTTGTGTTGCCGCTCGCCAGCCTGCCTCCTGGAGCAAGTACTTGCCATGGGTCGAGTATGCTTACAACTCCATGAAGAGCTCGGCCACCGGCATATCTCCCTTTGAGTGTTCCCTAGGATATCAGCCTCCTATGTTTTCCCAACAGGAGGTCGAAGCAGCAGTTCCGTCCTCTCGAGCCCACATCAAACGCTGCCATAAAATTTGGAGGACCGCCCGGGATGCACTCTTGAAAGCCTCCGAAAGGATGCGCCATAGTGCTAACAGGCGCCGCATCCCGGCACCATCATACCAACCTGGACAACAGGTGATGTTACGCGCCAAGGACCTCCATCTCCAGGTACCCTCCCGGAAATTGGCACCTCCATATGTCGGGCTTTTTCTGTGGAGGCCATTATCAATCCTGCCTCCATTAGACTGTCTCTCCCGCCTTCTCTTAAGAGGCATCCCGTGTTCCATGTGTCACAGATCAAACCTGTAGCAGAGAGCTCTTTTTCACCCCCTGCCCCTACCCCTCCCCCTCCTAGGATCCTCGAGAGTGGTGACCCAGTATGGTCAGTCAAGGAGATCCTCAGGGTTCGTCGGCAAGGTAGGGGACTAGTGTACCTAGTAGACTGGGACTATTGAGCTTATTCTTGTTGCTGTGTCGTCTCCTTCCCCGTCGAACATAACACTAAAGTATTCAATAGCTGCAGCTCTTCTCCCATTATTAGCCGCATTTTGCAAGCGTTTTCAATCATCTTTAAAATCCTAAAAAAAAGGATGTGTGTTCTTGTCTCTCATAATGATTGTGGAAGATAGGCAAAATTTTAAAAAAGTGCAGTTCCCCTTTAAGTTCAATGAACTATACCTCTGCAGGAGTTTTTACAGTGTATGAATGTTGTGTATTGTAGAATACATCATAATCTGTTATTTTTGTAGTTGCCGTTGGCTTCAGCTGCAACAAGTCTTTTTGAGTTGTGTCTTTTATGTCCTTGCGGTCGAGATGTTATCACTATGTGTATTTTTGTGCAGTTCCTTGATGTCTTTAACAGCAAGTACTTTGGCTTCTTCCTGTCTTCCATTTAACTTGATGGACATTTTACAGTTGCCCCTCTTAGTGCTCTGAATTTTCCCCTGCTTCCTCAACTCGCTTCATATCAATGTCAGAATTGCTTTTTGTCAGACCCTCATTAATCTAGACTAGACATTTTTTCATTTAAGTTTGACTTGCTGCTTTAGCAAAGCCACTTTGCTGAATTTTGCTGTTGAACTTTATGATAATAACAGGTGTGGTGTTTTTTTCCTGCTGGACATTGGAATGCATGTTTCCATGTTGTTGAAATCTACATTCACCCACTTTGATTGCAGAAAGTTAGCCATCAAAGTACTAACTTTGAACATGGGAGGCAGGTCAATAATAGAAGCAGCAGCATCTTGTCCCATTCTATTATCACCTGTTTTCCCATTAGGCATGCGTGTTATCTGAAGGCCTATCATAATCGCATTGTTCATGCGGACAGACTCTTGTTTTTATGTAATATGTATTATCTAAAAGTTATTTTTTCTTTATTCAATGATCTTACTAGCTATGTTGTCTGGGGGCATCTGTGCCCCTGGTAGGGTCTCACAAGACAAACGGGTCTTAGGTGAGGGACAGGACAAAGAGAAGCTCAAAGATGTCTATGTAAAGACACAAAAAAGGATCCAGATTTCCCTCGCTGGACACGGGCCACCAGAGCACTCCTATGGAGCCAGGCCTGGAGGTGGGCTTGATGGCGAGGGGCCTGGTGGCCAGGCCTGTCCCCATCAGGCCCTGCCGGGCACAGCCCGAATTGTCAACATGGGTTGAGATTAAACTTTCTTTTCGAAGAGTGACCTGTCAAGAGGGAAGCAAAGCAAAGTTACAGAAATACAGTACATGTAACAACAACACAAACAGCAGTAGTCACACACCACACTTTAAATTAATAAATTACTTGCAACATTAACATAAATACACTCGATATGGCAAAAACTAAAAAATTCAGTTAAAACATTTTAAAAACAAGTACAATGTCCTATAAAACTGGTTTCTCGATCCTTTAAAATTGAATACAATTCTCCCAAAGTGATCAGCTCAGGCAACCTCCGATCCTTTTGCGAACCATTCCATTACCATGGAGCAGCAAGCTGAAAGCTTTTTTTTTTTACGAGATTTGTGTTGGCTCTAGGAATCAATATGCTAAGGATCTCCTGTGAACTTAAGCTTAAACTCTTCCCAACGACAGGAATCTTTACACATATAAGAAAACAAATAGGGAGGAACCAGTCCAATAAGTTATTTATAAATCCAAATCATACATCGAGAAAATCTGCAAACAGACCAAGATAGACAGTTTGCCATTGCATAGAAAGTGCAATGGTGGACGAGGTTGCCACAACCAGTACTAAAACAAAAGGCACAGTGATATACAGTATCCAGTTTTCTCAACTAAGTGCCAGGTGCATTCATAAAAAGCAAGTTTCCATAATCTAGCAAAGATATGAAAGTGGTCAGGATAGAGCATTTCCTAACTTGTAGGGTAAACAAGATTGTTTTCTAAAGAAAAATACCAATTAAATTTTAAGTGGTGAATGGTTGTCTGTCTCTGTGTTGGCCCTGCGATGAGGTGGTGACTTGTCCAGGTTGTGTAGCCTGCCTTCTGCCTGAGTGCAGCTGGGATAGGCTCCCCTATCTATCCCAACCCCGCGACCCCGAAAGGGACAAGCTGTAGAAAATGGATGGATGGATGGTCACCAGTTTTTCTGTGTGATTTAAAAGACAAGTTTTCATCAATAATAATCCCCAAATACTTGCAGTACATGTTGTGACCAACACTGTGAGCAGTTTATATTTTTGGAATGTTCAATAGCAGTCGTTTGCCATTTGAGAATAACATCACCTTAGATATCTCTACATTTAGCATTAGTTTAAACTGAGCCAGCTGGGACTGAACAACATCAAAAGCAGACTGCAAGAGCTCAAAGGTTCGCACTATAGCGGGGGATTAACAATATATGACCACGTCATCTGCATAAAAATGGAACGCAGCATCCGACACATTATCACAGAGATTATTTACATAGATGGAAAACAATAACGGACCTAATATGGAACCCTGAGGTACACCCTTTAATACAGGAAGGAAAGAAGAAGAGGACCCCGCAAACTGGACACATTGGTTGTATCAGACAGGTAATTAAAAAACACTTTACAGCATGCTGAGAAAGGCCAATCCTGTACAATTTGTCCGCCAAAACGTTATGGTCAACCGTATGAAATGCTTTTGACAGGTCAGTAATAGAGCTGCACAATATTTTTTATAATCCAATGCCTTAATAATGTTACTCACAAGTTTGATAGGCGGGTATGGTGCTTTGTATATTTCTAAAACCTGATTGATGTTGAGGAAGCAGACCGTAGGTGTCAATAGTGAGATCAAAAGGCAGATCAGTGCGGCATCTGCAGTGATTCGGACCCTGTATCATGAAGTATGGGGAAGAAGGAGCTGAAAGCTCTCAATTTACCGGTCGATCAAAATGAATTTTCTCCGTCGGGTGGCGGGGGTCTCCCTTAGAGATAGGATGGGACGCTCTGTCATTCGGGAAGAGCTCGGAGTAAAGCCACTGCTCTTCCACATTGAGAGGAGCCAGATCATACGTTTAGGGCATTTGGTCAGGATAAGCACGTCAGGCATTTAAGACGCAATGGGGGAAGACCCAGGACATGTTGGGGAGACTATGCCTGGAAAACGCCTCGGTATTCACCAGGAGGAGCTAAACAAAGTGGCTGGGTAGAGGGAAGTTTGGTCCTTTCCGCTTAGGTTGCTGCCCCCGCGACCCAACCTCGGAGCGGAAGAAGACGGCTGGATGGATGGATATTTTTTTTTTTTAAAAGCATTACACTTCTTAAAATTATGTTGCTGGTGGGGAGACACGCACCAACTAAATTGCCATCCATCCTTTTCTACAGCTTGTCCCTATTGGGGTTGTGGGGAATAGGTAGGTAGGTCTTTATTGTCATTGAAACTTCCTGTTTGGAGTTTGCGCCCGTCTGACTGACTTTTTTCGACGTAAGGCTGTCGAGTTTAACGATCACTTTGTACAAAACAGCACATCTTTTCTGTACTTTTTTGTACTTTTTTGTACTTTTTTTGGCTTCACTGTGTCACTGTGCCATGACACTTTGCAGTTTGTGTCGATCGGTGCTGCGGGCTAGCACACCGAAGCCGGCTAGCATTAGCAGCCTGAGATACAGAGGTGTGATTTTCTTCTGTTGCTTGATGCTTCGGCATATAGACCATCATAATGCCTCTACCAAGGAAAAGCCCGACATCGGAGGAGTAGGAGCAGGAGCAGCTTCTGGGGCTACTAGAGGAGGTGAAACAGCTACGCCTCCAGAACGTGGAAAAAGACCAGCGCATTGTGGACCTGGAGCGGTGAGTGGACTAGCTGGAGCAATACTCCCGCATGAATGATGTGGTCATCACCGGCATTACTGTAAGATCAAGCGCCGTGCGGTGGCCGCGGACAGCGGGGAGCCCAGCGAGCAGGAGACACAGTCGGTGGAGCAGCAGGTGGCTTCCTATCTCCAGAGCAGGGGGATAGAGATGGACCTGGAGCACATTGAGACTTGTCACCCACTGCCCATGAGGAACCAAAGACCACCAGGTGTCATCATGAGATTTACAAACAGGAAAAAGAAAATGGCACTATTGAAGCAAGGACGCAAACTGAAAGGTACTGATGTGTTCATGAATGAACACTTGACAAAGAAAAATGCTGACATCACAAGGATTGCACGACAACTTAAAAGGCAAAGCAAGATTCAACAAACCTGGGTAACAAACTGTAAGATCTTCATCAAACTAAATGGGACGCCGGAGGAAGCAAAAGTCTTGGTGGTGAGGAAAATAGAAGATCTTGATAAGTATTGATGCAGTACTTGGTATAAGTGTAGCTTTGTGACTTCTACATCATCTCAATGCTACCCACACCAAGAACACAGACCACACAAAGTTTTGATATGGACATGTTACAGAAGATCCTACAACATCAACAAAAACAACTGGAAATGTGTGAGTATCAAGAGCACGCCACAACAGAGACTGATATGGAGATAGACCCTGATAATATTTTTTTCTCTGCGATTGTAAAAAACTGTAATTATTTTACCTGTGAACAATATGAAAGCAGTGTAAAATCAGAAGATAGTCTGTCAATAATACATTGCAATAGTCGAAGCATGTACACTAACTTTGAGGCTATTAAGGATTACTTGAAATAATTTAGTCATCCATTTACCATTATTGCAATTACTGAAACCTGGTTCAACAATGATAAAGGTATTGATTTTAGTCTGAATGACTATGAATTAAGATACATAAACAGAATAAATAAAATAGGAGGAGGGGTCGCATTGTTACATCTGTTACATTTACATTTTTAACAAACATGACCATAGCAGTCGATGGATTATTTGAATGCTTAACAGTCGAAATCCTAAATGACAAAAAGACAATTATCTTCATGAGTTGTGTATACCGGGCACCTGGTTCAAGCATAGAAACTTTCAATGAGTGGATGGGTAAACTATTTTCCTCTGTGAACCATAAAACCATATTTATCTGTGGTGATTTTAACATTGATTTGTTAAACTCAACCAAGCGAAAACATGTTGATGACTTCATTGACACAATGTACAGCTTGTCTCTATATCCAACCATAACCAAACCGAGCAGAATAACAACACATAGTGCCACAATCATCGAGAATATTTTTACTAACATTATGGGAAATCAAATCACCAGTGGCCTATTTATATGTGATATCACTGACCATTTACCTGTTTTTACTTTATATGACTGTCATCTCAAGAAAACCAAAGACACTATGGCAAAAATCTCTAAACGAATAACAACTGAGGAAACAATCTGTGCCCTAAACAATAGTTTAGCAGTTCAGGATTGGACTTCAGTATACAGAGAACCAAATGTGGAGAGTGCTTATTGTAATTTTTTAGACATCTTTACTTCCCTGCATAATAAACATTGCCCTGTGAAATAATATTTTATAAAAGGAAAAAATAAAAATAGCCCTTGTATCACAAAAGGGATAATTAATACCTGTAAAAAGCAAAACAATCTCTACAATTTTTTCATCAAAATACAAACAAAAGAAGTCAAACAACGATACAAGAAGTACAAAAATAAATTAACTGATATTATAAGAACAGGCAAACAGTTATATTATCAAAAAAAAAACTATATGAAAACAAAAACAATTTAAAAGGAACTTGGGATGTTTTGAATAGTCTAATCAAACAAGGATATTCAAAGTTGACATATCCTGATTACTTTATTGATGAAAACGGTGAATATTATAATATGAGTAATGTAGTGAATAAGTTCAATAGTTTTTTTGTAAATGTTGGTCCTAAGTTGGCTGTTGATATCCCAGACAATGGAGTTACAAAATCAACTATTGAACATAATTCTTCATCATTCTTCCTCTCAGCTACAAATGAGCAGGAAGTGACAAACATTATGCGGAAGTGTAAAAGTAAGTGCTCCACTGACTGCCATGATATCAACATGATATTGGTTCAAAAAATTATACTGAATATTGTAAAACCTTTAACTTATATATGTAACCTATCATTCCAGACTGGCTGCTTTCCAAGTCAAATGAAAATTGCTAAGGTAACTCCGCTCTTCAAAAGTGACAACAAAAACCCTTTCACCAATTACAGACCAATCTCTCTTTTGCCTCAGTTCTCAAAAATCTTAGAGAAACTATTTAACTCTCGACTTGAATCTTTTCTTGAGAAGCATCATATAATCAATGACGGTCAGTATGGCTTTAGGTCCAAACGAACAACCTCAATGGCGATAACTGAAGCTATTGAAGAAATTACTAATGCACTGGAGCATAAAAGATATGCAGTTGGTATTTTGATACCATTTTGATACCATTCAATTCTACTCGATAAAATGGAAATATATGGAATTAGGGGACTGGCTGGTGACTGATTAAAAAGTTATTTAACAGGAAGGGTACAGTTTGTAAAAATAGGTACATTTTTATCTGATACTCTTGGCATTGCTTGTGGTGTCCCCCAAGGGTCCGTGTTGGGGCCAAAACTGTTTAATGTACTGTATATATTAATATGTTTAATACATCCAAAGTACTGAAATTTATACTATTTGCAGACGACACAAATATATTCCACAGTAGTGATGACTATAATGAGCTCATAAATACAGTAAACACAGAGCTAAAAATAGTAAAAAAAAAAAATGGATGGACACAAATAAATTATCTTTGAATATAAATAAATAAATAATAAATAAATAAATAAATAAACTAAGATAGTGATGTTTGGAAATCGCAACATAACGTCTGAACAGAAAATAAGTATTGATGGTACCCAAATTGAAATCGTAAATGAGAATACATTTTTGGGAGTAATAATTGATAGTAAACTATCATGGAAACCTCATGTCAGACACATTAAAACTAAAATCTCCAAAAGCCTCTCAATTATAAACAAAGCAAAACTATACCTCAATGAAAATGCACTCCGTACTCTATACTGCACCTTGGTACTGCCATACCTTACATACTGTGTTGAAGTATGGGGGAATACTTACCACAACACAATTCATCCTCTGATCATATTACAGAAAAGAGCAGTGCGGATCATTCACAACGTTGGGTATTTAGAACATACTCATAATCTTTTTATGCAATTAAAAATGCTCAAATTTGATGACCTTGTTAAATATAATACATTTATAATCTTATATAAAGCATTTAACAAATTATTGCCGCCTAATCTACAACGTTTTTTTATAAGACAAGTACAGGCTCATAACTTGAGAGGCTTTGGATATTTCTCATTGCCGAGAGCTCAAACCAATCGTAAACATTTTTGTGTGTCTGTATGCGGAGTAAAATTATGGAACAAACTGGACTTACAACACAAGCAATGCCAAACTATTAATCGATTTAAACTATTATACAAACATGGGGTCTGGTTTCTAATATAGAGATGAGGTTCTTTAATTTGACCTGCTGTTATACTCTGTCTCAAAGTGTTAACATGTGCTCAATGTTTCCTTACCATTATTGCTGTGTTGTCTATTACCATACTTGCCAACCCTCCCGTTTTTAGCGGGTGACTCCCGGTATTCAGCGCCTCTCCCGATAACCTCCCGGCAGAAATTTTCTCCCGACAAACTCCCGGTATTCAGCCGGAGCTGGAGGCCACGCCCCCTCCAGCTCAATGTGGACCTGAGTGGGGACAGCCTGTTCTCACGTCCGCTTTCCCATTGGGCTTGCCTGCCCAATGACGTCATAACATCTACGGCTTTTAGAGAGTAGAGTGCACAACTGCGCACACAACAAGGAGACGATGCAGAAAAATGAGGAAGTTACAAACATGGCGACGCCGTCGACGAGCAAGATGAAGAAATACGCTTGCAAGTTCCAAAACAAATGGAAACAAGAATTTCAGTTAATCCAGGACAGTTCGAAGGGGAAGGGGTATGTATGTTGCCTGTACATTTTGTATAACAGACTTCTCCATTGAACACGGTGGCCGAAATGATATACTCATTCATGAACGGAGAAGTTAAACAGGACAGTGCTGCCATCTACTGGATAGCCTCCGGAACACTGAAATTCAAGTATTTATTTTATTTATATGTATAATAAAATATATATATTTATATATATATATATATATATATATATATATATATATATATATATATATATATATATATATATATATATATATATATATATATATAGCTAGAATTCACTGAAAGTCAAGTATTTCATACATATATATATATATATATATATATATATATATATATATATATATATATATATATATATATATATATATATATATATATATACATGTATATATAAATATATATATATATATATATATATATATATATACATATATATATATATATATATATATATATATATATATATATATATATATATATATATGAAATACTTGAGATGGTGAATTCTAGCTGTAAATATACTCTCCTCTTAACCACGCCCTTAACCACGCCCCCCCCACCCCACCCCACCCACCCCCCACCTCCCGATATCGGAGGTCTCAAGGTTGGCAAGTATGTCTATTACCATTATTGCTATGTTGTCTATTACCATTGTTGGTATTTTGTCTATTACCATTGTTGGTATATTCATTATTCCTACATTGTTGATACAAATTATTGTTACAGTGTAATAATTATTGTTACCTGTGGTAATGCCACTATGATACAACATCTGTATTATAATCCTTGAACAAAGTAACAGTGAAACTCATGTGAATAATCACTGAATGGAGAACTGGGGGTGGGATTAAATAAATTATCTTCTTCCCACTCCCTTTCAGGCAAAACTGGACAATCATGCATTACATACTATACATTACCTTTTGCACTATATTAATTTATATTATTATGTGTGGTCAACTTTGTACTTTTTTATGTCATTGCCTTAAATAAATGAAAAAAAAAAAAAGAATTGCACAAGTACAACAAAACTTTGTTTTCAGCAGAAACTCGTTCAAGATTAGACAAACAGTGTTCAGGGTTGCAGAACAGGAATGCTGATGGGTCGCCACAAGGCGCCCTGAAAAAGATGGGAAAAAAGTAAACGCTGGGGGAGGATGAGTAAAAAAAAATACAATCTAGACTGGGCTACTAAGGGGGCCCAGTCTGGAGTGGGAAAACCCTCCATAGCAAAGCACATATCCATATTACAACATACATCTCGAGACTTTCAACAGAGGGGAGGGAGTGGGGGCTACGGTGGAAGGCTGCAGCTCTTCAGGCGCTACCCAGCCGTCCATTACCCCTAAGGAATTTGCATCAAGGGCGTTGGATGGGGGGTGGGGTATGTGTGTGTGGCGTATATTTTTTTGTGGATATGTATGTGTGTAAGACATATCTCTGTTCCGCGGCCTTGGTTTTGTGTAGCCTCTAGTCAGTCCAAAGTCAACAACAACAGGTGTGTGTCCATGAGAGAAAAGAAGGGTGGTTGTTATGTCTTCGCCGTACTGTCCTTCGGGAGACTCTCAAAGCCAGGGAAATCAATCCTGGTGGAGCCTATCCCAGCTGCACTCAGGATTTTAATTAATTTCAATGGGTGACACTGTTTCTTAATACAAGTTTTTGAGGTACGAGCTGTATCAAAAAAACAATTATGCCCGTATCCTGAGGTACCACTGTATATCAATAATCCTAAAATAACAATGTGTTAGAATTTTGGCAATGCTTCATTCAACGAGGATTCGCCTACCAAACACTATACCTGCACATAGGCCTTTCACATAAGTGCCATATACTGTAATGTAGACAAAATTGATAGACCGTCAGCGAAAGTAGTGACATGAGGCGTAGGGGTATTTCCCATTGGGATCTTCACACATTGCAGCTTGAGGGAGGCAGACGGGATTTGCAGGCAGTGGAATCCCCTGACACAATTGCCTCTGCAGAAACGAGGAGAAAACAGGTCGGACTCTGAGTGCGGGAAGAGAAATGGATGTCCTACAGTGTCCTGGCACATTGCTATGTTGAATGGAGTGTGAACGACAAGAATGAAGAGTCCCAGCTGTGTCCGACAGTATGTCCTGGGACTGTGATGATGCTCAGATTCACCCTCCCTGCAGGCTCTGTTGTCTATGTGGGGGAGTTACAGCCATAACGGGCTCATCAAACCAACAAAAACATGTCTTTTGATCAATAAATAATTATTAAAGCACACAGTCGGGAATCGTTAGTATGTTACGGACTTAGTGTTTTCCTGATTTTGTAGTTTCTTGTCACACCCTGATGCAAATCTCCAGTGTGGGAAACAATTTGACTGCGGTCTGTCACGAAAAACAAACTAAATACAATCCACTGAGCCATGAATAACTAATTTGATTATCGTACGGAATATTGAAGCTGTTCTTAGTGCCCTAAGGGAGAGGTCTCCCTTTGTGTGCCAGTGCTGGTCATCTCATCTAGGCAGCAAACACAACTGAATAAACACTCACCGTCACAGACAGTGCCCCCATGAAAACATTGAAGGCCAGATGGAGAGAAATACAACCTTTGACAAATTACTGAACCTTGCCAGATGTGCCAAGAGACCTTTAATCAGACCCATCGCAATTAACCAGAATCAGGAAATCATACGTCACAATCAGCACTTGATTTGCAAAACCAGAAAAGCCTCACTCTCAATCTGAAAGGGGTTATGAAATAACAATTTTTAATCAACTTTTAAAAAAATTCCTTGTGGCCTACATAACCTGAAATGGTGGTACTTTGGTTAAAATCTTGCTTTACAGACCCACCTTCTAGCCTCTTTCTGACTGTCTCTCATAAACGAGCGGTTTTGAAGAGTTGTCTTTGTAGATTAAATTCAATCCCTCCATGCCCCCCCATACTTTGGAATTCAACAAGCAAAAATGACATATCTAAACACATACATGAATTATGAAAAGGATCAAATCTCACAATTTTGAACACTATTGTTGAACACCAAAATGCATGATCAAATAATAATGTTGAGTAAATATGTTCATTTACAAGCCAGACATCACGTTAACCATTTCTCTGCCACTTCAATTACTTGTAAACAATAGGCGACATTGCTACAACGTATTTAAGATGCAATGTAGAGCTACTGCTAACTATTCATTACACATTTACAGACTTACCGCTTCATTGTCTCCTTCATTGCCATGATAGTAGTAACTGAACCTGCTGTTAAAAGTAGTTTTGGGGAATATACTTCTGTATATTCTCAGAGGTTGGTAAACCGGCTTCAAATTATTTTGCACAAAGAGGAGAAACTTCCTCAAAGTTGTGGGCACGATGCCATGAAACACAGAAGTCAACCAGGTACTTCTTACTTATTCAGATGAGGCTGGAGGTCTGCGTAGTGTCCTGTGCTGGTTAACACAACCAATACCAGCATTGGGTCGCACCATGGACATATTTTTGCTCAGATTACAAAACGTGCTGCTAGAAATAAAAACCATTATCAGGGAAACATTTACCATATATTGTGATATCTGCTAAGATCACAAGGTGGTATACATCACAAATGGAGAAAATCTCAAAATGGGATCATTTGGAGTAAAGAAAATTTGTTTTAAAAATATCTCTGCAATGCCTGCATGGTTTTAATTCAAATGTTCTGCACTTATGGGGATCCCAAATACACAAAGATTGATGCCAACGGACAAGAAAAGTGGGTTTTGCATACGATGACAAGAATATGACAGGGACCTTTCCCTCACTAACTCAGGTAAAATATATCTAATGAGGTGGAAAACCAAGTTCTATTGATGAACTCAGGAGGGTCAGGCGAGTCCTTATGGATCATTTCAGCAGTAAATATTAAGAATACATGTCAGTGTTTAGCTTACGGTGACAACACGGACAGACTAATTACTGTTACTGCATGTAAAAAACTAAATAATAATAATAATAATAATAATGGATTAGATTTTATATAGCGCTTTTCTAGACACTCAAAGCGCTTCACAGAGAAGTGAGAACCCATCATTCATTCACACCTGGTGGTGGTAAGCTACTTTCATAGCCACAGCTGCCCTGGGGTAGACTGACGGAAGCGTGGCTGCCAGTTTGCACCTACGGCCCCTCCGACCACCACTCATCATTCATCATTCATTCACCAGTGTGAGCGGCACCGGGGGCAAAGGTGAAGTGTCCTGCCCAAGGACACAACGGCAGCGATTTGGATGTCAAGAGGCAGGGAGCGAATTTGCAACCCTCAGGTCTCTGGCATGGCCGCTCTACCCTCTACGCCATGCCGCCCCTAATAGTGATTATTTGATGTGGTTTACCTTTATTCCACTCGTTTACTCCTTCCTCTATTTCACATATTTCCTCAAACAAGATCGCTGAGGGCCTGATTTACTGGGTGTGCAAAAACTAAAGTTGTGTTTACTTTTAGTTGGCGTGTTGTGTGTGATCTACTAACACTGCGCGTGCAATTGAAACGTGGCTTTTACCATGGAAACGATCATTTTCTGAATATTCGTGTTATAATGCTCCTACCTGTGTGCAATGTGTTGAACCCGCAGCACACATCTATTATCTGTAAGACTTTTTGGGAATAACAATCCAGACAACAGAAACATATGCACACTGACACTTAATTCTGTGCACAAGGCTGTGGATCGCATCACCAGCGCATTCATGCATACTGTATGCAAGAAAATGCATAATAAAAGACATATTTTCATGTAGGAGATATATTATAGTAATATAATTCTGTCACGGTGTGTTGTTGGTGACGAACCCCAAGATGCAGAGATGGCGGCAGGCATTGTCCAGGAAAACATGATTTAATGTTCATAAAATAAAGGTAAAAACACAAACCAGGAACTAGGAATAGCCAAAACTGAAAACAGGAACCAGCAAACAGAAAAACTGGAAACAGCTAATGGCTAACAAGAAAACACAAAACAAAAGAGCTAGGAGAAAGCAAACCACAAATAGCTAACAGGAACAGCTTACCGCTACGACGACAGGTACAAGGACAAGTAGTAGCACGACAGGTAGTAGCTGTAACAATATCTACACAACAGGTAGGAATGACAATAATACAGCACAGACTGGATAGGAAGGCAGGTTCAAATAGCATTGCATTCCGGCTCAGCTCCTTTTTCACCACGAAGGACCGATGCAGGGTCCGCATCACTGCAGACGTTGCACCAATCTGCCTGTCGATCTCACAATCTACTCTTCCCACACTCGTGAAAAAAATCCCAAGATACTTGAACTCCTCCACTTGGGGCAGGATCTCTTCCCCAACCCGGAGGTAGCACTTTACCCTTTTCCGGGCGAAAACCATAACGTCGTACTTGTTGATTTTCATCCCAGTCTCTTCACACTCAGCTGCGAACTGATCCAGCGTAAGCTAAAGACCCCAGCCAGATGAGCACTCTCCACAGGACTTCCCAAGGGACATGGTCGAATGCCTTCTCCAAGTCCACAAAACACATGTAGACTGATTTGGGGTGCATGGAAGTTTGGTTAGAGTTGGTCCACAGTTCCACGACGAGGACAAAAATAACATTGCTCCTCCTGAATCTGAGGTTCGACTATCCGGTGTAGCCTCTTCAGTACACCTAAATAGACTTTACAGGTCATTTCTAGCCACAGCCATAAGACTTTACAACAAACTTATGTCATTACTGTGATGTTTTTTTTTTTTCGTAGTGGACAATACCAATGTTAGTGTTTTTTTTGTTGTATTTTATCATCTACCTATACATATTAGTGAGCAATATGTAGTATTTATTACTATTTTTTTGTTTTTCATTACGCTTTTCTTCTGTTACTGTATGTAAAAAAAACTGCACTGCAACAATGTAATTTCCCCATTGTGGGATAAAAAAAAAACATATCCTATCCTATGCTACTCTATAAAATAAAAATGTTAATAACGCCGTTACTGGTAACAAGTAATCTAATTAATCTTTTAGGTCCGTTACGCCGTTAGCGATAGCTTGATGTATGTGACACGCTACTTTTGATGTGGTTTTATGTTGACAACAAGACAGCATCATAAGTGTAGAAAGTTCAATGCAGGAAATATATTCAATAGCAGGTCCTTTCTAACCACAGCCATAAGACTTTACAACAAACATGTGATTACTGTGATGTTTTTTTTCGTAGTGTACAATACCAATGCTAGTGTTTTTTTGTTGTATTTTATCATCTACCTATACATATTAGTGAGCAATATGTAGTATTTATTACTATTTTTTTGTTTTTCATTACGCTTTTCTTCTGTATGTATGTAAAAAAAAACTGCACTGCAACAATTAATTTCCCCATTGTGGGATAAAAAAAACAACTATCCTATCCTATGCTACTTTATAAAATAACAATGTTAATAATGCAGTTACTTTACTGGTAACAAGTAATCTAATTAATCTTTTAGGTCCTTTACGCCGTTAGTGATAGCTTGATGAAATGTGACACGCTACTTTTGATGTGGTTTTATGTTGACAACAAGACAGCATCATAAGTGTAGAAAGTTCAAAGCAGGAAATATATTCTTACTAGTGAAAACAACAAGCAGCATTGCACTAAAATTAACTTGATATAGGAAGAGGCAACATCACACTGTGACACTACAGATGGGAATAATGAACAACAAATCAATGATTGAAGTGAACTTGCCATCCAAAATATACCCTGTTTGTTGACAAAAAGCTATGACAGCCATCGAAGCACAATGAATCTTTTTATTAAGCAGAGGTAACACAATCCGGTGAAAAGATTCAAAAGAGCTGGCGTGAAAGCCGACAAAGTACGCTGCTAACTGCTAAAGCTAAAAAACACAGCTCTGTTGAAACCCTCGATGATATCACACGTCCCTCAAATGCATATGTCAGATATTTAAAGGTTGTTTTTAATGGTAAATGGGTTATACTTGTATAGCACTTTTCTACCTTCAAGGGACTCAAAGCGCTTTGGCACCATTTCCACATTCGCCCATTCACACACACAGTCACACAATGATGGCGGGAGCTGCCATGCAAGGCCCTAACCACGACCCATCAGGAGCAAGGGTGAAGTGTCTTGCTCAAGGACACAACGGACATGACTAGGATACGGAAGACAGGAATCGAACCAAGAACCCTCAAATTGCTGGCACGACCAAGCCACCCCATCCCCACGTTTAAGTAACATATAAATTACTTTCCCTAGTAATTAATTACATTTATTATAGTAATTATGTTTGTAATTCAATTACTTTTTTGGTAAAGTAACAAGTAACTATTATCAATTACTTTTTTAGAGTAATTTTCAGAACACTGTTCGGCACACAGATTCCCCACAGAAGATCCTGCAACTCAAAAAGTTCCTATCGGTTTTCTTTTGCTCAATACGTCAAGTAGTTTGTTATTGAAATACGCAACAAATAAAAAACAAACATGTTGCCCCCCATACTTTATTGGCGGCTATCATGTGTGAATAGAACGTTTTAGAGACTCACCAACTGTGTTCAACCAATAAGCGTTCGACAGCACAGCCCACCACTTCAGGTGGCGACTAGGAAGACAAATTAGTTCCTGGTGAAGTTCTATTTTTGGTGAAAACAGATGGGCATATTTCATTGACCACGGTAAACTGGAACGGTTCTGTAAAAGTTCCTGCAGTGGAAAAGGACTTATATTAATATGTTAAAGGCCTACTGAAATGATTTTTTTTTAATTTAAACGGGAATAGCAGATCCATTCTATGTGTCATATTTGATCATTTCGCGATATTGCCATATTTTTGCTGAAAGGATTTAGTAGAGAACATCGACGATAAAATTCGCAACTTTTGGTCGCTGATAAAAAAAGCCTTGCCTGTACCGGAAGTAGCGTGACGTCGCAGGTTGAAGGGCTCCTCACATTTCCCCATTGTTTACACCAGCAGCGAGAGCGATTCGGACCGAGGAAGCGACGATTACCCCATTAATTTGAGCGAGGATGAAAGATTTGTGGATGAGGACCGTAAGAGTGAAGGACTAGAGTGCAGTGCAGGACGTATCTTTTTTCGCTCTGACCGTAACTTAGGTAAAAGGGCTCATTGGATTCCACACTTTCTCCTTTTTCTATTGTGGATCACGGATTTGTATTTTAAACCACCTCGGATACTATATCCTCTTGAAAATGAGAGTCGAGAACCCGAAATAGACATTCACAGTGACTTTTATCCCCACGGCAATACATCGGTGAAGCACTTTAGCTACGGAGCTAACGTGATAGCATCGTGCTTAAATGCAGATAGAAACAAAAGAAATAAGCCCCTGACTGGAAGGATAGACAGCAGATCAACAATACTACTATCAGGAGACACCGAACCAAACACTGGACCTGTAACTACAAGGTTAATGCTGTGCCGCCTGTCGAAGCCTAGCAATGCTGTTGCTAACAACGCCATTTAAGCTAACTTAGCTACGGGACCTCGTTAGAGCTATGATAAAAACATTAGCGCTCCACCTACGCCAGCCCTCATCTGCTCATCAACACCTGTGCTCACCTGCGTTCCAGCGATCGACGGCGCGACGAAGGACTTCACCCGATCATCCATGCGGTCGGCGGCTAGCGTCGGATAGCGCGTCTGCTATCCTCAAAGTCCTCCTGGTTGTGTTGCTGCAGCCAGCTGCCAATACACCGATCCCACCTACAGCTTTCTTTTTTGCAGTCTCCATTGTTCATTAAACAAATTGCAAAAGATTCACCAACACAGATGTCCAGAATACTGTGGAATTTTGCGATGAAAACAGAGCTGTTTGTATTGTGATACAATGTGTCCGAATACTTCCGTTTCAACCATCGACGTCACGTGCAAACGTCATCATACATAGACGTTTTCAACCGGAAGTTTCGCGGGAAATTTAAAATTGCACTTTATAAGTTAACCCGGCCGTTTTGGCATGTGTTGCAATGTTAAGATTTCATCATTGATATATAAACTATCAGACTGCGTGGTCGGCAGTAGTGGGTTTCAGTAGGCCTTTAAGATGGCCCAGTCAAACTCCAGACACAAATCCAAATAAGAATTTGTGTTAAAATCTGAAAACTGCTGTTCACAAACACTCTCCATCTAATCTGTCTGAGCTTCAGCTGTTTTTGCAAATAAGAATAGGCAAACATGTCAGTCTGTAGAAACTGGTAGGGACATACCCCAAAAGACATTTCTGGGAAGGTTTTGACCCGGGGGGCAGTGCCGCTGGATACCTTTGCGCAGTACAAATTTTTCATTTGTAAAATCATGTCTAAATTTCCTTGTACTCCACAATTGTGTGCATTTTTGAAAAAAAAATAAAAATGGAATTGTACAGTTTTTTACTGAATGGGACACCCAAAATGTACATGAAAATAAAGAAAGTGTGATTTACAATATCAACTATGAACAATAAATCACTGAGTATTAACAACATATGAACATCGCTCCTCTTTTACTTCTCAGACCAGCTCCTTGATAGTTGTGTATCTTTTACAATCAAGCAAAACCCAACAAAAATAAAAAATATGAATGCAAAGTGTAATAGACACCTACACTATGATATCACGTAAAAATTTGCTTCCGCATCTGTTTCTGACACAAGTGTTTCGGGTTGGCTGCTCTGAAAACAAACCCCGCCCACTCTGCTTTGTTCCTCATCTGAGCTGCTGTGACGTAGATTACCGTAATAACTCGTATAACACTCAAAAGCGCAGATTTCAACCATTAACTTACTTTCTGTAGTTAAAGACGTATGGTAATTTAAAAACAGCACTGCACATCATAATGGCGGCTACATTTTTGATGTTAAAAGTCTAAAAAAATGATGAACGTCCGGCGGGATTGAACATGTTAACGGGCTGTATGTGGCTCGCAGGCCGTGTTTTGCCTAGGTCTGCTCTACCTCATCTGCCTACTCTGACCACACATTTCTCGTCCATTCTATCACATCCCTAAAAAACATTTGTGTTTTGTGGTCGCAACATGACAACATGTGGTCAAGATCAAGTGGTATAGTATGCATTACTTTTTGATGCATGTAGCACACATCAGTCAATAAAACTCAAGGTCCTACCTTGCTGAATCATGTGAATTCTCCACTCAAGACTTGATACACTAGTTGACCCTTTATTTGGAACACATTTTTTAAAATGTGGGCAACACGGTGGTTGGTGCATGTGCCTCACAATACGAAGGTCCTAGGTTGAATCCTGGGCTCGGGATTTTTCTGTGTGGAGTTTGCATGTTCTCCCTGTGACTGCGTGGGTTCCCTCCGGGTATTCCGGTTTCCTCCCACCTCCAAAGACATGCACCTGGGGATAGGTTGACTGGCAACACTAAAATTGGCCCTGGTGTGTGAATGTGAGTGTGAATGTTGTCTATCTATCAGTGTTGGCCCTGCAATGAGGTGGCGACTTGTCCAGGGTATACCCCGTCTTCCGCCCGAATGCAGCTGAGATAGGCTCCAGCACCCTCCGCGACCCTAAACGGGACAAGCGGTAGAAAATGGATGGATTAATGTTTTATATGTCCATTGTTTTGTCCTTCATACACTTTTGTCAGTCTCAAGTCTCCATCAAGAGTTTGTTTCCAAATACCATTGCTTACAATGCTGTACACACACTAACAACAGTTATATGCAAACATTGTGTTTAGTCACACATGGTGTTGGTTTTGCTAATAAGTGTATTTGTACCTCTGTTTGCAGGTGCAGACCACCACCATGTGTATCTCAGTCAGTCTGAGCGGGTCAGTCGTCCTGGGCTGTCTGTTTGCTCCTAAGGTCCACATCGTCCTGTTCCAGCCACAGAAGAACGTCAGCACTCTCAGGGTGGCCACCACCCGCTTCAGCGTTACCACCGGCCCGGGCTCCAGTTTCTCTCAAGGTACATGTGGCACATTTGTTAGAGGACAGCCCCATTGTGTGTCTACATACTGTACTTCAGGGCTATTCTACTAAACTGTTCAAAGGGCCACATTTGCGGAAAGCTACAGATTGGGGTGCCGGACTTCTCCCTTCACTGTTGTTCTAATTCTGTATGCTCCTGGGAACCAGCATCCTTTGCATAGGACATTTGATTTTGTTTTGTCTCTTTATTTTACTTTTTTTAATAGCCCTGTTTTTACAACATAAGCGCTCTGCAGTCTTTAAGGACCTGCTACCAAAAAGTTATTTTAGGAATCTGCTGCAAAGATATTAGTCTCTATAGTCTCGTCCAAGCTTTTTGAACTGAACTGCGCTAGCTGTTCTGGTGTCATTCCCAGCCGGATTTGGCTGCCCGGCTGCCACTTGAATAGCCCTGCTGTAAATATACACAGTGATAATAGTTTAATTTGTTCTTTCACGCAGTTTGTACCTAGAACAGTTCATATTGGGTAACAGTGTTTCCCATTAAAATGAATTGAAGTCAATTTAATATGTGCTTGGCCCCGCGAAACGGCACAATTTTAATATGTGACATGCCTGTTGAAAATAAAAATTACTTTTAGATACAAACTATTGTTTAAAACAATACAGTAGAATGTACTACAAACAACTACCGTAGTTTTATGAAGTAATGTAGTAACAATGTACAACATTTACCTTGAAGAGTGGACTTCTCCGAAAGCGCTTCTCCATCAAACAAACCATCAGCAGCTTTTCCACATTTTCATGGATACATGTCCGCCGTTACGCTATTAATCTAACATCCTTGGCTTGCGTTATCGTCGCATTCTGTTTCCGTATGGTGCAGACTAGCAGTGCTACGCTCCAACTGCTTCACCAAGTCGACTACACACTCTGTTATGTTTTTGACGATTTATTTCTTTAATTCAATGAAGATCATCCACTTCTTCTTCTCAGCAGTGTCCTTCACGCTCACTTTCTTTCTTCCCATGGTTGGAAAAAACTTAAGTTATGTCGACCTTTAGCTATAAGCTATTGCTAGTGAAGTGAATTAATTAACTCATATTATGTTATACGTATGGTAAATGTTTATATTCAACTTGGACAAAGCGAACCACCAGGTTTAAGTAAATAATGGTTGAGCCCATAATAAATTAAGGAGCCTTGGTTGGACATTCGCATATGGACTGGAATTAGCTCTCTCACGAGAAGAAGTAATAAAACCAGGCTTCGGAATGCAAAATGTATAGCTCTATCCTGGAGGAGAGATACCATGCTTATCTTAGCGTCAACCTACAAGTTAGGGTATACATCTGTTGTCTTCCCAGTCACTTACACAAAAACATCTCCTCACATGGTCAGGTTGTACTCTCCTGAATTAGCACACACCCAGACAGAGAAAGAAGGAATATAAAACTGACGGTTTGGCTTCTCCAAGTTAGGAGTGCCTCATTTACTTGACCTGACCTCCTCCAGGAACTGCAGTCCTGTATAATGACGCTTGCCTGTTATAAAGCAACTTTTGGTTCAGTAAAGCATCTCTGACGTATCTTTTGATCCAGCCGCACTGCCGTGTCAACCCTTCTGTCCGGACAAGAATGACAAGACCAGAAATACACATCACTAGCGAGTAAGACCAGATGTTTTGGTTGGATCTTACGGGGTTCACTGTAGCATTCGCTCACAACCTGAACGTTTGCTCCCAATCCTAAAGCATAACAATTAGCCGATAGACAGCTCGTATCCTGAAAAACTCTTAAGCTGGCGCTTGTATCCCAAGGCATCCCTGTATTTATGATTTTGTGTCTTTGTTTTGCAGCATCAGCCTCCAATATTGTTCCAACAGTGTGTAACGGGCGAGAGGTGGTCGACTCCACGACGTCTTCCTTGTGAAGATCAGCCAAGCATTGTTAACACAATTACAATATATAACCACTATAGTCCTCAATCAGGTTTCTCAAATATTACAGAGGATGGTTGTCCTGACTTTGTTGTCCTCAGAGTGCTGTGAGTACAATGTCCAACTTATTTTATTATGTTCAATTCAAAGAGATTTTCAAAGCTAGACACCAATAAAAGTATTGCCCTCGTTTCTATTGCAACAAATGGAGTAAATTATAGTGAATCTGTTAAATGTAATATATACAGTACAGGATGTTTTTAATGTAGATTTTGGTGAAAAGTTTGCGCTTTCTTGTAATTTATGTAAATAAAATGTGTTTTTTATCAATATCAAATTGGCTTGTTGTGTCTTTTTGTTTTGAGTCAAGTGCATTCGCAATCTTTATCACACTAATGTCATAGACTAGACTTTTTTTTTTTATGTTAAAATGTACTTCCCTCCCTTAAAAAGGACATTTGCAACATCACTGTTATGATCCGCTGCCCGGATCATATTTCTGTTTATGCACTTGTGTTTTCTGTTAGTTTTGGACTCCTTGAGTGCCTATTTGTGCACCTGAGTTTGTTGCCATGGCTGCTTATTGTTTTCACCTGCCGTGTGTGTTTCCGGACACGCACTTGTTAGTCATCACTGACATTATTTAAGCCTGCCTTGCCAGTGAGTCGGTCTGGCTTCCTAGTTTGTTTTCATACAACAGATGACGACTTTTGTTTCCTGCTCTGAACCTGCTAGGTGGAACAGACCATATTATAAGGTGGAACTCAACTTATAATATGTTGGAGCAGCAGGCAGCTATATACTCTGCATTGACCCACAGGTGACTTTGGTGTGTTTGTTCTCCCGAGATGCAAGTAAAGCTGGACTGACGAGGTGGGCGACCTGGGAATGGCCACATCCGTGGCCGACGAGGAGGTCGGCGTACCTGGCGTGGTGGACGCCCATAGAATGGCCACGTCCGTGGCCGACGAGGAGGTGGATGCGTCGTCATCGTGGCAGGCGGCGAAGCTTGGCGTAGTGCGTCAGGCGGCGAAGCTTGGCGTGACGCGTCAGGCGGAGAAGATTGGCGTGACGCGTCAGGCGGCGAAGCTTGGCGTGGCGGGTCTTGGCATGGCGGGTCTTGGCATGGCGGGTCTTGGTCTTGGCTTGGGTCTTGGTCTTGGCTTAGGTCTTGGTCTGGTGGCGGGTCTTGGTCTGGTGGCGGGTCTTGGCGTCGTGGAGCTGCGACTGGCGGCACTTGGCGTCGTGGAGCTGCGACTGGCGGCACTTGGCGTCGTGGAGCTGCGACTGGCGGCACTTGGTGGCGTGGAGCAGCTACGGGCGGCACTTGGCGGTGTGGAGCAGCTACGGGCGGCACTTGGCGGCGTGGATCAGTTACGGGTGCTAGCCGTGATGCTAGCCTTGGAGCTATGACAGGAACTTGCCGTAGAGTGGCTTGGCGTGGTGCAGGTACTGGAGGTGCTTGGCGGCGTGGAGCTGCTACGGGTGCTAGCCGTGATGCTAGCCTTGGAGCTGTGACAGGAACTTGGCATGGTGCAGGTACTGGAGGTGCTTGGCGGCGTGGGGAAGCTACGGGCGCTAGCCGTGGTGCAGCGACAGGTGCTAGCCGTGGTGCTGCTACTGGCGCTGGCCTTGGCGCTGGTGCTAGCCTTGGCGCTGATGCTAGCCTTGGAACAGGTGCAGGTGGAGGTGGCCTAGCTGGTGGTTGCGGCTTGGCCGGCCGAAAGACCGGTGGCGGCGGCCGGGTTGGAGGCTGTGGCTTGACATGGTGATGCTAAACAACCCCACCTGAACAGTTCCCAGCCCTAGCCCCCCTACCCCCCAAGGAGCGGATACCAGACACGCTCCCCGCGGTCTGGAACCATTTTTTGGGGTGGGTGGAGGAAGGTCAGGAGGGGGGCAGAATCCTCGCCATTAAATTGTCAAAAATGTCTTTCTGTTATATCCACCTGAGTTTTATTGGGTGAAAAAAAAGAAACATCTTGTGGCGTGGGTGGGGCTTGAGTCCTGGGGGCGGGGCATGAAATTCAGATGGCTGTGACTGATTAGCTCTAATTTTCAGGATCATGTTTTGGTAGTGTTTTATCATGGTCCTTGAGTCTTTTGTTGGAGGCGGGTGATCAAAAGAAAAAGCATTGAAAAAAAAATCCTGGTCTGTGACGTCTTCTTGGCGCTGCCAGGCTGGTGGGCATCTATTTCCGCCCGGAGGGGGAGGAGCTTGCGGGAGCGCCACGTGCTGTCCCCTCGCCTTCCCTGACGTCCTTGGTCTGGAGCGGCGCTTCTGGGACTGCGGTGACGCAGCGTTGTCCTCGGACCAAATGGAGCTCAATGGCACCAGTTTTCCATCTGGCCCCCACATCAGGTCTCTGCGCTCCACGGAGGAATAACGCAGCGTTTCTTTCTCCATGGCGCGCAGGACTGCCCACACTCCCTCGTCCAACTTGTCCAACCTTCTTGCAGAAAAACTTCTTTGCTGGTGACATTTGTCAGGGCGGAGACTTTGGTGTGTTTGTTTTCCCGGGATACAAGTAAAGCTGGACTGGACATGGCGTGAAGGTAAATACATATTTATTTAAACACTAACAAACTACAAAAAAGGAAGCAAACAAAAGGCGCGCACAATGGCGGAGAACAAACTTGACTAATGAAACCAAAAGACTAGCACAAAGGCAATTAACTAAGAACACGAAACAAGAACACTTACTGTGGCATGGCATGAAGCATGAACTATAGTAACAGGAATATCATGGGTAGCAGAGGTAGTATGGATGATGTCACCAGGATGATCAACAGTCAATCAATCAATCAATCAATGTTTATTTATATAGCCCTAAATCACAAGTGTCTCAAAGGGCTGTACAAGCCACAGTGACATCCTCGGTACAGAGCCCACATACGGGCAAGGAAAAACTCACCCCAGTGGGACGTCAGTGAATGACTATGAGAAACCTTGGAGAGGAACGCATATGTGGGTAATCCCCCCCCTCTAGGGGAGACCGAAAGCAATGGATGTCGAGTGGGTCTGACATAACATTGTGAAAGTCCAGTCCACAGTGGATCCAACACATCAGCGAGAGTCCAGTCCACAGCGGGGCCAACAGGAAACCATCCCGAGCGGAGACGGGTCAGCAGCGCAGAGATGTCCACAACCGATGCACAGGCTAGTGGTCCACCCGGGGTCCCGACTCTGGACAGCCAGCACTTCATCCATGGCCACCGGACCTATGCAACTCCCCCTCGCAAGGGACAGGGGAGAAGAGGAGAGAAGAAAAGAAACGGCAGATCAACTGGTCTAAAAAAGGGGGGTCTATTTAAAGGCTAGATTATACAAATGAGTTTTAAGATGGGACTTAAATGCTTCTACTGAGGTAGCATCTCTAACTGTTACCGGGAGGGCATTTCAGAGTACTGGAGCCCGAATAGAAAACGCTCTATAGCCCGCAGACTTTTTTTTGGCTCTGGGAATCACTAATAAGCCGGAGTTCTTTGAACGCAGATTTCTTGTCGGGACATATGTTACAATACAATCGGCGAGATAGGCTGGAGCTAAACCGTGTAGTATTTTATACGTAAGTAGTAAAACCTTAAAGTCGCATCTTAAGTGCACAGGAAGCCAGTGCAGGTGAGCCAGTATAGGCGTAATATGATCAAACTTTCTTGTTTTTGTCATAAGCCAGAAACAGACAGGCTTAAATAGCAGTGACATGATTAGTGACAGGTGTGCGAGTGCAAAGCGTGAGACAGGTGCGTGACGAGGGCAGGTGAAAACTAATGGGTAGTCATGGAAACGAAAACAATGGAGCGTAAACAGAAACTAAAGAGTCCAATAACTAAACAAAACAAAACATGACTAAAACAAAACATGATCACACAGACATGACAACAAGACCCTGAAGACAAATGTCAAAGACATCATCACCCTGTCTGATGATGATGTGAGTGACAGAGGAGGTCCTCCAGGTGCGAGAGAGTGCGCCTGGAAGAGTGGCAGCACATCACAGTAGAACGGATACCAGTGCTATGGAAAACATCCTGCATAGTGCCGGTGCCCAAGAAGCCCATCCCATCGGGCTCAAATGACTTCAGACCTGTTGCCCTGACGTCCCAGGTCATGAAGGTCCTCGAGAGACTTGTGCTGGATCAGCTGAGACCAATGGTGGCTCCTTCCCTGGATCCTCTACAGCGGGGGTCACCAACCTTTTTGAAACCAAGGGCTACTTCTTGGGTACTGATTAATGCGAAGGGCTACCAGTTAGATACACACTTAAATAAATTGCCAGAAGTAGCCAATTTGCTCAATTTACCTTTAACTCTGTTATTATTAATAATTAATGATATTTATCTTTGTGGAAACACTGATCATATTAATGATTTCTCCCAATAAATATATACAGAAACAGATAAATATCAATATGCAACACTTTATTTTTATATTTTCTCTAAGTGCACATTTTTCAAATTGAACATTTTCAAATGATCACTTCTAAGACAGTCTTGTGAAATCACAATATCCCATTTTAACTAGCTAGCCACTAACATTTTTTAACAAATCATGAATTACTTTGCACCATGTTTGTACAAATAATAACTCATGTAAAATACAAAAGTAAACTCTCAAATTTTTAAATCATGTCACACTTTGAACTGGACACCAAATCTGTTATCTGTTTCTTTGTCAGTTAGTGGGAAGCCTGGCATTGCATGCTGTTAACTAGTGTGTTGTACTCTGGTGTGTAACTTGACACTGCAACTCTGAGTGAGTCTTGCAGATGTGCATCAGTGAGGCGTGTTCTGTGTTTGTTCTTGATGAAGTTCATGTCAGAAAAGGCTGATTCACAAAGTTAAGATTTTTCCTCATTGTTTGCGGAACCTTCTTAATCTTTTGGACATATTTTCACAGCAATCTGGCCTTAAGCTTAATTATGATAAATGTAAAATGTTAAGGATCGGAAATCTAAAGGGAACGTCCTTTCGAATGGAATGCAAAGTGCCTGTTTTGTGGACAGATGGACCAGTTAACATACTTGGTGTTGTTGTCCCAGAAAATCTGGAAGATCTAGGCTCAGTAAATTATGATAATCGACTAAGAAAGCTGGACGAAATTATGCAATTATGGAAAGGGAAATCCCTAACCTTGTATGGTAAAATGTCTATTGCCAACTCGTTAATTATTCCTCAATTTATTTATTTGTTTTTGTCATTACCAGCTCCATCACAAAACTTTTTTAAGATTTATGAGCGCAGGGTCTTCGATTTTGTCTGGAACGGCAAACCAGAAAAGATTAAAAGAAAGGTTTTGTACAAAGAGTATGAATATGGGGGCCTGAAACTTCTCAACCTTGAAGCTATGTGTCTGTCTTTAAAAGCATCAATTGTTCCAAAGATGTATTTAAACATTGAGTGGTACACAAATGTCCTGTTGGACAAAAAACATGTACTGTATCAAAAGAAATTGTATCCTTTTTTACAAGTGATCCCCTCCCAGAGAGTCTGCTGGGAAACAGCAGTGACATGATTAGTGTCATAAAGGAAACAATCCACTCATAGTGGTGTTTTCAATTTTATGTGCCAGAAAAAAGAGACGATATTTTGCAGCAGTTAATATGGATGAACTCTAATATTGTAATAGATGGAAAGCCTTTCTTTTGGAAAAATATGTTTGAAAGAGGAATCATTTTTGTCAATGATATTATCAATGAGAATTGTAAAATTATGAAGTATGATGAATTTAGAGCTATGTATGGTGATGCTTGCTCAAGCTTTTCATTTTATCAACTAACTGGAGTCATTGGGAAAAGATGGAAACAAATAATTAATTATGGAACTACTAAATTATTAGTTTGTAAACATCTAATAAGAAATTCTAGTTGGCAAAAAGGAACTAAAATAAATAGAAAAATACACAATTTTTATTTAATAAAGAAATCTTTGAAGGCTGCCTCATACAACACAAATGGAAAATGGGAGGACTTTTTTGACTGCCCGTTGCCATGGGATGCCATATTCAAACTAATCTATAAAACCACTATCGATGTGCAAAATTGTTATTTTCAAATTAAAATTATTTATAACTTCTTACCCACAGGGAAAATGTTAAAATTATGGAATATGACAGAGTCAGATGATTGCCGATTTTGTTGTCAGGAGCCTGAATCCACCCTGCATTTGTTTTGGTATTGTCATATTGTGTCTTTGTTTTGGGTGGAAGTTGAAAAAATGTGTTTAAGGATTGGTTTGTTTATGAAGCTTAATGTGGTTTCTGTTATTTTAGGAGAGTTCATTGACAATCATGATTTAGTCAATTTAATTATAGTACTCGGTAAAAATTTTATTTTTAAGGCCAAAAACAGATATTCACTTAGTATTACTTTCTTTAAAACATTTATTCAGTATTTTCTAACTTTAGAAAGTTACATGGTTGAAAACGATAATGATGCCAAAAAACATTAAAAAAAAGATGAGAAGTCCTCAAAGGCTTATTTTGAAAGTATAATTATGTTTATAGATTATATGATATCTGTTGTTGTGTTCCCTAATTTGAGTGACCTGGACATAATCTGGACTGTACATAAATGTTTATTTTGAAAATGTAATTTTGTTTATAAATTATATGCAATCTGTTGTGTTCCCTAATTTTTTTCTGTGTACATGAATGAAGGTGTGTGTTGCTGAGTCCGACTTGGACATTATCTGGACTGGGCCTAGTTTAAAAAACCCTTTAAACAAATCTAATTTCATTGACAACCTGGTCTGTTGAAGATAAGGCCCTTTTTTAAAAAATAAAATAAAATAAGATAAATAAATAAAAAACATTTTCTTGGATAAAAAAAAAAGTAAAACAATATAAAAATAATTACATAAAAAATAGTAATTAATGAAAATGTTAGTGGACCAGCAGCCTATACAATCATGTGTGCTTCAGGGACTGTGTCCCTTGCAGATGTGTTGTCTATGTTGTGGGAACCAGAATATTGGTAGCAGAAAGAAATAACCCCTTTTGTGTGAGTGGGTGTGGATGAGTGTGCATGGGGGAGGTTGTTTGGGTTGATGCACTGATTGAAAGTGTATCTTGTTTTTTTTCTATGTAGATTTAATTTTAAAAAAAATATATATTTTTTTTATTTTATTTATTTTTTTTTTTAGAACAGGCCCGCGGGCGACTCATCTGGTCCTTACGGGCGACCTGGTGCCCGCGAGCACCGCGTTGGTGACCCCTGCTCTACAGTTTGCATATCAGCCCCATGTAGGAGTGGACGATGCTGTTATGTACCTGCTGCATCATGCTCACTCTCACCTGGATGGTGGGAAGGGCACTGTGAGGATCATGTTTTTTGATTTCTCCAGTGCCTTTAACACCATCCATCCATCCATCCATCTTCTTCCGCTTATCCGAGGTCGGGTCGCGGGGGCAGCAGCCTAAGCAGGGAAGCCCAGACTTCCCTCTCCCCAGCCACTTCGTCCAGCTCCTCCCGGGGGATCCCGAGGCGTTCCCAGGCCAGCCGGGAGACATAGTCTTCCCAACGTGTCCTGGGTCTTCCCCGTGGCCTCCTACCGGTCGGACGTGCCCTAAACACCTGCCTAGGGAGGCGTTCGGGTGGCATCCTGACCAGATGCCCGAACCACCTCATCTGGCTCCTCTCGATGTGGAGGAGCAGCGGCTTTACTTTGAGCTCTCCCCGGATGGCAGAGCTTCTCACCCTATCTCTAAGGGAGAGCCCCGCCACCCGGCGGAGGAAACTCATTTCGGCCGCTTGTACCCGTGATCTTGTTCTTTCGGTCATAAGCCAAAGCTCATGACCATAGGTGAGGATGGGAACGTAGATTCAGCCAATTCTAATGAGTGACAAGTTGCTCAGGATGGGTGTCAGTTCATCCATTGTCTCCTGGATCACTGATTACTTGTCTGACAGGCCCCAGTTTGTGCGACTGGGGAGCTGCCTGTCGGATACTGTGGTCAGTGGTGTAGGTGTTCCACAGGGGACCGTCCTGTCTCCTTTCCTGTTCACCCTGTACACCTCAGACTTCCAGTATAGTTCCAGGTCCTGCCACCTGCAGAAATACTCTGACGACTCTGACGACTCTGCTGTGATTGGGTGTATCAGAGAGAGACGGGAATTGGAGTACAGGACACTGATCGCTGACTTTGTGGAGTGGTCTCAGGCGAACCATCTGGTCCTTAATGTGGACAAGACCAAGGAGCTGGTCATCGACTTCAGGAAGAGAGTGACCCCGGTGGAGCCCATCAAGATCCAGGGCCGGGAGGTGGCAGTAGTGGAGCAGTATAAGTACCTAAGAGACCACTTGAACAGCAGACTGGACTGGAAGGACAACTGCAAAGTTGTTTACAAGAAGGGCATGAGCAGACTCTTTTTCCTGAGGAAGCTTAGATCCTTTAATGTGTGCAGCAAGCTGTTGGAGATATTTTATCAGTCTGTTGTGGCCAGTGCACTGTACTTTGCAGTGGTTGGTTGGTGGAGCAGCACCAGCAAAAGGGACTCAAACCGGATTGATAAACTGATCCGGAAAGCCGGCCAAACTATTGGCACGCAGTTGGAGGCGTTTGTGTCAGTGAGGGACAGGAGGACACTGGACAAACTGCTGGCCATCATGGACAATCCTGCCCACCCACTCCACCTGACAATTAAGGGACAGCGGAGCTCATACTGCAACAGGCTCCTTCAACTTCCTTCCCGCACTGTGCGATTCAAGAACTCCTTCATTCCACACTCCATCCAGCTGTATAATCACTCGCCATACAGCAATAGATGACATCTGTCTATTACCGGACACCTTCTATGTGAGCTACTTCTCTTTGTTTATAATGTTTATAATGTCTATTTTCTATTTCCTGCTGGATCTACTCTCTATTTTATGCTGCTGCTGTCACATATACTGTATATACTGTAATATTGTACATGGTCACTGGTATATATTGTATATATGTTATAGACATAATATAATTTATCTGTATATATATTATTCTGTACACATATTATGTATATATTTGTATATATGTTAGATTTTTTTTTTTTTATCGGATCATTAAAGTTTGTCTAAGTCTAAGTCTAAGTCTTAAACCCCTCAAAACTGTTACATCTCTACTGAGCACTGAAACTTCACCATCTGTGTCAATGATCCTGCCACTGAAGTGTGGAAGACAGCACCATCGCTCGAGATGTCAAGACTGCCATTATAGAGGACCTGAATCCCAGATACACTTCACCCCCTACTCTACAGGACTACCTTCACAGATCTACTGCCCTGGATCCCAGGTTCAAGTGCCTGTCTCACATGGACCCTGCCCTACACCAGAGGACATACAGTGACCTCACCACTGAGATTGTGAGCAGTCAGGGCACTGAAGACTGTGATGAGGTAAATAAAAAGAATATTATTTACAAATTATAAATTTAAATCTAAATAAATGTATTTTTCCAGTAATAATGGCTTTTATTAAATGTTATTGCCACATTTTTCATGTCTATGAAACATGTTAAAAAGAAGATATTATGCCTTGTGCACTTTAAGTTGATTTTGTATATTTTAATTTAATAATTTAAAAGTGTTAATAAACAAAAAGACAAAACTTCTGTTTATTTGAACCGTGAGTTTTTTGATCCGTTGCACCCCTAGTCTATGTTTACTAACAGGACATCAAGGCGGAGCTGCAGTCGAGTTTCTTAACACGGAGATATTCTCACTACTTTTCTTTTGTCGAGCACAAAGAAAATAACATTTTAGTTAAATATAAGTTGTGTCTTGGATCAAAGATCCCATCTACTGCCCAAAACAGCAATTCAAATCTGCTGAAACAGCTACAAAAGCAACATGCTTCGACAAAGCTAGTAAAGAGAGACTTAGACTCCGATGCCACTTCACCTCCCCGTCCACCATCACCTAAGGATTTTAACGGAGGGACTGCCAGCCAGGACAACATTGATAGAGCCAATGCAGCGTATGTGCTATTTCTACAGTGGAGTCACCCGCTATCAGGCAGCTAATTAGCATGATACCGGCGTCAAACGGCAAATGGCACGAAAACATTTCCCATGTTCCTGGAAAGTGGACAGTGAGCACATACACATGAAAAGCGAGTTAAAGAAGACACTCCAAACTCTGCCCCTGCTCATCATTCAGCACTGAAGGTACACACTCTGTCAATTCTCTTATATACTCCTTCATTCTAGACTTCTAGAGTGTTTGATTATCACATCACTCTAAATGTATAGACTATAAAGTTCACAAACATAAAGAGGGATCCTAGTGGGCCAGGCCAATCTTTCCTTATCTCTAAACTAAAAGTTGGGAAATGCGTAGAGTGGTCTGTGCTTCAGTACAGTGTTGATCTCATGAAGACATGATTTTATTTTAGAATTCCTTGAGAGAGAAAAATGCCTGGTTAGGCTTTGTGTATGTCATGTGTGCCTTGGGTGAAGCCAGGTTTACAGCTATGTTGTGAAATGTTGTTATTATGCTGTTTGTTACTTATGTATGTTATGTTGCAGCTATTTAAAATAATTCTGACAATTTGTTCTGGGCTGAAATAAATTGGCCATTTGAAACATATCTTTGTCTTTGTGTGTTGTATGTAGACCACACTGCTTAGCAGAGTTCAGTGATGCAAATGCATGTCAAGTTGATCAACAGATTGTATTATTCTCCAGTGCAATAACAGTACTGAAATGAAGGCTAAAAGGGCATTAATGGGAGCTTTAAAAAAAAAAAAAGAAATAAAAGAAAGTTACTAAATAGTTACTTTTCACAGTAACGCATTACTTCTTGGTGTAAGTAACTGAGTTAGTAACTGAGTTACTTTTGAAATAAAGTAACTAGTAACTGTAACTAGTTACTGGTTTTCAGTAACTAACCCAACACTGATTATCAATAGGATATATTAAAAGGCAGCTGTTTATAACTTTAGTTCGTATAAGTAAATATAATATTTCAGATTGAGGGCTTAGTCTAAAACAAAAATATTATTAGCCACTATAGTAAATAAGAAAACATTACAGGTAAGATGGAATATGATTAATTGTAGGATTTAGCATTTTTTTTCTTTTAATTTTATATCTGCATTTTTATGAGACATTTGAAATGACACATTTTAACGCTACTTAGGGAAATTATATTAGCTTTCTTTAAAATAACCAATTTGTTATTTTGATTATCACCATCTATAATAGTACAACTGTTGGAAGTAATTATCAAAAGCCCATCCTTCTGGGAGAGCAGTTCAACAATATTTTTTCTTATTCACCGGATAATTGTGTGGGGAGAAGGTTGCTATCTGTGGCTTAGTCGTGTATTTGAGAGAAAAGGAGGAGGACCTCTTCCAAGAGCAAGTAAATCACACACCGCCTTTCTATTACTTTCACATTTAAATATGCCTACTTAAAACATTAATATTGCTTCTGATCCACCAGGATGTTGGCGGGGATGTTACTAATGAAGCAATGAAGATTGTTACAACAAAAGGTGACATAACATCTGTTCCTGCCTTAGCGAGGATCATACTTGAGTGAACAGAAGTCATAGCAGACCTGAATGTAGCCAGCGCCTGCGCCATGCTAATTGTGCTGATAGACGATATATATATATTATATATTAATAATAATTAATTAATATATATATAGTTCCAGGTCCTGCCACCTGCAGAAATACTCTGATGACTCTGCTGTGGTCGGTCGGGTGTATCTCAGAGGGACAGGAATTGGAGTAGGACACTGATCGCTGACTTTGTGGAGTGGTCTCAGGCGAACCATCTGCTCCTTAATGTGGACAAGACCAAGGAGCTGGTCATCGACTTCAAGAAGAAAATGACCCCTGTGGAGCCCATTACATCCAGGGCCGGGAGGTGGCAGTAGTGGGGCAGTACAAGTACCTGGGAGTCCACTTGAACAGCAGACTGGACTGGAAGGACAACATCAAAGCTGTATACAAGAAGGGCATGAGCACTTAGACGCCGATCCCATGGGTGCTTCGGGGCCCGAGCATCCACGGACAATGCCGAGCACCCACGTGGGATTGATGGCAAATTCTTTCTCACCACCAAGCAAAAACCGAGCATTCTCAGAAAAGTAGCGTCAGATTTACCGCCCATCCGAGCACCCACTGGCAGAAATGTAGATCGGCGCAGATGCATGAGCAGACTCTTTTTCCTGAGGAAGCTTAGGTCCTTTATTGTGTGCAGCAGGCTGTTGGAGATCTTTTTTAAGTCTGTTGTGGCCAGCGCCCTGTACTTTGCAGTGGTTTGTTGGGGGAGCAGCACCAGCAAAAGGGTCTTAATCCGGATTGACAAACTGATCCGGAAAGCCGGCCAAACTATTGGCACACAGTTGGAGGCGTTTGTGTCAGTGAGGGACAGAAGGACACTGGACAAACTGCTCGCCATCATGGACAATCCTGCCCACCCACTCCACCTTCAAATGAGGCGCTGGTGCTAGCCGTGGTGCTAGCACGAATGAAGGACCTCCAACAGGCTCCTTCAGCTTCGTTCCCACAGTGTTCGATTCAAGAACTCCTTCATTCCGCACTCCATCCAGCTGTATAATCACTCGAAATCCAGCAATAGATGATATTTTTCTATTACCTGACCACTTCTATGTTAGCTACCTCTCTTTGTTTATAATGTATATTTTCTGCTGGATCTACTCTCTTGTTTATACTGCCCTTTGTTTTGCTGCAGCTGTTACATATACTGTAATATTGTACATGGTAATTGGGATTTGTTATATATTGTATATTATATAAAAATATAATATAATAATATATCAGTATATATTATATACTGTATATACAATATGAAAACATTAAATATATGTTATTTTATATTGCTATTATGGTACATTTTTAGTCTACTTTATATGTAAGTTATCAAGTTATCAAGAAATCTGCGTTCAAAGAACTCCGGCTTATTAGTGATTCCCAGAGCCCAAAAAAAGTCTGCGGGCTATAGAGCGTTTTCTATTCGGGCTCCAATACTATGGAATGCCCTCCCGGTAAAAGTTAGAGATGCTACCTCAGTAGAAGCATTTAAGTCTCATCTTAAAACTCATTTGTATACTCTAGCCTTTAAATAGACTCCCTTTTTAGACCAGTTGATCTGCCGTTTCTTTTCTTTTCTACTCTGCTCCGGGGTGGACCGCTAGCCTGTCCATCAGATGGGGACATCTCTACGCTGCTGACCCGTCTCCGCTCGGGATGGTTCCCGCTGGCCCCACCATGGACTGGACTTTCGCTGATGTGTTGGACTTTCACAATATTATGTCAGACCCACTCGACACCGAGGATGTCGTTGTGGCTTGTACAGCCCTTTGAGACACTTGTGATTTAGGGCTATATAAATAAACATTGATTGATTGATTGATGTATATGTATATATATATATATATATATATATATATATATATATATATATATATATATATATATATATATATATATATATATATATATATATGTATATATATATGTATATATGTATATTGTATAATATTTAAACAACACATTCAGTGTCATGTCTGTGATCATGTTTTGTTTAAGTTATGTTCTGTTTTGGTTTTGTACACTTAGTTCCTGCTTTTTCACTCCCTTGTTTTGTCACCATAGCAACCATTAGTTTCACCTGTTTCACATTTTGAGTCACGCACCTGTTTTCACTAATCATGTCACCAGTATTTAAACTTGTATTTGCCAGGCAGTCAGCCTGGCGACATTAACTCTGTTTGACTTCTGCTACCCATGTTACCCATGCTATCAGAGTTCCATGCCAAGTGAGTTTTGTCTATATTCTTGTCACAGTAAGTGTTTATTTGTTTCATGTTCATAGTTTTTTGCCCAAGTGCTAGTTTTTGTTTCATTAGTCAAGTTTGTTCTCCGACTTTGTGCGCGCCTTTTGTTTGTACCCTTTTGTTTGTACTTTGTAGTTTATAGTAATAATTAAACTATGTCTTTACCTGCACGTCTTGTCCACTCCAACCTTCCTTGCAACTCGGGAAAACGAACAACCCATAGACCACGTCTTGACATTCAGAACATTCGTTCTCAGGACTGGACTGTGCACCTTACCTCCTTTTGCACTATTTTTCTTTTCTTTCCTTCCTATGTTTTGCATATTTATAGACTGTCGCACTGATACTGGAGTTGCTTTTTAATCTCATTGTACCTGTGTATAGTGACAATAAAAGGCATTCAATTATATTCTATTCTACCTGCATTATCCTTTCTGTCCTTACCCTTTCCATCCTTTGTAACTGAGCTACTGTGTGGAACAATTTCCCCTGTGGATCAACAAAGTTTGTCTAAGTGTAAGTATATAACTCAAGTTAAGCTACCCAAAAGAACTGAAAAACACTTGTCAAGTGTTTAAAAATATATTCCTCCAGCTGGATGATCTGAAAGTCAGTCTGAAGGTAATATGTCTAAAGAGTAAACTGTTGTATTAAAAAATGTGAAGAGTTCGGCAATCCGAATGGATAAGAATTGTTACACTGTTGTTTACAAGGTTATGTTGTATAATTATACAGGGCAAAGTATTATGGACGCTACAGGCACAATGTATGCCATTCAAATGTTCTCATTTAAATGAAACATTGGCTGAGCTTCTAATAAACAGTGATCCTAAAACTTGATTGTCTATGTGTAATTTATTCTGACTTAAGATAAAAAAGTTACTACTACTCAAATAAATAGATGTAACAATTTGGATGGATATTTTTGAGTAGAATGAATAACTTAAATGGAGTACACAATTTAAATCAGATTCGTTTAACCTAATTAATCATGTAGATGACAGAGAAAATCAAGTTGTTTGTACGAGTAATTGGGTTTGCCTAAATCCAGATGTTTTGTGGAATTTACTGAAAATGGCTAAGTTGAACTAACTTAAAAAGATACATGCAAATTGTTACTTTTTTTTTTTTAATTGAGCGGGCATATAATTTTTAGAGTTCATAATTCATCCATTCATAATTTTGTTATCAGAATATAGGAAACTTCACCCACAGTGTCCAGTATGGAGTGGTTATTTTTACAGTTACATTGCTTTATTATTTTTGCTAAAAAGTTACTGAATCGATTTCAACTCACTGAACCATTTCGGATTGTATCATTCAAACAATCAAAATTAGTTTGTACCTGGCACACGGTAGACAGGGGTTAGTGCGTGTGCCTCACAATACGAAGGTCCTGGGTACGATCCTGGGCTCGGGATCTTTCTGTGTGTAGTTTGCATGTTCTCCCCGTGACTGCGTGGGTTCCCTCCGGGTACTCTGACTTCCTCCCACTTCCAAAAACATGCACCTGGGGATAGGTTGATTGGCAACACTAAATTGGCCCTAGTGTGTGAATGTGAGTGTGAATGTGAGTGTGAACGTGAGTGTGAATGTTGTCTGTCTATCATCCACCCTGCGATGAGGTAGCGACTTGTCCAGGGTGTACCCCGCCTTCCGCCCGAATGCAGCTGAAATAGGCTCCAGCACCCCCCGCGACCCTGAAAGGGACAAGCGGTAGAAAATGGTTGGATGGATGGGAGATCATACCTGAATCGCATCAGCAAACACAAATATCGAATCGAATCGTTGTTCAAACGAATCCTTAAACCCCTAAATGAAATATATTACCTTTTTTTTTTTTAAATAATACAAAAACTAATATTAGCAACAAGCAGTTTTACTTTAAAATGGTTGGAGAATGTTGTGGAAGTAGTAACATTTTTTTTTTATATAAAGAATAGGTGTTCCAGAAAAGTGGGACATCTGTGAAACCCAGGAATATACTAGAAGTAAAAAATAAAACAAGTTCAACGTTTATTGGTTGACATTTAGTTTAGTTTAGTTTATTATTTCTTCGGTCAGTGGTCAACAAAATAAACAAACAGTTTTACATTCATAAATTGACAATTTTACAGACCGAAAGGGTTTAGGCTGAAGTTGAGCACTTATTTCGCCTAACCCTATAAACAATCTCAAATACAAGATGTAGTAAAACCAGGAGACATAGGGCTCTGATCTTGAGCTTCATAGAAATGTGAAATTTCCTTTAAACAACATATAATAAATACACCTTGTACACAACATAAGCTGATTGGCTATTGCAATTATCTATCAACTGTATGTCCCTGTTCACTTACAGTGCACGGACGCCAGCATTGTTGATTCTGAAGGCGTCTGGCAGATTTCATAATGCATGGCAACATAAGCTAGCTGAATTCTGATTGGATACAAACTAAAACTAAAAACAACAGCACTGGAACGTGCATGACATGAAAAGAATATGAATGATTTGACATATTATGGGAAAGTAAATTTTTAAATATTTTTATATCTAATTATGATCATGATTTGTGGTTATGTTAGGCAGAGAAGGCCTTGCTGGCCCTGACGGCACACCACTGCTATATACAAAACCCCAAACCAGTGAACTTGGCATGCCGCACAAGTGGTAAACAAATCGTAAACAAAAACTTAGTTGAAAATGCGAGGGACAAAAAGTGTGCAACCATTGTTATTTGGAATGTGTTGATGGTGGAATGGTTTGAATGTGGGAAATATTAAATAGGAGTTTTTAGAAGAAAAACATGGTAGCAATGAACACTTTGAAAGTGGAAGGGCTTAAATCGAATGAAAAATGTGTGAGAAGTCCGACAAATGTAAGGGCGGAATAACAATTTGAATAATAGGATTTTAATAATTCACACCCTATTAATAATCGTATAATAACTTTAAATGTTTGTATTTTTAAAGGCAGGTACCCAGACGCTCGCTAGGTGGCAGTGTCACCTCTCGGGTTTCGCTGTGTGTTCCCATGGCGGACCGCAGTGACGGCATCATGAAAGCAGGAAGACTTTTACCGTACAGCTCCGCCTCTTCCTTCCTTTCTAAATACTCTGGAAAACTTCCCGAAACCCTCAGTCAGTCTTTACGGATAGTGACAGCTTCGTTTGCGAGGTGAATGTTGTTGTTTTTTACCAGTGCCTCCATTACCGCTAGGTTGCCTTTATTCCCGTGTAACGCCATTCAAACTTAATAATAAGGTGAGTCCGAGTTGTCTTTGTGGCGACGTCGCTTCGCTCACAAAACACCGGAAGTATTTAATTATGTAACCTCCATACCAAATCTGTATTTACCCATTACTTACACGTTATTAATGTGCCTGTGGATGTAGCAGAAGTCTTATCTGGGCATGTCCAGACATTACAGCCGTTGTTCGCAACAAACATGGCATCTTTGGTGTGCTCCTCAGCGTCATAATGGCACCAAAGAGACGCGCTGCTTCTGCTGCCAAGGCTGGCGGCAAAAAAATGAAGGAAGAACCCGAGCAAATAAAGCCGAAGGATGCCTTCACCTCCACCAAAGAGGCCCTGATGGCTGCAGGGCCACAAATCAAAAGCAAAAGGAAGGTGGACGAGCACTGCTCCCTGTCAGCCAGTGGAGAGGTAACGCTTTACAACATACAAAGAAAGTCACTTTGATAAACATTGACATATTCTCTGTATTGTTGCCAGGTATATGAAGACTATGACTGCATACTCAACCAGACCAATATTGGACAAAATAACAATAAGTTTTACGTCGTCCAAGTCATTAAATCAGCCACCACATACTATTCTTGGAACAGATGGGGCAGAGTGGTAAGTGTGTACAAACTGCAGTGCTTTCACACACACTCTTAAGGCCATGTTCAGACATGTACAGTCGTGGTCAAAGTTTACATACACTTTTAAAGAACAATGTCATGGCTGTCTTGAGTTTCCAATAATTTCTACAACTCTCATTTTTTTTCTGATTGGATCACATACTTGTTGGTCACAAAAAACAGTCATGAAGTTTGGTTCTTTTAAGAATTTATTATGGGATCTACTGAACATGTGACCAAATTTGCTGGGTCAAAAGTATACATACAGCAATGTTAATATTTGGTTACATGTCCCTTGGCAAGTTTCACTGCAATAAGGCACTTTTGGTAGCCATCCACAAGCTTCTGGTTGAATTTTTGACCACCCCTCTTGACAAAATGGGTGCAGTTCAGCTAAATATGTTGGTTTTCTGACATGGACTTGTTTCTTCAGCATTATCCACACGTTTAAGTCAGGACTTTGGGAAGGCCATTCTAAAACCTTAATTCTAGCCTGATTTCGCCATTCCTTTACCACTTTTGACGTGTGTTTGGGGTCATTGTCCTGTTGGAACACCCAACTGCGCCCAAGACCCAACCTCCGGGCTGATGATTTTAGGTTGTCCTGAAGAATTTGGAGGTAATCCTCCTTTTTCATTGTCCCATTTACTCTCTGTAAAGCACCAGTTCCATTGGCAGCAAAACAGGCCAAAAAAGGAGGATTGCCTCCAAATTCTTCAGGACTATCTAAAATCATCAGCTCGGAGGTTGGGTCTTGGGCACAGTTGGGTGTTCCAACAGGACAATGTCCCCAAACACACATCAACTGTGGTAAAGGAATGGCTAAATCAGGCTAGAATTAAGGTTTTAGAACTACCTTCCCAAAGTCATGACTTAAACGTGTGGACAATGCTGAAGAAACAAGTCCATGTCAGAAAACCAACACATTTAGCTGAACTGCACCAATTTTGTCAAGAGGAGTGGTCAAACATTCAACCAGAAGCTTGTGGATGGCTACCAAAAGCGCCTTATTGCAGTGAAACTTGCCAAGGGACATGTAACCAAATATTAACATTGCTGTATGTATACTTTTGACCCAGCAGATTTGGTCACATTTTCAGTAGACCCATAATACATTCATAAAAGAACCAAACTTCATGAATGTTTTTTGTGACAAACAAGTATGTGCTCCAATCACTCTATCACAAAAAAATAAGAGATGTAGAAATTACCAGAAACTCAAGACAGCCATGACATTATGTTCTTTACAAGTGTATGTAAACTTTTGACCACGACTGTATAGTCCAGTCCTGCACATGCTGGGCTGGAACTGGTGAGTATACATCCCCACAGATTGAGAGTGTACTATAATCATTGTCCAATCAGTGCAACACTTAATTCAATTCGATTTGATTTGGTAGGGACATTAGGTGTTTGTGAACATTTCTCTACATTTTGCACTGAAATTTTACAAGGGAAATTCCATTTGTAGTCCCTCCATCGTACACACACAAACAAACAGGGTTAAAACATTACAAGACTTACAGAAAACACAGTGATACACAAGAAAATACAGATAAGTAAAACATAACATTCAACGCCTCGGAATCTTAATCAAGCCCCACCCACACAAATACACTAACATACACATATATCGACAGTTACAAATGGGTACATTTCTGATTTATCCATAGCCATTTATACATTAATCTCGACAGCAGTAAAAGTGGGATAGTCACGTATTGCAATGCTATTCAACTAGCAGTCTGGGTGGCATATTTGACATGGGAACGACACTGGACTTGCCCCCTGTTCAGTTTAATACTTTGGGGAGACTTTAACATTTTTGCAGCAAATTAAATTTAACAAAAACGTCAAGAGCGCTGCTGTTGTCTGCAACCCCAATAAATATTGGCTATTTAATTTTAATGTATTTGTTGTATTTAGTGAGAATTCGGTGATGCTGTAATACAGAAATAAAGAGTATTATATTATTTTGTCGCTAGAAATGTACGTCATACCCCCCATGCGTCATTTCTTGCTGCCAAGCAACTGTATTGTTTTTAGCAGTCAACACCTGGAAAGCAAGCAATGGAATGATCAAAAAAGAGAACAAATTCTGATGAAAATAGAACATTTAATGCTTTATGGACAGATACATTTGCTTTCACTGTTGATTAGGTCGGTTCACCTGTGTGCTTAAAATGTGGGGAGAAAATAGCAAACAACAACAAAAAAAATGTTGAAAGAAATTTGCGGAAAATTACCCAGCTGAAGGTGACCAAAAAAGAGCAGTTTTGGAACTGCTGCGCAAAGCTGATCAGAGTAAAACATATTTTAAGAGGTGGATGAAGTCTACAAATTTAAGTATTTAAGCTAGTTATGTAGCAGAAGCTCAGGAGAACCGCCAGGCACAGGAAGCCGTTCACAGATGGAGAATATTTAACAGAATTGTTCATTGTAGGGATCATACGGCGTTTGCGGCTCTCGGTGGGTTTTCTTTTTTGGGAAATGGGCTCAAATGGCTTTTTGTATGCTGAAGGTTGCCGACCCCTGGACTACACTCTTTTAAACACTGACTGTCCACTGTAGTGCTCAAGGCCCAACTTTTCCACCACAGAGGGGCCTGGGGCCTTAAGCGCCGATCTACATTTCTGCCAGTGGGTGCTCAGTGTGTGTACTAAAAAAAAAAAAAGAAGTTCAGCGAAGTTAATCTCCCATATGATTTGTGGCTTTTTTTATTTTGTAAAACGGATGAAACTCGCCACAAAATTTACTACAAGATAGATTTTACAAAAATTATTTTAAAGATTGAAAGTTGCCATCTATCTCACGTGGGTGCTCGGCATTGTCGAAGATCGGCGCCCGTGCTAGGACCCTCAAATATATAACACTGAATTAGTAACCTTAAACTTGATTTTTAATCGTATTCAATATTTATATCTAACCTACTTGGTGTTTACAACCTTGTCAAATGATATGAAACCATGTGTTATTCACAAAGATTATTTAAACAAATATAGCTTAGGCTGAGATCTGACAAATACATACTAACCAAATATACAGCATAAAATAAGGACTCAAATAAATGTGCATATTAAATGAATATGGAATGTCACGGCAGCACAAGGGTTAACTAAACTGTCGATAAAATTAAAGTGCAAATGAAAATACAGCATCACCACTTCAGTAATTGTTTGCACTTAAGAAACTTCTCTATGACTTTAGCTCCAGACTTCTTCTGTTTGTTTGATATTGTCAATACTGCCACAAGTGGTAGAAAAGTGTATCACAAACAACTGAGTACTGCTGCGGTCCGTACGGATCACAGCTGAGAAACATATATTTTGTCGGCCCTCTAGGGAGCACCTGCGGCCCAACGATGGGACTCGGCCTTATGGTTAAGAAACACTGCTGTAGTGGACCCTTAATATATACCTGTGGAGGACCTCTTCCCTCCGGGTTCCTTGGACCACCAATGAGTGACATGACGGCGAGCAGTTTTGTCACTTTATTATTTCAATAAACCTCAGTTCAGGTCGGGTCGCTTTTCAGCTCTCGCCTCTCAAACCGCTCGCTCTTCCGGTCGCTTTTCAGCCGTCCCCGGCGTCGTCTGTCTCTCGCTCTTTGTCGTGCGTGCTCCTCCTGCACTACTGGCGCTCCAACTCCAGGGTTTCCCACACATTCATTTATTTGTGGCGGCCCGCCACGAAAGAATTACGTCCGCCACAAATAAAAAAAATAAAAATATATTTTTTTAAAGAATAAAATATTTTATTTTTATTATTTTTTTGTCCTTTCCAGCTTCTCAGGCAAATCATATAGTTGATGTAGATGCCCATATCGGCTGTTCAGATTTACTTTACAAAAGAGAAGTGTAGGATACTTCTCTTGTTGCCTTATTTGTATTTGACTTTATTAAATGTATTTATATTAGAAACACAACATGTGTATATAACAAAGGGTGCAAAGTCTGCAGGCAGTAGGAAACACATGGTTAAGTGTAGGGAGTAAAACTGATGGCAGTCTAAAGTGCAAGATTTTTGGAGCTCTTTGTTCAGTGGATCAGATGTTTGATGAAGCTCTGTGTCTATCTACCACCACTACTGTTTTCTGTTTATTTGTTACTGACTGTGGCAGGACACCTCTGCCTCTGTTTCACTTTATGTTGCTGGTAAATAATATGGTTGTAGTAGTAGGCTAAAGTTAAATTATTTAGTATGCACTAATTAAAGGGGCAGAGCTTTGAGACATTTTAGCTTTTATATTTTATAAGATATATTTTTTGTAAGAACCACAATTAATATTCAGTGAATAACTTATTGTTCAAATCTGTATATAAATATGTACATAAAGTGTTGTAATTATATTGTAAAATCGATGGATGGACGTTTAAAACAAAACTGTTATTAATTAGTAAGTATACATTTTCTGAGCCTTTTTAGAGAAAATCAAATCATTGTAGTAAATTATGCAAATTACTCGATGATGTCATGGTGACCACGCCCATAGCCACGCCCCCACAGCCACAGGTATCTTTGCAGTTTATGGGAAACACTGAACTCCTTCCCCTCCTGCCTCTCCTGCTGCCCTTTTACACATTGAGAGGTGATTACATAACTGCGCCCAGGTGGGCCATCACGCACCTGACGCCCATCTCGGAGCCGGCCCCGGCGCGCCCCACCTCGCTGCACGTCCGCCGGCCACGCCTCCTCACAATACCATAACATTGTTGATGAAATGCAAGGGGGGTATTTGGCCATATTTTGTCCTCCACATGCATGTATGCCTGCCCTGGGCATGATCCTGTTGAGATAATACAGAGTTCACACGAGTGATTCAGTCAACTGCTGAGTCTTTTGTGCGACATGCTCGCGATGGGCCCAATACTGTAATAATACATGTAATCCCAAAAGGGCTTTATTAGATACTAACTAGGGTTGCGCAACATAGATGATATACAGGGCAGCCGGAAAGTATTCACAGCGCTTATCTTTTTTATGGTACAGCCTTATTCCAAAATGAAATTAATTTATTTTTGACTTCAAAAGTCTACACACAATACCCCATAATGACGATGTGAAAAACCAAGTTTGAACCTGAGTTGAAGAGCGTTCTGGAGCAGATTTTCATCCAGGTTGTGTCTGTACATTGTTGTAGTCATATTTCCCTCTATCCTGACTAGTCCCCTAGTTCCTGCCGCTAAAAACATCCCCACAGCATGATGCTGCCACCACCATGCTTTACTGTAGGGATGGTATCGGCGTGGTGAAGAGCATTGCCTGGTTCAATTGTCTGATCAGACCAGATAATTTTGTTCCTCATGGTCTGAGAATCTTTCAGGTGCATTTTGGCAAACTCCAGGTCGGCTGCCATCTGCTTTTTACTAAGGAATGGCTTTAAGTCTGGCCACTACCATGCAGGCCTGATTGCAGGGCTCGAATTTAACCACGGCAACGGCGGCAAGTGCCGCGACCGCCCTTGTCACTTGCCGTAATGCCCTAAAAAATTACCAGCGTCTATGGCAAGAACGTGCCGTGACCGCCCTTGACTTTTTACTTGTTAATGGACTAGCTCACCTTTTCTCCTCCAAACATATTGCTGAGTATTGTGGCCAAACAGCTACATTTTTGTTTCATCTGACATCACATGGACAAAGATAAGACCTTCAGGAGGAAAGTTCTGTGGTGAGATGAAACAAAAATTGAGCTGTTTGGCCACAATACCCAGTAGAGATGCGCGGATAGGCAATTATTTCATCCGGAACTGCATCACAAAAGTCGTCATCCACCCGCCATCCACCCGAAACATTTTATCAAAACCACACCCGCCCGTTGTTATATATCTAATATAGACGATGCAAGGCATTAATGAGGTTAGAAAGCTTTTGCCTGTTAAAGAAAGGAGACTGATCCAATCCAGCAGAGATACGCATTAATATCTCTTGGCCACGCATTAGTGGCTAAGAGATATTAATGTGTGATAATATTATTTATCATTATTATAATATTATTGTCATTTCCATTAAGAAAGTGTTGACTATTGTTGCCAATGCCCTCAGATCAGGAGTGCGTTCCTCACACTTAGTGTGCGCAGTTGCAGCAAGCAGAACGATGCTTTTAAGAAGTAAAAAAAATGTTTTAGAAAGACTAGGCCTATATTTTCGTTAGATAAAAAAAATGTTCTGAATTTATTTCAATGAATATTAACTTGTTAACGTTATAATGCTCAAATAGGGACGAGGGCGGGGTGCACAGTGAACAATTTTGCGACAAAGATGAACCTTTATTGATTGATCTGCAGCCATGACAAAATATCAGACAATCTCCATTGTCAACGACAGGCAGGAAAATAAAGATAAACACATAGCCTATGTTGTAAGCATAGGCATAGGCTCATACTTTTTTAAGTTGAAATAAAAAATGTGCTTAGGCTGTCAATCACGCGCACAAACTTAAATTATACAATAACATATGTATGTCATCCCTATTTAAACAAAAATAAATTAAATAAATAATAATAATAAATTACCTGCAACTTATTGGCCAAGGCAAATAGCTGAAGGGGGGAAATCAAACCCATCAGACTGCACTTTATCATCAAACTTGAATTATAATGAAAATAGACGGTCGCGACAAACAAAGCAGGCTAAATAGCCTTACATTGTAGCCAATCGGAGATGCGCTTCACTTGAAAGCGAGGCCAAATAATTAACACACAGTAGTATATCTCGAATACAAAAAAAAAACACAATAAACAACGCAATTGCCTTAATTCCTTTGCATTGTAGTGCGCCCAAACAACACGTAACCATCAAAATTATTCAGCTGACCGAACTCAATATAGGTTAGACATGGGCTTATTTGGTATAGCCTAGGTAACATAGACTAATTCGTTTAACATATCCAACCGTATGTCTACTTCCTTTTTTTTTTGTTAGCACTGTGCAGGAATAAAATGGCATCTACAGTGCCAGGATTCAGGCGAGAGCGCCTGGCCTCTAAAATGCGCCCTGCTGCGCTGAAGGAGCGCTCACTTGCGGCACTTGTTGCTGGGACGCATAGGATTCTCTTGGCAAGGTGTTGTAGTCGTGGGAATGATTGTCTTTGTTTCCCCCAAAAGGAAAGTAGATTTTCCTCTGCCGATCCGTCGAGATGGAAGTGTTGTGTTGTGCTGCAGTGCCTGATGAATAATTGACTGTTTCAAAGAGTGCTGCTCGTTTTTCGTATGTGGGTAACAACATTTAACTATGTATATATATTTCCGAATTGGTTCAACCGCCACCCGCCCGAATCTATTTAAAATCTATTTTTTTCGTCATGTCACCCGCCCGACCCGCTGTTTATCAGCGGACGACTCCGCGGTTGTGTCCGCAAACCGCGCATCTCTGATACCCAGCAATATGTTTGGAGGAGACAAGGTGAGGCCTTTAATCCCAGGAACACCATCCCTACCGTCAAGCATGGTGGTGATAGTATTATGCTCTGGGCCTGTTTTGCTGCCAATGGAACTGGTGCTTTAAATGGGACAATGAAAAAGGAGGATTACCTCCAAATTCTTCAGGACAACCTAAAATCATCAGCCCGGAGGTCAGGTCTTGGCCGCAGTTGGGGGTTCCAACAGGACAATGACCCCAAACACACGTCAAAAGTGGTAAAGGACTGGCTAAATCAGGCTAGAATTAAGGTTTTAGAATGGCCTTCCCCAATTCCTGACTTAAACGTGTGGACAATGCTGAAGAAACAAGTCCATGTCAGAAAACCAACACATTTAGCTGAACTGCACCAATTTTGTCAAGAGGAGTGGTCAAAAATTCAACCAGAAGCTTGTGGGTGGCTACCAAAAGCACCATATTGTAGTGAAACTTGCCAATGGACATTTAACCAAATATTAACATTGCTGTATGTATACTTTTGACCCAGCAGATTTGGTCACATTTTCAGTAGACTCATAATAAATTCATAAAAGAACCAAACTTCATGAATGTTTTTTGTGACCAACAAGAATGTGCTCCAATCACTCTATCACAAAAAAAGGAGAGTTGTAGAAAGTATTGGAAACTCAAGACAGCCATGACATTATGTTCTTTACAAGTGTATGTAAACTTTTGATCGCGACTGTATATGCGCATGCTTTGCAGCCCCTGCCTCGAAAGAAAATGTTTGCCTTGGTGCCCTAAAATATGAGCCCTCCTTTAAGGCAACACTTGCCTTGACCTTAAAAAGTTACAATTTGAGACCTGTGATTAGTGGAATGGCTGCAGAGATGGTTGTCCTTCTGATAGGTTCTCCTCTCTCCACAGAGGAATGCTGTAGCTCTGACAGTTTGACTATCAGGTTCTTGGTCACCTCTCTGACCAGTGCCCTTCTCCCCCGATCACTCAGTTTAGACGGCCGGCCAGCTCCAGGTAGAGTCCTGTTGGTTCCAAACTTCTTTCATATACGGATGATTGAGGCCACTGTGCTCATTGGGACGCAGCAAATGTTTTTCTGTACCCTTCCCCAGATTTGTGCCTCGAGACAATCCTGTCTTGGAGTTGTACAAACAACAATTCCTTCAACTTCATGCTTGGTATTTATTGCTCTGCCATGCACTGTCATGTGTGGGAACTTGTATACAGACTATGATTGTATGGTATACAGGTACTTTATTTTTTTTTTTAAAATATAAACGTGTCTTGTCCAGCCACTCGGGCAGATATATTGTTGATGTAGATGCACATACCTGCTGTAAAGATTTACAGCAATTTTCTTGTTGCCTTGTTGCTATTTGACTTTATTACATTGATTTATTTAATGTTTGGTGCAGCCAGACCGGAGGGGATGAAAAGAAGAAAAAAAGAAAGACAGGGGAAATTGTGGGGATAACAGGGGGATAAAACAGAGAGACAACAACAACATTAACAACAGAACAACATCAGCAAATACGATATGTACAGATATAATACGAAAAATTATAGCAAAGAACCAGTTTGTGAGGTAGATAACACATAAATGACAATGAAAATTATTGCATTACAAATGTGACAATACAAATAGCAATAGCAATAACTATTGATAATTAATAATAATAAATCCGGGAAGCTTCGAAAGCCTCACCTAGCTAGGAGGAACTTCGAAATGTTCCTGAAGTGGAACACAGGGGGGACTTGATTTACCCGTAAGTGGGAAAGTTCCTGAAAAAGTTCCTGCGGTGAAAAAGGGCCTATTGCTGGTAATATGAGCAAAGGCACATGTTAGCCAATGCACACACACGTAGTACTTTAGAAGCAGAAACAAACAAATGAGGGAGAATAGACGTATTTTGGCTTAAAAACTAACAATAAAGGTGAAGCTATAAACACTGAAGCGCCACAATGCAAGAGGTCCTTCAAAACATGGCTAGCTAGCTAGCAGCTAAAGTCCATCCGCAGTCGGCAGTGTTTTAACTACTTCTAAATCACTACCTTGCCTCTACGGCGACAAATAAACTGTGTTTCTTACAAGTATCATCCCTGCAGGACGAGGAATAGCTAAACATGCTTCTCTACACACTGTAGGAGGATACAATAGCTAACCACCAAGAGCAAGCCAACTGAAAGTAAATGACTAACGATGCCAAGTACAAGAGCTGTATATAGTTGATACTACAATGATTACATGGATATTTTGTTGTTATCACAAAATATGTTGTCATTTTTTATTGTTTATGAACCCAGGAAATTTGTACCTGGACTAGGGTTGTACGGTATACCGGTACTAATTAATTGAAAACTACTGTACGGCTTTTGAAAAATACAGTTTCCTTTTTTTCACCCACATGCTGCTGTGCTGCCATGACTACAGAGTAGTCATGACTACAAACTACATCATGACTATGCATGATGTTGAGTGTGTCAAAACACACACACAAAGCGCATACAAGCAATGACATGGTGAAGAGGAAGAATGGCAAAAAACGGCAATTCTACTGGTTCATAAAGAGGGTGTGTGAAGCGCAATATGAAGGTATATGGGCTTCAAAACTAACGATAAAGGTGACGCTTTAACTGAAAGGCGCCACGCTGCAAGTGCTGCTTTAAAACATGCCTCGCCAAACTTGCCGATTAGTATTACCACCTTTGCTTTAAACTTAGGTAAACATTTAAATAATAAGCATTCAGATCTGCACAAGGAGTTATGAAGACTGACACGTAATAATGTAGTTGTTACACCTTTCCTGCTGTTCGGCTCCAATACAGATCGTAATTGAGGAGCACAGGGCAGACGTTCCTTCCAGGGCCAATGTTTTCGTTGGGCATAACACCCTTCACTTTACCCGGCAATGGGTATGTAAAGCTCCGCCTTTGGGTCAGAATGACGAGGCCACCGATTTGTGACAATCAGTTTAATATTACTTTTGCAGGACACAACCGGACCCGTTCATCACTCTACTGCGCTGTGCACACTGCACACTCTACTTCTCTCTCTCTTTACTCGCCCACTCACTCACTGATGCAAACCTGCAAACTAAAATATGCTACTCTCATACATCAACCAGCTCCCCTGCTGTGCACATGTACAAACCCTGTTTCCATATGAGTTGGGAAATTGTGTTAGATGTAAATATAAACGGAATACAATGATTTGCAAATCATTTTCAACCCATATTCAGTTGAATATGCTACAAAGACAACATATTTGATGTTCATAAATGATAAATGGGTTATACTTGTATAGCGCTTTTCTACCTTCAAGGTACTCAAAGCGCTTTGACAGTATTTCCACATTTACCCATTCACACACACATTCACACACTGATGGCGGGAGCTGCCATGCAAGGCGCTAACCAGCAGCCATCAGAGGCAAAGGGTGAAGTGTTTTGCCCAAGGACACAACGGACGTGACTAGGAAGGTAGAAGGTGGGGATTGAACCCCAGTAACCAGCAACACTCCGATTGCTGGCACAGCCACTCTACCAACTTCGCCATGCCGTCCCCTATAAACTGATAAACTTTTTTTTTTTGCAAATAATCATTAACTTTAGAATTTGATACCAGCAACACGTGACAAATAAGTTGGGAAAGTTGGCAATAAATACTGATAAAGTTGAGGAATGCTCATCAAACACTTATTTGAACATCCCACAGATGGACAGGCAAATTAGGAACAGGTGGGTGCCATGATTGGGTATAAAAGTAGATTCCATGAAATGCTCAGTCATTCACAAACAAGGATGGGGTGAGGGTCAACACTTTGTCAACAAATGCGTGAGCAAATTGTTGAACAATTTAAGAAAAACCTTTCTGAACCAGCTATTGCAAGGAATTTAGGGATTTCACCATCTACGGTCCATAATATCATCAAAGGGTTCAGAGAATCTGGAGAAATCACTGCACGTAAGCAGCTAAGCCCGTGACCTTCGATCCCTCAGGCTGTACTGCATCAACAAGCGACATCAGTGTGTAAAGGATATCACCACATGGGCTCAGGAACACTTCAGAAACCCACTGTCAGTAACTACAGTTGGTAGCTACATCTGTAAGTGCAAGTTAAAACTCTCCTATGCAAGGCGAAAACCGTTTATCAACAACACCCAGAAACGCTGTCGGCTTCGCTGGGCCTGAGCTCATCTAAGATGGACTGATACAAAGTGGAAAAAAGTTCTGTGGTCTGACGAGTCCACATTTCAAATTGTTTTTGGAAACTGTGGACGTCGTGTCCTCTGGACCAAAGAGGAAAAGAACCATCCGGATTGTTATAGGCGCAAAGTTGAAAAGCCAGCATCTGTGATGGTATGGGGGTGTATTAGTGCCCAAGACATGGGTAACTTACACATCTGTGAAGGCGCCATTAATGCTGAAAGGTACATACAGGTTTTGGAGCAACATATGTTGCCATCCAAGCAACGTTACCATGGACGACCCTGCTTATTTCAGCAAGACAATGCCAAGCCACGTGTTACATCAACGTGGCTTCATAGTAAAAGAGTGCAGGTACTAGACTGGCCTGCCTGTAGTCCAGACCTGTCTCCCATTGAAAATGTGTGGCGCATTATGAAGCCTAAAATACCACAACGGAGACCCCGTTGAACAACTTAAGCTGTACATCAAGCAAGAATGGGAAATAATTCCACCTGAGAAGCTTTAAAGATGTGTCTCCTCAGTTCCCAAACGTTTACTGAGTGTTGTTAAAAGGAAAGGCCATGTAACACAGTGGTGAACATGCCCTTTCCCAACTACTTTGGCACGTGTTGCAGCCATGAAATTCTAAGTTAATTATTATTTGCAAAAAAGTTTATAAGTTTGAACATCATATATCTTGTTCTTTGATGAAATAACATTGGAGGAATTGTCAAAATGTGTAAATGGGACAAAACAAACAACATGTTTACTTGACCCAATTCCTGGGAAACTTATAAGGGAGCTTTTTGTATTATTAGGTCCATCAGTATTAAATATTATAAACTTATCACTTTCCTCTGGCACTGTTCCCCTAGCATTCAAAAAAGCGGTTATTCATCCTCTACTCAAAAGACCTAACCTCGATCCTGATCTCCTGATAAACTACCGGCCGGTGTCCCACCTTCCGTTTATCTCGAAAATCCTCGAAAAAATTGAAGCACAGCAGCTAAATGAACACTTAGCGTCTAACAATCTCTGTGAACCTTTTCAATCCGGTTTCAGGGCAAATCACTCTACGGAGACAGCCCTCGCAAAAATGACTAATGATCTATTGCTAACAATGGATTCTGATGCTTCATCTATGTTGCTGCTTCTTGATCTTAGCGCCGCTTTCGATACTGTTGATCATAATATTTTATTAGTGCGTATCAAAACGCGTATTGGGATGACAGACTTAGCCTTGTCTTGGTTTAACTCTTATCTTACTGACAGGATGCAGTGTGTCTCCCATAACAATGTGACCTCGGACTATGTTAAGGTAACGTGCGGAGTTCCCCAGGGTTCGGTTCTTGGCCCTGCACTCTTTAGTATTTACATGCTGCCGCTAGGTGACATCATACGCAAATACGGTGTTAGCTTTCACTGTTATGCTGATGACACCCAACTCTACATGCCCCTAAAGCTGACCAACACGCCGGATTGTAGCCAGCTGGACGTGTGTCTTAATGAAATTAAACAATGGATGTCCGCTAACTTTTTGCAACTCAACGCTAAGAAAACGGAAATGCTGATTATCGGTCCTGCTCAACACCGACATCTATTTAAAAATATCACCTTAACATTTGACAACCAAACAATTAAACAAGGTGACTCTGTAAAAAATCTGGGTATTATCTTCGACTCAACTCTCTCGTTTGAGTCGCACATTAAAAGTGTTACTAAAACGGCCTTCTTTCATCTCCGTAATATCGCTAAAATTCGTCCCATTTTGTCCACAAGCGATGCTGAGATCATTATCCATGCGTTCGTTACATCTCGTCTCGATTACTGTAACGTTTTATTTTCGGGCCTCCCTATGTCTAGCATTAAAAGATTACAGATGGTACAAAATGCGGCTGCTAGACTTTTGACAAAAACAAGAAAGTTTGATCATATTACGCCTATACTGGCTCACTTGCACTGGCTTCCTGTGCACCTAAGATGCGACTTTAAGGTTTTACTACTTACGTATAAAATACTACACGGTCAAGCTCCTGCCTATCTTGCCGATTGTATTGTACCATATGTCCCGGCAAGAAATCTGCGTTCAAAGAACTCCGGCTTATTAGTGATTCCCAGAGCCCAAAAAAAGTCTGCGGGCAATAGAGCGTTTTCTATTCGGGCTCCAATACTATGGAATGCCCTCCCGGTAAAAGTTAGAGATGCTACCTCAGTAGAAGCATTTAAGTCTCATCTTAAAACTCATTTGTATACTCTAGCCTTTAAATAGACTCCCTTTTTAGACCAGTTGATCTGCCGTTTCTTTTCTTTTCTTTTCTACTCTGCTCCAAACACGGGGTGGACCGCTAGCCTGTTCATCAGATGGGGACATCTCTACGCTGCTGACCCGTCTCCACTCGGGATGGTTCCTGCTTGCCCCACTATGGACTGGACTCTCGCTGATGTGTTGGACTTTCACAATATTATGTCAGACCCACTCGACATCCATTGCTTTCGGTCTCCCCTCGAGGGGGGGGGGGGGGGGGGGGGGGGGTTACCCACATATGCGGTCCTCTCCAAGGTTTCTCATAGTCATTCACATTGACGTCCCACTGGGGTGAGTTTTCCTTGCCTGTATGTGGGCTCTGTACCGAGGATGTCGTTGTGGCTTGTACAGCCCTTTGAGACACTTGTGATTTAGGGCTATATAAATGAACATTGATTGATTGATTGATTTTTGTAGTGCATTCAATTGAATATGGGTTGAAAAGGATTTGCAAATCATTGTATTCCGTTTATATTTACATCTAACACAATTTCCCAACTCATATGGAAACGGGGTTTGTAGATACTTAGACACGCACATGGCTGCTTGGTTTGATGCCAAATATTAGCGGAGTTAAAATCGCCCAATTTTTGTCAACTAATGCAAGGGAAATTACTGAATTTTGTAACAAATTCCTACAATTTGTGTTTTATCTTTAACAATGTGGCTTATCTGTGAACTTTTAGCCATAGTTTTGTTTTTAGTATTTACTAATAATTGTATTTTTCTTAAAGCACAGGCCAGGAGGGGCAACCATAAATCACGACGCATTTAATATAATGTCAATAAAGCTTTTTATTGTATTCTAACCTAATTCTTTATTATGGTAGACTATGTCTAATATGGAACATTGTAAATAGTACTTTGAGTGCAACAGTAAAATGCCCAATGTGTTTAATGGCTTTTATTTTGTAACCATTACCTCCCTGCTTGGCACTCAGCATCAGGGGTTGGAATTGGGGGTTAAATCACCAAAAATGATTCCCGGGCGTGGCCACCGCTGCTGCTCACTGCTCACCTCACCTCACAGGGGGTGATCAAGGGTGATGGGTCAAATGTAGAGAATCATTTCGCCACACCTAGTGTGTGTGTGACAATCATTGGCACTTTAACTTTACATGTTTAAGTATTGATATACATTTTGGTATCGGTAACAAATTATTGTTATCGGGACAACCCTACGCTGGACACGAGAGCTTTTAAGTATGACCAATGCATGATCTTGTAACTACTTGGTATTGGATTAATAGTAAAATTTGTAGTATTTCCCCAAACCTATGTAAATTATCAAACAGAAGAATAAGTGCTTAAATATTGCGTTTTGACAGAAGTGTAGATAGAACATGTTAAAACAGAAAGTAAGCAGATATTAACAGCAAATGAGCAAGTAGATTAATTAATAATTTTATACCGCTTGTCCCTCATAATTTTGACACAATAATACCGTGGGAAATAACACAGTATGTTACTGCATACGTCTGCAGCCAAATTGGGAGCCTTTTTTTGCTTACTTGCTACTAAAATGGAAGTTGTTCTGTATGTTCACAATGTTATTCATGTATGTTTAAAATGTCATCAGATTTTTTGTTAGTTAAAGCCAATAATGACTTTTTTGTGGTCCCCTTTATTTTGAAAGGTATCAAAAAATACAGTATACGCTACCAAAATACTGGTATCGGAATATAGACAGGCGTGTGCCTTTCCAAATCATGTCCAACAAACTGAATTTACCACAGGTGGAATCCACTTCAGCTGTAGGAACATTTCAAGGATGATCAGTGGAAACAGAAGACTCACTTTTGACCTTCTTGGCAAAGGCTGTGAATACTTATGTACATGTGATTTTAAATGTTGTAATTTGTATTACATTTGCAAAAATCTCTTTAAAAAAGAAAAAATGTCATTGTCATTATGGATTGTGTGTAGAATTTTGAGGACAAAAATCAATTTATTCCATTTTGGAAGAGGGCTGTAAATGTGGTAAAGTTAATCGCTGGGAATACTTTTTGGATGCATTGTAAATAATATAAATATGGCCAACAATGGGGCTTATAATACTATCGTCATATTGTGATAATGCATGTTAATGGCCCATTCTAGCTGTGTTCGCAAATTTGACAGCGACAAGCGAACAAAGGCATTTTCAATGCAACTTAGAGTCCTTGCTAGTGTACACATGAACAAACATCTACCTAAACAAAATAAACACATAACACAGTGTGCATGTCTGATGTTGCTCAAATGTGGTCCAAGGAATGCTCAGGAAGTTTTAGTGAGTTTGCTCAGAAACATCAAACATGTATGTGTTTCTATTCTTATGTCTTTATTAATTGTGTGGCTATTTCAAAAGTAACAAGTCATTTTAATCCATATGTAGGGTGAAGTGGGACAATCCAAACTTAATTCATTTGCTAACGCCGACAATGCTGTGAAGGACTTTGAAAAAAAGTTCAAAGACAAGACAAAGAACAACTGGAGCGATCGCATTAATTTTGTCTCTCACTCTGGGAAGTACACCTTGATCGAAGTGGCTGCGGAGCAGGATGCAGAGGTCAAGGTAACATTAAAATAGAGAGAAGACGGTTCATTAAAAAACGGTCCTGCCCCATTGTCGTTTTTTTGAGTGTTCTTCTTCACATTTCAGGTGGACAGTGTTGACGGAAAGGCTGTCAGAGTGACTAAAAATGTCCTACCATGTACGCTTGACGAGGCTACATCGGCGCTCATCAAGCTCATGTTCAGTAATGACATGTTCAAGGAGGCTATGGAATGCATGAACTTAGGTAAGTGTGAATCATCACAGTTCCAGGCGCACTGCTCATGCCAAAGTCAACATTTGACTATGACTTCAACAACCTTAACTACAAAGAGTAGTTTCACTTTACGTCTCTAGATGTTTAAAATCTTTCACACATCCGTCATTCCGTTATGACTGTCACAACAACATGGAATTGTTATCCATGTTTTAAGTAGAAAATGCGCCAGGCGACAGTGCGGAAAAAATAAACTTTGGTGACACTGCACTGCGGGGAACACAAGTAACCACCCGGAAAATATATTTTAAGCCAAGGAGGCTAAGCATCAATCTGTGAGGTATTTAAATTAGGGCTGCAACGATTAGTCGACATTGTTAAAAACATGAATACCTTGCTCATTTTGCAAAGCGGACCTTGTTTTTATGGCAGTATATCTGTGATACGCGAGCATTTAAAGCGCATGATGTCAGACATTTGGAGGGATCCACTCGGCATCCATTGCACCGGTCACCCAGAGTGGCATCCCCACATCTGCGGTCCCTTACAAGGTTTATCATTCCCGTTGAGTTGAGTTTGTTCTTGCCCTGATGTGGGATCTGAGCCGAGGATATCGTTGTGGCTTGTGCAGCCCTTTGAGACATTTGTGATAAAGGGCTATATAAGTAACTTTGATTGAGGATGCGGTCTCAACCTCTGTAAGAGAGTGTTAGCTTCTACCCTGCTAGCTGGCTAACAAGTGTGAGACGAAGTTGTATGAAAAATAACTAACTAATATTATCAGCTCAATTCATCAATCCAAGTATGTTTTAAAGCAGCGTCAATTTGCAATGACGAAAAAAAAGGCACTTTAACAAATGCGAACCGCGCGTGCACACACTCACACACAAACACACAGAGAGAGAGACAGACAGGCACCAATTCGAAGGTATCATATGAATAATCAAAAAAATCTATTAAATAGCCAACATTTAAAAAATTAATCAAAGATAGAATTCTACACATTGAGTCAATTACAAACCCCGTTTCCATATGAGTTGGGAAATTGTGTTAATGTAAATATAAACGGAACACAATAAATTGCAAATCCTTTTCAACCCATATTCAATTGAATGCACTACAAAGACAACATATTTGATGTTCAAACTCATAAACTTTTTTTTTTTTTTTGCAAATAATAATTAACTTAGAATTTCATGGCTGCAACACATGCCAAAGTAGTTGGGAAAGGTCATGTTCAGCATTGTGTTACATGGCCTTTCCTTTTAACAACACTCAGTAAATATTTGGGAACTGAGGAGACACATTTTTTAAGCTTCTCAGGTGGAATTCTTTCCCATTCTTGTTTGATGTACAGCTTAAGTTGTTCAACAGTCCGAGGGTCTCCGTTGTGGTATTTTAGGCTTCATAATACGCCACACATTTTCAATGGGAGACAGGTCTGGACTACAGGCAGGCCAGTCTAGTACCTGCACACTTTTACTATGAAGCCACGTTGATGTAACACGTGGCTTGGCATTGTCTTGCTGAAATAAGCAGGGGCGTCCATGGTAACGTTGCTTGGATGGCAACATATGTTGCTCCAAAACCTGTATGTACCTTTCAGCATTAATGGCGCCTTCACAGATGTGTAAGTTACCCATGTCTTGGGCACTAATACACCCCCATACCATCACAGATGCTGGCTTTTCAACTTTGCGCCTATAACAATCCGGATGGTTCTTTTCCTCTTTGGTCCAGAGAACACGACGTCCACAGTTTCCAAAAACAATTTGAAATGTGGACTCGTCAGACCACAGAACACTTTTCTACTTTGTATCAGTCCATCTTAGTAAGCTCAGGCCCAGCGAAGCCGACGGCGTTTCTGGGTGTTGTTGATAAACGGTTTTCGCCTTGCATAGGAGAGTTTTAACTTGCACTTACAGATGTAGCGACCAACTGTAGTTACTGACTGGGTTTCTGAAGTGTTCCTGAGCCCATGTGGTGATATCCTTTACACACTGATGTCGCTTGTTGATGCAGTACAGCCTGAGGGATCGAAGGTCACGGGCTTAGCTGCTTACGTGCAGTGATTTCTCCAGATTCTCTGAACCCTTTGACGATATTACGGACCGTAGATGTTGAAATCCCTAAATTTCTTGCAATAGCTGGTTGAGAAAGGTTTTTCTTAAACTGTTGAACAATGTGCTCACGCATTTGTTGACAAAGTGGTGACCCTCGCCCCATCCGTGTTCGTGAATGACTGAGCATTTCATGGAATCTACTTTTATACCCAATCATGGCACCTACCTGTTCCCAATTTACCTGTTCACCTGTGGGATGTTACAAATAAGTGTTTGATGAGAATTCCTCAACTTTATCAGTATTTATTGCCACCTTTCCCAACTTCTTGGTCACGTGTTGCTGGCATCAAATTCTAAAGTTAATGATTATTTCCAAAAAAAAATAGTTATCAGTTTGAACATCTCCAGTCTTTGTAGCATATTCAACTGAATATGGGTTGAAAATTATTTGCAAATCATTGTATTCCGTTTATATTTACATCTAACACAATTTCCCAACTCATATGGAAACAGGGTTTATATATATATATATATATATATTATATATATATATATATATATATATATATATATATATATATATATATATATATATATATATATATATATATATATATATATACTTACTTACTTACTTAGGCCTTTCAATTTCCTAAGGAACATAGCCCATTGATGAAACTCCTCCATCCCCTTCAGTCTTGTGCCCTCCGCTCCAGTTGTTGCCATGACAGCCCTTGCGCCTTCATCTCCTGCTCTGTGGTTCTTCTCCAGGTGGCTCTAGGCCTTCCTCTCTTCCTCTTGCCTTGCGGGTTCCATGTTAGAGCATGTTTTGTGATTGATCTATTGTGTCTACGCAGTGTGTGACCAATCCATTTCCATTCCGTCCTCCTGATTTGTGTTTCTATTGTGTCTTGTCTAGTGAGGTCCCACAGGTTGGCATTGGAGATGGTGTTAGGCCAGTAGATACCTAGGAGGCGACGGAGGCAGCGGTTGAAGAATGTCTGTATTTTGTCGAGTATGTTGGCGGTGATCTTCCAGGTTTCTGAACTGTAGAGTAAGGTGGATTTGACGTTTGAGTTGAAGATTTGCAGTTTGGTCTTGATTGATATGTTTTTTGCTTTCCAGATTTTATTTAGGATAGTGAATATGGTCCTTGCTTTTTCAAATCTGGCACTGACATCCTCCTCCGTCCACAGCAATAATGCTTCCTAGGTATGTAAAGGTGTCAACCTCATCTAACTGGTTATGATCAATGTTTATTGGGGAGTTGTTCTTGTTGTTGATACGCATTAACTTAGTTTTTGATGTGTTGATTTTGAGTCCAAGCGAAGCAGCTGTTGTTTCTAGTTTGCATGATTTCTCCTGCATATGTTGGTGTGTGTGTGCTAGGAGTGCTAAATCCTCAGCAAAATCCAGGTCTTCCAACTGCTCGGTCAGACTCCACTGTACGCCGGTTCGGTTATTGCTTGTTGTTTGTGTCATGGTCCAGTCTATACAGAGGATGAACAGGAAGGGCGAGAACATGCATCCCTGCCACACCCAAGTCAGGACCTCGAAGGGCTCTGACAGGCAGCCTTCATGGAGGACACAACACTGCATCCCTCGGTAGGTGTTCTTGATAAGGTTAATCAACTTTGGGGGAATGCCATAGTGAGCCATCACTCTTCATAGCATCTCCCGATCCACACTGTCAAAAGCCTTGTCAAAATCAATGAAGTTGACATAGATAGGAGAGATCCATTCAATTGACGGTTCAATGATAATCCTGAGTGTGGCTATTTGATCTGCACAGGATCGGTTGTTCCTGAAACCAGCCTGGTTTTCCCTCAGTTTCCCATCGACTGCCTTTTGAATTCTCTCCAGTAGGATGCGGTTGAGCACCTTCCCTAGCGATGAAAGCAGCATTATGCCTTTGTAGTTCTTGCACTCCCTGAGGTCTCCTTTCTCCAGTCTGATGGCACAGATGCCATCCTCCCAGATGGTTTGCATGAGTTGGTAGAGCATGCTGGTGGAGGTTTCGATGTCTGCCTGTAGGGCTTCAGCTGGGATCTCATCCGGCCCCTCTGCCTTGCCTCCTCTCAGGGCCCTGATGGCCATCCTGATTTCTGTCTTGGTGGGAGGGTTGCAGTTTATTCCCAACAGGTCTGTGGCTGGTGGGATCTCTGCTGTCAGTTGGGGTGGTTGTCTATTGAGCAGTTCTCTAAAGTGTTCTGTCCATCTCTTTAGTTGGTCCTCCTTGGTTGTGAGTAGTGTACCCTGTGTGTTTTTAATGTGTGATTGTGACTGTTGAAACTTGCCTATGAGTTTTTTTGTAGTTATGTAAAGTTCTTTGAGATTGTTTTTCCCTGCTGCCTCCTCTGCCTGTTGTGCCAAATCCTCAATGAACTTCTTTTTGTCCTTTCTGACACTTTTCTTCACTTCTTTGTTTGCTGCTTCATATTCTTTCTGTGCTGTGGCCTTTGTTGCTCTGGTTTTGCTTCTGTTTAGTACCTCCTTTTTTTCCCTTCTCTCACCTACTTTCTTGAACGTTTCCATGGAAAGCCACGGTTTGTTATTTCCCTTTCTTCTCCCAACCACTTCTTGACATGTCTCTTTCCATATTGTTTTCAGACTATTCCATTTATCCTCCACTGATGTAAGAGTTTCTTGCAGACCTTGTAGTGCTTGGAAGCGGTTGTGTAGTGTAACTTTGTACAGTTCTGATGTTCCTATATCATGAAATTGCTGTCTGTTGAATTTGACTCTTCCTTCTCTATGTGTTGTGCGTTTTAATTTCAGCTGGATTTTGGCTGTAAGTAGGTGATGGTCTGATCCAGCGTCAGCTCCCCTTTTCACTCTGACATCCAGCAATGAGCGTCTAAACTTTTGGCTAATGCGGATGTGGTCGATTTGGTTTTCTGTTACATGGTCAGCAGACACCCAGGTTGCTTTATGCACATCCTTGTGTTGGAAAATTGTCCCACCAATGACCAAGCTGTTGTCTGCACAAACTGCTGCAAATCTTTCTCCGTTTTCATTCATGGTTCCTAGTCCTTGTCTTCCCATGTTCAATTCATAGCCATTGTTGTTTCCTTCCAACTTTGCGTTCATGTCTCCCATCAGAATCATGATGTCCTTTCCTTTTTTGGTCTCAAGTATGTGATATAGTTGGTTGTAGAAATTATCTTTGCTTTCATCGTCTGCGTCGTTAGTGGGAGCGTAGCATTGTACTACGTGGAGGTTTATTTTCTTGTGTGTTGTTTGGAATTTGGCTGTGATAATCCTCAAATTGACGGGTTCCCAGCTGATGAGGGCCCTCTGTGCCTCTGTGGAGAGCATGAACGCAACTCCCTCTGTGTGTGATGCCAAATTTTCTGGGTGTCCAGAGTACAGTATGGATTTGCCGCCCGCCAACTTGACCTGCCCTGACTGGAGCCATCTGGTTTTACACAGACCAAGGAGAGATAGTTTGTACCTCCTCATCTCCTCCGCGATTACTGCCGTCTTTCCGGCTGCATACATAGTTCTCACGTTCCATGTAGCAATGTTTTTGGGTCGTCTAGGGTTCAGAAGCTTCGGACGCACTGTCTCCTTACGGTTTTCCATGTACACCGTCATTTGCTCTTTAGTGTGGGGCACTGAAGAGGCTTCCTTTCCAAGACGTTGGGGTTTTAAGTTTTTCATCAATGTTTCTGTAGCATAAGATATTTTTTACAGGTTTGGGTTGCTAGCCCAAAGCCCAACCTTCCACCAGTACTGGCTTCCGGAGTTTTTGGAGTCGATTTGTTAGTGCCCTTCCCCTAACTTATTGTTTTCCAGGCAATGGATTACAGTCTCATACCACGTGAGACCAGACCGGTTTTGGGTCGTGTACAAGCTGCCCCGGCACGTCAAGCCCAACCAACTCCTGTTACTGTGTAATGAAAAGTTGCATTTAAGGCGAGCATTTACAAAAATTTCGGTTCGGTACGTACCTCGGTTTAGAGGTCACGGTTCGGTTCATTTCCCGTACAGTAAAAAAACAAAAAAAATAAATGTTTTGGTTATTTATTTACCAAATTTGTAAACAATATATTTATCCTTTTAACCTTGTGAAGACTATAAGCATAATCATAGACTATCAGCTGAATTTTAAAAGTCACATTAAGAAAATGTGTAAAACCCTGAAGGCAAACCTAGGCTGTTTTAAGATTATAAGACACTGCTTAACTCTTAGCTGTGCTTTTACTTTTATGAATGCAGTGATTCTGTCACACATATCTTATGGCTTAACCACATGGTCCCAGGCACACCAGTCATCAATCAAGACCATTGAGTGTCTTTATAACCGCGCCTTGAAAGTTCTACACAAGAAGAGTATACGATATCATCATTGCCAAATTTTAACCAAATACAATATTTTAAGTTTTACCAATTTTATTTTGTTACACACAGTCAAACTGGTTTTTAAATGCTTGCATAACTCTGCTCCCCAATTGCTCTGCAAGGCAATTACAAGACTGCAAAGTGGTACCAGATCTACCACCCGAGCAGTGTCAAAAGGCAACTGTTGTGTTCCATTCCGTAGAACATCTTTTGCCCAGACTGCCTTTTCAATAAAAGGACCACAACTATGGAACTTTTTACCGGACACTTTGAAAAGTATACCTGCACTTGTCACTTTCAAAAAACAAACAAAATTATGGCTAGTTGAGCAACAATCGTGTTCCCATGTTTAGTTTTTACTCATTTTTACTAATTGGTTTTTATCTAGTCTGCACTTTGTCTGTGTTATTATTATTATTATTGGCTTTTATCTAGTTTGCACTTTGTCTGTGTTATTACTATTATCATTATTATCAATTCATTCTATTTTTTATTTTCCTATTTTAATGATGTTGGATCTGTGTTGTTGTTGTTGGGGACAAGTGTTGTAAATTAGCTTTGGCTACAAACACTGTGATGCATGCATCCGATAACTGTTTCAGATGTCTATGTTTTTGTATCTGTCCCTATTACAAATAAACCTCTATAATAATAATAATTCTGCCCACGTTAATCAACATTAAACTGCCTCAAGTTGTTGCTCAGATTAAATAGAATGACAAAACTTTTCTTCTACATATAAAAAGTGCAACATTAAACAGTTTCAAGTCAACTCATCATGCTTGATTTGTTACAGCATTTGAGAAGCCTGTAGTTGATTTTTATTATGTAAATGTTTTTATATTTTTATCAACATGTGATAACAGGGACCCTGCAATTCAAAACTAGGCTGCTACATTACTAATGATTGTTATGTATTAAATGTAACTATTAGGGCTGCGAATATTTGGGTGTCCCACGATTCGATTCAATATCGATTCTTGGGGTCACGATTCGATTCAAAATCAATTTTTTTTTTTCGATTCAACGCGATTCTCGATTCAAAAACGATATTTTCCCGATTCAAAACGATTCTCTATTCATTCAATACATAGGATTTCAGGGAAGTGGTTGGGGGCATGGTTAAGAGGGGAGGAGTATATTAACAGCTAGAATTCACCAAGTCAAGTATTTCATATATATATATATATATATATATATATATATATATATATATATATATATATATATATATATATATATATATATATATATATATATATATATATATATATTTATATATATATATTTATATATATATATATATATATATATATATATATATATATATATATATATATATATATATATATATATATATATATATCCTGAAAATATGCAAACAAAACTGTGTTTAGATAATTGATACTTCAAACTTGCATAAATAAATCTTAAGGAATATAACATAACTTGGCTTCTGACAGCTTCAAAATGTAATGAATAAAATGCTAAAGTTGTTGATAAACAAGCAATATTTTAATAATTAAATATGGTCATATTAAATGAATTATTATGATCATTTAAAATTAATTATTTCAAATATGTTTATTTTAATGTATAATTCTATGGCTGGATGTAATAAGGAGTCAGAAAAAATATAAATACAATTAATTTTGATGTTTTTAGCAAAATATAGTAAAAATGTATTTAGTTTTTAAAAAAAAAAAATATATATATATTTATTTTTAGGTAAGATAATAATACAATTTATCTCTAGTCTGGATGATTTAGTTCTTGTCACCCTGTTGTCCTCCCGTCTCTTCCTCGAGGATGGCTCCATGAGCTGGGCAAACGCCTGGAGATGCCCTACGTCAACAACACGGTCTGCGGCCCGTCGGTGCGCAGCTCGTACATCGCCGCCCTCTACTTCACCCTCAGCAGCCTGACCAGCGTCGACTTTGGCAACGTGTGCGCCAACACGGACGCCGAGAAGATCTTCTCCATCTGAACCATGCTCATCGGCGGTATGCCAGACGCCTCGTATGGAATAACGTGATTGGGCAGGCACGCTGTTTATATCGTGGGAAAGCGGACGTGAAAACAGGCTGTCCTCACTCAGGTCCGCATGGAGCTGGAGGGGGCGTGGCCTCCAGCTCCGGCTGAAAATCGGGAGATTTTCGGGAGAATATTTGTCCCGGGAGGTTTTCGGGAGAGGCGCTGAATTTCGGGAGTCTCCCGGAAAATTCGGGAGGGTTGGCAAGTATGCCCACACCCCTAGTAACTATAGCTGAAAAAATAGTACAATAGCAATAGGAGAGACTATTCATCCCTGAATACCACGGAGTTCATGTAGGCTTAATGATGCAGTTACATTACACACACACACACACCGCAAAATGAGCTAACGTTATGCTAAAAGCTAATTAGCCTTCACCTCAAGCCAGGACTGCGAGTGAGCTGAGCTGCAGTTTGTTTCTAGAACGTCAACGGGCTCATAGTGATGTAACTATTGGTTGACTGGGAGGTGTTTATTTTAATTTGGGGAGAGTCCGCTGCCTGATGCTCACCTGCTAAACACCTATCTGCTAACCCCACCGCAGAAGCACTGACTCCATGCGCTCTGAATACGCACTGCTGATTGGCTGTTACCGCTATGGTTGTAACCAATCAGATGGTTGTGTGGGTGGGACAATGCTGGGTGCTGTGTAGGAGACAGAGGCAGAAAGCAGAGCAGCTTGTTAAGACTTTAGCTACTTCATATGTTCGTGTGGAAACTCGTTCAGTACACCTCCGAACCGAACCGGAACCCCTGTACCGAAACGGTTCAATACAAATACACGTACCGTTACCCCTATATATATGTCAAAAGTTTACATACACTTGTGAAGGACATAATGTCATGGCTATATTGAGTTTCCAATAATTTCTACAACTCTTATTTTTTTGTGATAGAGTGATTGGAGCACATACTTGTTGGTCACAAAAAACATTCATGAAGTGTGGGTCTTTTATGAATTTATTATGGTCCTACTGAAAATGTGACCAAATCTGCTGGGTCAAAAGTATACATACAGCAATGTTAATATTTGGTTGCATGTCCCTTGGCAAGTTTCACTGCAATGAAGCGCTTTTGGTAGCCATCCAAAAGCTTCTGGCAAGCTTTTGGTTGAATTTTTGACCACTCCTCTTGACAAAATTGGTGCAGTTCAGCTAAATTTGTTGGTTTTCTGACATTAACTTGTTTCTTCAGCATTGTCCACACGTTTAAGTCAGGAATTGGGGAAGGCCATTCTAAAACCTTAATTCTAGCCTGATTTAGCCATTCCTTTACCACTTGACGTGTGTTTGGGGTCATTGTCCTGTTGGAACACCCAACTGCGCCCATGACCCAACCTCCGGGCTGATGATTTTAGGTTGTCCTGAAGAATTTGGAGGTAATCCTCCTTTTTCATTGTCCCATTTACTCTCTGTAAAGCACCAGTTCCATTGGCAGGCCCAGAGCATAATACTACCACCACCAAGCTTGACTGTAGGAATGGTGCAAATAGTGTATAACTAATAACTTCAGTGCAGTGGAATCCATAAACTTTAAGAAAAGAAGATATAAACAAAACAGTTTTAGAAAAGCTACCAAGTAATTACTGTTATTTGCTCAAGTAGCAACAATTAAATACAGAGAAAAGCAAGCTGTGCATCAAGTATAGAGGTGTTATCAACTTAACAATGAAGATGTTTAATTCATTCACGTCCACAACTGGCTGCAGTAGTGCCGGTGCTTTTCACACAGCTTTATGGCGCCAAGTAGTCATCATTTTTGCAAAAAAAAACTAAATGTTGGGCTCTGTATTTTGGAGTAAGTTTGGTAGTTTGAGGTGGCCTTGTGTCCCGCAGTCCAGTACAAAAATGGCCCTAGGAGGGTGCACCGTGCAGGGCTGCCATTTATAGAGTGCTGGCCCCTCGCTGGCATGGCTCGATGGATTTCAGCTTTTCTTCTCAATGACAGAATCTTAGTCACGTTGCGCTAATTTATGCGACTTTGCGCATTTAAAGTCTGTTGTTAGTGCAAATCTATAGATTGTTTACTTACGCGTACCCAAAAGTGGTGCGGTAAAAGTTTGAATTCGATCGGCTATTCCGTTGTCTCTTTTTATGCTTTGCAGCAGCACCCGAATGAATGTTTCAGCGCGTCGTGTCATATTTACAACGGTCAGATGGATAAAAAAAAATTGCGGATAGCACTATCACTAGTCCAGAATTTTAACAATATACATCTCTATTCAGGGGAGCGTTGTTTAACTATTTCGGTGCTGTCTGCCATGTTGCTCTGTTGTTGTCGACAGTCGCAAATGTTAGTCTCGTTATACGTCCGCACGGAATTCTCGCAGGATTAGAACGGCTATATTTTATAACAGATCTCCAGTCAACCGATTCATGGCTTTCCAATCGGACATCGAGTTATTCATACTATATATAGATCGAGCCAGAGGCTTACCAAACAATGTATTCATATCTCCAAAGACTCTATAGCATTTATAAGTCTTTTTTGGGGAGGTATATATACCCTGGGCTTGATACCGTAAATGTTGATACCATTACACCCCTAGTTATTATAATTCCATGTTTTATCCTTCTTGGTCAATACTGCAAATCCCAGATTCTTTATTTTCATCTACATTCTGTGTGTCATATTCAGTGAAAAACTAAAAATAATTTCCGTTTTTTTAAATGGTCTGTCACAACGTTTAACTTTTTAGCATTTTATCAGACATTATTGTGAGTTTTTGTATCATACAACTAGGGCTGCAACTAACGATTAATTTGATAATCGATTAATCTGTCGATTATTACTTCGATTAATAATCGGATAAAAGAGAAACTACATTTCTATCCTTTCCAGTATTTTATTGAAAAAAAAACAGCTTACTGGCACCATACTTATTTTGATTATTGTTTCTCAGCTGTTTGTACATGTTGCAGTTTATAAATAAAGGTTTATTAAAAAAAAAAAAAATTGCCTCTGTGCATGCGCATAGCATAGATCCAATGAATCGATGACTAACAACTATTTTTATAATCGATTTCAATCGATTTAATCGATTAGTTGTTGCAGTCTACATACAACATATGTACATACGCACAGACCGGCCGCCAGACGCATTTTTTTCTATAAATGTGGCCCCGGATTAAAATAATTGCCCAGCTAAGGGGATGTGGTTTGAATTGTCTTCTGTTTACTTAAAACCTGTCATGTTTATATTTTAGTTGACATTAGCTGTACGCTGTACGGTTAAAACCAAACAGCAGAGAATAATCGATTATTCATTTAGAATAAATAAAACCTCAATTTCAATTTGCGTCAATAAATCATTTGTGTGGCGACGAAAAGAAGAGTTTTTGTTTTCATTTTCATTTTAATAATGCACATATGCTAAGAAGGCTATTTCAATGTTGATGTGTATTTATTACAAAATGAAAGAAGGTTATGGCAAGCAGAATTTTAATTTTAGGTATTTTCCCTATAATACACATTGTAATTAAGTTTGTTTTATTCGATTAAACAAAAAAAACTAATCAATATTACTCGATTACTGAAATAATCAATAGCCATAGCCCATGTTAAACCACAGATTTGTTTTGTTGATGTGCCATTTCTGTCAGTGGTGCTGGAGATTATATGAAATGACTGTTGTGTGGCAAACTCGTAAAGATCCCTGTCACAAAACACTTGCGGTGTCAATGTTGTGCAGACATCAAGAAGATGCCTTTGGGTAAACTCAGTAAGATGCAGATTGCTAAAGGCTTTGAGGTACTGGAGGAGATTGAAGCAGCCATGAACCAAAAAAGAAGCAAAAGTTCCCGCCTTGAAGAGCTTTCCTCAAAGTTCTTTACCACGATCCCACATAACTTTGGGCGTACCAGACCGCCGACCATTGATAGCAAAGAAATTGTGGAAAACAAGAAAGAAATGCTTATGGTAAGAATTTGAAGGATTTTTAAAACTTAATTGGCTATTCTTTCAGTGTTGTCGTGCTCATTTTTTGCAATGCTCGTGTAGGTGCTGGCTGATATTGAGCTGGCCCAGACTTTGAAGTCAGAGACAGAGAAGGCCCAGGAAGCGATGGTAGAGACGGTTCCTCACCCCTTGGACCAGGACTATAGTTCTCTCAAGTGCAAGCTCTCTCTAATGGACAAAACCACGGCCACGTACAAGGTATTGGTACATAAGTGTAGTGCAATCATTACAAATCATTAACATAATATGTCCGATATATATAAAGATAATAGAAAAGTACCTGTCAGAAACGGCCGGATATACGAAGCCCAAAATCATCAACGTTTGGGAAGTTGACAGAGAGACCGAGGTAGGAGCTTTGTCAGATAATAAAAGATGTAGGTCATGTTGGAGCATATAAAAGCATTTACTCATTGCACAATGCAGGGGCAACGTTTTAAAGAGAACGACTCTCTGGAAAACCGCCGTCTGTTGTGGCATGGCACAAACATAGCAGTTGTGGCCGCTATCCTTAAGAGTGGCCTGAGGATAATGCCCCATTCGGGCGGTCGTGTTGGTCGAGGTATCTACTTTGCATCAGAAAACAGCAAGTCAGCAAGTTATGGTAAGCCTGGACTAATGCTTAGCTGTAAATATATGGCCTGCAAGCCCAGCAATAATGCCAAATTATGTTTTTCTTTGTCCTTTTATTTTTAAGTGCGCACCTCGAAGAACACTGGCGTTATGTTTCTGAGTGAAGTGGCCCTTGGGAGAGAACATACCATCACCGAAGACAACTCATCCTTGCGTATGGCTCCAGCTGGATATGATAGCGTAGTTGCACGGGGACGAGTGGAACCAGGTAATTCAGTGGGGGAAATACATCTCAGTGTTGTGGGAGTGGGAAAATACATCTCAGTGTTGTGGGAGAGCCTTTTTGCACCAACAGACATACAAGTCCTGAAGTATTTGGACAGGGGTAGTGTTTTAATGATCATGCTTAACAAGTCATATGAATGTACATCACATGTTTACATTTGCACGATCAGCATGTCCCAAAAGAAGAAGAAAGAAATGAACTTATTTATCCCCACCCTACGTACCATGTTACCAATTTTCTAATGCACGAGTACCTCAACCTCCTAAACAGCACAATTTTAACATATAACATGTATTATAAAAATAAAAACAAACTTTATATAAGAAGTACTGGAATAAATACTGTATAAAAACATTATATAATGTAACATTAACAACTACAGTAGTTGTTGTTGTTGTTGTCTTTCCGTCCTATCCCCCTCTTGTCCCCGCAATTTCCCTCTTTGTCTTCCTTGTTGGCTTATTTCTATTCCCTCCTGCTCTGGTCCGGCTGCGGCAAACATTAAATAAATCAATTTAGTAAAGTCAACTACAAATAAGGCAACAAGAGAAGTATCCCCCACTTCTCTTTTGTAAAGGAAATCTGTACAGCAGATATGGGCATCTACATCAACAATATGATTTGCCTGAGTGGCTGAACAGGACAAAAAAAACAACAGTATTCACAGAATATGTAATAATAATGTAAAATGCAGAGAGCAATTTCACCACACCTAGTGTGTATGTGATTATCAGTGGTACTTTAACTTTAACTTTAAATAATGTACAGCATTTACCTTGAAGAGGAGACTTTTACAGTATCCCCTTCCAGCTGCTTCTTCGTCAAACACACCATCAGCAGCTTGTTTATTTCATCATGAATACATGCTCAATCATGTTTCGGATGATTTATTTTTTTTAATTCAATGAATATCATCTACTTCTACCTCTCCTTTCTTCCTTACCATGGTTTGAATACACAGATATGTCGATGTATGGTTCACTGACATTTGCGACGCAAACTCATGACGGGGATGCTTGCAACTTTAAGCATAACAATTAGCTGAGAGACAGCTCTACTTAAAACAGCCATATGTAATAATCTGGCCAGAAATTGTACTGCAATCTTGGTCAAAATTCTGTAGTCCCCTCCCCCTCTCCTTGACCGAGGTTGCCAGATATGCAGCCAATCCAGCTCGATCGACTGGGCCACTCCAAGGAACTTCAAACTTCCACTGCCTCTTACTAGGGGTTAAGGTACTGGGACCATAATAGCTGAAGCGTGTTGTCAATAACAAATCTCTAACCAACACATTTTACACAGAAATTAGGCTTTTTTCAGGAAGAAGTATGCCATGCCTGCGTACAATATCACAACAAATAGCAATCATATGGTTATTGTCAGTACTATCAGAAAACAAAGACTAAAACAAAGCACGACCAACGCTAGCGATGGTTATACTGGTGAAAATAAGTAGAGCATGCTTAGCAGCCTAATGTACACCCAAAATTAAAGAAGCTATATTTTACCAAGGTATACCTATAGGCTACTGTTTCAGATTGCCATATAACTTGGTACATATAGTCCACAATATGGAAACACGAATGAGGAATTATTTTATCATGTGATAAAAATTTCCTCAGCGTATCAGCATATTGAGAACGAAATAGGCACTGACACTACCCATATCAACATAGGTTTTATTTGTCGAAAATATATTTTGCCCTGTCCGTTGGATTACACACCGACATACAGGTTAACAGGCATGTATTTCCCCCGTTAGCCTATGTCGATGTGTCATTGACCGAGCTAGCATGCTAAGCATTCGTTGCACGAACATACTAGCTTTGTTAGACAAGATCATAGACTGTATTGGACAATATAGTTTACATATGAAATGTCAATTTATATTTATTACAAGTAATAAGAAAACATAAATGCCTTACTTACCTATCAAGGAAGAAATGAGCAAGTTTGGCGTCAGGTCCTGTCCCGCCTGCTGTTTGTACTAAATGACTGTCAGAGCACACTTCAGTCAAGGTCCATCATTAAGTTTGCAGACGACTCGGTCATAGTCAGCCTCCTGCAGGACAAAGAGTCAGACCACGGTCCTGTTCCGGAGAACTTCATCAAATGGTGTGATGATTGGTACCTGGAGCTTAATGGCGATAAAACAAAGGAGATGTACATTGACTTTCGCCGTGATCCCCCTGCCAAAGCACCCATTCTCATTAATGACTCTGCTGTTGAGATAGTTAGTGAATACAAGTATCTAGTTATAATTTTGGACAATAAATTGACCTTTGACGCCAACACTGACCGTATTTGCAAGAAGGCCAATCAGAGGCTGTTTTTTTTTTGTTGAGGAAACTGAGGGGCTTTCAGGTTGATGGGACACTGATGGGGATGTTCTATTCATCTTGTATCGAGTCTATCTTTACTTATTCCATAATTTCCTGGTTTGGTAACCTCAGTGTGGCCAATAAAAACAGACTAGGTGGTATAATCAAGGTATGCCAAAAGACCATAAGCACTACCTTGAAACTCCTGAACCAGATCTAGCAGGCCAGAGTCATCCAGAAGGCAAAGGCCATTCTGGTCAACACTCAGCACCCTCTCTTCTCAGAGTTTAGACTCTTGCCCTAAGGATGCAGGTACGCCCCTAGTAATAGGAAGGCCAAAAACAGATACACAAGATCATTTGTTCCCTCAGCTGTTGACTTTACAAATGGCGGATGCATGACGAAAAAAATAGATTTTAAATAGATTCGGGCGGGTGGCGGTTGAACCAATTCACAAAAAAAAATACATAGTTAAATGTTGTTGCCCACATACGAAAAACGAGCAGCACTCCTTGAAACAGGCAATTATTCATCAGGCACTGCTGCAGCTGTCACGCCAAATTTCTTCCCCCCTACAAAACCCCTCCCCCCATTTAATTCCGGGGCTGCGTCCAATAAATTCACAAAGTTGCCGGGGGTCCTTAACCCGCACGCGACTGTGCTGTTTCGCGCCTGTACAAAAAAAAAAACAATAATCGATTTCTTCAGATTGCAGCAGCTGTTAAAGACGAAGTATCCTTCCAGCGACAGGCAGTCAAAGCCGGAGTGCTATCGATCGCTGTCAATGACGTAAGAGGAAACATGACCACAGAAGTAAATGGGGGGGGGGGGGCAATAGGATGGCAACACCGGCTGCAAACGTGGTACGTGACAAACTAAAAAAGGGAATACTAAAGACCAGGGGAAAAAAATAACAATAATAGTCAACACTTTCTTAATGGAAATGACAATAATATTATAATAATGATAAATAATATTATCACGCATTAATATCTCTTAGCCTCTAATGCATGGCCAAGAGATATTAATGCGTGGCACGCATTGAATGTCTCTGCTGCATTGGATCAGTCTCCTTTCTGCCTTGCATCGTCTATATTAGATCTATAACAACGGTCGGGTGGCGGGCGGTTGTGGTTTTGATAAAATGTTAGTTCGGGTGGTGGCGGGTGGATGACGACTTTTGTGATGCGGTTGCGGATGAAATAATTGCCTATCCGCGCATCTCTAATTTGTACCTTGTTTTCACTGTTGTACCTTGTTTTTAATGACTACTGCTGCAAACCAAATTGCCCCTCGGGACAATAAAGATTTTCTAAGTCTAAGTCCAAGATTAAAAAATCTTCTCCGCCTTCAATCCCCGATACAAATCCTTGTTTTAATCCTGGCTTCGTCATGAATACATTGAGAATTGTAACGACACCTTTTAGATTTACTAAGGTCTGACATGTTTTGTAACCTTACCAGTGGCAGTAGCTAGACAAAGATGGCGGTGCGTAACTGGCAACTTGGATGTGACATATTCACAGACTTTCTAATTGGTCAAACAGTAGAGGGTGGAACATCAAAATGAAAACAATAACAAGATTTTGGGGCTGTAAATCAAATTTTTAAATGAGCTGAACTACTGTTATCAGTTATAGAGGTATTGAAAAAGAACATGATTTATAAATGCCTTTTGATATGTCAGGGCCATTTAATGATGACTTGACATGGAATTATTACATATGGCTCCTTTAAGTTGAGGTACTGCTGTAGTGAAAAAAGGATAAATATGTGTAATACCCTTGTTAACACTGGTTGGTTCCGGACCTCACCGCGGTAAATAAATGTCCACGAAGTTGTAGTTATTAATTATAAATCAAATATTTTCATAGCTAGAGCATAAAAAAATGTTTACGACCTTCAAAATACGTTTATAACATTATGAGAGCTCGCTAGACATGGAATGACACCCAAATAGTCACCTTTACACTCAATCCAATATGGTATACTGCTTGAGTGCTAAGGCTGAGCCAATCAGTGGCCACGATACTGAACAGCGCGCTCTGATTGGTTTGGTCTTATCTAATGGCCAATGCTACTATAACATTGATATTTGTAGTCATTCTAGACATGTTAATGCTTTAAAATGCTTAATTTAGGTTGAAAATACGAATAGGATATGCTTTTAAAAAAACCTGCATTAGAGTGAAGACGCAAACTTAGAAGCGTGATTGGGCAAAGGACGTTGTATGTACCGTAATTTCCGTGATAAATAATTATAAACCACTCCACCCACCTAATATTTTAAAAACATTTATTTTGTACATATATTTGCCGGACAAGTCTATAATCCGCAGGTGTACACATTAAAACATGAACTATTTACAAAAGGGCTTGTGTTCATTCACAAATTTAACAAAATACAGTGCCTGGAAAACGCATAAAGTAGCCCACCAGGGCATGGCCTTTGTCCTCCAGGAACAGGTAAAGTTGTCACAGAAGGGCGAGATGGGCTTTATAGAGCAATGTTTTTCAACCACGGTGCCGCGGCACACTAGTGTGCCGTGAGATGATCTAATTTCACCTATTTGGGTTAAAAATATTTTTTGCAAACCAGTAATTATAGTCTGCAAATTATGTGTTGTTGTTGAGTGTCGGTGCTGTCGGTAGAGTAACCGTGTAATACTCTTCCATAGCAGTAGGTGGCAGCCGGTAGCTAATTGCTTTGTAGATGTCGGAAACAGCGGGAGGCAGCGTGCAGGTAAAAAGGTGTCTAATGCTTAAACCAAAAATAATCAACAGGTGAGTGCCCTTAAGAAAAGGCATTGAAGCTTAGGGAAGGCCATGCAGAACGAAACTAAAACTGAACTAGCTACAAAGTAAACAAAAACACAATGCTGGACGACAGCAAAGACTTACTGTGGAGCAAAGACGGCGTCCACAATGTACATCTGAACATGACATGACAATCAACAATGTCCGCACAAAGAAGGATAAAAACAACTGAAATATTATTGATGGCTAAAACAAAGTATTTGCGGGAAATATCGCCCAAAGGAAGACATGAAACTGCTACAGGAAATACCAAAAAAAGAGAAAAAGCTACCAAAATAGGAGCGCAAGACAAGAACTAAAACACTACACACAGGAAAACAGCAAAACACTCAAAATAAGTCATGGCGTGATGTGACAGGTCGTGACAGTACACCTACTTTGAGACAAGAGCTATAGTGATGCATGGTTGGTTATGGTTTAAATTCATATCCAACAATGCGACGACTTTCTACTGTCAACTGAGTTTTATTTTTTAATGATTTCTGCTGGTGGTGTGCCTCCGAATTTTTTCAATGCATAAAATGTGCCTTGGCTCAAAAAAGGTTGAAAAACACTGTTATAGAGGATGACCACAATGCTGCTTAGTGGGGCGGCGTGGCTTGGTTGGTAAAGTGGCCGTGCCAGCAACATGAGGGTTCCAGTTTTGATCCGCGCTTTCGCCATCCTAGTCACTGCCGTTGTGTCCTTGGGCAAGACACTTCACCCACCTGCTCCAACTTAGATAATGGGTTTCACTATTTAATGCGCTTTGAGTCACTTGAGAAAAGCGCTATATAAATACAATTAACTTCACTTCACGTAATTATCTCCCCCCTCAATAGTAGAATATTATTTTTTATGTTCAAAGATATCATCTGTATCCTTCATGATGGTCGTATCCTGGCTTAAGCGGTTTGGACCAGGCATGCAAACATTGTTAATTGTAATTTTTCCACTTTGTGAGCATTTTACCATATTTAATTTCACTCCCTTTGATGTTTAACTACTGTATATACTGTACACATGCCAGAACACTGCCTCCACCATGTTAGACTCATGATGCAGTATGCTTTGGATGATGAGCTCCTATTCATTTGTTTTTATTCAATGTATCTATAATATATCTTGAATGAAAGAATGGACTGGCAAATTAAGTGGTTGCCAGTTGTCCAAATACTTTTTAGCCACTAAAAATGGAGGTACTCTGCATAAAATGGCTGTGAATTTCTAATTTTAATTGCCATATTTTTGTGAAACCTGCTTAATTATATAATTGGGTCATCACCACCCTTGTGATCGAGATATGTGTTGTTTTTCGTGTAATATTACATTTGTCTTGACTAAAAGATATCAAACAACTCGCGTGTATGTTTCAGATTCCTCTAAAGATGTATGTATCACTCTGGAGGGCAAGAAGGTTGCTGTTCCGCAGGGTAAGCCTATACCACAGCCTGAGTACTCTGAGAGCTACTTCTGCAACAGTGAGTATCTCATCTACAAAGAGAGTCAGTGCTGCCTCCGCTATCTGCTCGAGCTGAATATGTAACGCCAGGAAAAGACGTGCCTACTGTACATGCCTGACTTTGCCTTTTTGTCACATATTCTCCGTTCCTTAAATATATGATGAGGATGCACCGACTCATATAACTGTTGTTATTATGCACAGACATACACTTAATTAATTTGTCATATAATCTCATTAGTTGATTATGCGGGTAAATCTAATGTTGTGGCCGTTGATTGAAGACGATTCCCATTGTATTGTACGTTTGTACAAAGAAATATAACTTTGGTATCCTGAGGCATCCAAAACATTTGTCATGTAAAATGTTTCTATGTAATGATGTGTTTACAGGACAACACAGTAGGAAGTGCGATTATACTAGTAATATCAAAGCACTGGCACTTCTTAAACAGCTACTAACAAATACAAAGAGAGAAACTTGCTATGGGTTGCTATATATATATATATATATATATATATACGTATATACATAGTATTAAAATGAATGTAAAATGTTTCTATGTAACGATGTGTTTACAGGACAACACAGTAGGAAGTGCGATTATACTAGTAATATCAAAGCACTGTCACTTCTTTAACAGCTACTAACAAATACAATACGTATATACATAGTATTACAACGAATGTAATCATGATATCATTTTGACTTGTCTGCTTAAAATGTTGACAAAGGGCACCACCTTGTCTCAGTAGAATGACCAACTTGCTGTGGGCTTTATTTGCACTTTATGACCGAACCAATAAATGTTTGTCCCTCTCAAAGGTTGGTGTGTTTATTTTGTATCCTGACCTTTAATTAAAATAAAATAAAAAACAACATATTTCATGCAAATTACATTTTTTGTATGTGAAAATAATAATACTTATGCATGTTGTTTTTTTGTGAATTGTGTCTGCAGAAAATAGATAGTAATACATTGTCTAATCAACCACTAAATCTACTATAGGGCCTCTAATTACTGCTACTCAAAAAATGGTATAGGTGGGTTGCAATCATGTAACCTGGAGGCACATCCGGGCACTTCTGGGTTTCAGGCGATCGTCTAAGTCCCATTAGGCTACTGTATATTTACCTGAATATGTGGAGATTTAGGCTATTTTTTTTAAAGGTTTAGAGGCAAATATTAAAAGAAATCATAAAAAAATACTTACAATGGGATGGAGTCGATTTTTACACTTTTTCAGAAAAATATTTTTTTAAAGATTTAAACCATTTTATCATTACCAAGAGGTTATACTGCTACCTTACTTCATTTGACACTTACAGTATTTAGAGAAGAAAATATTGGAGGCACATCATGTCTTTACATCTGAGGGGTCCACAAATTAAACATTAATCCATAAAAGTCAACACTAATTTTTGCATAGCTAAGTTCCCTACTTGATTGACATAACGAGTGCCATGCTGCTGTGATCGTGATGCTAATGAGATAAAGGATAACTTTGTGTAATGTGCATTAAAACAAATGAGCGAGTGTAGAGTTTGATCAGAAAATGCCATATTGCTGTTCTGTTCTTGGGTGTTCCAATCGTTCAAATAGAGAGATAGGAAAGCGCTTTCATAGAGTCTCGAAATAAGTGGTTCATAAATGTAATAAAGTCAGGGAAAAAACGAAAGTGTGCCAAAGGAAATGGCTCTTAAAAGTATCTCTTTCATCTTGTGGAATACAATCGGACCATGCTTGTGTCCGCAGGAATCACTTTGTAAAATGTTTGTTTGACATTTGATTTGTTTGAGAAACTTTCTTTGATGCAATTGAGTTTATTCTCTACTATATTAGTAGTGTTTGATAGCAGAACTAAACGTAAAGAAAGGACAAAAGATTGCATTAGATTGTGTTATTTTGTGGTTGCTATGCCATAACTGTAATTACGAAGACCTGCTTGTACAAATAAACTAACCTCTGGTTGAGTCCTAGTAATATAAGTGTGATTGTTGGTCCAATCCACTGTATTTTATTTCTTGATTTTCATAACAGAAACTAAAAGCTTAGTTGTTGTGCGTGAAAGCCAAGTGCTTTATTCGACACAGGTGACCACATTATAGCGTCTTCAATGATATTTGTTAGCATCAAGAAAATGTCCTTAATATTATCAATAAACTAGATGAATACATTTCTCGTAGGCTCAACAGCATAAACTATATCTTGATATCGCTAGCAAAGATTCATGCTGAACAACAGGGACACATACGGCTAAATAATGCTACAATCGGAATATACTTCACATCATAAAAACAACTGCAGCGAGACTAATATTTGTAGCTGGAAATCAACTTCAAACAAACTTATATTTTATCTCATTAGCATCACAATCACAGCAGCACATTCAAACAAATACGCTGCTTACCGATGCACAAAAAAGTCCAACATTGTCTTTCACGGATTAATGCTTAATTTGTAGACCTCTCAGACGTAAAAATATGATGTGCATCCAATCTTTTCTTCTCAAAAAACCTAAGTGTCATATGAAGTGAGGTAGCAGTAACCTGTTGGTGATGATAAATGTTTTAATTTTTTTTCTTTAATATTTTTCTTGAGTCTAAAAATCCACTCCATCCCATTTTTAATATTTTTGTTGATATATTTTTTATATTTGCCTCTAAACGTTTCAAAATAAGCCTACATCTGCACAGATTCGGGTAAATGGACAGTAGTCTAATGGGGCGTCGAGCATCTCCTAAAACCCGGAAGTGCCCGGATAAAAGTTAAAGTACCAATAATGGTCACACACACCATGTGTGGTGAGCAGTGTTGGGACTAACGCGTTACAAAGTAACGCCGTTAGTTTCGGCAGTAACTAGTAATCTAACGTGTTATTTTTTATATTCAGTAACATAGTTACTATTACTACATGATGCGTTACTGCGTTATTTTGCGTTATTTTTTATGTAGTATCGGCTAGAAACAGAAGATCTGAGTGTGTTTTATTGGAGAGTTGCAGTGTCGTTCTTCTGAATCTTCCTCTGTCACAAGCCGGAGAGAAGAAAAGAGGCGCGCTCTGTGTGTGTGTGTCTAGGTGTGGGTGTGGGGAGGGGAGGGACACACGTGATCCGCGGTTTGATATGTGTAACTGCTGTGTACCCGTCCCGCCAACAACCAACACACAGGCTGGATTGGATGATGTGGTTCTTTACTGGTAGCTGCAATGAGTGATCAGAACGCACATACACACAATATGTGGTTAGCACCTCTGCTGGTTTCGATGTCATTAGCAGAGTACAGGAAGTCTGTTCAAGTACATAACATGCAATTACAGATGTAACTTAATACAATGGTTTTTAACAGTATACTTTTTTTTGTGTGATTGTATAGTGGTTTTAACTTGCTTTTATCTTTACTGGTATTACAATTAATTCAATACAACATATTTTTAACTTGGTTTTTAACCAACATCATCCTTTTTTATATATTTATGAAATAGAAAAATACAATACAAGACATGACACAAATAATTAAATGGACTTTTAGCACCCTCTAATGGTGTCTAGCGAATATGACAGACCACGTTATTCCCATGTTAAAATGGCGAACAATACAAATTAAAATATGAACGTCTTGACACGTAAAACGCACATAGTGCAACAATTATTACCTGCAATGAGTGATCACAATGCACATACACACAATATGTGGTTAGCACCTCTGCTGGTTTCGATGTCTACAGGAGGAAAATAGTAATAGAGACTTAGACTTCCTTTTTATTGTCATTCAAATTTGAACTGTACAGCAAAGATAAGAACGAAATTTCGTTACATAAGCTCATATACATAATACATCTGACGTGAGCAACAACCAATTCAAAACGAAAATTCCACAACATAGCATTTCAACTGCTGTTAAATAATTGTGTATCTTACAATAAATCTCACGTTAGCTTTAGTGTAATTTATAATATTTTGCAGAGCAATATCAGAACGTGGCTTACCATTAGCAGAGTGCAGGAAGTCTGCTAATAGCTTCCGGTTTGCGGTCATATTTACAGACTTTCAGGTACCAGCAGATGGCGCTATTGGACCTCTCATTGCAAAACAAAACAATATACATATTTTAGCAGGGATTTCACTCAAATAATCAAAGTATTTCTTATACCCGTTACATGTGGAAAAAAAAGAAAAGAAAAAGTTGTTCGCACGTTCAGTCCAAACACAGCGTGGTCATGGCGAGTGGAGTAACGGAATAGCTTCAACGCCCCGCGCCATTTAATCGGTGTGTTTATAGGTGCAGACTCCGTTGTGCAAAACGAGGGTTTTAAACACATGCTGAACGTGCTTGAGCCACGTTACGACATCCCGTCGCGCACCCACTTCAGCAATAAGATTGTGCCAGATCTTTTTGAACAGGAGAAGAAAAAAGTTGTGGATGAACTATCCCGAACATCATCTGTTGCGCTCACGACAGACGGGTGGACGTCCAGGGGAACTATGTGACGATAAGCACTCACTTCATCACAGCAGACTGGCAGATGAGAAGATACGCCCCCTCTACGAGAGTCACCTTGCCCAGGTACTGACACAAGCAGTGGAGGAATGGAAGATAAAGATATCCCAGTCACACGTGATAATGCCAAAAATCAAATAATTGCAGTGAATGAGGCAGGACTGGGACCACAGATACTACTTCTCCTTCTATGCCACATCAATATGGAATGTACTCCCAACAGGTGTAAAAGAAAGGGCATCTCTATCCTCCTTCAAAACCGCACTAAAAGAACACCTCCAGGCAACTTCAACCGTAAACTAACAAACTTCCTTTCACATCCTACCTCCCCGGATTGTAAATAATCAAATGTAAATAATCAAATGTTGATACTTATTCTTATTCTTATGCTCTCTGATCTCTATCTCTATGTCTACTACTTGCTGTACATATCCTACCAAGTCAGTCCTACACTGTTGATGACTGAAGTGTTGATATCAACCAAACCTACCCAGGGCACAGATATTATATATATATATATATATATATATATATATATATATATATATATATATATATATATATATATATATATATATATATATATATATATATATATATATATATGTATATGTATATATATATATATATATATATATATCTGTGCCCTGGACCTCTGGCCAGAGGTCGTGGGAAGCCGCCATGCTTTGAAGATGGTGCAGAGTGTCTGAATCTGTGATTTTTAGGTGTAACTACAAAATGAGCCACAGATCTAGCCCAAAGCACTAGCATGTATGCATTAAAATGCAAACACTTAGCATGTGTGCTAACAATAGCATGATAACAGTCAGCATGTTTCATATACCAATTTATATGACTCAAAGGTGTATAACTGCGGAAATAGAACAAATAAAAGTGTAAAATTAGATGAAAAAGTTAGCAAGTTTAAGTTAGCTTGCTAGCATGCTATCGTTTGCATGCTAACAGTTATCAAGTGTCACATACTAAGTTATTTGACTCTGGGCTAAATGGTTGCAAAACTAGCTCAAACATTTAGAATGCTAATGTTAGCATGCTAGCAAGCTAACGTGAGCATGATAATAGTTAGCTTGTGTCACATACCAAGTTACATGACAGCATATAGGATCGGGTAGTACATATTATTTATCCCACAGTGGGGAAATAATGTGGATGCAGTGCAGATTCAAAAAGTCTACAAAAAAGTATTACAAGTAGTGCGAAAGTCACTAAAGTGCCACACCTCACTGCGCAGTTCCGAATGATTTTAAACCGAAAGGTATTCAAAACACATGAAAACAAGAGGGAAACATTAAACACAAAGGAGGATATAACAGCACAGAGCTGCTGCAACCAGCTGCCACTTCAGCAGCGCCATTTTTTCATACAAAATAATTACGCAGATATGTATGCTCTGAAATGCCAGTGTTTAGATGTTTCTCTGCATGGTGGGCGGTAGGACCCAGGGAAGACTGGGCTCTTGACTATAGGAGACTGTAGAGTGTGTGTCACTTCGAAGGGGGAAAAAAACAATGTGTGACAGTCGGTGCCAAACACTGACTGCACTGACATTACTAGGGGTGATCCTGGGAAGGATCTAAAATCATAACAGAGTCAAAGATCAGCTGCTGTTAACTGGAAATGCACTCATGTGAAGGACTGACCTCTGGAGGGTTTTTGCAGGAGGAATCCACCTTTTGGTTGACAACACTTGAATATCCTCACAAGCGAGGATGATGATTTTGTTCAGCAAAAGGAAGAAAGGATACACACTTGAATCTTTTTATTGGAACCATGTGGAGTTGCAATATTTATCAATATGTCACATTTTTAACCGGGCAACAAGCACACAGTGTATCATGGGTAGGTACTCCTTAATATACTTTAGTTGTGTTTTAAGTGAGGAGGCACACAGTCTGTACATTTAGTTTTGTTCAGTGAGCCTACAGCTTTAAGAACTAATCTCATGTCATTTTCGTTAATATATTATTATGCAAATGTTTATAATTTTTTTTACTAGAGCAAATCATTGTTACTGTACTCCATATTAAATACTGAATAAGCAGAATAGTCAGCAATTGCTGATCATGCTAATTTTACGTTCGATAGTTGTACAAAAACATTTGGTGATCGAGTTTTGCAACCTGGACTCCTTCAAGTATTGCAGATGAAGTTCTAATAACATGTTTAGTCATGCTTTAACAGTGAGTTACCAAAACAATTGTGAAATGAATGAAACCCAAGAAGTTAGCTGACACATTACATCTTAGTGCAGATCTGGATAGGGGAGAGTTTTTTCTTCACTTGCTGCTTTTACAGTTGTAATGGGGCCTAATGGCACCATGACCCACCAGATCCAGTAGGTAGGTTTAAAAAAAAAAAAAAAAAGTGGTTGTTTGTAGGGTTTCTACCTACAAAACTAATTTTTTTAGTCAAACAGGAAGCTTTACCATATGTTGTTTTTGTTGTAGAGGCTCTTGAATTAAATCCCATGTGTAACTCTCCCTAATGGACTGTCTGTTAATTGCATCCTTTCTTTACCGCAGGTCATTCGGCCCTAAAGACGCCAACGGATCAAGTTATAGAAGAATAATGGCAGAGGAATCCGATCACATGATTCCACCAGCCTCGAATCTGACAACTGTTTTATGGGAGCAACATCCTACAGTTCCAGCAGACGTGGGTGTGGTCACAAGCTCTCAGTCGCAGCTCAAAGACCTCGTTGGCTTGTTCTGCATGGTGACGCTTAACCTCATCGCCCTGCTGGCCAACATCGGCGTGATGGTGGCCATAGCCCGCGCTGTGCACCTGAAGAGGTTTGCTTTCGTGTGCCACCTTTGTGCCGTGGACCTGCTGTGCGCCATTCTCCTCATGCCTCTGGGGATCATATCCAGCTCGCCCTTCTTCAGTACGGTGGTGTTTACAGTTCTTGAATGTCAGGTGTACATCTTCCTAAATGTGTTTCTCATCTGTTTGTCCATTCTCACCATCACCGCCATCAGTGTGGAGCGCTATTTCTACATTGTGCACCCCATGCGCTACGAAGTCAAGATGACCATCAATTTAGCAATCGGGGTCATGGTCCTTATCTGGATCAAGTCGGTCCTCTTGGCTTTGTTTACTCTCTTCGGCTGGCCGGCCTATGGAAACCAAAGCTCTATCGCTGCAGCCCACTGCTCTCTCCATGCTAGCCACAGTCACCTTAGAGGTGTGTTTGCAGTGCTCTTCACTGTGCTTTGTTTCCTGGTTCCTTCAGTCATTATCTTTGCCGTTTACTGCTCCGTGTACAGGGTCGCTCGTTCGGCTGCCTTGCAGCAAGTCCCTGCTGTCCCAACCTTGGCCTTTGCAAACCCGCATAAGAATCGGTCAGACTCCATCAGCAGCCAGACCACCATGATCAACACCACCCGCTCTGTGCCCCAGAGACTTTCACCAGAGAGAGCGTTTGGTGGAGGCAAGGCAGCCCTCACTTTGGTGTTCATTGTGGGTCAGTTCTTAGTATGCTGGCTGCCCTACTTCATCTTTCACCTGCAAATGTCTCTGACTGGCTCCATGCGCAGCCCGGGAGACTTAGAAGAGGCGGTCAACTGGCTTGCCTTTTCCTCATTCGCGGTAAACCCGTTCTTCTACGGTTTGCTCAACAAGCAGATCAGAGAGGAGCTGGTCAAATTCCGACGCTACTGCCTGACCCAGCCTGTGGAGTTGGGCGCCTCCAGCCATGAGGGCTCCTTTCAAGAGAACTTCCTTCAGTTCTTTCAGAGAACCACTTGCATTACTGAGAGACGCTCAAGCGGTGCTAACTCTAATCCTAGAAACACTGCTGACCACAGGGTTAGGATCCCCGGATAAATACCATAGGATCCCACATAGACTCTTGCCTTTCTAGGACATTTTTCCATACTATTTTAAAGAGACCCTATTCTACATTTACAACTTTTCAGCTGTGTTTAAAATGTTGTAATTTTGTTCTACATGATGTGAAAGTGTCTTGCTTTCATTTTCCTGCCGCTCTTTTAATGGTGAGAACAGTTGTCACAAGATTTCCACAAGATCCTTTCAGTTTCTTGCATCACAACTTGAGACAGTCCATTTATGGCAAGTTGCCACGGTCCAGTGGTAATCCGGTTAGTTTGTCGTTTTTTTCTTCGAAATGGCAGCCATGAAGTTTTGTTTTAAATTTAAGAATTGTGTATCTAAATCTGAGCAAGGCAGTAATGGGGAGCTAAAGACATGTTGTTCCACTGGACTCCCTCTTTTTTACACAGCTGTTTGTAAACAAAACACAGTTTAATTTCAAATTATTCAATATGCATCCCGATATTCGGCCCGGTTGGTGGAGCGGCTGTTCCAAAAACTTGTTCCAGGTTCGATCCCCGCTTCCGCCATCCTAGTCACTGCCGTTGTGTCCTTTGGCAAGACACTTTACCAGTGCCACCCACACTGGTTTAAATGTAGCTTAGATAATTGCTTTCACTAAGTAAAGCACTTTGAGTCACTAGAGAAAAGCGCTGTATAAATATAATTCACTTCACTTCACAATACACAATTAGATCCGATATTCAATTCTTCGTTACTGTTTGCTGATAAGCATTTGAACGTAACCGCTTAAGAAGGGCATGTTTCTATACAGCTCTGGGCGGGGGTGGGGTCTGTAGCTCACTCTCGACCCATGTCCAATCGCAACAGAGGCTGCGGAATCAGAGCATGTCGGCCAAGAGGAGAAGAATGCAGAATGACCTAGTACACAACTTGAGCTTCGTTGAGTATTTTATTTAAAACCAACTCCTTTAGTGCACCATTGGGATCTAATGTAATTTTAGAAGCCCCTAAAATGACAGGTTATGGTACCTTTTAAAGCACAGGTGTCAAAAAACTAAATTTACTCAGGTGGTAGAGCGGCCGACCAGAAATTGAGGGTTCCTGGTTCGAATCCTGCTTTCGCCATTTGAGTCCCTGCCGTTTTGTCCTTAGGCAAGACACTTTGCCCACCTTGCTGCCAGTGCCACCCACACTCGTGTAAATGAAGATAATGGGTTTCGCAATGTAAAAGCGCTTTGAGTCGCTAGAGAAAAAGCGCTATATAAATATATTTTACTAAACAGAAAAATGGTACCACTGTTTTTTTTTATAGTAAAATTCTGGGTACTGAGCTGCCAGTTTTTTACTGTAAAAACAACAACTGTAGATTTGAATAAATGCATAGACAATTGTATAATATCATGAGGCGAATCCTTATACATTTATACTTATATATTATTCACTGTTATAAACTTCCATTTCACCCTCAATGAAAACGAGTTTGACACACCTGCTTTAAAGGTTGGAGTCCCTTTTGTTGTTTAACTGCAGTACTACATTCCAGGAGGCTTGTCATTTCGGCCTGTGTGCTATTGCCAGATTAGCTTCAGGTTGTAATCACATCTTTCTTAGCCCATTTCTGACATTTCTTGAATGTTGATGAAAATGTGTCCATAACTTTTATAGCGGAAGGAAAAAAACAGAGTCTGTCGCCACCATCTAGCTCAGACCTGGGCAAATTAAAGCCCAGGGGCCGCATGTTAAGTTTTTCAATCTGGCCCGCCGGACATTCCCAAATATTTTTTTTCGACCTTTAAGATCGAAACTGTAGCTGCCATTATGATGTGCAGTGTTGTTTTCAAATTACTGTAAGTCTTGAACTATACAAAGTATTTCAATGGTTGGAATCTGCGCTTTTGCATGATATACTAGTTACTATGGTAATCTATGTCAAAGCAGCTCAGACGAGGCACCAAGCAGTGTGGGTGCGGAGTGTTTCCGCAGAGTGTTTCCAGAGCGGCCAGCCTGAAATGCGGGTGTCAGGGACAGACGCATAAGGAGATTTTTACAACAAAGTTCCAAAGCTTAGTGATATATCAGATGTATCAGATTGTAGGTGGGTTTATTTTTTACCCTTCGCGTTCATATTTCGCTGTGTTTGTTGCATTTTTGTTGCGTTTAGCTTGATTGTAAAATATGTCGATAGAGAGGGTGAGTGACGTTCATATGTTGTCAATATTCAGCGTTTTATCGTTTATAGTTAATATTGTAAATCCCACATTCTTTATTTTCATGTACATTCTAGGTGTCTCATTCAGTAAAAACAATTTAAAATTATATTCTGTTTTTTTAAGGCAGTCTGTCATAAGGTTTTTAGCATTCAATCAGACATTATTGTGAGGTTTTGTATTAGTGTTCCTAAAAATAGATATACTGGCCCCCAGACACATTGTTTCTCTAAATGTGGCCCCCCGAGTCAAAATAATTGCCCAGGCCTGATCTAGCTAGTATATACACACACACACACACACACACACACACACACACACACACACACACAGAAGTGTTAACGTAACCAGTAAAAAATATTTGCATCAAAATCCAACCAATTGTTCCTTATCTCATTTTGGAAGATTCACCCTTGAACTTTTTGAGGTTTGTTGCTAACTAACAGACATACAAACCAATGGCATTGATTCCATACATTTCTGTAGAATGTAAACAACACTGTCATTATGTCGTGGGGCATCAGTTTCTGGTATTCATGCTCACTAAAATGTTTCACAGAGCAGAGAAAGGACAGGGAGAGTTGGCAGAAAAACAAAGCCAGACAGACTAGTCACTAATACTAATAAGGATATCTAACATAAGTGAGTAGAACGCCCACATTTCGGCAGGCATATCTTCTCAAGGGACAATAGTGTAAAAAAACAACTTAAATATACTTTAGAGTAGTCCATGTACAGCTTGTATAGCAGTATTGGTGTACTAACTAACCATCATTGTCTAAATAACTAGCAACACAAGTAAGTAGAGAGACCATTGTGTCCTGTCTAGCGTGGTAGTGGTGTCATGGTCTGATGTTGCATGAGTGCTGCGGTTTTTCATCCTCTGCTCAAAAGACCTAACCTCGATTCTGACCTCATGGTAAACTACCGGACGGTGTGGCACCTTCCCTTTATCTCGAAAATCCTCTAAAAAATTGGCACTGGGAAGCTTGAGGGGTGTCCTTACTTTTGTGAGATATTGTATGAGTTGCATCAGTTTCAAAGCGTTTTTAAATTATTACATTTTGTGGTAAAGAGCAATGGGAGGGGGGAGGTAGGGGGATTGACAAGAAAAAATAACCCAGTTAAATTATACATTGAGAGGACACATTTACTAAATGTAATGTTTGATATTTTTTGTCACATAAGGAAGAAAACCAGTTAACACAAACATAAGATATTGCAATGACTAGAAAATGTTTGAGAATTATATCTTGGAATGTTAAAGGTGCAAATGAACAGGTGAAACAAAGAAAAATTCTGAAGCATCTAAACAATCTTTCTACTGATATTTCTTTTCTACAGGAAACCCATTTGAAAACTGAACATTTAAAATATCTGAAAAAAGGATGGGTTGGTGAGATAGTTGGTGTTGGACTGTCCTCCAAAAGATCTGGTGTTGCTATAATGTTTAACAAAAAGATTAACTATATTATAAATAGTGTGTTTTTATATCCGGAGGGTAGATATATAATTATTAACTGCCATATAGATAATAACAATATCACACTGGTAAACTTATATGCACCCAATGATGATAAACCTTCTTTCTTTGGTGACATGGAGCTCAAATTGGCAGATTATGTTGATTCTGATATTATTATGAGTGGAGATCTAAATTTAACAATAAATCCAAATATTGATAAAACTGGTAAGATTGTTAAACCCAAGAAATCTGTTTTTTCTCTTCTGAAATTAATGCAAACTCTTAACCTAATAGATATTTGAAGAACCTTAAGAGAAGGATTTCACTTTTTATTCAAATAGACATCAGTCAGAATTGATATGTTCTTTGTTCCTAAGGCAATTGTAGAAAACGTGCAGGCTAAAATTCACCCAATAATTATTTCTGATCATAGTCCAATTCAAATCGACGTAAGCTTTCCTCCTGTCGCTTTCCAATTCAAACAATGGACCATTAATATATCTTTATTAGATAATGAGGAAAATAAATTACGAATTAAAGAATTTATTTCAGATTTTATTAAAAATAACCAGTATTCTGTCTCTGACATCTCCACAATATGGGAAGCACTTAAATGTTGTGTAAGAGGAGAACTTATTAGGATTGCAAGCTTTAAGAATAAAAAACAACATGCTGAAGAAAATAAATTATTGAATGGAATCAAACAATTGCAGGACACATTGTCCAAACAGTATAATCAGGAAACATGGATCAAACTTTGCAAACAAAGAATGGAATATAATAATATAATAAAGCAGAAGGTTGAATATAAAATTAATAGGGCAAAATTAAAGTTTCAAGAATACGGCGAGCAAGCTGGAAGGCTCCTTGCGTTAAGATTAAAGAAGCAGATGACTAGAAATCATATATCTAATATTAAACTTTCAGATGGTAGTACTTCTGTTGATCCCAAGCAAATCAATGAAACGTTTAGAACATTTTATACAAATTTATATAAGCCTGAGAAAGATTGTAGCATAGAAGCTATGCAGTCATATTTAAACGCAATACAACTGCCATCCTTATCAGAGCATGACAAAAAATCACTGGAGGAACCTATACAATTAATGGAAATTCAAAAAGCTATAAATTCATTTGCAAAAAATAAATCAGGCCCTGATGGCTACAATACAGAATTTTATCAAATATTCAGTGAAGATTTGTCTCCTCTAGTATTACAAATGTACCAATCTTCATTTAATAAACAATTGTTTTCTCCAACCTTCAATTTTTCTCATCTCATTGATACATAAAAAGGATAAAGACCCATTGAATTGCAGTAATTATCGTCCTTTATCCCTAGCCAATATGGACAATAAAATATTGGCAAAAATCTTAGCCACATGATTATCAAATGTAATAGGACATTTAATTCATAGTGACCAAACTGGCTTCATGGTAGGTCGACAATCTTCAGACAATACAAGGAAATTGTTCAATGTTATTTACTATGCTAGAAGTCTCCATTATCCCACAGCAGTATGTACTGTTGATGCGGAGAAGGCATTCGACCGCATAAACTGGTCATTTATGTTTTGCACATTACGTAAATTTGGATTTGGAGATAACTTTATACAATGGATTAAGATGCTTTCTACAAGACCCATGGCATCAGTCAAAACCAATAATCATATTTCAGAATCTTTTCCGTTAAAAAGAGGAGTAAAACAGGGATGTCCTGCATCTGGATTTTATTTAATTTGGTTATTGAACCCTTAGCTGCAAAAATAAGAAGTGAAAATAATATTCATGGTATAAAATTGGCTCTCAGTATAATAAGCTATCGATGTATTGTGACGACATAATTCTCTACCAGTCACATGTTAACTCCTCTCTTCACTATATCAATAATGTCATCACTGAATATGGCTGTTTATCAGGTTATAAAGTCAATTGGGACAAATGTGAAATATTACCACTTAATAAACACTGCAAGAAATCACAAGTTCAGAACTCCAAAATGAAATGGAAAGAGGCAGAAATCATATACCTAGGACTACATATTACACCAAACCTTTATGCAAGTAGATATCTAAATCTTAAACATTTAAAGAATAAGATAGAATCCAAAATGGAACGCTGGTCACGTCTCCAAATATCACTTTGGGGTTGGGTGAGCATAGTAAAAATGAGTATACTGCCAGCAGTTAATTATATACTGAAAATGATGCCTGTCCTAATTAATAAAAGTTGGTTTAAGAAAATACATACAATACATGGAAAGAAGACCAGATGTTCATACTTAAGGTTGTCTTGTACACAAGATAAAGGAGGACTACAATTACCAAACGTCTTACATTATTATATCTCCTTCGGTTGGGAACAAGCAAGCCACTTATTCCATTCTTCTGCAGATAAGGACTGGATCAACATAGAAAAAAATATGTTAATGAATTTGGACATTGATGTGGGGAGCTTATATTATATTAAAAAAATACTTAATGAATTGAGGCAGAGCCCAATTGAAGCCACCTTTAACATTCTAAAACTGTGCCAGAAAATACTAGGAATCAACCCAATGACATCTGTAAATCAACCGCTTTGGTACAATCCTAATATTATCAGTAATAAAAATGTGGTTAAATGGACAACATGGAAAGACAGAGGTATTACTAAACCTCATCATATTATTAATAAAAACTCTTTTTAACCTTTCAATGATTTATTTGATCAATATAATGTACCCAGAAATCATTTTTTACATTTTATCTCTTTAAAACACGCTGTAAATAAATGCATATCCTCTGAAAGTATGTCCTTAAATAGCCATGAACTGGAAGATGCACTTAAGAAATTAATTAAACTATTGTATGGAATAATAAATGAACACCACACTAGAAATGCAAATGATGCATGTGTTCGGAAATGGATGATGGACTTAAACATTTTAGATGAAAGAGACATATCATGGAACGATATTTGGAAAAATGCCAATAAGCCCTTTAAAGCGTTAAAGATAAGCTGACTCAATTTAAGATATTGAATAGATTGCATTTTACATCTTCTCAGCTGTTTAAAATTGGTGTAGTAGATAGCAAGTTATGTATGAAGTGTCGGGCAGCTGAGGGAACTCTTGTTCATTTATTGTGGGAATGTCAGAGAATAAAAGAGTTATGGTCGAAAACAACAAAAGAAGCAATCGCATTCCTTAATGTAAACATCCCAATGACACTGCAAACTTGTATTCTTGGGGATCTACATCAATTTAGTAACGTGTCATCAAAGAGTAAAAATGCTTTTCTTTCCATATGCATAATAACAAAAAGGGTAACATTTAAAAAATGGATAGCTGTTGATAGTCCAACTCATACTGACTGGTACACACAAGCTATGGAGATGATATCAGTAGAACAAACTGCATTTAGTTTAGATAATAATGAGTCATATATTGGAATATGGGATCCATTATTTAAATTTGTTTCAACTATTAAATAAACCAAAATATGACTTATTATATCTTTGTGGAAAATATTGGACACAGTGTGTTGTCAAGCTTGTGAGATGTGATGCAAGTGTAAGCCGCTGTGACACTATTGTTAATTTCTAATTTTTTTATTTTTTTAATTTTTTTATTAATGTTTTTAATGATAATATCAATGAGGGTTTTTTAATCACTGCTATTTTGAAATTGTTACTAATATTGATGCTGTTCTCGATAATGTTCATTTTTGTTTCACTACTTTTGGATTGTTCCGTGTCATGTTTGTGTGTCCTCAATTGCTCTGTTTATTGTTGTTCTTAATGTTGCTGGGACGGGCCTGGTTTTGGAATTGGATTGCATTATTGTGGTATTGTTGTGTATTGTTTTGTTGATTGACTAATAAATTCATTAAAAAAAAATAAAAGCGTTTTACTGTGTGCCCATGGTGGTGGGGCACAATCCCACTTGCCCCACTGGGATAAACCATTCATTTAAGACTGCATTTGATGTTTGCTGAAATATTTTTAAACTTTCTATAGCAGGGGTGTCAAACTTGTTTTCATTGGGGGCCACATCACAGTTATGGCTGCCCTCAGAGGGCCACTTGTAACAGTGAATAATATATACATTTAAATTTTCTTCGTTACACAATTATTTATTGTTATATATTTTTACGTACACTGTAAGAAAAACAAGTAGATTTTAGAGTAAAGTTTAGCTGCCGAAATTTTACTATAAAATGTACCATGTGTTTTACAATGTATACTGTAAATGTAAATGGGAAAACAGTACCACTATTTTACTGTAAAATCTATGGTCGTAGTTTTCACGATGTATGGAAAAACAATATTACAATTTTTTTGTCTCGTGTTTTTACGGTAAAATTCTGGCAACTGAGCTACCAGTGTTTTAACGAAAAATAATTTTTACATTGTACAATTTGATGGATAAGTTGCTTCAAAATCATGAGTCAAGCAGATATTTAAGTATTTATTTTGATGTTTGGAATGTGTGATGATATAACATTTTTTGCGATATTACATTAAGTTTAAAATATATGAAATTGCATTAATGTACATGTATTTTTTTCATAATATTGTTTGTGTATGAAAACAAACTAAATGGTAAATGGGTCGTACTTGTATAGCGCTTTTCTACCTTTTTAAGGAACTCAAAGCGCTTTGACACTATTTTCCACATTCACCCATTCACACACACACATTCACACACTGATGGCGGGAGCTGCCATGCAGTGTGTGTAGTATCTAATCTAGTATCATGAGGTCTTAATTGTCAAGTATCGGACGTTGCCTGTTGCGACCTCCAACGTGTCAATAGATTACACCATCGCATGTAAAGGAGCCACTTGTGAATCTGAGGGATAATACCTTTGATATTTGCGTGTGTAGCAAATGTGCTGATAGACGCTGAATGTCATCCACCTCTGTCGTCATGGCGACGGAGTGAGCTTGTGACTCACATAGCAACAAGGACCGTTCGCCTTGGATCTTAGTGGTTCTTACTTTGCTGCACAGGTCTTTTATATGCTCAGATAGATGAACATGAGGGTTTGAATAGAAATAAATTTGACTTTTATAAAAGATAACATGAGTACAGCGAGGCAGCGATAGTGACTTTGGAATGGAAATCATTACAGGAAATTTGTAATGAGCTCTCAAGGTGCGAACAAAGTGCTATTTTATGGCCACTATTGTTTGTATTAGTCGTTCCCAAACAGAAGACAAATGTAGTTGCAGCAAGTAATGCCCAACAATTGTTTTGCTGTGTGATTACGGCAACGCTTAAGTCATATTCATTTTAGTATTTCCATAACCTTACTTTCTTTGTTTGTTGTGTCCGTTTAGAAATATTACAAAATACACATAACCCCTGTGATGCTCATGGTTTTGTTTCAAACAAGCTGAACATAGTTTTATTAAAGAACACACTGAATGCATATGAGACGGCTAACCAGGAAGAGAACAACCAAACCATAATTATTTTGCAAGTATGAGGGCTAACATATACAGTACAGGCCAAAAGTTTGGACACACCTTCTCCTCATTCAATGTGTTTTCTTTATTTTCATAGTCATGAATTGTCATAGATTGTCACTGCAGGGCATCAAAACTATGAATTAACTCATGAGGAGTTATGTACTTAACAAAAACAGGTGAAAAAACTGAAACATATTTTATATTCTAGTTTCTTCAAAATAGCCACCCTTTGCTCTGATTACTGCTTTGCACACTCTTGGCTTCTCTCGGTGAGCTTCAAGCACACCTGTGAATTGAAAACCATTTCAGGTGATTACCTCTTGAAGCTCATCGAGAGAATGCCAAGAGTGTGCAAAACAGTAATCCGAGCAAAGGGTGGCTATTTTGAAGAAACTAGAATATAAAACACGTTGTCAGTTATTTCACCTTTTTGTTTTAGTACATAACTCCACATGTGTTCATTCATAGTTTTGATGCCTTCAGTGACAATCTACAATGTAAATAGTCATGAAAATAAAGAAAACACATTGAATGAGGAGAAGATGTGTCCAAACTTTTGGCCTGTACTGTATGTAACAACTAGTTAGCCAACTAATAATAATCCAAACCAGTGATTCTCAAACTGTTTGGGCTCCACCTAGTGGTATGCCAAAGAATCACTATTAAAGTACAGTATTTTATTCTCCAATATTCAAACAGGGTGCTGTTCAAACTGTGTGTAATGTTACAGTGGCCTAAATATTAAATATACTTGTTGAATAAAACCTCTGCCTTGTTTTTAATGAATACTTTGATCTACTATGCTATTGTATTTTAATGTTGCTCATTATGGTGGTACTTGGAGAGCCAAATGTTTTCTGAGGTGGTCTTTGGTGAAAAATGTTAGAGAACCACTGCATGAGTGTAATGTTTTTGTTTTGCTTTAAAGTCATTGTGTCAAAGCTTAGAAGTCAAATACAGAGAAGGTAAAAATGTACAATCTGACATGAAAAACCCAAAAGGTCTTACCTCATGTTTAGCAGTTTTGCACTAGAGAAGACTGTGTAGAAACAGCGCCTCACTGTGGCGAGATATGAGTGTGACAAGCAACTCCGTTCTCCCCAATTTAGTTTTGGAATAGTAACACTTTTAAAATGGTTCATTGTTTTGAAGTAGTTTAAGGGCAGACACAAGGGAAGGTATACTTCATACTTTTTTATGTGCATTTTATTCTGACTTATTATTTATTTGTTGTTTTTTGAAGTATTGTTCAAAAGCAAGTTTTTTAGGTGTGGGAACATTGAACATATTGATGTCGCTGTCAGAGCATGGTGATATGGTGCCATTCTTTTGAAAGTTTACAATGAAAACACAACAAAAATACAATTACAGCCAATATTTCAGAAACATTCCCTAATATTTGTGTAAATGCAATAGATTTTGATCCACGTCTTATCTTACAACTGCTTCCAGTGATTGTTCACTTGATTGTTAAAAAAAAACAACTAACAAACGAGCGAGTCTTTTGAACTGCTCCTAAAGATCTGAATCCTTTCAACGAGCCATAAAACCATCTCTTTTGCAGAATCTACTATCAAAAGTCAGCTTTTGTAGGCAAATCTGAGGGGGGAAAAAGATGACCAGTGTTTGCTATAATCGACTTAAAACAAACCCCAACAAATCTGTCATAAAAACAACAAATGTTGACTTGTGAACCTGGTACACCTAAAACTACTGTATCACATTTCCACTATGAATGATCACATGTTGTGTCTGGTAATCAGATTAACTTTAACAGGGCTTTGCACTGTTCTTGATATAAGGGCAAATATTACTAAACGTATATTATCTTCTTTTTTTTAACCAGGCCAATATGCCAAACCACAAGTGTGAACCCCATTGTATTTTTATACTGAAGTTAACTTCTGAGCGGTAAGAATACAGTTGATGCCTATGTTGCTGCAATAGAATGTAATGTAAGTTTTCGCCACAAGAGGACACTTGAAGCTCAGGAGATGAGAAAGTCAGTTCGTGATGAGGAAGTATACAAGCAACACGTTGGATCTGCTCCTGTTCACCTATATTTTCCTGCAATGTTCAAAATTGGAAGCAACGTTCACAACAAAATATATGTAATAGACAACAGTGTACCTGCCTTAGTGCGCAAAAGATGTTGAGTCTTACTTGTATATATATATATATACTTGTATATATATATATATATATATATATATATATATATATATATATATATATATATATATATATATATATATATATATATATATATATATATATATTAGGGCTGTGAAACTTTGGGTGTCCCACGATTCGATTCAAAATCGATTCTTGAGGTCCAATTTCATTAACATATTTTTTTCTATGTTGATCCAGTCCTTATCTGCAGAAGAATGAAATAAGTGGCTTGCTTGTTCACAACCGAAGGAGATATAATAATGTAAGAAGTTTGGTAATTGTAGTCCTCCTTTATCTTGTGTACAAGACAACCTTAAGTATGAACAACTGGCCATATTTCCACACCATATAAAATGTGATATCATTGTATGAATTTTCTTAAACCAACTTTTATTAATTAGGACATGCATCATTTTCAGTATATAATTAACTGCTGGCAGTATACTAATTTTTACTATGTTCACCCGACCCCAAATTGATATTTGGAGAAGTGACCAGCGTTCCATTTTGGATTCTATCTTATTTTTTAAATGTTTAAGATTTAGATCTCTGCTTGTATAAAGGTTTGGTGTGATGTGTAGTCCTATATATATGATTTCTGCCTCTTTCCATTTAATTTTGGAGTTCTGAACTTGTGATTTCTTGCAGTGTTTATTAAGTGGTAATATTTCACATTTGTCCCAATTGACTTTATACCCTGATAAACAGCCATATTCAGTGATGACATTATTGATATAGTGAAGAGAGGAGTTAAATTGTGACAGGTAGATAATTATGTCGTCACAATACATCGATAGCTTATTATACTGAGAGCCAATTTTTATACCATGAATATTATTTTCACTTCTTATTTTTGAAGCTAAGGGTTCAATAACCAAATTAAATAATAATCCAGATGCAGGACATCCCTGTTTTACTCCTCTTTTTAACGAAAAAGGTTCTGAAATATGATTATTGGTTTTGACTGATACCATGGGCCTTGTATAAAGCATCTTAATCCATTGTATAAAATTATCTCCAAATCTAAATTTACGTAATGTGCAAAACATAAATGACCAGTTTATGCAGTCGAATGCCTTCTCCGCATCAACAGTATATACTACTGTGGAATAAGGGAGACTTCTAGCATAGTAAATAACATTAAACAATTTCCTTGTATTATCTGAAGATTGTCGACCTACCATGAAACCAGTTTGGTCAGTATGAATTAATGTTCCTATTACATTTGATAATCGTGTGGCTAAGATTTTTGCCAAGATTCAAAACGATTCTCTATTCATTCAATACATAGGATTTCAGCAGGATCTACCCCAGTCTGCTGACATGCAAGCAGAGTAGTAGATTTTTGTAAAAAGCTTTTATAATTGCAAAGGACAATGTTTTATCAACTGATTGCAAGAATGTAAATTTGTTTTAACTATTAAATGAACCAAAAATATTACTTATTTTATCTTTGTGAAAATATTGGACACAGTGTGTTGTCAAGCTTATGAGATGTGATGCAAGTGTAAGCCACTGTGACACTTGTTCTTTTTTTAAATTTTTTATAAATGTCTAATAATAATGTCAATGAGGGATTTTTAATCACTGCTATGTTGAAATTGTAACTAATATTGATACTGTTGTTGATAATCATTTTTGTTTCACTACTTTTGGTTTGTTCTGTGTCGTGTTTGTGTCTCCTCTCAATTGCTCTGTTTATTGCAGTTCTGAGTGTTGCTGGGTCGGGTTTGGTTTTGGAATTGGATTGCATTGTTATGGTATTGCTGTGTATTTTTTTGTTATATATATATAGATATATATCTCTCTCTCTCTCTCTCTCTCTCTCTCTCTCTCTCTCTCTCTCTATATATATATATATATATATATATATATATATATATATATATATATATATATATATATATATATATATATATATATATCTCATCATCATCATCATCATCATCAGCCGTTGTCAGTCCACTGCTGGACGAAAGCCTCAGCATGTTTCTGCCATAGTGAACGATCTCTAGCTGCTCCCTGCCACTTCACTGTTCCCCAATATTTGTCTATTTCATCTCGCCATCTCACTCTTTGTCTTCCTCTATTTCTGCTCCCATCCATGGGTCTCCATGATGTCATTAGGGAAGTCCATCTATTATCTGTTCTCCTACTGATATTTCCAGCCCACTTCCACTTACTTAATTTGATAGTTCTCATAATGTCTTGGACTTGCGTTTGTTTTCTCACCCATTCATTTGTTTTTCTATCTTTATATGTGATTCCGAGCATATTTCTTTCAATGTTGTGTTGTGCTGCTGCTATTTTCTTTTCCATTTTATTTGACAATGCCCAGGTTTCAGCTCCATATGTCATGGTTGGTAACACGCATTGATTAAAGACCTTTCTTTTTAGGCTTAACGGTATTTGTCCTCTCATGATGTTGCTCAGTTTTCCACATTGGCAACAGCCCAATCTGATTATCCTCCCTATCTCCTGTTCTTGACTCTTTTCTTTCAGGCTAAATCTCTGCCCCAGATACATATATGCATTAACTTCATCAATTTCATTTCCATTAACAGTCACAGGTCCATGAGGTACCATGGAATTTGCCATAACTTTTGTTTTCTTCATATTCATTTTCAATTCACAACATTTGCTGGCATTTGCAAGGTCTTTAAGCATATCTTCCACTTCACTGATTTGCTCTCCAAAGACAACAATGTCATCTGCAAACCTCAGATGATTAAATTTGTCTCTGTTGATATCAACTCCTTTATCCTCCCACTCCAGAGAGCGAAATATGCCTTCCAAACAAGCTGTAAACAGTTTAGGCGAAATTGTATCGCCTTGTCGGACACCCTTCTTTATGTGGATTTTCATGTAAACAGTTTAGGCGAAATTGTATCGCCTTGTCGGACACCCTTCTTTATGTGGATTTTCATGTAAACAGTTTAGGCGAAATTGTATCGCCTTGTCGGACACCCTTCTTTATGTGGATTTTCACGCTTGGTTTGTGCATCGTAACTGTGGTAGTGCAGTTTGTGTAGATGTCCTTGAGTAAGTTAATGTACTTATGATGAATTCCTTGATCTTGCAGAGCTTTTAGAACCGACTGTGTCTCCACCGAATCAAATGCCTTTTCATAGTCTATGAAGGCCATACAAAGTGGTTTATTGTATTCTTGGCATTTTTCTTTGATCTGATTCAATGTATGAATATGGTCCATGGTAGAAAAACCACTCCTAAACCCTGCTTGTTCTCTGGGTTGGTGGCTATTAAGTGTATTTTCCATTCGATTTGTCAGGATTCTTGTAAACAACTTGTATATGTTTGAAAGAAGGCTAATAGGTCTGTAGTTCTTGAGGTCCCTCTTGTCCCCTTTCTTGAAAAGGATGATCATGTTAGCTTCTTTCCACTTCTCTGGCACTTTCCCCTGATGTAAGCAAGCTGTGTATAGCTTCGCCAGCTCCTTAGCAATGACATCCTCCCCCTCTTTAATTGTGTCAATTAAAATATTATCTGGTCCTGGTGCTTTCCCTCGTTTCATGTTTTTGACTGCATGCTGCACCTCCCAATATGTGATGTCTGGAATTTCTTCTGAGTCTATGGATAATTGAAGGTCCACTGACTGACTGCTTTGATAGAGTTCTTCATAAAATTCTTCAAACCTCATCAAAATATTGTCTTGATCTGTGATTTCTGTCCCCTTTTTATCAAGTAATGATGTTATTTTCTGGTTTCCACTTGCAAGTTTCTGCCTTGTTTTCTTCAAACTTCTATTGTTTTCTATTGTCTCTTGAATTTTAAGGGTGTTGTATTTTCTTATGTCTTGTTGGAGTTTCTTTCGTATTGTCTTGCATGTTTCTGTATATTCAACATTCTGGAATCCAACTCCATCTCTCTTCATATTCCTCCTTTTCTCCATTAGCCACTTTGTGCTATCTGAGAGTTTGGACTCTTGCTTTTTCTTTTCTTTCCCTGCTGTTTTTATGGAGCTCTCATGTACTATGTCAATGAATTAGTCACACCATTCGTCAAGGTCGGAGGTATCTTCTACTTCCAGTCCTTGAAAGCGGTTTTGTAGTTCTAGTTGAAATTCATGCTTTCTGGCTTCCAAATTGATCATGTCGGGCTTTCTGTATTTTGCTATTAATTTCATTCTTTCTAATCTTGTATCTACCTTCACTTTGCACATAACCATACGGTGGTCACTGCCAGTGTTTACTTTGTTGAATATGGTAACATCTTGAATTATCTTTGGCTTGTTAGTCAAGATAAAGTCAATTTCATTCTTGGTTTTACCGTCCGGGCTTCTCCAAGTCCATCTTCTGGATATTTTTTTCTTGAAGAAGGTGTTCATAATTTTGAGTGTGTTTCTGGAAGCAAAATCGATGAGCATTTCACCTCTGTCATTTCTGAGACCTGATCCAAAGTTTCCCGTCACTTCTTCCTCCCCATCTTGCTTGATTCCTATTTTAGCATTGAAATCCCCTATTACTAGGTTAAAGTGAGTTTTTGATGATTAGAGAGCCTGTTCCACTTCCTCATACAATTTGTCAACCTCTTCATCATCATGTGCTGATGTTGGAGCATACACCTGAATGACCTTAATGCTGTATTCACTGTTCAGTTTTATGGTTATTTGGGCCATTCTTTCATTTATTCCTTTAAATTCTGTTATATACTTTGTCCATTTCTTATTAATGATGAAACCAACACCTGCTAGGCTTCTGTTTCCCATTCCTATGTGATAGAATTGATGCCCGCTGCTTAGTTCAATTAATTGTTCTCCTTGTCGCTTCACTTCACTGAGACCTATGATATCCTATTCTATACCATCTAATTCTTCTTCAAGTTCCGTTAATCTGTCGTCTCCAATTAGGGATCTCACATTATACGTTGCCACTCGCAGATCCCAATGATGGCCTGTATGAACCCAGGGATTCTTAGCACCCCCTGTTCCTTGCCTTAACGAACCGCCATCTTGGTCTGGAGCTCTGGAACTGCTGGGGACTGGGGGCCGTCTTCTTGGCGTACTCTTCATGCTGGTTATTAGCCTTCACCTTCCACGCTGGCTTGGTGCGGGTTGGAAGGGGTATTTTATATCAGAGAACCTTCTCCTAGACTAATTGCCTTACTTGGCTGTTGAACTTAGTCTGTCCTGTTGGTTGTCCGCACCCCAATTACCCAGGGACCCACTCAGCTGTATGGCGCTGACCGCCCGCCAGTCACAAGAGAAGGTGCAAACGGTTCTTTGTGTGCATTTTATAGACGTTAGTTGGGACTCACTAACCCCACACACAACCTCCCATCTCATGCCTGGATGTAGTTTAACGTCATACCCAAGACCCAAGATATATATATATATACAGTGTTGTGTTAATTACTGAAAACCAGTAACTAGTTACAGTTACTAGTTACTTTATTTCAAAAGTAACTCAGTTACTAACTCAGTTACTTACACCAAAAAGTAATGCGTTACTGTGAAAAGTAACTATTTAGTTACTTATTTTTTTCTTCTTTTTTTTTTAAGGCTCCCATTAATGCCCTTTTAGCCTTCATTTCAGTACTGTTATTGCACTGGAGAATAATACAATCTGTTGATCGACTTGACATGCATTTAAAGTTAAAGTTAAAGTACCAATGATTGTCACACTCACACTGGGTGTGGTGAAATGTGTCCTCTGCATTTGACCCATCCCCTTGATCACCCCCTGGGAGGTGAGGGGAGCAGTGGGCAGCAGCGGTGCCGTGCCCGGGAATAATTTTTGGTGATTTAACCCCCAATTACAACCCTTAATGCTGAGTGCCAAGCAGGGAGGTAAGGGGTCCCATTTGTATAGTCTTTGGTACGACTCGGCCGGGGTTTGAACTCATAACCTACCGATCTCAGGGCAGACACTCTAACCACTGAGTAGGTTTGCATCACTGAACTCTGCTAAGCAATGTGGTCTACATACAACACACAAAGACAAAGATATGTTTCAAAGGTCCAATTTATTTCAGGCCAGAACAAATTCACAAAACTATTTTAAATAGCTGCAACATAACATACATAAATAACAAACAGCATAATAACAACATAGCTGTAAACCTGGCTTCACCCAAGGAAGGCACAAATGACATACTAAAAGCCTAACCACGCATTTTTTTCTCTCAAGGGATTCGGAAATAAAATCAAGTCTTCATGAGATCAACACTGTACAGAAGCCCAGAACACTCTACGCATTTCCCCAGTTTTAGTTTAGAGATAAGGAAAGATTAGACTGGCTCACTAGGATCCCTCTTTATGTCTGTGAACTTTATAGTCTATACATTTAGAGTGATATGATAATCAAACACTCTAGAAGTCTAGAATGAAAGAGCAACAGTATACAAGAGAATTGACAGAGTGTGTGTACCTTCAGCGATGAATGATGAGCAGAGGCAGAGTTTGGAGTGTTTTCTTGAGCTTGATATCTATGTTTATGTACTCACTGTCCAGGTACTTGGAACATGTTTTCCGTGCCATTTGCTGTTTGATGCCGGTATCATGATGCCTGAAAGTGGGTGACTCCATTGTAGAAATGGTCTGCATTCAGTGCCTCTGTTAAAATCCTTAGGTGGATGTAGTGGTGGAGGTGAAGTGGCTTCGGAGTCTGTTTCTCTCTTTACTAGCTTCGTCGAAGCATGTTGCTTTTGTAGGTTGTGGAGAGGCGGGGTAGCGAGCCAGGGCACGACCCAAGATGGCAGGGAGGAGGCATGGCCGGCGAGCGAGCAGCGAGGCAGGGCACGCCGGGAGCGACGCTGCAATCGCACGATCATCCAATCTCCTCTCGCTGAAGAAAAGGGGAGCAGCAGAGAGAGAGGGGGGAAGAAGGAGCGAGAAGGAAGCGGATGCGGAGCGCGAGAGGAAAAGAGCGAGAGGCAGACGTTGACGCGACAAAGTGAAGAATGACAGCGGACAGGTTTTATTGAAAGAATAAAACAAACGTCAAACTGCTCAAAGATGTCTCTATTTGATGGTCCATGGAACCCGCAAGACGGGACGAGTCCGTCACATAGGTGTTTCAGCAGATTTGATTTGCTGTTTTGGGCAGTAGAGAGGATCTTTGATCCAAGACACAATTTACATTTAACTAAAATGTTGTTTTCTTTGTGCTCGACAAAATAAAAGTGGTGAGAATATCTCCATGTTAAGAAACACAGACACCCCCCCCACACACACACACACACACGCACACACACACACACCGCGCCTCTTCTCTTCTACCGCTTGTGACACAGGAAGATTCAGAAGGACGACACTGCAGCTCTCCAATAAAACACACTCAGATCTTCTGTTTCTAGCCGATACTACATAAAAAATAACGTAAAATAACGCAGTAACGCCATGTAGTAACGGTAACTGAGTTACTGAATATAAAAAATAACGCGTTAGACTATTAATTACAGCCGAAAATAACGGCGTTACAGTAACGCGTTAGTTCCAACACTGTATATATATATATACATATATATATATATATACAAACCCCGTTTCCATATAAGTTGGGAAATTGTGTTAGATGTAAATATAAACGGAATACAATGATTTGCAAATAATTTTCAACCCATATTCAGTTGAATATGCTACAAAGACAACATATTTGATGTTCAAACTGATAAACATTTTTTTTTTGCAAATAATCATTAACTTTTATATTTGATGCCAGCAACAGGTGACAAAGAAGTTGGGAAAGGTGGCAATAAATACTGATAAAGTTGAGAAATGCTCATCAAACACTTATTTGGAGCATCCCACAGGTGAACAGGGAAATTGTGAACAGGTGGGTGCCATGATTGGGTATAAAAGTAGATTCCATGAAATGCTCAGTCATTCACAAACAAGGATGGGGCGAGGGTCACCACTTTGTCAACAAATGCGTGAGCAAATTGTTGAACAGTTTAAGAAAAACCTTTCTCAACCAGCTATTGCAAGGACTTTAGGGATTTCACCATCTACGGTCCGTAATATCATCAAAGGGTTCAGAGAATCTGGAGAAATCACTGCACGTAAGCAGCTAAGCCTGTGACCTTCGATCCCTCAGGCTGTACTGCATCAACAAGCGACATCAGTGTGTAAAGGATATCACCACATGGGCTCAGGAACACTTCAGAAAACCACTGTTAGTAACTACAGTTGGTCGCTACATCTGTAAGTGCAAGTTAAAACTCTCCTATGCAAGGCGAAAACCGTTTATCAACAACACCCAGAAACGCCGTCGGCTTCGCTGGGCCTGAGCTCATCTAAGATAAACTGATACAAAGTGGAAAAGTGTTCTGTGGTCTGTCGAGTCCACATTTCAAATTGTTTTTGGAAACTGTGGACGTCTTGTCCTCAGCACCAAAGAGGAAAAGAACCATCCGGATTGTTATAGGCGCAAAGTTGAAAAGCCAGCATCTGTGATGGTATGGGGGTGTATTAGTGCCCAAGACATGGGTAACTTACACATCTGTGAAGGCGCCATTAATGCTGAAAGGTACATACAGGTTTTGGAGCAACATATGTTGCCATCCAGCAACGTTACCATGGACGCCCCTGCTTATTTCAGCAAGACAATGCCAAGCCACGTGTTACATCAACGTGGCTTCATAGTAAAAGAGTGCGGGTACTAGACTGGCCTGCCTGTAGTCCAGACCTGTCTCCCATTGAAAATGTGTGGCGCATTATGAAGCCTAAAATACCACAACGGAGACCCCCGGACTGTTGAACAACTTAAGCTGTACATCAAGCAAGAATGGGAAAGAATTCCACCTGAGAAGTTTAAAAAATGTGTCTCCTCAGTTACCAAACGTTTACTGCATGTTGTTGAAAGGAAAGGCCATGTAACACAGTGGTGAACATGCCCTTTCCCAACTACTTTGGCACGTGTTGCAGCCATGAAATTCTAAGTTAATTATTATTTGCAAAAAAACCCAAAGTTTATGAGTTTGAACATCAAATATCTTGTCTTTGTAGTTCATTCAGTTGAATATGGGTTGAAAAGGATTTGAAAATCATTGTATTCCGTTTATATTTACATCTAACACAATTTCCCAACTCATATGGAAACGGGGTTTGTATATATATATATATATATATACATATATATATATATATATATATATATATATATATATATATATATATATATATATATATATATATATATATATATATATATATATATATAAAGATAGGTGTATAGATATAGATCTATATATATGTATATCTATATATATGTATATCTATATATGTATAGATATACATATACATATACATATATATAGTTATAGATATATAGGGTAAAACAAGTTAAAGTACCAATGATTTTCACACACACACTAGGTGTGGCGAAATGATTCTCTGCATTTGACCCATCACCCTTGATCACCCCCTGGGAGGTGAGGGGAACAGTGAGCAGCAGCGGTGGCCGCGCCTGGGAATAATTTTTGGTTATTCAACCCCCAATTCCAACCCTTGATGCTGAGTGCGAAGCAGGGAGGTATTGGGTCCCATTTTTATAGTCTTTGGTATGACTCGGCCGGGGTTTGAACTCACGACCTACCGATCTCAGGGCGGATACATACATATATAGATATATACATATATAGATATATATATACAAATATATATAGATATACATATATATACATGTACATGTCATTATATATATTTATATAGATCTATATCTATCTATATATCTATCTATCTATCTATCTATCTATCTATCTATCTATCTATCTATCTATCTATCTATCTATCTATCTATCTATCTATATATATATATATATATATATATATATATATATATATATATATATATATATATATATATATATATATATAATGCAAAAGGAGGTTTACCTCCAAATTCTTCAGGACAACCTAAAATCATCAGCCCGGAGGTTGGGTTTTGAGCTCAGTTGGTGGTTCCAACAAGACAATGACCCCAAACACACATCAAAAGTGGTAAAGGAATGGCTAAATCTGGCTAGAATCAAGGGTTTAGAATGGCCTTCCCAGAGTCCAAAAAAAAATAAAAATAAACAAAAATTGTAAAAATAAATAAAAAACCTCCACAATATTCAATGTCCAGCATTAGGGATGATGAGTAATGAATGAATGAGTATGAATAAGTTTGAGCCCATTATCGAATCCTTTTATCGAACCGATTCCTTAGCGATTCTCTTATCGAATCCAGATAGGTTGTTGTACCGTATTTTTCAGAGTATAAGTCGCACCGGAGTATAAGTCGCACCTGCCGAAAATGCATAATAAAGAATGAAAAAAACATATATAAGTCGCATTGGAGTATAAGTCGCATTTTTTGGGGAAATGTATTTGATAAAACCCAACACCATGAATAGACATTTGAAAGGCAATTTAAAATAAATAAAAATAGTGAACAACAGGCTGAATAAGTGTGCATTATATGGCGCATAAATAACCAACTGAGAACGTGCCTGGTATGTTAACGTAACATATTATGGGAAGAGTTATTCAAATAACTATAACATATAGAACATGCTATACGTTTACCAAACAATCTGTCACTCCTAATCGCTAAATCTGATGAAATCTTATACGTTTAGTCACTTACGTGAATGAGCTAAATAATATTATTTGATATTTTACGGTAATGTGTTAATAATTTTACACATAAGTCGCTCCTGAGTATAAGTCGCACCCCCGGCCAAACTATGAAAAAAACGGCGACTTATAGTCCGAAAAATACGGTATATGGAAAAAAACACACAATATTTGGTTTAACAAAAGCTCACTTTTATTTTATAAGAAAAAAATAAAATAAAATAAATGAATAAATATTGACTGTTGTTACCCCCCTAAAAAAATAAAATAAAAATAAATAAATATTGACTGTGGTTATCCAAAGTATATTAAGTGGGATTTTTTAGAAAAATAAATATATACAGTAACACAAAAACAACCTGTCTCTGTGATCACTATAGGTGTTTAAATAATAATATAGTGTTAAATAAAATCAGTCCCTTGGGCACAAAACTGAAAATAATACAGCTCTCCAAAAAGTGCACTTCTGCTGCTATTGGAACATACTAACTACACACACTATGCACTAAGAACGCCACAGTCATCAATCAACAATTCTTCTTCCAAAAAATTAGCATGTCTGCTTTTTCAGGATCAAGTCTGACCCTCTCTTCGCTAATCATGTCGCCAGCGGTGGAAAAAACACGTTCACTTGGCGTGGAACTAGCTTGGACACACAGATAGGTTTGAGCAAGATCAGATAGGAGGGGCAGAGTGTCTCTCTTACCAAACCACCAAATGGTAGTGTTGGCCTGCATGTTGGTGCGAGGAAGGCCTTTGTACACCTGGATTTCCTGGTCTACTCTGTCTGGAATGCTCCTCTGTGTCATGGGCTGCAGTTCACCATCGTCCTCCGCTGGAAACAGGTCATCCAAGCATGGAGTTCTCTTCTTCTTCACAGCAGGTGGACTCAATTAAAATGTTTAATCTAATTATTCTGTAGTGGAATTTCTGACCTTTGAACTATATTTCGTGTCTGTCAAGAATGTCTGCTCGTTTCATTCTTTTCTATTCTGAACCATTGAAGGATCATGTATGGGTGAAAGTTGAATATACAGTCGGTCTGACCATTCTACAAAATGTTTTGATTGTCTATTATGACTAAGGGATTCAAGGATGTTGCAGAACACACAGGTCGAAAACAACAGGACCTTGACGCATGGGGAAAGAGATAAAATGGCCAAGTGACAAGGGCTATGTGTGATTGCTTGATTCTCGAGTCCTCCGGAGGACGGTTGTCTGTCTGCATGGGCAACTCAATCCAACTTTGTACATTTTGATTATGGGTAAATAAACCTTTTGTACTAAACTCACTTTTCTTGCTGTTTAAGATTCGGACCATCCACCACATAAAATTGGCGTCACGAACAGGATGGTCTACAACGCGGCAGGTCGACATCCGCTCCCGGTCTCTCGCTCTCAGGCAGACAGAGGTTTGCACGCGCACATCTAAAGGTAAGCAATTTTGCTTAATGTGTAAAATCTGTCTGTCTGAAGAGGTCGGGACTGGTAAGACTAATTGCTGAACCTGTTTTGATAAAAGATAGGTCCAGCTAAGTTCTCCAAAAACAACCTGGAATGGGGTAAATTATGGTTGGATTGAGTTGTTTTATATGAGATTATTTGTCTGTGTGTTTGTTTGAAAACTTGTGATTTCTTGTTTGAACAATAAGGGGATTGTTAATAGAATTTTGGTGGTTTGGAGTGTTTGAAGCACAAACGATTCGAGGCAAATACATTTTTTAACCTCTCCCTCCTCTGGCGTTGTCGGCAGAGGGGGCTTCTTTGATTGATTGATTGAGACTTTTATTAGTAGGTTGCACAGTGAAGTACATATTCCGTACAATTGACCACTAAATGGTAACACCCGAATAAGTTTTTCAACTTGTTTAAGTCGGGGTCCACTTAAATTGATTCATGATACAGATATATACTATCATATATACTATCATCATAATACAGTCATCACACAAGATAATCACATTGAATTATTTACATTATTTACAATCAGGGGTGTGGAGGGGGGGGGGGGGGTGGACATAGAGAGAGAGAGAGAGAGAGAGAGAGAGAGAGATCAGAAGGCATAAGAAAAAGAAAAAGTATCTGCATTTGATTGTTTACATTTGATTATTAGCAATCCGGGGAGGGTGTTAGTTTAGGGTTGCAGCTGCCTTTAGGTGCACTTTTATTGCGGTTTTGAAGGAGGATAGAGATGCCCTTTCTTTTATACCTGTTGGGAGCGCATTCCACATTGATGTGGCATAGAAAGAGAATGAGTTAAGACACGGCACCCCCCCACCTGGGGTGGGGGGGGGTGCCGTTCACCTCTACCACCTGCTCCCTCCCCTCCAAGTAAGACTGCATCCAGCTCCAAGAGGTTTTGTTAAATCCGATTGCTCTGAGCTTATCCAACAGTATAGCGTGGTTAACGGTGTCAAAGGCCTTCTGAAGGTCCAGCATGACCATGCCGCAGTATTTGCCCGCGTCCACCTCATGTTTGATGTGGTCGGTCAGATAGAGAAGGCATGTGTCAGTGGAGTGGTTAGTTCTGAAGCCGGATTGGAATTTGTACATGAGTTTATTAGTGGCAAGGTAACTATCGACCTGTTCATAATCTATTTTCTCCATTACTTTCGAAATGGAGCTGAGAATAGAAACAGGTCGGTAGTTGCCAGGTTCCAATTTGCTTCCTTTTTTAAAGAGGGGAGTTACTCTTGCTATCTTAAAATCTTTTGGTACTTGGCCTTGTGTAATTGACAGGTTTATTATGTGCGTGATGATCGGGGCAATGATGGAGGCAGAGTCCCTGAGGAATCTGGAGGGAATATTATCAAGGCCGGTGGCCTTGTTAGGGTGGAGCGCGCTCAATTTTTTAAACACCTCATCAGCTGTGACCATTTCTAATTTGAAATCATCGTTGGATACTCCTAGCTTTCTGTAGAAGGCTTTAATGTGTTCTACACCAAAGCGACCAGAGTGGTGGGACAGCTTGTTGACAAGAGTTGCGGCTATGCTGGTGAAAAAGATGTTAAGTCTGCTAGCTACCTCCATTTTGTCTGTAATGAGGGAGTCACCCTCCTTGATGCTGATGTTGGTGAGTCTTGTTTTAAGTTTCTGGCTGCAACCAGGAAGCTGGTTGTTGAGAATTTTCCAGAGCTCACGTGGCTTATTCGTGTTTTCCTCTATTTTGTCGTTAATGTAATTTTTTTTTAAGGATTTAGTCAGGTTGGTTGACTTATTTCTTAATTTATTGCATTGCTTTTTGAGAGTTGAAAGGAGTAATTTGAGGTTGATATTATTGGGTTGTTTATCTACTTCTGTTTTACATTTTTGGTATTCAGAGTATTTCCTGTCTCTGTCTTTTATGGCAGCTAATAGGTCCGGATTCATCCATGGTTCCGAGCGGGCTTTGATCCTGACTGTTTTCACGGGAGCCATGTCATTTAGTATCTTTAGGAACGCCGTTTTGAAGCGATCCCAAGCGACATCGACCAGGTTGCTCGCGAGCACAGGGGACCAGTCCCACTCATCTAATTTTAAATTGAAATTGTCATTGGAGTATTTTTTGAGGGATCTGGATTGGGCTGTTATGTGGCCATTGGCTTTAGGTTTAGCTATTTTACGAGTGCAGAAGGTTAGATAGTGGTCGCTAAGACCACAGATCATGACCCCACTATTTTTTATTTTAGGCCGGTCTGAAGTGAGAATGAGATCTTTGGTTGATTGGGTGGAATCACACACCCTTGTGGGTAGCGCTATTAGCTGGGAAAGACCGTGCAGATTACAAAACTTGCTGAAGGATCTGAAGACAGGCGCATCTTTGCGTTGAATATCTGTGTTCAGATCCCCAGTTATAATTTTCTCCATGTTGTCTGTCCCCGCCAAGCATTCTTCCAAAGCCCCATAGAAATCACTCTGATTAGGGGGTCTATAAACAGTCCCTATTAGTACCGGCTTAGCGTTTTTAAATTTGATTTCCGCCCACACAGATTCCAGGTCATTGTGATGCAAGTACATCAGATTAGCAAAAGTTGGATACAGCTAAAGTTAAGGCAGGTTTAACTAACTGGTGGTACATTTGACTAAAAAAAGTGTTACGTTTGTGAATGTGTGCCACATCTGTCTATGTGGAAGCTGCAGCGGTGGGAAAAAGCCTCATATTAGGTGACCGTTCAGTGACTCCAGTAAAGGAGATCAACTGAGCTGATATTTGTCATGACGTTCTGTTTAATTTGCTGCAGTTTTAGACAGGTGGAGATCGGGCTGCATATGGTAGAGCTTTGGTAAAACTTGGTGAAACTGTATGGAACTGACCAGACACGATGTTTGTAGAATTGTTGGGTGATTCCCAGTGATTCTACCAGGCGTTAGGCCGGTTATCCGTGTTGGTCAGGGTGGGAACGTAGGGATAACTGGGCTGAACGGGTTAATTGCCGTTTATGAGTAAGGGACCTGCGTTCGTGCTATAAGACGGCCGTTTCCAAAAAAAGCACGCGTGCATAGTTGTTTTTATTTGTCCGGACATGGGGTGGGTATTATGATTTGTTAATGTGTGTATATTGGTGAATGTTGAGAAGTGTGTGTGTGTGTGTGTGTGGAGTGATTCAGTTTTTGTTGGTACATTTATATATATGCGTATTTTAATAACACTTGTGTAGGCACCTGCAGGTCTTATCTGTTTTATTTCTCTCCCTTGAAAGGCAAGCACTACTCCCACCCTCACGCAACCCCCCTTCATGCTTTTTTCACACCCCCGCTAATCTGTAAAAGTTGGGAAATTGTCCAAAATGTTTGTGTTTATGAGAAGATAGACAACGTTTATGTACAGAAATCATATGAGTGAATGATCCATCCTTCTAATTATCTTCTTCCGCTTATCGGAGGTCGGATCGCGGAGGCAGCAGCCTAAGAAGGGAAGCCCAGACTTCCCTCTCCCGAGCCATTTTGTCCAGCTCAGAGTGAATGATAAATGTTGTTTATTACTATTAAGGTTCTGATATAATACAGCTGTGCTTCTGGATGAAAAAAAATAGTTGACTGTTGATGTTGTTTTTAACTGTGCTAGTGATTCCGCCCGGTTAACTGTGTGGGTGTGATTGTGACTGTGCGATATTATAGTTTTGTAAGAAGGGTCTGAGATTTTGAGTACGGAAAAAGGCTCTCGCTCTTTGGTGATTTTTTTTTTTTTTGTGCGCGTGTGAAGCAGAGAAAAAAAAATAATAAAAAAAAATAAATAAAAAAAAGAGGAGGCTCTGCTGGAAGACATTTTGAGATAAGAGATGTGTCGGTGTGACGAGGCTGTGTGACATGCTGCACGTTGGACGTGGGCCGGAGAGATGTGTCACTGTTAGCATAGCATTGAGCTAGTTTAGCATTGAGCTAGGTTAGCTAAAATTAGCTTACTGAGGCCTAGTAAGGCTAGGTTAGCATTTAGCTTGGCATTACAAAATATGAGTGGACAGCTGTACTCAATCTGAAGAGAGTGCTGACAGGTTGGTTTTGATAATAAGTAAAATAATAAATAAATAATGATAAATGGGTTATACTTGTATAGCGCTTTTCTACCTTCAAGGTACTCAAAGCGCTTTGACAGTATTTCCACATTTATCCATTCACACACACATTCACACACTGATGGCGGGAGCTGCCATGCAAGGCGCTAACCAGCAGCCATCAGGAGCAAGGGTGAAGTGTCTTGCCCAAGGACACAACGGACGTGACTAGGATGGTAGAAGGTGGGGATTGAACCCCAGTAACCAGCAACACTCCGATTGCTGGCACGGCCACTCTACCAACTTCATAAATAAACATTTAAATATCAATAAATAAATTTGGATTGTGGGACATTGAAGCATTGTGTGATTCCTTATTCATTATTTGTATGTGTTTAGTATACTGTTTTGTACAGCATTGATGCTCTGCAGTTCCATACAGTTCCTGTGTGGGAGTTAAGGCAACCACACACACGCACACACATCATAGATTAGAACACATTGTTGCTTTGAATTAATATTTATATAGCAAATACATTGAATAAAGTTAAAAAAAAAAGGTAAATTCAATAAAATTGAATTTAAATTTGATAAAGGTAAATTGATTATTTAAATATATTGACATTTTAATTATTTTAAGAGTAATCACGATAAAATAAAATTTAAATTTATATTCTAAAACATTTTTAACTTTTATCTGTGCAACTGGCATTAATCATATATTGTAAACGTTTATAGTCACACCTGTGTGAATCATGGAGTCTAAGTCGCAGGTGAGGAAGAAGTACAGACTAAAGTCGCCACACTCAGCGCTCCAGTCATAACAAAACGTAGATCAGCGTTAAACAAATTCTAATCAGAGGACATACTAAGTAAACAGACAGCAAGCAAACCACAAATAATAATTGAAATAAATAACAAAAGAAAGCAAAGTTCTATGTGACAAATGAAGGGGCATGTAGAATTACATGTAGAGAATAAAACTAAATGGAAATAAATGTCTGCAAGATAAGCAGTCTGTCCAGTGTTTACAAGGACGAGACGTCATGAACTGTGCTCGGATTAACAATAGATAGATAGATAGATAGCACTTTATTTATTCCTTCAGGAGAGTTCCCTCAGGAAAATCAAAATTCCAGCAGCAGTGTACAAAATTGAGATTGAGTTTAAAAAGTAAATAGTCAATAATGGGGGTATAAATGGAAACAATTACAATAGAATAAAAATAAAAAGCAACAATGCGAATAAAAATATAACAGTAAAATAAGAATATAACAAGAGAAACTAGGCAGTAGTGACCATGTTATGAAAAAGTATTGCACTGTTATTGTTTTGCATCCCCTGTCATCGTAGTACCCCCCCCAGAGAGGAGTTGTACAGTCTAATGGCGTGTGGGACAAAGGATTTTTTTTAGTCTAAACCATATCTAAAGTTTAAAATTCTAAAATTCAGGTTATGAAGGAGGAATAATTGTTAAGAGATAAATAAAGACGCATGACAATAAATGGTTTTGAATTGCTGTTGACCCTGTTGTGTTTTATAAGACTGATTTATTTTGGATTGATGTGTTTTTATTGTGAAAGAGACAGAAAGAAAAAAGAGAGAGAGAGACAGGGAGAGAGAGAAAGAGCAGGTGAAGGAAGATTGAAGGTGAAAAGGATGGATTGAGAAAATATGGAAAATGGATGTTTATAACCTTACTTGAATGGTTTCTAGGAGAGGAGAATAGAAAATAGAAACATTGTGTGAAGTGTAAGGAAGAGATGGATACAGGATGTTGTTTGTAAAGGAAAAAGCAAGTTGAAGAAAAGACGAGAAAGTGACAAATGAAGGTATTCGTAAATGGTATTGTGTGTGTGTCAGCGTACGCTGGTGGTTGTGGTTCGCTGCAAGTTTGTTTGTTTGTTTGTTTGTTTGGTTGTTTGAGTGAAATGGGAAAAAATCAATAGGAATATTAAGATGCAAAATGGAATAAAACTATGAATGTGCGACGGATAATGAATGAATAAATGAAATAAGTTCATTTCGGTCATATAATCAACCATCAACCATTTTGTGTGAGCAGTTTAACAGTACAGATTAGACATTTTAACAATCATACACATTTACACACAGAAAGAAAAGAAAAGAAAGAATGACCGAAAAAGGAATAGGCTGAAGCCAAAGCTTATATTTGCCTATCCTATACATTCACTGAACATTAGATTGCCTGGAACATCAACGTTAAAAGAAGAAAGTAATTGCTACTATATTTTATAGTGTTCAATCATTTCACCTTTCAAGGGTTTCTTAAACCATAACAAAAAACTACATGTCTTTAACTCTTCACTGAGTTTGTTCCACCATTTAACTCCTAAAACTGAAATACATTTGTATTTTTTACAGTTGTTCTTACTTGATCTATTTCAAAAATCAATATCCCCGTAAATTATAGTTTTCTCCTCATAATGTAAATAAGCTAAGAATACAAGCTGGAAGGCTGTTGTTCTTTCCTCGAAACATAATTTCCATTATTTTTAAAAACAGAATAACTGAACATTTTAACATATTATAATTTATAAGTAATGGATTGGTATGTTCATAGTAGTAGCACACTTTGTGTATTATTCCAATGATTTGTTTTTAAGTTTAAGTATTGGGTCTATGTTTGTGTTACACCCCTGTAGAGGGGGGAAAATTGAACAGAAACACGGACACGATGTTCACTCATTCAAGTCCAGTCTGTAATGGCAATTTTCCAAAAACATACACTTTTAAACAATACTTTTTAAACATTGCGCATTACTCTTTTTTTAAGCATTACATTCCTCTATTCAAAACATGAAAGAAGTAGAAAAATAAAGCATTGTGCTGGAACTTTAATCTGTAAAAATATATAATATTTTTATCATATTTTTATCAATAGCTAATCAGATCAGAACTGACACTCCTTTAGTGTAAACACAAATAGAAATGCATAATTATCATCACCAAATATAACTGGTAAAGCATTGACTTTTAACTTTTAACATTTTCCTCTACAAAATAACAACAGCAGAGCAAAATCTTTCATCTCAAAATCTACTCTCATGAAAAACGACTACACAACATAAAAAAAATACATCTCTGCATCAAACTAATCTCAACACACACGCGCACATGCACGCACACATGCACACACGCAGTCACACGCAGTCATCCACACGCAGGCAGCTTTAAAGCATGTAGGTATATACAGGGATGATGTTTGATAGGAAATTATCGAGTTCGAGCATATTATCGAATCCTCTTATCGAACCGATTCCTTATCGATTCTCTTATCGAGTCCAGCTAGGTTGTTGTATATGGAAAAAAACACAATATTTGGTTTAACAAATCACTTCACATTCTCTACTGCTCGCTAGTATAGTATTACCATATCTGAGTTATTGTGCAGAAATGTGGGGAAATAACTACAAATGTGCGCTACATTCGTTAACCGTGTTACAAAAAAAATAATTAGACTGATACATAATGTTGGATATAGAGAACATACAAACACTTTATTTTTTGAGTCAAAAATATTAAAGTTTGATGATTTGGTAAAATTGCAAACAGCTAAAATTATGTGGAATTAAATGATGGAATGGATTAAGTAAAGAAGTTAAACATTGTACTGATATGATCCAGTTTAAGAGGTTGTTCAAATGAATAGTGCTTACAAAGTACAAAGAAGAAGAATTATGAGAAATACTTTCAACCTTATTGAAAATAAGATATTCTTCATCTCAGTATATTAATAATGACTGAATTGGTTGGCGGGGCTGACATGGTTGTCGGGGCTGACAAACTGTGTATATGTATGTGTATGTGTGTGTGTGTATGTATGTATGTATGTATATATATGTGTATTTGTATGTATGTGTGTGTATGTGTGTGTATGTGTACATGTGTATGTGTATGTATATAGATATGTATGTATATTTCTGGGGGTATGTTCTGGGCCTGCCTGTCGGGTGGGGGTCGGCGCCTCAGGCTACTGCATCCGGACTGCGTGTCTGGAGCTCCTGGGTCCCACCGTCCATCCCTTCCGGGTGCTCGTCTTGGTTGGGGCCTGCTGGGTCTGGTCCCTGTGTCTACTGTGGTAGCTTGGTGCTGCAGGGTATTCCGAGGTGCTGCGAGTCGGCCAGTTGTTGGGGTAGCGACCTTGTGTGTCAGCATGTCTGTGATCTTCTTTTAATTCTTTTTTTTTTTTTTTAAATAGATTTAATTATTTATTTATTCTTATTTTTTAATATATTTTATTAATATTATTATTATTATTATTTATTTATTTATTTTATTTATTTATTTTCCTCTACCTCAGGGGGGGGACTCAGCGGGGGAACTCTGCGGGGCGGTTGCTGGTTGTTCCATCTCCATCGTTGGGGTACCTGCGGGTGGGGTGGGTGGTTCCCGTGGCCCCGTGCTGGGTGGTCCTGTGGCGGCCGGCTTGGGTGGGGTGGCCGTGGGCTGGCCTCGCCGCGCTCTCCGGGGGTGGGTGGGGGGCTCGTGGGGGCCCGGTTGCCGGTGGGGCGGGGGCGGTCTTCCCGTCCGGTTGCGGGGGGTCTCCGGGCCCCTCGGGTGGGGCATCCCGCCTTTCTGTCCATGTGGGGTGTGGTCTCTCGCTGGCTTGGGGTCTGGCTGCCCCCTGCTTTTCTCGTGCCTTGTCCTCTGCCGGGTGCGTCTGTCTGCGGCCTGCTGCTGGCCCTTGTGGGCGGCGCGGTGGGCCAGGCTCTGGGGTTCCTGTCGCTGTCCGGCTTGGCTGCGTGGGGGCGGTGGTCCCTGGTTCCCTGGGCACCACACCTACTGTTTGTGGGATGGGCTCTCGGGGAGGCTGGGGCTGTACTCTGGCTCCCGCACACACTGGGAGTCAAATGTATTGTACATGCCAATTCACATATACTCACATACATACATACACACATACATAGGTACCTACGCTCCCACATACATATACAAATACAGTACATATTTACACACTCAAAGTTTGTACATCCACACGCACGCTCATTATACAAACATACTGTATACACATACTGTACATATACATTCACTGTAAATACATACATATACACATACTGTACATATACACTCACTGTACACACATACACATACTGTACATATACATTCACTGTACAAACACACACATACATATACTGTACATATACAGTCACTGTACAAACACACATATACACATACTGTACATATACATTCACGTACAAATGCACATACTGTATACACATACTGTACATATACATTCACTGTACAAACACACACATGCACATTCTATACATATACATTCACTGTACAAACACACATATACACATACTGTACATATACATTCACTGTACAAGCACACATATACACGTACTGTACATATGCAAGTACATATGCACACATACACTCATGCACATAATCACGTTTCATCAAACATATATTAACGTTGTTGCCCTAGAGTAAACTGGGTATAACACATGGCACACTGACAAAGCTTAACCTATTGTTACTATAACAATCTACAAGGTTAATGTAGGTTGCTTCTCTTTCTTCCCCTCCATTTTTCTGCATTCTTTCGTATCTGAAGTTATCATTACGTATATGTATTGTTGCATTTGAACAATTGTATTGTTGATAATAAAGGTAAAGTATTGGTATTGTTTATTATCAATAGCACTATTCTATTGGTATTCATATTGCTCCATTTTTAGTGTAATAATGCTCATTGTCATTTCTGTATTATTTTTTATTTTCGCTAACTGCTTATTTGCTATTACTTTTACCATCATATTTGTACATGTCGTATTTGTACATGTCGTATTTGTTGTTGTTGTTGTTGTTGTGTTTGCTGTTGTTGTTTTTGTCTCTCTGTCTAATCCCCCTCTTGTCCCCACAATTCCCCCCTCTGTCTTCCTTTTTTTCTCTTTCTATCCCCTCCTGCTCCGGCCCGGCTGCACCAAATGATAATATAAATACATTTAATAAAGTCAAAATACAAATAAGGCAACAAGAGAAGTATCCTACACTTCTCTTTTGTAAAGTAAATCTGAACAGCCGATATGGGCATCTACATCTACTATATTATTTGCCTGAGAAGCTGGGCAGGACATTATAAAAAAAATAAAAATAAAAAAAATAAAAAATAATGACTGAAGTAATTAATTACATATTACAAAACTGTTGTATATACTAATTCACAGATATTTTATTATAAAAAGGTCAGTAAATGATGTATATATTTGTAAACGCTAAGAAGTGGTAAAGGGGTAGGATTAAATAAGCTTTACTTCTTCCTACTCCTGTAAAGTGAAATGATATGAAACTGTGATGTATTATACTGTAAGTGTGTTCATGTTCCAAATAAACTAAAGAAATAAAGAAAGCACTAGTTTATTAGACAGACTTGCAAACTCTGTCGTGGTGTAGATTACAAGATAACGTTAACGTTATCAGACATATACAAAAAGGTTCACGTTAACGTTGCCGTTAGCCGCTGACTATGTTTAGGTAACGTTAGTCTAGCTAAAATTACTGCAGTCCTGGTTGACATAAGAGGTAACGTTACTACAAGTGAGCAGATATGGAAATTAACCGGCAACAGTTAACGTTAGTTACTAACCGGCGTCACCGCCTCTGTAGCTGGGACTTGGGCAGCTGGCAGAAAAAGAGGGGCGTTCTTCGTCGTCTCTGCCGCTGCTTCGAAGACACGACACGCTTGTTGTACTTCCCCCGCTTACACGAGAGCGAAGCCTGGCAATAATTGCATATTGGCGCTTCCTCTTTTTTTTGGGTGAAATTAAGCCATGCCTTGGAGCACTTTTTCCGGCCCATTTTTTTCCTGCTTTTCCTATCTGCGCCTAATGACTGAGCTACATGACGTCATTTCTTGTGATGTCACACGGGGCATTTCTTGTCGGGACGAGATTTGTTCCCAGGGATTCGAATAAAGAACCAACTCTTTTTCTTTACTATAGTGGTCTCGATAACGGGTACCGGTTCTCAAAAAGGGATTCGAGTCCGATGACTCGGTTCTTTTCTTATCGAGCAACCGGGAAAAACGGTTTCGAGTATCATCCCTAGGTATATACCTTACAGACAGAGAGCAAAAATACATTGCAAAGTGTTGAATAACCACATTTCTTTACCTGTAGAGGGGGGAATATTGAACAGAAACACGGACACAATGTTCACTCATTCAAGTCCAGTCTGTAATGGCCGGATGAAAGAACGTGTCTCCTTCTACTGGGTAAGCCAGGCAAAAGTAGTTGAAACCCGATCAGTGACTAAAACAACAACTAAGCATTTTTAAAACGCAGGTACTAAAGAAAAACAACATAAAACCAGGAAGTATTTTCCAAACAAACATTAGAATGTTTTTAACACAGATTACTATTTTTTTCATTTGTCTTTTTAGACTCTTCTGCACCAGGCAACAGTAATAGATGGCAGATCACCTTATCACAGCTTTGTTTGTCTTCATACCCTTTTTTAAACTTTGTAAAGTAATTAGTTATGATGTTCTTTCTCCCTTTTTTTCTTACTTTTACCAGATACTATAATGAATTAAAGCTTTGTTTTTCTTCCCTCCTGTTTACTGTCTGCATGTTCACATTTACAGCAATTTTATAACAACTACACCCTCCCCCTCAATATAGATGTCGTCCTCGACATTCATCGAATAAGGCAGTCACATAGTATACAATTCAGATTCTCAACAGTTCGTGCATAGACAATCGGCCCACCCAAAGTCCTTGCGCTTAACCGGTAACGTCTATTCTAAATCGCAGCTGTTTCAACAGTCCAGGACGAGTGTGCGTGTGTATTAAAACTGCTTTCGCAAAAGTCCATGAGTGTAGCAGGATGTGTGTGTTTGTGTGCACTCCGCTTTCGCAACAGTCCATGAGTGTAGTGGGATGTGTGTATGTTTGTGAGCACTCTGCTTTCGCAAAAGTCCATGAGTGTAGTGGGATGTGTGTATGTTTGTGTGCACTCCGCTTTCGCAAAAGTCCATGTGAGTGTGAATGTGCGTGTCAAAGAGTCCATTAATGTATGTGTATGTATATGGGTGTGATGTGTTCAGTTTCACAAGAGTCCATGTGAGTGGTTACCCGTACAGAAGCACAGGTTGGTAAGTGGGGGCCTGAACATAATCTGGCCACCGGGTCCCTGGTTGATAGGCTCCGTAATGTTGCATTGGGTACATGGATCTGGCTGGGACATCCATATTGTAGCAGGCTGGATTACCAAACTCATCATAGGTGAATAACTTTGGTGGTCGTCGTTCCCTCCTTGACCGCTCTTGTGCTTGTCTGTTGTCACTGTGGCTTTCATGTGCAGGGAGGGACAGAGGTGGCAGCACAGGGTCATTTCCAAGAATTCCAAGTCTCTCAGGTGCCTCATCGCTATCCAGCAAATCAATCCTGCTGTGATCCTCCTCCGGCTCCTCTTGGGGTCGAGTTCCTGACCAGAATACGGTCTCCTGGTTCCAACTCTGAGCTCCTCACTTTGCTATCATGGTTTATTTTTCCTCTTTCAGCTGACTTTCTTGCATTGTTCTTTGTAATTTCGTAGGCTTCCTGCATCCCTTTTCGCCACTTCCGCATGTACTCTCTGTGGTCAGGTGTACCTGTTGTTGGTGTCAGGCGGAAGAGTTTGTCGACAGGTAGTCTTGACGTCCTCCCAAAAAGAAGATAAAAAGGAGAAAAGCCAGTGACTTCACATCTTGTACTATTATATGCAAAAAACAACTTATTCAATGAGTCTTTCCAGCTTGATTTCTCTTTTTCTGTCAGTGTTCTCAGCATCTGTATGAGTGTACGATTATGTAAGAGTGTACGATTAAAACGTTCGACTTGTCCATTTCCTTCAGGGTGGTAGGGCGTTGTTCGCGAACCTAACACTCCAGAGGTCTTTTTCAGCTGTGCTATGAGCTGGTTTTGAAATTCACCACCTTGATCATGATGGATACGTTGAGGGAATCCAAATTTCAGTGCATAATCATTGAAAAGTTTATCTGCCACTGTTTTTGCTGACTTGTTGGTTGTAGCGTACGCTTGGGCAAATCTTGAGAAATGGTCAATAATTACCCAAATGTACTCATACCCGCCTGCACACTGGTCAACATGTAGAAAATCAATGGAGACTAACTCAAAGGGCTGAGTTGTGACAATGTTGGTTATGGGTGCCTTAATCTCTCGGCTGGGCTTCTTGTTTTTCAAACATGAACAGCTTCGAGCCACATAGTGTTGAATGTCCTGTTGCATATAGGGCCAAAAGAAGCGTTCTCTTATCAGCGAGGTGGTTCGGTCAATCCCTTGGTGCCCCATATCATCATGCAGCTCCTTCAGAACAGTTGCTTTGTACTTTTCTGGCAAAACGAGCTGTGTTCGTGTAGCTGTTTTTCGACGCAGGATGCCGTCATCATCCAAGGTAAGTTTTTCCCATTCACTCATCAGTCTTTTACTCTGCACACTGAATGATTTTAACTGTTTGTTTTCAGGTCTCTTATTTAACTGATGACACTCCATCACTGGGCCGATATTTTTATCTTCCTTCTGAGCATGACAAATCTTCGCTAGCGAGAGAGGCTGATGTTCTGGCTTGTTGATGTCTTTACACTGAGCAGACAGAGCCATGGACCACACTGTGTTAGGATTTGGGTCCTCAATTGACTGTACGACTGCTTGTACCGAACGAGATGACATTTCCTCAGTACAGTCTTTAAACATTGTCTCAATATCCAATGGCATCCTCGAGAGTGTGTCGGCATTAACGTTTTCTTTTCCTGGCCGGTATCGAATGGTGAGGTGAAAATCCGCTAATTCAGCAACCCACCTGCATCCAGTTGCATTTAATTTAGCTGTAGAAAAGACATATGTGAGCGGATTATTGTCCGTGTACACAGTGCATGATGAGCTGATCAAATAGTCCCTGAATTTTTCACACACGGCCCACTTAAGGGCGAAGAACTCTAGTTTTCCAGAATGAAAATGGTAGTTCTTCTCGGATGTGGTGAGGGCTCTGGACGCATATGCAATTACACACAGTTTTTCTTCCTGTTCCTGATACAAAAGTGCACCCAGGCCCAGGTTGGAAGCGTCTGTGTGTAAAACAAAAGGTTTGTTAAAGTCAGGAAAGGCAAGGATTGGTGGTTCAACTAAGTGGTCCAACAGTTCCTCAAGTAAGTGTTGATGTTTTTCTGTCCATACAATGGGCTGGTTGGATGGCGCGCCATTGTGTTTTCTTTTAAGCTGTCTTGTTCTTTTAGCACTTTCGTCAGTCTTTTGTACATCAGCAGAAGTTCTCATGAGGTCGTAGAGAGGGGCAGCGATTTGAGAAAAATCCTGAATATACTGACGGTAATAACTCAGGAGACCCATGATAGCTCTTAATTCTCCCACATTGGTTGGTGGCTTGTTTTTTAGGGCTCTGACAGCTATGGTGTCAGCAGGGTCCATTTTGCTACCCTCTGCTGAAATGACCCGCCCAAGATAGCGAACCTCTCGTTGAAACATCTTACATTTGGACGGCTTCAACTTTATACCATTCTCTCTCAGTCGCCTCAGCACAGTTCTGACATTTTCAACATGGCTTTCAAATGACTGACTGAACACAAGGACATCGTCAAGATATGGTACACAAATGTAATCTCGAACCCCCTCAAGACATTCTTCCATGCACCTCTGGAAGGCAGCCGGTGCATTCATTAGGCCAAAAGGGATTCGAATCCATTCATGTAAACCCCAGGGGGTCACAAAAACAGTGAGGGGGCGACTCTCTTCTGCCATGAACCCCTGGTGGTAGGCTTTCCCCTGGTCTAAGAGTGAAAACCAGGAGTTGCCACCCAGGCCATCCATGATGTCCTGCACCCTGGGGATGGGCTGACGGTCTGGTACAGTTTTACGATTTAACTCACGGTAGTCTATACACAGTCGTAATCTCCCATCCTTTTTTCAGACACACACAACTGGGGACGCGTAGGGGGAGTTTGATTTGCACACCCAACCTTGTGTGATGAGATCATGTAGGTAGCTTTTCATTTCCTGATACAATGGTTTTGGTAGAGAGAGGTAGGTCTTGGCCACTGGCTCTGTGTCTTTCAGTGAGATGGTGAACTGCAGATTCTCAATACAGCCGATGTCGTCATCAGAGTTTGAGAAGGAGCCTGACTCTTCTTTTAACATTTGTTTCACTATTTCTTTTTCAGGTGAGCTGAGATGATCCAAGTTGACTGGGGGATCCCATTCACCAGCAGAAGCTTCTTCATTCCTTACTCCCACATTACTCACTGTTACTGGAGGGATGGTGCAGGGCCGTTCAAAGACTGTCGCTGGATAAACTGCTTGAACTTGCTGTATCGTCCCAATAACAGTTCTGCCAGTGAGTACGATGTCATGATCTGTTGGGTTTTGCACGTCGACAAGTATGAATGGTTTTGCAGCCTTCCTCAACATCACAACAGTGTCAGTAAACTCAAGGCCCTCTGGCCATTGTGGATTAACACAAGGCTCAAAGATCAGCGTTGTCTCCTCTTGTAAAGGTGCAGTCAAAACTCGACACTCTACTTTTACAGAGATGTGTCTGGGGATGTGCACTCGCTCTCTGGTCGTCTTAACTAAATACTCATGAGGTTGCTGCTCAGCAGTAATTTGCTCTAAAAAAACTTCAGCCTGATCCATCCCAAAGCCAGGAAAAGCTGCTTGGACAGTTTTGATTAGCTGCTGTTTATTGGTGGCATTATCCTGCTGCAGTTCAGTAGCTAGCAACTATCAGTCCAATCACATTTGAGCCAATGATAGGTTGAGAAAGACTGTTACCATTAATGATCAGGGTGGGAACAATGACCTCTGCTGTAGGGACTCCTTCTGAAGCTAATTTAAATGTCACCTCTATCCATCCTGTGTATGGCATGTCTCCCCCATTAGCTGTAATGAGGTTTAAAGTTTCATCAGCTTCAAGAAGTTCAGAAATGTCCCTTAATGTTACATGTGGTAAGTGCTCTGTTTTCCATTGTTCACTCACTACAGTCACTTGTGAGCCAGAGTCCCACAGAGCTCTAACCTGCTGACCTTTAATATGGCAGTCAATTAAATATCTCCTTCCAACTAGTGGAGCGACTTTGACCTGTTTTCTCTTTTGTGGTGTAGTTCGGACTGTATTGCATGAGGTTGTTGTACATTGATTCCTGTGGACTTCCCTATGTTCATGTTGACATGTTTTTGAACAGCATAACACACCTTTACATGTTGCACATTGTGTCAGCCTCACATTTCTTCCATGTACACCACACTTTGCACAAACTTGGGGCACGATTGATGAGACGGTCACTCCCTGCCCCGCTGGGGTGACCCTTGCCCATTTAAACCACTCCCTCTGAATGGACCTGATCTTCCCATTCTGCAACCAGCTGCGAAGTGTTCACTACTGCCACACTTGAAGCAGTGAATGCAGTCTTCAGTGTTTGTCTGCTGGCAAGCATAACATCTTGCTCTACGGCGTGGTGCAGGTGTGGGCGGAGCATATTGATTGCCAAACCTTTGGTTGAGTTGAGGATAGCAGTGTTGTGCTGCGGGGGCAGGAGTGGCCCAGTGTCTCTGTGGTGGGTGATAGTGAACTGGTGCTGACTGATGTGGAGGGCAGTCTGGTGCAGCTGATGGATCTGGGTGCTGTCTGGGGAAGTAAGAGGGCTGCTGCATCGACTCTTTAATGGAAGCCACTTCAGCTTTAAGATCTTTTAAGAGGGACATGTTAGCTTTCATCTCCTGCAGTTCTGTGAGAATATCAGTTTGATTCTTATTATGACTTGACTGGCTTGTTTTCTCCTTCTTTTCAGCTGGAGTGTGGTCAGACTGAGCAGAGTGAACAGCTACAGGTCGCTGTGGTGTTGTCATTTTTTTCTTGTCTTGCCTCTCACTTTCGTAGGCACATGCAGTATTCAGTTTCTCAAACAGGAGTTCATCAGAAACACGAGCTTGCTCTAGATATGGCTGGAGATCCAGCTTGATATTATCATTCTGCAAGCCAGTCATAACTGAGTGAAGGAACATGTTCTGCACTAGCACTGGGTCGTACCTTAAGCATGACTCCGCCTCCTGTGAGGCAAACAGAATCTTCTGTCTTAGATCGAGAGCACGGATGAGGAAGTTTTGAGAAGTCTCTTTTGTGCCTTGGACTTCAGATGACAGTCGCTTATATAATTCTGTGGCACTCTTTTCTTGGTAATGACAGAGGAGTATTCTTCTCAAAGTCGGTAACGTGAGGTCACTTTTCCCCTCTAAGTAGCTGCGTAACTGCATTCCTGGAACAATGGCTCTTATGACAGCATCAACAATTTCAGTCTCTGGGAAACCTTTGAGGAGGCCATGCTCAATCTGTCGGGCTAAGCTGGAAAATGTGAGATGGTCTTTTTGTCCTGGTTCTCCAATTTTTTCAGCTATTTTAAATTATTTGTGCCAGGAGATAGGGGTTTGACCTGGAACTGGTCCTTTTGGCTCTTCCTTTGGTGCTACCTTCTTACAGATATTGTCTACTTCGTCTTTGAAGGAGAGGAGCTCTGCCATTCCCATATCCTCGAGTTGCTCTAACTCCTCTCTCTGCAGGTGGTTACTTATCATTGTAATTAACGATGCTCTATTTTTTCCTTCCACATGTTTAAGAGCATCTCCAGCAATAGCAAGAGAGACACATAGTTCTTTTAGATTGTCTGCTGACAGTTTACCTAAAAGTCCAATTAGTTCCAACTGCAATGTCTCTGTCTCAGTTGACTCCATTATTGCTGTGGCAACGACTCAGTGTACTGTTGCAGTGGTAGTTTGTGTCCTAAACCTTGGCAATGGCACGTCACCGTTTCAGTCACTGGATGCTGCCTCCCTGGGTAAGTTGAACGGGACTGAATGAGAGCTGGGGACGTCTGTCGCTGGCAGAAGTCGAACCTCGTCTCACCCGATCCCAGCGGTGCCTCCAAAATGTTACACCCCTGTAGAAGGGGGAATATTGAACAGAAACACGGACACGATGTTCACTCATTCAAGTCCAGTCTGTAATGGCAATTTTCCAAAAACATACACTTTTAAACAATACTTTTTAAACATTGCACCTTTTTAAACATTACTCTTTTTTTAAGCATTACATTTCTCTATTCAAAACATGAAAGAAGTAGAAAAATAAAGCATTGTGCTGGAACTTTAATCTGTAAAAATATATAATATTTTTATCATATTTTTATCAATTGCTAATCAGATCAGAACTGACACTCCTTTAGTCTAAACACAAATAGAAATGCATAATTATCATCACCAAATATAACTGGTAAAGCATTGACTTTTAACTTTTAACATTTTCCTCTACAAAATAACAACAGCAGAGCAAAATCTTTCATCTCAAAATCTACTCTCATGAAAAACGACTACACAACATAAAAAAAATACATCTCTGCATCAAACTAATCTCAACACACACGCGCACATGCACGCACGCACACACACACACAGTCACAAGCACTCATCCACACACAGGCAGCTTTAAAGCATGTAGGTATATACCTTACAGACAGAGAGCAAAAATGTATTGCAAAGTGTTGAATAACCACATTTCTTTACCTGTAGAGGGGAAATATTGAACAGAAACACGGACACGATGTTCACTCATTCAAGTCCAGTCTGTAATGGCCGAATGAAAGAATGTGTCTCCCTCTACTGGGTAAGACAGGCAAAAGTAGTTGAAACCCGATCAGTGACTAAAACAACATCTAAGCATTTTTAAATCGCAGGTACTAAAGAAAAACAACATAAAACCAGGAAGTATTTTCCAAACAAACATTAGAATGTTTTTAACACAGATTACTTGTAACGACCTGGTCGCATCGTGGCGCGAGGTGTTCTCCCAGGGATGCAGACGGCTTCGGACACAGCTTGCAGGTAGGAAAATTATTTATTTAAGACATAAACCTAGCAGGAAAAAACAAAGACGTGCACATAGCACAAAAGGCAAAAACAAAAGGGCTAGCGTGGGAGCTAGCAAGCAAAAATAGCCTAGCGTGAAAGCTAGTAGGAATCGAAGTGTCGTTAACTGTTGCATGAGAACAAACTAGCAAGCCAGGCCGAATGAGGCCAGGGCAAAGACTAAATAGCCCTCTGAATAGTGCCCGGACAACAGGTGAGCGTCTCGAACACTAACCAGAGGCAGCTGAGCACAATCTGCCGTCATGGCAACAGAAACAAACACAAGGTGCTGAAAACACACGTGACACTAAAAAGGTAAACAAACTGATCCGAGCAGCGGATACTAACAGTACACCCCCCCTAGAAGGACAGATTCCAGATGTCCCTTGACAAAAAAAAAACTAGAACCCAAAAAACAAGAAATAGTTCATGAGTCAAGGGCGGGTGGAGGGAGGACTTGGTGGTGGGTCGCCAGGCCACGTGTCCCCGAATCCACCGGGAAAGGGTCAGGTGGCGGCGGCGAATGGAACGCCGCCGCCGCTGGCGAGGCAGGCGACCACGGAAAGGCCACATTCGTGGCCGCCGAGAAGGTGGGCGTGAGTGGCGCCAGAAGTTCAGCAGCCTCTGAGTCCTGCAACAAAGTCTTGGGTGTCGCTGCTGTTTGCGCCACTGGCGTCCCTTCACTGACCTCGAGGGCTGCATGCGGGGCCCTGCTTTCGGCTTGCGCAGCCGAACCACTCGAGGTCGCAGAGACGACGATAAGGGCGAGGAAGGTGGCGGCGCCCTGGGAAGGCCCACCGGAGACGAGGAGAGAGCAGACGTCGCCGTGGAAGCGGTAGGCGTCGTCGTCGCCGTGGAAGCGGTAGGCGTCGTCGTCGCCGTGGAAGCAGGAGGAGTCGACGTCGCCGTGGAAGCAGGAGGCGGCGTCGTCGCCGTGGAAGCAGGAGGCGGCGTCGTCGTTGCCGTGGCAGCAGGACGTCGTCGTTGCCGTGGCAGCCGGAGCAGGAGGCGGTGCTGGTGCGAGAACCAGCCGAGGAGCAGGTGCTGGTGCGAGAACCAGTCGTGGTGCAGGTACTGGTGCGAGAACCAGTCGTGGTGCAGGTACTGGTGTGAGAACCAGTCGTGGTGCAGGTACTGGTGTGAGAACTAGTCATGGTGCAGGTACTGGTGTGAGAACCAGTCGTGGTGCAGGTACTGGTGTGAGAACCAGTCTTGGTGCAGGTTCAGGAACCTGTGGTGGAGTTTGATGTGGTGGAGCTGGTGCTAGCTTAGGTGAAGGTGGCCTAGCTGGCGGTTGCGGCTTAGCAGGCCGAAAAACTGGTGGTGGCGGCCGGGCAGGCGGTTGCGGCTTAGCACGCCGAAAAACTGGTGGCGGTGGCCGGGCAGGAGGTTGCGGCTTAACACGCGGAAAAACTGGTGGCGGTGGCCGGGCAGGAGGTTGCGGCTTAGCACGCCGAAGGACTGGTGGCGGTGGCCGGGCAGGAGGTTGCGGCTTAGCACGCCGAAGGACTGGTGGCGGTGGCCGGGCAGGAGGTTGCGGCTTAGCACGCCAAAGGACTGGTGGCAGTGGCTGGGCAGGAGGTTGTGGCTTGGCTGAGCGTAGTTGTGCCACCCCACTAGCACAGCTCCCAGCACTAGCCCCCCCCTCAAGAAGCGGATACCAGACGCGCTCCTTGCGGTTTGGAACCGTCTTCAAGGGTGGGTGGAGGGAGGTCAGGAGGGGGGTATACTCCTCCCCTTTAAAATGTCCAAAATGTCTATTCTCACCCCCCACTTGAGATTGGGCTGGAGCACAGGGGAAAAAAGTCTGTGTAGTGGGCGGAGCAATAGTAACAGGAGGTGGAGATTGAGAGTCATAAAGTGACTGGGACTGACTAGATTTACATTTAACAAAATTGTCCTGATTATGTTTTATCTTGTCATTAAAGTCATTTAGAAGTGGCTGACAGAAAGAAGCTGAGGGTGGAAAAACAAAATCCTGATCTATGACGTCATCAAAAGTGGGCGGAGTTACCTCATCAGGGGGCGCCAATGGAATGACGTCATTGTCGTTGCTGTCCAGGTGACTGACAGCCCAGTTGGAGAAATGTTTGGCGAAATGGTCAATTGGGTTGCCAAACATCTGAGGAGGGGAATCTTGGGCTGAATGTAGCTTGCTGTGTACCGGTGGAGGAGTTTGAGGGAGTGGCGCGTCTTGGCAGCAAAGTGAAGACCTCTTGGGCGGCTTCTGTCTTCGCTGACGCGTCCGGTACTGCGGGGGTGTGGCGATGTCCTCGGGCCATACGGAGTTGAATGGGACCAACTTTCCGTTAGGACCCCAGATCAGGTCCTGGCGCTCCGAGGGGGAATAGTGTAGTAGAATTTCTGACCTTTTGACCTATATTTCTTGTCTTTTAAGAATGTCCGCTCATTTTCAATACTCTTGTATTTTTGTGCCATTGAATGGACCAGTTGTGGGACAAAAGTGAATATTAAGTCGTGCCAACCTGTCTATAGAATGTGTTGATTGTCTAAAGGATTCGAGTTGTTATGGAACAGATAGGAAAAGCAAAACAAGACATTTGACGCACTCGATAAGGAACGATGACGCACAACAGACATATAAAAAATGGCAGAAGACTGGAACTCGGGGGTGATTTTGGCTTGTGTGTGTCTTGTGTGCTCTGGAGTACATTGTGTCTGCTTGCACGGACAACTTAATTCAACCTGCACTTCTGATAATGGGTAAATAAATTTGTTGTACTAAACTACTTTTGTTGCGTGCTTAAGCTTCGGACAATCCACTACACAAATTGGCGTCACGAACAGGATGGTTTAGAAGCTACAGGTCGACAGCCGCTCTCGCTCTCTCTGTCAGGCAGACAGTGTGCTGCACGCGCGCATCTAATACAAGGTAAGCGTTTTGCTTAAAGTGTAAACATTTTCTGCCTGGAGAGAGCCAGATCGATAAGACTAATTGCTGAATCTATTTTTGATAAAAGATAGGTTTAGTCAGGTTCTCCAAAAACAACCTGGAATGGGGTAAATTATGGTTGGATTGAGTTGTTTTATATGTGATCATTTGTCTGTGTGTTTGTTGAATATTTGTGATTTCTTGTTTTTAACATTAGGGGATTGTTGATAGAATTTTGGTGGTTTGGAGTGTAGAAGCACAGACGATGTGAGACGAAAAATTTCTTTTAACCTCTTCATCCTCTGTCGTTGCTGGCAGAGGATGCTTCTTTCTGCAAGTGCATCAGAATTAGCCAGAGTTGGACAAAGATAAATTTAAGGCAAGGGTTGCTAACTGGTGTAACATTTGGCCCATATAAAATTGATACGTCTGTGAAAGTGCGAGACACCTGTCTATGTGGAAACTGCAGCGGTCCCTAGTCCTTGTGACTCAGCGTGTAAAAAAGCCTCATATTAGGTGACCATTCAGTGACTCCGGTAAAGGAGATCAACTGAGCCAAGTTGTCACGAATCTGTTTAATGGCTGCAGAATAGACAGGTGGCGTCTCGGGCTCCATATGGTAGAGCTTTGGTGAAACTTGGTGAAACTGTATGGAACTGACCAAAACATGATGACTGTAGAGCATTGGGTGATTATCAGTGACTCTATGGTGCTTTTATGCTGTTGCCGTGTATTGGTCAGGGAGTAAAACCAGGAGCTGCTCCGCTGGAACGGGTTAATCGCCGTTGTATGAGTAATGATGGGACCTGTGTTTGTTAATGAGACGGCCGATTCCACAAAAGCACACGTGCATTAGTTGTTTATATTGGTCCGGACCAGGGGGGCGTGGTTTGTGGGATAAAAATGTGTGTTTTTTAAAATTTATATATATATATATCTGCGTATTTTAATAACTTTTGTGTAGCACCTGGTTTCTTATCTGGTTTAATTCCCCCCTTCCTTTCCCCCCCTCTCGCAACCTCCCCTCACGCTTTTTTCACAGCCCCGCTATCTGTAAAAGTCTGGAAATTGTCTAAAATGTGTGTGCGTGTGAGAAAGTAGACAAAGTTTATGTACAGAAAACATATGAGTGAATGATTTATCCATTTAATTATCTTATTCCGCTCTCGGAGGTTGGATCGCGGGGGCAGCAGCCTAAGCAGGGAAGTCCAGAATACCCTCCTTAAACTTGACTATTTGTCCATCTAAGAGTGAATGATGAATGTTGTTATTATTAAGGTTCTGATATGATACAGCTGTGCTTCTGGATGAGAAAAGTAGTTGTCTATTGCATTTACTTTTAACTGTGCTGGTAAATTCTCTGTGTGTGAGTGACTGTGTGACGCATATAGTCTCAGCTGGGAGACATTTTGAGATAAGAGTGTGTGCGTGTGACGAGGCTGTGTGAGTGACAGCTGCGTGAGGCATTGGTTCGAAGAGGAGTGACACTGATAGCATTGAGCTAGGTTAGCATTGTGTTAGCATAGCATTGGGCTAGGTTAGCAAAAGTTTGCTTACTGAGGCATAGTAAGGCTAGGTTAGCCTCTAGCTTGGCATTACTAAGTGTGGTTGAACAGTTATTCTCGGTCTGTAGAGTGTGCTAGTAGTAGGTGCTTGCTAAGTCCAGTAAAATAATAGATATATGGAAAATTACACGGTTAATTATCAATAAATAAATACGGATTGTGGGACATTGAAACATTGTTTAATTCATCATTCATTTATATGTCTAGTATACCTTTTTTTTGGTACAGCTTTGCTGCTTATCTGATCCATCCAGTTCCTGTGGGAAGTTGCGACAAACACACACATCATAGATTAGGACACACTGTAACTTTGAATTAATAGTTATACAACAAATAAATTAATAATATTGAATTTAAATTTGATAAAGATAAATTGATCATACATTGACATTTTAATTTTTTTAGGAATAAACACACAATAAAATAAAAGTTAAATGTATATTCTAATACATCTAAGGGCATCTGTGAAACATAGAGTCTGAAGAAGTACAGATAAGAGCCACTCAGCGCCATTGTCAAAACAAAACGTAGAGAAGCGTTAAACAAATTCTAATCAGAAGGAAGACAGACCAAAATATGAGAGCTTAAGTAAACAGACAGCAAGTAAACCAGAAATAATAATGTAAATAAATAACAAAGAAAGCAAATTTCCATGTGACATTGGTGCATGTACAATTACAAATAGAGAATAAAACTAAATGGAAATAACTGTCTGCAAGATGAGCATGACGTCATGAATTGTGCTCGGGTTAGTAATAGATAGATAGATAGACAGATAAAACGTTATTGATTCCTTCAGGAGAGTTCCCTTTGGAAGAAGAACTAAAAAGTAAACAGTAACTAATAAGGGTATAAATGGAAACAAAATAGATTCTATTAAAAGAGAAACTAGGCATTAACGACCATGATATAAAAAAGTATTGCACTGTTATTGTTTTGCATTCCCTGTCATCCTAGCCCCCCCAAAGAGGAGTTGTACAGTGTAATGATGTATGAGACAAATGATTTTTTATAGGCTAAACCAGTAGTTCTCAAAGGAGGGTATGGTGTTTCCGCTCGGACAAAAAAGGGAGGTACTTGAAGGTATGCCAAGGGGTACCTGAGATTTTAAATATTTTAAAATAGCGACAATTCAAAATCCTTTATAAATATAATTATAGAAGAATAATTCTTCAACAAAATAAATATTTAGAATTAAGTTCACGAGCCCAGATGGATCTCTATTGCAATATCCAAAGAAGGTTGATGATTGATTATATGTATAGAAATCTTTATTATAATTTAATCACTATTTTAATTTTTAAAACGTTTTAGTTATTCTTATTTTTTTGTTTGTCCAAATAAGTCAAGTAAGACCACAACAAATGAGCAATATGGTGCACTGTTATACAATTTAATAAATCAGAAAATGATGACATTATGCTGTATTTTATTTCTTTAGTTTACTGGGAAAAAAAGGTTGAAAACCACTGCCCTAAATCATATCTAAAGCTACAATTATTTTATAAGACTGATTATTTTGGATTATTGTGTTTGTATTGTGAGAGAAGGAGAGAAAGTGAGAGAGAGAGGAAGAGAGAGCAGGTGAAAAAACAGAATGAGGGTGAAGAGGATGGTTTGAGAAAATATGGGAAAAGGATGTTTATAACCTTACGTTATGTGAATGGTTTCTAGGAGAACAGAAAATAGAAACATTGTGTGAAGTGTAAGGAAGAGATGGATACAGGATGTTGTTTGTAAAGGAAAACGAAAGTGAAGAAAAGATGAGAAAGTGACAAATGAAGGTATTCGTAAATGGTATGCTGTTGATTGTGGTTAGGTGCAAGTTTGTTTATTTGTTTGTTTGTTTAGTTGTTTGAGTGAAATGGGAAGAATTCAATAGGAATAATTACATGCAAAATGGAATAAAACTATGAGTGCGATAGATAATGAATGAATAGATTAAATAAGTTTATTTTGGTCATATAATCAACCATCAACCAATTTATGTGAGTAGTTTAACAGTAAATTAGACATATTAACAATCATACACATTTACACACAGAACAGAAAAGAAAAAGAATGACCGAAAAAAGAATAGGCGGAAGCCAAAGCTTATATTGGCCTATGATATACAATTACTGAACATTAAATTACCTGGAACATCAACGTTAAAAGATGAAAGTAATTGTTACTATATTTTATAATGTTAAAAAACTTTACTTTTCAAGGGTCTCTTAAACCATAACAAAAAACTACATGTGTTCAGCTCATCACTGAGGATGGTACATCATTTAACTCCTAAAACTGAAATACATTTGTGTTTTTATTTTATTTTACTTGACCTATTTCAAAAATCAATATCCCCCGTAAATGATAGTGTCTCCTCATAATGTAAACAAGCGAAGAATACAAACTGGAAGGCTGTTGTTCTTTACTCGGAAACATAATTGCAATTGTTTTAAAATTAAATTATCTGAACATTTAACACATTATGACTTAAAAAATGGATTGATATGATCATAATAATAATGCTTTGTGTAATATTGAAATGAGCCTTTTAAGTTTAAGTATTGGGTCTATATTTATTCTATAAACATTTCCCCAAACTTCAAAACAATATTACATATGGAAAAATAAATGAATAATATAACATGTGCAGACATTTCTTATTCAGCATGTGTTTTACTTTATACCGAATAGCAATGGATTTGGATATTTTTCTTTAATATGTTCAATATGTGGCTTCCAACATATTAATGATCAATTACTATTCTCAAGAATGTAGTTCATATACTCTGTCAATTTCCACTTGATTTAACTTTAATTTTTGTTTCACAATTTGACTTTGCACCCTGGACAGGTCGCCACCTCATCAAAGGGCCAACACAGATAGATAGACTGACAACATTCACACACTAGGGCAAATTTAGTCTTATTAATTTCTACATATTGAGATCTATTACTTAAAATAACTACTTAACCACTGTTGTGAAACACCTTTCTAATTTATGGGAGTATTGGGATAGGATTGAGGAAGATGTCTGCTGTGGTGGTGGTTAGTTTGGAAATTAATTTAATAAAAGTAACTTTAAAGTGTAGTCTGACATTTTAGTTTGGAGTAATTTATAGTTTTATTTAGACATTGCAGTACACCATACCATGCGCCCGGGAATCATTTTTGGTGATTTGGCTCCCAAGTTTTTTGTGGTCTTTGGTATGACTCGACCGGGGTTTTGAGCTTGCGACCTGCCGATCTCAGGGCGGACACTCTAACCACTAGGCCACTGAGATAAAGGAGGCAAACCAAATCTCAACAGCTTTCAGTTAGCTACAGATTTTGAGAGTATAATGCGAATAACTATAACTTTACAACTGTTTTGCTGTGAATAGTGTTGAATAATAATTACAAAAAACAGCCTACATTAATAATTAGAATAAGAGCCGATATGTAAAGTTAAAAATAAAAAAATAAAAATAAAAAAGAGGAGAAGTGTGATTAGGCATGGCGCTTAGAGCATGGCCTTGTGTGTTTGTTATGACCAAGTTGGATAACCAGTCGGAGACGGGCAAGGCAAGGATATGTTTGTGCGGCGTTTTTCATGCAACAAAGTGAAATGAAAGAAAATAAAAGCAAAATTAAAATGCAGACAATAAAAATAAACACAGTGCGGACGTTAAAAGTTAAAAGATTAAAAGATTTAGCTGAAAGATAAGGAGAAACGTGAATAAAAATATTCCTTTGTTTTGGAGAGTATCACGTACAGCGGGAGGTCAGAGTGCAAGCATGACAGCTTGCTCGCGCCTACTGATAGACAAATGATAGTTTAAATTAACTTATACATAATCTTTAAGTGAATTAAAAGGGTACTTAAATACACATGAAGTAGTACGTATAATCTTTGAATTAAGGTTATTGATTAGCAATTAATGGGATAGTTAAGACTGTAATTTAAAAAAAAAACAAAAAAAAACGTGATATGCAAAATTGAACTAACCGAGAGGATATGAAAACGATGGGTGTACATGTTTTGAGTTCCAAATTCTGGAGGAAAAAACCTCAACAAAACGTAAAACCATTCAGACGGACTTGGGTGGTAGCCACGGTTGTGCCAGGTCAAGCGAGGGTGGAAAGGATGTGCAGCCGGGGGACTGCCAACTTCTCTGAACAAGACAAGCTCCAAAGTTGTAGCCAGAACATGCTCACAAAAAATACAGGTGTGACAGCAGGACGAACAGCAGGATACAAACAGACCCCTGCTGGACATAAGTGTCAACGGACAATGTTCAACACAATCTTTGAAGCATTCCTTTGTGGTCAACCTGCACACACCTTGTAATGACCTGCTTACGAACTGTGCCCTGACAATTCAATACTGCACAGAAGGAACTTCCTGATGTTGCCTGACAGCACGACATCAGCTGACAACTACTAGGGACGCCTCCCAGGAATGAGTGGAAGACGGGGACTGCTCCAACTGTCCTAGCACTTGCTGACTGAGGTGCGTCCGTGTGTCCTGCCACCCAAACCGCCAAAGTGTATGATCACCAATTAGACGACTCATAATAGGAGCCTTTTGACTCTTATATATGGTGGGACTCAAGGTATGGCCGCTCATGTGAACTATCCTTACAACAATTAGAATGGTATAAGATGGACAACTAATGACCCACATTGTTCCTTTGCTCTCTGTATTTGCGTATTGAACCGATACGCAAATACCACATTTTCAATTATTTCGGTTGTCTGTTAAAAACATAGCTATTGGTTGCAATTTGGACATTCCTGCTGTAGGCTACAAAGAGCTAGCAGCTATACAAAAGCTGAGCTAAAATAAAATTTAAGCATATCAAAAAATTATAGTTGCTTATTACATACACAAAGTCGCAGAGAGACAGAAGTCTGTAGAAAGTATTCAGTAACAAACGTGTCCGCATTATTAAACTTTCTACCACAGGAAACATACTGAACAAATACAGCAGTTACTGTCAGACTCTAATCCGGATTACCTTGTCTATCAGAGACATGGTTAAAACCCACAACAACTTTCGTTCTAATTAATGTCCCGGGGTACAAGATTACAGAAAAGACAGATCGAGTGACAAAGGGGGGAGGAATTATGATTTATGAAAGGGAAAACATTAAAAGTAGATCAATTTGAGTATGTTGAAATTAAAATCACATGTTCCTCAGAAATGTATTTCAAGGTAATTGTAGTATACCGACCGACCACAGCTAAAGACATTTTTCTTGATTCATTTTCAGACATCCTCAAACAGCATAGTATGAAAGAAGTAACGTCATGGGGGACGTTAATCTGCACTGGTTAAATAAAACACGTAGAAAGAAACTTAAGGATATTATAAACGGCTTCTACATGATACAAATGATAAGCAGCTCTACTAGAATTACAATTGGATGACAAAAAGCAAAGAGAACATCTGTAAATACACGAAAACAAAACCAGAAAGAAGAGTGCTAAAATAAAAATACCATTGGATTAATAAAAAAATTTGGATTCTAATAAAGACATGAGGACTCAGCTCTCATAAGAGCAATTAAAACAGGTCTAAATACAGATCGTATGATTTAAAAGTTTGGAGGAACAAAGTTACAATGTTTATGCGGAAGTCTAAGACTGACTTTCACTTAAAATTAATCAAAGCTGCAAAAGGGAACATTAGAAAGTTATGGAAAACCAGATATAAACTTACGGAAAGAGAGCAAACAAGAAACAACACTATAACATTAAATATCAATGGCGCTACTATCGCAGACAGTCTGGACATAAGTAATCATTTTAATGAACATTTCATCCAGTCTGTACAAACCCTGAATAAAGAGTCCCTCAAAATCAGTGCAAATAATTGTCATTTATTCATATGGACTAATTTTAGAATTAACAAATGAAACAAAGTTGAACAAAATCTTCACTGCATTATCAGACTCACGATCTAGAGATATATATATATGGGTTGGACACTATCTTCCTAAAAACATAAGGATTGTATTATTGCTCGTATAACAACGATTGATAAATAAATTAAACGGAAAACACTTTACCTACCACGTCGAGAAACTGCTACTATGATTAAATCCATAAAGCAGGAAATAAAGAAGACCAGAACATGTACAGACCAATTAGCCTTCTCCACGTTATAACAAAAGGAATAGAAAATTTGAAATTAAAAAAAAAAGTGGCTTTGGAGCAATCAAGGCTGCTCAGATGGTCACTAAGAGGGGCATTATGTTGACACATCAATTTAATGAGTATTATATTTATCTATGAGAGCAATTTTGTTGTAAATTGTGAGGTATGGCTGTTAAAATCTTGGTTGTTTTTACGAATGATGACAGATGTGAACAAGAGCATGTATGGTCTTTGTGGGATGATGTAAATAAGGTGTGGTTGTATTGTATGGTAAGTATGTGTCCATGAAGGGGCATTTGGTGACTTTTCTTATACTTGAATACATGCTACAGTATGATTATTTTTGATTAATTATTGATTATTATGAATGTATATATTTATTATGATTAATTATTGTCATAATTGTATTGCTTGATTTGTGGATCCCCTTAATTTAGGTAGCCAGGGACTACAGATGGAAAGTAGCTATTTAGATATAATCTAGTACAGAACATATCTGTTTCTGAACTTAATGTTTCTGTGCATTGTCCCATCATAGATAGACTAAATTAAATACAACTATCTAGTGAATTATTGAGGCCACAATAATTCACTAGGTGTTGTAAAATATCAAAGTACTATTGCAAAAGCGAACAGTGACCTCAAACATGACCTGTCCTCCGCCTCTGTTCTTGCTGCGCTTGACTATCAGCTGCCTTTTCTTTTTCTTGGATGTTTCTGAAACTACTAATACTACTACTACTACTACTATTACTATTACTACGACTAACACTGTCCCTGTGAGAGGGACAGAGGGGGGAGGTGAGTTTGGATTGGGTCAAGTTTGAGCGTGTTGAGGTTTTATTTAATCGATATGATCAAGGATAAAGGAACGTAGTGATTTAGATTGACAATTGCAGTGGTTGGCGAAAGCAACCCCAACCTCAAAGAAGGGTGCCAATTCAGTAATTAAATGTTTTGTGAATGATCTAATATCCCGACATGGTTTCCCCAAAAAGATTAGGTCAAACAACGGCACCTATTTTAAGAAAACAGGTTAATCTTCTTCAGTCACAAGATCAGCACTTCTCAGGACCAGCAGCTTCCTAGGAAGGTGGAAAGACCATGAGACCAAAATGGTAAGTTTGCAAAATGTAGAATTTGTGTGCCAATTCCTCTGTGCAGATTTGAGGATGAAAGCAGCCACTCCAGATTCCCTTGCACTCGCTAAGAGGGGCACGGTCAAAGCCGATCCAGGACCAACACCCGATACCTGACTGGAAGGAACCGAGAGGAGAGACAACACCTTGCCAGCAATGACGAGAACAACTAAGGTTGCCAGCCAATGTGTCCACCGGGACTCCAGCAGCTGTGGAAAGAAGTGTCGGGAGTGCCGAAGCAGCGAGGAGGCCTGAAGCAAGCCGAGGGCCTGGACCAAAGCCCCACGCCCCATACTCTGCCCCAGCCTTCCCCAAAGCCCCCACAGCTCCAACTCTACCTGAGTTTTCCCCAATTTCGGCCAGCACGCACATGCCACTGAACAGTCTGCCCAATGGACTGAACCACACCCCAAAGAGAGACAGACTGTTTGAGTGGATCTCTTTCTTCACCAAGGCAGCCAAAAGCCCAACGAGGTGTCGGCAGGCCACCAGCCTGAGGCACCACCGAGCCATCTATACGAGCACTAATCAAACATGGACTCATACGAAATTCAGTTGTGTGTTCAAAATTAATTGGTAATTAACAATATTGGTAACTACATCCATTGCAAATGCCGGGAAAAATATTTTTGCAAATGTCTTACAGTCATAAGTCTATATACATTCATCTATTTATGTTCAAGGATGTTCATGATCAAAGTATTTGTTATTCATTTACTAAATCAAAGGGTAGGCCACTAATTGTGTTCTGTGAGATGGTTTTACTGCAGGCTGGTAACAGCGATCGCTCTGAAGGAGGGTCATAGACGGAATTTTTGCCTCGTATAAAAACATTGAGGTTTTTGCCTCTATCTGCGGTAGAGATTTAAGCTAGTGGTCTATATCAGAAATTGTTTTGGTCCAGGGTCTTAAGACCCTGGAAGGCGGGTATGTAGTAGAATTTCTGACCTTTTGACCTATATTTCTTGTCTTTTAAGAATGTCCGCTCATTTTCAATACTCTTGTATTTTTGTGCCATTGAATGGACCAGTTGTGGGACAAAAGTGAATATTAAGTCGTGCCAACCTGTCTATAGAATGTGTTGACTGTCTAAAGGATTCGAGTTGTTATGGAACAGATAGGAAAAGCAAAACAAGACATTTGACGCACTCGATAAGGAACGATGACGCACAACAGACATATAAAAAATGGCAGAAGACTGGAACTCGGGGGTGATTTTGGCTTGTGTGTCTTGTGTGCTCTGGAGTACATTGTGTCTGCTTGCACGGACAACTTAATTCAACCTGCACTTCTGATAATGGGTAAATAAATTTGTTGTACTAAACTACTTTTGTTGCCTGCTTAAGCTTCGGACAATCCACTACAATAGCGAAGCGTCTCCGCCTCCATCGCTCGCAACACCATCCACGCACCTTTGTCCATCTCCTCCATCGTGCTCGCTGCGAGAGAACCTTTTTTTGCTGGCTTGCTACTGTAACGACCTGGTCGCATCGTGGCGCGAGGTGTTCTCCCAGGGATGCAGACGGCTTCGGACACAGCTTGCAGGTAGGAAAATTATTTATTTAAGACATAAACCTAGCAGGAAAAAACAAAGACGTGCACATAGCACAAAAGGCAAAAACAAAAGGGCTAGCGTGGGAGCTAGCAAGCAAAAATAGCCTAGCGTGAAAGCTAGTAGGAATCGAAGTGTCGTTAACTGTTGCATGAGAACAAACTAGCAAGCCAGGCCGAATGAGGCCAGGGCAAAGACTAAATAGCCCTCTGATTAGTGCCCAGACAACAGGTGAGCGTCTCGAACACTAACCAGAGGCAGCTGAGCACAATCTGCCGTCATGGCAACAGAAACAAACACAAGGTGCTGAAAACACACGTGACACTAAAAAGGTAAACAAACTGATCCGAGCAGCGGATACTAACATTACTATTTTTTCCATTTGTCTTTTTAGACTCTTCTGCACCAGGCAACAGTAATAGATGGCAGATCACCTAATCACAGCTTTGTTTGTCTTCATACCCTTTTTTAAATTTTGTAAAGTAATTAGTTATGATGTTCTTTCTCCCTTTTTTTTTCTTACTTTTACCAGATACTATAATGAATTAAAGCTTTGTTTTTCTTCCCTCCTGTTTACTGTCTGCATGTTCACATTTACAGCAATTTTATAACTACTACATTTGTCCCATAAACATTTCCCCAAACTTCAACACAATATGTTAAATATGGAAAAATAAAAGAATAATATAACATATGTAGACATTTCTTATTCAGCATGTGTCTTACTCTATACAGAATAGCAATGGATTTGGATATGTTTCCCTTTATATATTCAATATGCGGTTTCCAACATAATTTATGATCAATTGTTATTCCCAAGAATTTAGTTTCATATACTCTGTCAATTTCCACTTGATTCAATTTTAATTTTGTTTCACAATTTGACTTTGCACCACTAAACACCACACATTTAGTTTTGTTGTCAGTTAATGATAACTTATTAATATCAAACCATTTTTTAGCTGAATCAACTCAACCTGGATTTTCCTCAACACTTTCTTCAAGTCTTCTCCTGAACAATATACATTTGTATCATCTGCAAACGTAATACATTTTAATTTATTAGATACTGAACAAATATCATTTAAATAAAGTATAAATAACTCAGGTCCCAATAACGAGGCTTGTGGAACCCCACAAGTTACTCTTTTTGGCTGTGATTTAGTCTTATTAATTTCCACATATTGAGATCTATTACTTAAATAACTATTTAACCACTGTTGTGAAACACCTTTCCAACTTATGGAGGTATTGGGATAGGATTGAGGAAGATGTCTGCTGTGGTGGAGGTGAGTTTGGAAATGAATATAATAAAAGTAAGTTTTAAGTCGTTTAACTTAAAAGTGTAGTTTAACATTTTTAGTTTGGAGTAGTTTATTTTTATTCAGACATTGCATTACACCATGCATCTGGGTGGAGCTAAGATAGGATAATGGCATAACATAGAATAAATAAGGAGGCACACCAAATCACAACAGCTTTCAGTTAGCTATAGACTTTTTGTAACGATCTGGTGTGGTGGATCCCAAGGATGCAGAGATGTTTAGCATGCTGTCAATAGTCTTTCTCTTCATTCAAGAGGTAGCACACAATAGCTAAAACAAAGGTGATGGTGGCAAACACACAAAAACACACCATGTAAAAACTACCAATATAAATACCTACAAAAAACCAAAAGCGCTAGACAAGGCTAGGAGAAATACTTAATGAAAGAAGTATTACTGAAAAAATCAAAGTACAAAATAAAGGCGCTAGACAAGGCTAGGAAAAATACAAGCAAACCTGAGAAGAAGCACAAGACAAACTAGTGAGTCCGCTGGCGAGTCTAAATACAAATGAGTCTGAAGCAAGCAGTGACAAAGTTCCGGCGCTCACAGGCCGTCAGCAGCCAGGTTAAATAGGCTGCTTCTAATCAATGTCAGGTGTGTGCTGCTGCCTTGCGCCAGCTGCACTCCATACTGTGGACGAGAGAGAGAGAGTGAACATGGCGTGCAGATAACAGAAATGAGCAAGGAAATTTCAGATTACCACACTTTTGATAGTATAATGCAAATATCTATAACCTTTACAACCGTTTGCTTTGAATAGTGTTGAATAATAATTACAAATAAAAGCCTAGATTAATAACTATAATAAGAGTCGATATGTAAAGTGTTATAGAGAGAAGTGTTGTTCGGCTTATCACTTAGCACACGTCCTTGTGTGTGTGTGTGTTCCACGCTATCAAAATGACTGGCGCCCAACATTGTGTGTGTGTGTGCATGTTGTGACTGGTTTGAATGAGCAGATGGAGGAACGAGAATAAATGCATGCTTTTATTTTGTAGAATATCACGCACGACAGGAAGTCAGAGTGCACAAGTGAAGTGTAGCATGACAGCGTGCTCGAACCAACTGATAGACAAATGATAGTTTAATTAACTTATAGATAATCTTTAGTTGTACAAATAATACACATGAAGTAGTACGTAGAATCTTTGAATTAGGAGTATTGATTAACGTTTAATAGGACAATTAATGCTGTGATTTTAAATGTGATATGCAAAATTGAACTAAGCAAGAAGAAAACGACAAGGCCGTGACAGAGTAGCAAGGAAACAACTCCTTAAAATACAGATCGCTGAAATTAAATGTCAAAAGAACCAAAAAGTCAATAATCAGCTAGGGTATATTCAACAGTGGGTGAACGTGGTTTGAGCTCCAACATCTGGAGGGAAGAATCCTCAACAGACGTGAAACCAGACAGTTAGACTCGGGTGGTGGTCGCGGTGATCCTAGGTCAAGCCAGGGTGGAAACAGTTTTGCAGCCGGGTGACTGGTCATGTGACTGTGCCAACTTCTCTAAACAAGACAAGCTCCAATTTACATCCAGAACATCATACAGGTGTGACAGAGGACGCCCACAGCAGGACGAACAGCAGGAGATACAAACAGACCCCTGCTGGACATAAGTGTCAACGGACAATGTTATCACTTCATGATTGACAATGGTGCCACAAAATCATTGAAGCATCCCTTTGCTGCTTTACCTCTGCTTTACGAACTGTGCCCTGACATTCAATACCGCACAGAAGGAACTTCCTGATGTTGCCTGACAGCACCACATCAGCTGACAACTACTGGGTACGCCTCCCAGGAACGAATTGAGGACGGGGACTGCTCCAACTGTCCTATCGGTGAAAGCCCTGGCTGACTAACTTAACTTTATACAAAAGCAGATTGCTTTTGATGGTTTTATTTTTAACACTGTCTTACACAACACTTCCTGATGTATAATACAATGCAAAAATAACCATTTCTGCACAGGGTTAATTTCTGTCACTTTATCTTGCATTATCCAACATTTTTCCCCGTCAGATTTGGACAACCATCTGTTGTTAAAAATCGTTTTTAATCATATTTATTGTATATTGTTTTTTATATTGGTTTTATATGTAATTCTTTTTTGCTTTTATTCAGTCATTGGTGGAGCTAAGGATAATATTTGAATATTGTTTTTAATATTGTTGTGCAGCACATTGGAAACATTTTGTTATTTAAATGTGCTATATGAATAAAGTCAATCAATGTTTATTTATATAGCCCTAAATCACAAAAGTCTCAAAGGGCTGCACAAGCCACAACGACATTCTCGGTACAGAGCCCACATAAGGGACGTCGATGTGAATGACTATGAGAAACCTTGGAGAGGACCGCATATGTGGGTAACTGCCCCTCTAAGTACAGTCCTTAGTGGATCTAACATAATAGTGAGAGTCCAGTCCATAGTGGGGCCAGCAGGAGACCATCCCGAGCGGGGACAGGTCAGCAGTGCAAAGATGTCCCCATCCAATGCACAGGCGAGCGGTCCACCCCGGGTCCCAACTCTGGACAGCCAGCACTTCATCCATGGTCACCGGAACCGGAATAACCCGGCGAGGGGGCAGAGGAGAAAAGAAAACGGAAGATCAACTGGTCTAAAAAAGGGGGGTCTATTTAAAGGCTAGAGTATACAAATTAGTTTTAAGATGGGACTTAAATGCTTCTACTGAGGTAGCATCTCTAACTGTTACCGGGAGGGCATACCATAGTACTGGAGCCCGAATAGACAATGCTCTATAGCCCGCAGACTTTTTTGGGGCTCTGGGAATCACTAATAAGCCGGAGTTCTTTGAACGCAGATTTCTTGCCGGGACATATGGTACAATACAATCAGCAAGATAGGATGGAGCTAGACCGTGTAGTATTTTATACGTAAGTAGTAAAACCTTAAAGTCACATCTTAAGTGCACAGGAAGCCAATGCAGGTGAGCCAGTATAGATGTAATATGATCAAACTTTCTTGTTCTTGTCAAAAGTCTAGAAGCCGCATTTTGTACCAACTGTAATCTTTTAATGCTAGACATAGGGAGACCCGAAAATAATACGTTACAGTAATCGAGACGAGACGTAACGAACGCATGAATAATGATCTCAGCGTCGCTAGTGGACAAAATGGAACTAATTTTAGCGCTATTACGGAGATGAAAGAAGGCCGTTTTAGTAACACTCTTAATGTGTGACTCAAACGAGAGAGTTGGGTCGAAGATAATACCCAGATTCTTTACCGAGTCGGCTTGTGTAATTGTTTGGTTGTCAAATGTTAAGGTGGTGTTATTAAATAGATGTCGGTGTCTAGCAGGACCGATAATCAGCATTTCCGTTTTCTTAGCATTGAGTTGCAAAAAGTTAGCGGACATCCATTGTTTAATTTCATTAAGACACGCCTCCAGCTGACTACAATCCGGTGTGTTGGTCAGCTTTAGGGGCATGTAGAGTTGGGTGTCATCAGCATAACAGTGAAAGCTAAGACCGTATTTGCGTATGATGTCGCCTAGCGGCAGCATGTACATACTACAGGATGCAGGGCCAAGAACCGAACCCTGGGGATCTCCACACGTTACCTTAACATAGTCCGAGGTCACATTGTTATGGGAGACGCACTGCATCCTGTCAGTAAGATAAGAGTTAAACCAAGACAAGGCTAAGTCTGACATACCAATACGTGTTTTGATACGCTCTAATAAAATATTATGATCGGCGGTATCGAATTAGATAAAAAAAAAGCCTTGCCCCTACCGGAAGTAGCGTGACGTAGTCAGTTGTTCACCTCCTCATATTTTCCTATTGTTTTCAACGCAGCTAGAGCGATTCGGACAGAGAAAGCGACGATTACCCAATTAATTTGAGCGAGGATGAAATATTTGTGGATGAGGTACGTTAGAGTGACGGACTAGAATGCAGTGAAAGACATATCTTTTTTCGCTCTGACCGTAACTTAGGTACAAGCTGACTCATTGGATTCCGCACTCTCTCTTTTTTCTATTGTGGATCACGGATTTGTATTTTAAACCACCTCGGATACTATATCCTCTTGAAAATGAGAGTCGAGAACGCGAAATGGACATTCACAGTGACTTTTATCTCCACGACAATACATCGGCGAAGCTCTTTAGCTACTGAGCTAACGTGATAGCATCTGGCTCAAATGCAGATAGAAACAAAATAAATAAATCCCTGACTGGAAGGATAGACAGAATATCAACAATACTATTAAACCATGTACATGTAACTACACGGTTAATAATTCTCAGCCTGGCAAAGCTTAACAATGCTGTTGCTAACAACGCTGAAGCTAACTTAGCAACTTAGCAACGGGACCTCACAGAGCTATGATAAAAACATTAACGCTCCACCTACGCCAGCCAGCCCTCATCTGCTCATCAACACCCATGCTCACCTGCGTTCCAGTGATCGACGGCGCGACGAACGACTTCACCCGATCACAGATGCGGTTGGCGGCTAGCATCGGCTAGCGCGTCTGCTATCCAAGTAAGTCCTCCTTGTTGTGTTGCTACGGCCAGCCGCTAATACACCGATCCCACCTACAACTTTCTTCTTTGCAATCTCCAATGTTCATTAAACAAATTGCAAAAGATTCACCAACACAGATGTCCAGAATACTGTGGAATTATGAAATGAAAACAGAGCTTTTTGTATTGGCTTCAATGGGCTACCGATACTCCTGTTTCACTGGCTATGTCACGCGCATACGTCATCATCCAAAGGCGTTTTCAACCGGAAGTTTAGCGGGAAATTTAAAATTGCACTTTATAAGTTAACCCGGCCGTATTGGCATGTGTTGCAATGTTAAGATTTCATCATTGATATATAATCTATCAGACTGCGTGGTTGGTACTAGTGGATTTCAGTAGGCCTTTAACCCTTGTGTGGTGTTTCAGACAGGTGCCCTAACAACTACCGCCACCAGAGAGCGCTGTTTACCATGGGAACGCCATACCTCTTCATCTAAAGGATTTTGTAATGGAGGGCAGATAAAACATGTATTTTTATTCTATATTTGCTATAATAAGCTGTATTTAGAATCTAACGCAGCTAACAGATGCCTTGCTAAAATGCTGTTTTCAGTAATTGGGCTGAATGCCTTGCTAAACTGGTGAGAAAAAATTAAACACCTAGTTGATTAGAAGGGAGTGAAACAAGGACGTATTTGGGTCTGTGTAAAAACGAATACCGTGTGTTTTAGACCATAGGGCGCACTGCCGATCAGCGGGTCTATTCAGGTCTATTTTCATACAAAAGGCGCACCGGAATATAAGGCACATTAAGGCTCATATTATGATTTTTTTCTAAATTTAAAACACTATCTTTGTGACGATCGGTCACTTCCTTTCTGTTTGTCTCCTTGGTTTTTGTATTACTTCCGGTCAGTGCTCTTATTTTGTTAAATTTCCTGTTCCGCGGAGCACTGTTTTCTCTTCACCTGCTGTTGATTGGCAGCCGGTCCACACCTGCTGCCAATCAGCATATGTCTATTTATGTTTTCTCTCGAGCACTCTTCAGTGCTCGATGATAGACTTCTATGTTTGGAACAATTCTGCAAGACTGCTTTATTTTCTGTTTATGTTAATTAAAATCATCTTACCTGCACATCCTCCTCCTGGTTCTTGCATCTTGGGGACACACAAACTGCAGCCATGCGAGTTCCTAACAGTATCATCGAGCCAGAATGCTGTGTCCTCGCGAGAACCCCTGTCGGCGACGCACAGCCGACGTTCTGGACCGCACAATTCATAGAGGACTTGAAAGCCAGGTTTGTGCGGTCCCAGCCCACAGCAGGCTCGGACCTTCTCCCTCCGCCTCGACCGCCGGTTCCGGCTCTCCGACCGGCGCGGCCACCGCCGCCTTCCCTCCTCCCGGCTAGGCCGCCGGCTCCGGCTCTCCGACCGGCGCGGCCACCGCCGCCTTCCCTCCTCCCGGCTAGGCCGCCGGCTCCGGCTCTCCGACCGGCTGGGCCACCGCCGCCATCTTCCCCGTCGCCTGCTGTGCGTCCTGTCCCGGCTCCACGGCAATCGCCTGTGCCGGCGCGTCGACCTCCGGTTCCCACACCGCGTCGCACGCCGGTCGCAGCCCCGCGTCTTACGCCGGTCGCGGCGCCACAACGACCAACACCGGCTGAGCGCCCAGCACCCGTTCCTGCTCCAAGGCAGCTTTCAGCAGCTGCACCACGGCTGCTATCCCTTCCAGCACCCGCTCGTCCTGCCAGTCCGGCGAAGGCTCCAGTGGAGCCTTCCATGATGTCCCTCCTGGCCTCCTGCTGGGACTCGGCGAGGGACGTGTCTTTTTCCCTCCTCCTGGCCCCCTACCGCCCGTCCCTGGTTTTCGCACCGGGGGACATCAACAACCCGGAACTCCTTCTCCCTGTGGTGGACGGCGTCTGGCATCCGCCTACTGGAGGGGGGGCTACTACCAGCAGCAGTGCAGCCAAGCACACGCCGCTGTCATCCCCGCCATCGTCTCCTCCCACGGAGACATCATCGCCGCCACCTTCATCTTCCCAGGCGCGCCTTCCCACGGCGCAGACATCTTCCGCGTCACCGGCGGGACACTGCACGGTGCCGCCATCGAAGACTCCTCCCATGGCGCTGTCGTCATCGTCGCCGCCGGCTGTGCGACCTCCTCATCCGCCAAAGACGCGGCGGTGTTATGGACTTCCTCCGCGCTGTTTGCCGCGATCTGCAGAACCTGCGTGTGGACCTTTGCAGCTGTTGGTGCTCAGGTACCACGCGCTTCCGCCTCCTTGTCGGCCACTAATGTGGCCGTTCCGCGGTCGCCCACCTCGCCAGTGGCAGCGGCGTTCAACGCGTCGCCGCCACCTGACGCTCCCTCGCTGGCTGCGAGGACATTTGGCCTGGCGACCCTCCACCAACTCCTCCCTCCACCCTCCCGTAATTTTTGGACTTTTTACATTATTGTTTCCAGGGAACATCTGGAATCTGTTCCTTGAGGGGGGGGGGTCCTGTGACGATCGGTCACTTCCTTTCTGTTTGTCTCCTTGGTTTTTGTATTACTTCCGGTCAGTGCTCTTATTTTGTTAAATTTCCTGTTCCGCGGAGCACTGTTTTCTCTTCACCTGCTGTTGATTGGCAGCCGGTCCACACCTGCTGCCAATCAGCATATGTCTATTTATGTTTTCTCTCGAGCACTCTTCAGTGCTCGATGATAGACTTCTATGTTTGGAACAATTCTGCAAGACTGCTTTATTTTCTGTTTATGTTAATTAAAATCATCTTACCTGCACATCCTCCTCCTGGTTCTTGCATCTTGGGGACACACAAACTGCAGCCATGCGAGTTCCTAACAATCTTGTGGTCTACATAACATGTGATGGTGGTTCTATGGTCAAAATGTTGCATAGATTATGTTTTACAGACCATTTTCAAGTAGCTTTCTGAGCGTCTCTTCAGGATGCACCGTATTGTGGGCGGTATTATTCACGTGGCTCACCTTCGACAGCGTCTTCTCCCCGTCATTTTGTTGTAGCGGTGTAGCGTGCAAGGACGGGAGTGGAAGAAGTTTCAAAAGATGGAGCTAACTGTTTTAATGACATTCAGACTTTACTTAAATCAATAACGTAGCAGCATCTTCTCATCCGTGGCTCAATAAAAAAATGAAGCCACAATCCGTGGCTCCATTTTTTCTTGTGAAAACACGTCCGACCATAACCCTCATAACTAAAGTTCCGTGGGTGAATAATGTAAACCCACTACAGTTTTTAGCGCTTTGACAGCTAGTCTACTGACAGATATAAGTAAGAACTTTACGCTACTTTATATTAGAAATGGCAACAGCAGAAGATGAATGCCACATAAGAAGGTAGAGAAAAAGAAGAAGCTTATGACGGCACGGACTACAATGGCGTACGCACCCGCATTTCCAAGACTTATGCAGATCCAAAATACACATCAGCAGGTACCAGAAGGTAAGAAAAGTTGGTTTTGCATAATATTGCGAAACAAAACGCCAAGTAATATGTCTGCTAATAGGTGCCATTTTGCGGTCCTTATACACGCTCCATAATAATACTCGTATGTTTAATGTGCCGACAATTCATCAAGTGGTGCGGCTTCATAACTTACCTAAGTCGTACTAAAAACATTTTGACTGATTTTTTAACGCTGTGTGTAATAGTCTAAATTCTCAATGGAACTTTTAAAGTTTCGGTGTTGTTTACTGGCGTCATATTGCAGCCTACACGTATCTCTCATGTATGACTGCCATCTACTGGTCACACTTATCATTACACCATGTACCAAATAAAATAGCTTTGAGGTCGTACATTAGGCGCACCGGGTTATAAGGCGCACTGTTGATTTTTGAGATAATGAAAGGATTTTAAGTGCGCCTTATAGTCCAAAAAATACGGTAAGTATATACATTAGTAACATTAGTCGACATATACACATACATGTTTTAGTTACTGTTGAATAACTATTTCTCCTTTGAGAAGAAACTGCGGCCAAAACTTGAGTTAGCACATATAGCTTGCTAGCTACTGTACACAAAACGTGTCGTTACCAATCACTGTTGCTGCAAAAGTCATACTTTGTCTTTATTTCACCCTCACCTTGATATTTCAACAATTGTTCCTTTTTAAATGTATAATTAGCGGTGCATCATGGGAGACGCCGGAGGTTGTCGTGATTTTAAGGAAAAAGGTGGATTCATCAATAAATAAACAAAAAGCGAGAGCAACGGGGAAGTGCTCTGACCGGAACAGGCTATGACAAAAATGAAACAAAATGCAAAACATCAACAGGAAATGTGGAACAGATGGCATCCACACATACGTGTGTAATTGCAAAGCATCAAAAAGGATTGTATCTGGTCAACAACGAATAGGGAATCGAAAAAATCCACCAACAAACAATGTCCCGACACCGAAGGGAGAAAAAGGATCATCTTCAATAGTTTTGATGGCTAACAGAAAGCGGGTGAGGGGAAATGTTCTGTGACAAAAGTGAAGCAGCCACTGGAAAACACTAACAAAACCAAAAGAGCTGCCGAAATAAAAGCACAGAACAGGAACTAACACAAAAGGGCACGGCCTGGTGTAACCAGCCGTGACAATTACATGTCCCTGTTTTACACAATGTGGATCATATGGAGTGGATTGGACAGCAGAAGAAATTGTTGCCATTTACTGAAGGCTGGTGGCCATTTTTCAAGCAGGTTTTAATGAGACTTGTCATGTAATGAGTCTCATGGACAAAGTCATGGCAGACAGGCATGTAAATGTAATTAAGGCATGCCTCAGGCTGCTGTGACTTACTTTCCACCAAGGTGACAAGCAGCAGCAGAATCCATGCGCCTTCTTAACTGAAAGGACACAAAGGCCTCACACAGCCTCCTAGTGTGGTCTAGTGTCTCGTCTGTCTAGTCTTTGAGCCTCAACTGATGAAACGTTTCACCTCTCATGCAGGCTTCATCAGTTCATGTGCAATAACTAGCTGGGGCAGCACTAGTCTGCATATAGATAGGACAGACCACTTTAGTCTTTGTCTGTGTTGGAGCATGAAATGATGAAACGTTTCACCTCTCATCCAGTGACGGCCTGACGCGCGTGGTTGGGAGAGTGGCCGTGCCAGCAACCTGAGGGTTCCTGGTTTGATCCCCAGCTTCTACCAACCTAGTCACGTCCGTTGTGTCCCTGAGCGAGACACTTCACCCTTGCTCCTGATGGGTCGTGGTTAGCACCTTGCATGGCAGCTCCCGCCATCAGTGTGTGAAGGTGTGTGTGAATGGGTGAATGTGAAAATAGTGTGAAAGCGCTTTGAGTACCTTGAAGGTAGAAAAGCGCTATACAAGTATAACCCATTTACCATTTATCATCCAAGTACTTGACGGGACAACTCTAGTCTGTCTCTATAGCTAGGCTAGACAGCTCTGCTCTGTTGTATGTGGTCTTTGAGCATGAACTGATGAAATGTTTTGCTTCTCAATCAAGCAGGTTTCATTAGTTAATGTCCAAATACTAGATAGGACACCACTAGTCTGTCCCTATATCTAGGACAGACAGGTGTAGTCTTTTTTATGTAGTCTTTAACATAATCATATGAAACATTTTGCCTCTTATCCAAGCAGGTTTTATCAGCTCATGTGCACATACTACTTAGGACACCACGAGGACAGAGTAAAAAAGACAGACTATAGCTGTCTGTCCTATCTAGTGTTTGAAAATGAACTGATGAAACGTTTCCTCTTATCCATTGATAGCTTGTCCTATGTAGTCTGAACGGAAGAAATGTTTCACCTCTCATAAAATCAGGCTAAATTTGTTAACGCACAATGACTAGATAGGACAGTATTAGTCGGTCTCTATAGATAGTTTGTCCTGTAGTCTTTGAGCACGAGCTGATGAAATGTCTTACCTCATCAAAGCAGGCTTCACAAACTCATGTGCAAAGACCAGACAGCACCAATTAGTCTCTGTAGACGGGACAGACGGATTTAGTTTGTCCTAGTTAGTCTTTGAGCTTGAAGTGAGGAAACGTTTCGCCTCTCAACAGATAATGCACAATTACTGGATAGGATAGCACGAGTATCTCTTTTGATAGGACAGACATATCTAGTTTGTCCTATGTACTCTTTGACATGAACTGATGGAACATTTGACCTCTTATTCAATCAGATTTCATCACTTTATGTGCAAATACTAGATAGGACACTAGACACTAGTCTGTTTTTTAGATACGACAGACAGCTATAGTCTGTCTGTTTGAGCATTAACTGATGCAACGTTTAGTCTCGCATTCAAACAGACTTCCTCAGTTCATGTGCAAATACTGGATAGGATAGCACGAGTATATCTCTTTTGATAGGACAGACATATCTAGTTTGTCCTATGTACTCTTTGACATGAGCTGATGGAACACTTGACCTCTTATCCAATCAGATTTAATCGGTTTATGTGCAAATACTGGATAGGACACTAGACGCTAGTCTGTTTTTTAGACAAGACTGAGAGCTATAGTCTGTCTGTTTGACGTTTCGTCTCACATTCAAACAGACTTCCTCAGTTCATGTGCAAAGACTAGATAGGACAACGTTACTCTGGCTCTATAGTTAGGACAGACCGGTGTAGTCTTATGTGTAGTCTTTGACATGAACTGATGAGACATTCCGCCTCTTATCCAAGCATGTTTATGTTATCAGACACCACTAGTCTGTCTATAGATAGGACTGACAGCTATAATCTGTCCTATCTAGTGTTTGAGCATGAACTGATTAAATGTTTCACTTCTCATCCAAGCAAGCTTCATCAGATCATGTGCAAAGACTAGATAGGACACTCGACGCTAGTCTGTTTTTTAGACAAGACAGAAAACTATAGTCTGTCTGTGTTTGAGCACGAACTGATGCAACGTTTCGTCTCACTTTCAAACAGACTTCCTCAGTTCATGTGCAAAGACTAGATAGGACAGCACTACTCCGTCTCTATAGCAAGGACAGACCGGTGTAGTCTTTGACATGAACTGATGAAACATTTCGCCTCTTATCCAAGCATGTTTCATCAGTTTATGTTATCGGACACCACTAGTCCGTCTATAGATAGGACAAACAGCTATAATCTGTCCTATCTAGTGTTTGAGCATGAACTGATTAAATGTTTCACTTATCATCCAAGCCAGCTTCATCAGATCATGTGCAAAAACTAGATAGGAGAGCACGAGTCCTCCGGTCCTTTATCTGTTACCATAAGGAGAAGCTTGACGATATCATCCAGCCAAGTCATTGACGACCCCACCACCTTCTCACACACTTCACAGTAAAAATGTCCTAAAATGAGATCAGGTTCGACTGAAGCATCAAACATGCAGGTACTAGCCCTGTCCCACACGAAACGGTCTAAATTTAGGATTAGGGGCGTGGGCCTGCATAGAAGACGGACTCCGATGGCACAGCTGAAACCCTCAGTGGACCAGCCCTGCCCACCTTCACTATATGCTGAGCTATTTGTGTCCATCTCCTCTCCTCACTCATGGCCTTGGACTCTCACACCAAGAATGCCGCTCCTCTAATTGGGCTGGATACTGCAGCTCACATGCACTCTGATCCCTTCCCTCCAAGGCCCCGCCTCTTTCCTCACCCAATTTCTCACAGCAGGGAGCTTGAACATGATATCCAAGAATCAACACGGTGTACATTAACAAACACTTAGTGCAGGGGTCGCCAACCTTTTTGAAACAGAGCACTACTTCATGGGTACTGAGCCATACGAAGGGCTACCAGTTTGATACACTCTTTTGAAATAAGAAATGTGCTTGTTTTGCCTTTGATTATCATCATCATCATGGGGTATCAGGCCTGTTTGCAGGCATGGATGATCAGGGCTCTCCAGTCTTCTCTGTCGTCCGCTTTATGTATGAGTTCTATATTATTGATATTTCCGATAACATTTCTTAGGCTGTTGATGTATGTTGTTCGTTGTTGACCTGGAGCTTTCTTTCCTACTAGTTTTCGTGTTAACATCAGTTTTTCTAAGCAGTCTTTTGTAATGATATGTCTGAGGAATTTCAGCTGCCTATTTCGAATTGTTGCACTTAAAACCTTCTTGTTTTTGCCTCTGTCAATACCTCTTCATTAATTTTCCTTTCAGTCCATGATATGCGGAGTATTTTTCTGAAGAACCACATTTCAGTTTCCTCTAATTTTCTCAGTTGCCTTTGATTGTACATTATGAATGATGATTGATACTCATCGATATAAAGACACTGATCACGTTAATTATTTCTCACAATTATCAACAATGACAACAAGATGGAAAACATATAAATATTCAGAACCTTATTAATTGCAGTAATTGTTACATTTTCAGATGATCACTTACGTCACTATATTTTATAGGAAAAATGTTAAATTTTATTTAGCCACTAACAAACCCTTTTAACAAACCAAGAACTATGTTGCACCATGTTTCAAAAAGTTATCAATTACCGTATTTTCTGGACCATAGGGTGGACCGGATTATAAGGCGCATTAAAGGGGTCAGAGTATTCTTTTTTTTTTCTAAATTGAAGACATTTCCTTCTGGTCTACATAACATGTAATGGTGGTTCTTTGGTCAAAACATTGCATTGATTAGGTTTTACAGATCATCTTCAAGCCGCTTTCTGACAGTCGCTTCAGGATGAGCCGTTTTGTGGGCGGTCTTATTGACGTGGCTCGCCCTCGACAGCGTCTTTTCTCCTACATCTTTGTTGTAGCGGTGTAGCGTGCAAGGACTGGAGTGGAAGAAGTGTCAAAAGATGGAGTTAACTGTTTGATGACATTCAGACTCTACTTAAATCAATAACGGAGCAGCATCTCTTCATCCGTGGCTCACTAGTGCAATAACAATGTGTCCTGTGAACTCTCTAATTTTGGTTTGCTTTCTCCAAGATGAAAGTGTGAATGAATGATGGGTTCCCACTTCTCTGTGAGCGCTTTGAGTATTTAATAATAGAAAAGTGCAATATAAAATCTAATCCATATTATTATTATTATATAAACCTTCACCACATGCAAAACATAATATGAGTTAAGTACTTCAGTAGTTAGCATGGTAGCTTTTGTGACAAGCAAGTTTCTTTCACAGTTGTAAAAAATAACTCCTCCTCCCATTGGCTGTGAAAGTGATACGTTTTCTATCTTTTTCCTACCATTTTTGGGGGGAAAAGAAACTGCATTCAGCGCTCATCTTAGCTGCGCCCGCCAGCTTACTCTCCACCACCACCACTGGTTTAGTTGCGCGCACAATACTGACCTTTGAACTGGAGTAGGTCAGAGTTCACTGAAACGTAAATAAAAAAATGTATAATGGAAATATTTTAAGATATGGGCATTTTAAAATCTATATTGATACAAATGTGATTAAAAAAAGAATACCAACAGAACAAAATTACATTTTAGACACAGCTCACTAGTGAGTTGTGCTATTTTTAGAACAGGCCTGTGGACAACTCATTTGGTCCTTGGAGGGCGACCTGGTGCCCGCGGGCACCGTGTTGGTGACCCCTGACTTAGAGGTTCTCATTGGGCCTGGTCCACCCCCTGTTCTGTTTTTGCTAGCATGACGTTATTTACATAACAATCTATATATAAACTATGGCAAAAACTGACAGTTCAAGAACTACATCATTTAGTGGGGGTTGTACAGTATATGAAGTTTATAAGTCAAACACCTAATTTCCTCAACCTCCTTGCTCTTCTTCCCAGCTGATTGGACGTAGAACACATCATTTCACATGCAGGAGTGTGTGTTTGTGTGTGGTGTACATTGGTGTGCCACTGTGCAAACCCTGCCCAGTTGGTCTCCTGCAAGCCCGTGTGAAATGTGACACAAGCGTGGGCTCCCCTTTAAGGCATACTTTCTCTGTCTGTGCGCGCTACATTGTCTGTGTGTGTGTGTGTGTGTGTGTGTGTGCGCGTGTGCGTGCAGGGTAGGAGGTCAGGCCTCCATTTTTACCAGCAGCTGTCCACTGGCATGTCAACGGGAGTGTCACAGCGGTGCATTCAGGGGTTCAGACGGTGATCCGCTGTTGCTGCAGTGTGCACTCCGAAGGCTCACCCTCACCGTCTGACCATCCAAGACCCTGCCTGCGGTCCCCACCCCCCAACATGGCAGACCAGTACCAGTACAACGGCAACGAGGAGAAGATGATCAAGGACAGCCATACTAAGGAGATTGATCTAATCAACAGAGACCCCAAGCAGATCAATGACGACGTGGTGAAGGTTTGTGCTGCCTCCTGTTCAATATCGCCTCATTAAGACTGTGTAGTGCATGCAACAAGTTTTCTGCAAGATCGCAAAACTGTACAAAAGCTTCTAAAGTACACCGGTAACTATTCCTGTTGCCTATCCGGAACTCAGCATTTATTTTGGGAATCATGGCGTAAACGATCTCTAGAACCGTCACGTTGTATTTAGATTTGACTACTGTTTGTTCTGTGATTGTTAGCTCTGTGCTAAAGGCCAATGTGTAGATACACATCGGCCTTTAGCACAGAGCTAATAATACACACAGACCTGAGACTCTGCTAGACTGGGTGAAGCAAGTATGATAAATGATCAATGTTAACCAGACATGAAATATACTGTAAATACACGTCTTTGAAAGAGAACAGTAGCATCTACTGTAATGAGATCCTATCTAATGCGTCAAAAATGTAGCTTTGATATTAATACTGCTCACTTTCTTCTGCCAAAGTGGTATTAGTTTACCAATACTGTATCTTTATTATTAGAGTTACAGTTAGCATTCGTGTCCTTAGCATCACATGTTTGTCACCTCGCACAACTGCCTATCAATTAACATAAACAAAATAGTATTGCTGTTTAATACTCATAACTTGCTGTTACCACCGCAATTATGGACAGAGATTCTGAAAACAGGTTGCGGGGACGGAGTGAATCGAGTATTTCCATATTTTTTACCCTTTGTGTTTAAAGTTTTAATGTTGACATATGTGACGGGTGTGTATGTCGCATTGCATAATTGTCTATTTAAAATTCATAATGCAAAAAATAAAATAAAAAATACTATGGTTTGAAGCGTTATGTTTCCTATGTGGATCAACACAGATACTGTAAAAGAGGGTGGGGGAGCAAGTTTTGAGCGTTTGTCACCCTCTTTGGGGAGGCGTGGCTCGGTTGGTAGAGCGGCTGTGCCAGCAACCTGAGTGTCATGACGAGGACTGTGGTGTTGTTTGTTTTCCCATGGTGCAAAGGATTTGGAGCGGACACGACGTGAAGGTAATGACATGATTGAATTTACTCAAAAAAGTACAAACAAAAGGCGCTCACAGCGGAGGTAGAAAACTTGGCTATGAAAAACAAAACATCCACTTTGGCGTACACTATGGACAGAAAACAAAACTTGCTAACTATGGCCTTAATAAACAGGACGAAAGGAGCAGCATGAACGATGGACGTGAAACAGAGTGTCAGGAGTGTGATTTTGCCAGCCTGACTGCCTGGCAACTACAGGGATAAATAGTGAAGACTTGATTAAAGACAGGTGTGTGAGTCGTGAGGACAGGTGAAAACTAATGGGTTGCTATGGTGACAAACAAGAGTGCTCAATGAGTCCAAACGTGGAACAGGTGAAACTAATGGGTAACCATGGAAACAAGACAAGGGAGTGAAAAGCAGGAACTAAAAAGAGTCCAAAACCAAGCAGAACATAACTTAAAGGCCTACTGAAACCCACTACTACCGACCACGCAGTCTGATAGTTTATATATCAATGATGAAATCTTAACATTGCAACACATGCCAATACGGCCGGGTTAACTTATAAAGTGCAATTTTAAATTTCCCGGCAAACTTCTGGCTGAAAACGTTTCTATATTATGACGTTTGCGTGTGACGTCAACAATTGAAGCGGAAGTATTCTGAGCCCATTGAATCCAATACAAAAAGCTCTGTTTTCATCTCAAAATTCCACAGTATTCTGGACATCTGTGTTGGTGAATCTTTTGCAATTTGTTTAATGAACAATGGAGACTGCAAAGAAGAAAGTTGTAGGTGGGATCGGTGTATTAGCGGCTGGCTGTAGCAACACAACCAGGAGGACTTACTTGGATAGCAGACGCGCTAGCCGACGCTAGCCGACGCTAGCCGACGCTAGCCGACGCTAGCCGCCGACCGCACGGATGATCGGGTGAAGTCCTTCGTCCTTCCGTCGATCGCTGGAACGCAGGTGAGCACGGGTGTTGATGAGCAGATGAAGGCTGGCTGGCGTAGGTGGAGCGCTAATATTTTTATAATAGCTCTGTGAGGTCCCGTTGCTAAGTTAGCTTCAATGGTGTCGTTAGCAACAGCATTGTTAATTTTCGCCAAGCTGGAAAGCATTAATCGTGTATTTACATGTCCAGGGTTTAATAGTATTGTTGATCTATCCTTCCAGTCAGGGGTTTATTTATTTTGTTTATATCTGCATTTGAGCCCGATGCTATCACGTTAGCTCCGTAGCTAAAGTGTTTTGCCGATGTATTGTTGTGGAGATAAAAGTCACTGTGAATGTCCATTTTGCGTTCTCGACTCTCATTTTCAAGAGGATATAGTATCCGAGGTGGTTTAAAATACAAATCTGTGATCCACAATAGAAAAAGGAGAGAGTGTGGAATCCAATGAACCCTTGTACCTAAGTTACAGTCAGAGCGAAAACAGATACGTTCTGCACTGCACGCTAGTCCTTCACTTTCACGTTCCTCATCCACGAATCTTTCATCCTCGCTCAAATTAATGGGGTAATCGTCTCTTTCTCGGTCCGAATCTCTCTCGCTGCTGGTGTAAACAATAGGAAAATGTGAGCAGCCCTTCCTCCGGTGTCGTCACGCTGGGGCAAGGCTTTTTTTTATCAGAGACCAAAAGTTGCAAACTTTATCGTCGTTGTGCTATACTAAATCCTTTCAGCAAAAATATGGCAATATCGCAAAATGATCAAGTATGACACATAGAATGGATCTGCTATCTCCGTTTAAATAAAACAATTTCATTTCAGTAGGCCTTTAAACAAAACATGATCACACAGACATGACACTGAGGGTTCCAGGTTCGATCCCCACTTCCGCCATCCTTGTCACTGCCGTTGTGTCCTTGGGCAAGACCCTTTACCCACACTGGTTTAAATATAACTTACATATTGGGATTCACTATGTAAAGCGCTTTGAGTCACTAGAGAAAAGCACTATATAAATATACTTCACTTCACTTTGTTGTGCCGTGAGCGCCCCCTAGAGGGCCACCAAAAATATGCAGAATGCAGCTGAGATAGGCTCCAGCACCCCCCGCGACCCCGAACGTGACAAGCGGTAGAAAATGGATGGATGGATGTGGCAGTAATGACAATCTCTAACAAACAGAAGTCTGGAGCTAAAGTCATAGAGAAGTTTATTAAGCGCAAAACTAAAGGGGTAAAGCTTTATTTTCATTTTCACTTTAATTTGTATTTATAGTTTTTTTAATTAAAATGTATTGTTAATTTAGTTTTTGTGTTTTAGCGCTACATAATTGCATGTAAAAAATTGTTGCCTCTTATTTTTGAGTCCTTACTTATGCAGTATATTTGGTTAATAATTATTTATCTAATCAGCCTGACCTAAGACTCAGGATTATGTGCTAAATAAATAATATTTTTTGTGATTAACATATTATTTCATATCATTTGACAAGGTTGTAAACTTTAAGTAAGTTAGATATAATTATTGAACACGATTAAAATCAAAGGTAAATTATTGTGTTAATAGTGTTAATATTTGAGTGGGCACCAGATCACTCTGTAGTGGAAAAGTCGGGCCCCGAGGTCTAAAAGGTGTCTCATCTTGTTCACAAACGAGTTATAGTTAGGGTTGGGCATCGAAAATTGATAGGAACAGAGACCAATATTCTGATTCCCTGTGAATCGTTCAAATCTTGTATTTTTAATTTTTAGTCTTGATGCCCAACTGGAAGTAAAAGCACCAAACAACGAAAAAGAAATAATCTACTCCAATAATGAAGACAGAGCCGCCATTAACAAACATTATTTAAGACTCAGAATCAAGAATCGTCAGGAACCGGAATCAAAATGAGGAATCGTTCAATTTCAAATGGTGCCCAGCCTCAGTCATAGTAGACAATAATCCGATCACCTACAGCTACTGGCAGACATGCCTACGACCCCGATTAAAAATCCAGAAATTCATGTACAACTTGAACGCACCACTAGTGTAGCACACAAACGTCGGACTACGTGCACCGCAAAGTAAATTAGTCTTAATAAAACGGAACATGAAATATTTTATCGGCGATGTTTGTAGGAAAGTGGGGTGGAACACGTACACCCCCTCCCCAGTAGTGCCATATGTATTCTAATCCCATGATAAGCGTAGTACATGTCACAGAGTGCCTGTCTCTTATACTAAGATCTCTTTCTTATGAATTTATAATGCTTTCTAGCATTTTGTTGCTGTCATTTGGCAAAGCTAAAGTAAGCCCATCTCCTTCAGGAAAGACTTTTCGCAAAGAACAAAACAATCCATGTGGAGCAAATTATTCAGAGAATGACTCAGACGGCTTGTTTGTTCGTCCTGTCCTGACTTCCCAAACGGATCCTCGCCACTGGTTTGGATGACAGGGAGATGTTTTTAGATGTGCAGGGCGTCTGCCTGACTGAAACGTTCATTAATATTCTGTAGCTGAGTCTCAGCTGCGGGAACGCAAACAGATTTTACAATAGACTATCTGGCAGACGACAACGTTAGGCTCCTCTTCTTACGTCACATACTCCTCCTGTCTATGGCTAACTTCCTGGAAGCCAGCGTCCTCTGCAGTGGATGTTTGTTCTCGGGTGGATCTAGTGCAGAGCTGGGCAAATATTTTGACTCGGGGGCCACATTGAGAGAAAAATATGTGTCTGGGGGGCCAACGTGTATGTGTGTATAAATTATATGTACACATTTAGCTGTAAAAATCTGCTATATATTATGTGTGTTTGGGTCCTTTTTTTTTAGGAACGCTAATACCAAAAGTCACAAAACGTTATAAAAGACCACCTCAAAAGAACCGAATGGAATTATACAGTTTTTTACTGAATTGGACACCCAAAATGTACATGAAAATAAAAAAAGTGGAATTTACAATATTAAATATGAACAATAAAACACTGAATATTAACAACATATGAACGTCACTCCTCTTTTACTTCTCAGACCAGCTCCTCGATAGTTGTGTATCTTTTACAATCAAGCAAAACACAACAAAAATGTACAAAAAAACAGCCAAATATGAATGCAAAGTGTAATAAACACCTACAATATGATATATCATCACGTAAAAATGTGCTTCCACATCTGTTTCCGTTTCGGGCTGGCTGCTCTGAAAACAAACCCCGCCCACTCTGCTTTATTCCTCGTCTGAGCTGCTGTGACGTAGCTTGCCGTAATAACTCGTATAACACCCAAAAGCGCAGATTTCAACCATTGAAATACTTTCTATAGTTCAAGACGTATGGTCATTTAAAAACAGCACTGCACATCATAATGTTGATGTTAAAATTCTAAAAAAATGATGTAGAACGTCCAGCGGGCTGGATTGAAAATCTCACATGTGGCCCGAGGGCCGTATTTTCCCCAGGTCTGCTCTAGTGCATTTCCTCAAATGTGACCTCCGCTTTAATGGCTGCCATCTTCTCAAATTGACCCTCAATGACATACTTGTGTGAACTGCAGAGCCCATTAGAGTGTGTTTGCTAACCAAAACAGCAGCACAAACTGTAGCCTCTCAGAGGAATTAATGTGCAGGTTCTTACCAATGCCACTGGAGTGTTAGTTTAAAGAGGAATTTGCTACATGGAAATGGGGGGGGGGGGGGGGGGGGGTCTGGAGCATATCCCAGCTGCATTCGGGCGGAAGGCGGGGTACACCCTGGACTAGTCGCCACGTCATCGCAGATAATGATAGTTATACAGATAGACAGACAACATTCACACTCACATTCACACACTAGGGCATATTTAGTGTTGCCAATCAACCTATCCCCAGGTGCATGTCTTTGGAGGTGGGAGGAAGCCGGAGTACCCGGAAGAACCCACGCAGTCAAGGGGAGAACATGCGAACGCCACACAGAAAGTATTGAATATATTAGTATAAATGAAGACCTGCCCAATAGTTAACGCCTTACTTATTAGGCATGTGCCGATCAATCAGTATCAGCCTATTTTTATCAAAAAATATGTTTTCGCCATTGCCGATTAATGCCTTTTAATGCCAGTCCCAACGGTCGACCCCCTCCCCTCACTCTATTTATTTTTAGTACCCCAGCTGACAAGCGGCTAGCAGATAATTATGTGTTGCCATACACAGTGTGGAGTCGCTCCCCTAAGTTAATAATGATTACCACAAAATAAACCGCATTTCTTAGTATCTTAACTATCATTATCAGGTAATGTTATCACTGGAGGACTGGCTAAACATGTTACACACCGAGAGCAAGTCAGGAGCAGATATGCTAATAACTAAACTAAGCGCTAAAGCAGCTTCAGACTACACCAAGAAATAAAAATAGTATCAGTATATGTTTGATATGAGAGTGATTCAGTTGATATTCTCAAAGTCTTTTTTTTGTATATTGTTTTTTTTTTATGTTTCATGAACTTGGGGAATAGTTATTGTGTACTATGGACTTTGTTTTGATCAAACAATGATTTATGTTGGTTTATGGTTTGAGTTTATATCGAACAATACAATTACAACATGATACGTTAAAATGTCCAGGTCCTTTTTTCAACATGTTCGAAAAGGAGTAGGAAGAAGCAACACTTATTGAATCCTACCCCTTTTCCTTTACATAGCAATTGCTAACACTTTTGTTCACTTCATGTTCTCAATTTATTCACAATATACTCCATAAGTAATAACATAAAAAAATAAACAAGTAAATAATAATTAGTGAAGTAAGTTGTATTTTATATAGAGAGCTAAATAAGATTATCAATAAATTCAGAATGTTTATCATGGTTCTTCTTCTTTGTACTTTGAGTTATAAGAGTTTCTTAAATTGGATCATATTAAGATTAAGATTAAGATTAAAGTACCAATGATTGTCACACACACACTAGATGTGGTGAAATTTGTCCTCTGCATTTGACCCATCCCCTTGGGGAGTAGTGGGCAGCAGCGGCGCCGCGCCCGGGAATCATTTTGGTGATTTAACCCCCAACTCCAACCCTTGATGCTGAGTGCCAAGCAGGGAGGTAATTAGTACAGTGTTTCATTTCTTTACTTAATCCTTTCCATAATTTAATTCCACATACAGATATACTAAAGGTTTTAAATGTTGTACATGCATACACATGTTTTAAATTACATTTTTCTCTAAGGTTATATTTCTCTTCTTTTGTTGAGAATAATTGTTGCATGTTCTTGGGTAGCAGGTTATAGTTTGCTTTGTATGTAATTTTAGCTGTTTGCATGATATCATGGAATTTCAATATTTACGATTCAACAAATAAAGAGTTTGAATGTTCTCTTAATCCAACATTATGTATTACTCTAACTGACATTTTTTGTTACACGATTATAACACTGAAGAGCACTATTGTAGTATTTCCCCATATGTCTGCACAATAACTCAGATATGGTTACAGTCATGAGCAGTAAAGAATATGAAGTGATTTTTGGTCCAATACATATTTAGCTTCATCCATTATTGATGCATGTCTTGCCACCTTATGTTGTAAATTTTTAATATGAGAGTCCCAGTTAATCATTACTCATTACGCCTAGAAAAGTGATTTAATTTACTCTTTCAATTTGTAACAATTATGCAGCTGAGATAGGCTCCAGCACCCCCCGCAACCCCAAAAGGGACAAGCGGTAGAAAACAGATGGATGGATGGATGGATGTATATAATACAAGAGAATACTGAACTAGTGTAAATATTGTATTAATATTGTTTCACTTTCTATAGCACTCACCATAAATACATTGAAATAATAACAGTTATTACATGTGATCGGTGTTGGTGTTGGTACCGGCTGATATCACTCATGGATGATTGATATCGGAATCGGCAGCATAAAACCTTCATCCGAACATCCCAATTACTTACTTCTGAATAGATGCCTGGTCTTTTCTGCAGTTGACTTAAAAAAAACAAAAAAACATCCCCCACTACTCAATGAGTACTGTATGTATTGCATGCACATGCCGCCATTTTTAGCAATAGTGTAAATAAACTGCATGCTCTTCTATTTATAGCTGTAAGGACCAGCTGCGTATGTCGCACAAATAGGCATCTAGGTGTTAATAATAAACTGTCACATTCACTTGCTGCTTGCTTTAAAAAGGAGAAAATATGATTTATGATTAGTTAACATTTTTTATTAAACATGAAGACGTTGCGGTGAACACACATGTCACTTCCAGTCCAGTACTGAGCCTTCTTATAGGGCCACCATCAACTAAAGTCAGTGTGTGGTATCCACTTACCTGAACAAAACACTTTTGTTTATGCTCCCATTTTTCATGAGTTGACTCAAAGATCCAAAACGTTTACTACATACACAAAATACCATCCATCCATCCATTTTCTACCGCTTGTCCCTTTTGGGGTCGCGGGTGGTGCTGGGGCCTATTTCAGCTGCATTCGGGCGGAAGGCGGGGTACACCCTGGACAAGTCGCCACCACAAGCTCGGTTGGTAGAGCGGCCGTGCCAGCAACTTGATGGTTCCAGGTTCGATCCCCGCTTCTGCCATCCTAGTCACTGCCGTTGTGTCCTAGGGCAAGACACTTTACCCACCTGCTCCCAGTGCCACCCACACTGGTTTAAATGTAACTTAGATATTGGGTTTCACTATGTAAAGCGCTTTGAGTCACTAGAGAAAAGCGCTATATAAATATAATTCACTTCACTTCACTTCATCACAGGGTCAACACAGATAGACAGACAACATTCACACTCACATTCACACAATAGGGTCTCTCAAATGTTGTTCACTAAAACTGTGTTAGTGAGCATTTCTTCTTTGCGAAGATAATTCATCCCACTTCACAAGTGTGGAATATCAAGATGCTGAATAAACAGCATTATTGCACATGTGTGCCTTAGGCTCCCTACAATAAAATACCACTCTGAAATGTGCAGTTTTATCACACAGCACAATGCAACAAATGTCACAAGTTTTGAGGGAGTGTGCAGTTGGCATGCTGACTGCAGGAATGTCCACCAGAGCTGTTGCCCCTGAACTGAATCTTCATTTCTCCACCATAAGCTGTCTCCTAAGCCGTTTCTAAGAATTTGGCAGTACATCCAACCGGCCTCACAACCGCAGACCACGTGTAACTGCACCAGCCCAGGGTCTCCACATCCAAATAATTTCTGCACAAACTGTTATGGTTGGACTAAGGGTAGGTGATGGCTCAGACACCAGGAGGAAGTATGAACATCCACCCATCCATCCATTTTCTACCGCTTGTCCCTTTTGGGGTTGTGGGGGGTCGCTGGAGCCTATCTCAGCATGAACAATGATTTATTATATATATTAACCATATATATATATATATATATATATATATATATATATATATATATATATATATATATATATATATATATATATATATATATATATATATATATATATATATATAATAATCAAACAATACAAATAAACAATAGAATGGAGTGTGAACCGGATCCAAAAGTGTATGTGGTGTAAGGCTATGTGTGTAGTTAGCTGAAGTGTGTGTTACCAAGTGTTGAACGAGAGATGAGGAAGTCCAGGGGAAGAGGGGAATCCGTGTCCAAGCGGGAGGTCGAGATCCAAGGGGCAGTCCGTGAAGCAGCTGGGGAACGATGACAAGGAATGACGAGACACACAGCAACGTCAAAACACGGGAACGGAGGTTGTACGCCAACAGATGATTATATTCCGGCGCCTGATGGCCGGTTCAGCAGGCTTATGAAGGCAGCTTCCTCATTACCGATAGGTGCGCCAATTGTCGGTGAATGATTGCAGCTTGTGGCTGCTGCAGAGCGGAGACGCGTGCGGCGCGTCCCTGCAAGTGCGCCGCGGCCGTGGGCGTGTCCCAAGGTGAGACAAGCCGAGCGCAAGGATGACACAAACTGTGAGAACCCGTCTCAGGTAAGCTAGTCTGCATGTTTGTCGTCCTATTGGGGTCTCGACCTGACTGCAGTTCATCGTCGTAACCAACTTGTGTGGGCAAAAAAGGGGCGGAATGGCGTAGTGGGTAAGAGCATCCGTGCCAGAAAACTGAGGGTTGCAGGATCGCTCCCCGCCTCTTGACATCCAAATCACTGCCGTTGTGTCCTTGGGCAGGACACTTCACCCTTGCCCCCGGTGCCGCTCACACTGGTGAATGAATGATGAATGAATGAGGGGCCGTAGGTGCAAACTGGCTGCCTCGCTTCCGTCAGTCTACCCCAGGGCAGCTGTGGCTACAAATGTAGCTTACCACCACCAGGTGTGAATGAATGATGGGTTCTCACTTCTCTGTGAGCGCTTTGAGTATCTAACAATAGAAAAGCGCGATATAAAATCTAATCCATTATTATTATTATTATTAAATGCTTACATTCTGGCGAGTTGGAAAGGTGTTCTCCTCAGGTATAAATCATATTTGCAGCCTGACAATGCACGGCCCCATGTTACAAGGATCTGTACACAATTCCTGGAAGCTGAAAACATCCCAGTTCTTGCATGGCCAGCATACTCACTGAGCATGTTTGGAATGCTGTAGATTGAAGAGGAGTGGACCAACTGAGGAGTGGACCAACATTCCACACCTGATCAACTCTATGCGAAGGAGATGTGTTGCACTGCGTGAGGCAAATGCTGGTCACACCAGATACTGACTGTTTTTCTGACCCCCCCAGATCCTAATAAAGCAAAACTGCTAATTTGGGAGTGGCCTTTTATTGTGGGCAGCCTAAGACACACCTGTGCAATAATCATGCTGTTTAATTAGCATCTTGATATGCCACACCTGTGAGGTGGGATCGATAATCTTGGCAAATAAGAAGTGCTCACTAACACAGATTTGTGAACAATATTTGAGAGGATTAGGTATTTTGTGTATATAGTAAAAGTTTTAGATCTTTGAGTCCAACTCATGAGCAATGTGGGCAAAAACAAAAGTGTTGTGTTTATATTTTTGTTCAGTATACATACACAACTTATTGCAAATAAATGCAAATGCTATGGTCTGCTTAACCAGCTACATGATGATGTAGTTTATACAGCCAGCACATTTCAGCATTGTAAAAGTGAGCAAACTACATCACTTATCTGTCACATTGTGACTGCCTATCCATATACGTACACAACATAATAAAGAAAAAGATGTCCAGTATTTAGACTTAGACTTAGACAAACATTATTGATCCACAAGGGAAATTGTTCCACACAGTAGCTCAGTTACAAAGGATGGAAAGGGTAAGGATGAAAACGATAATGCAGGTATAAAGTACACTAAAAATGTACCAAAGTAGCAATATAAAATATAACATATATGTAATTATTACATATATAGATACAGTATATAATATATGTATATATAACATATTTATTGAGCCTTTAGGGCCACCATAGTTCATCTTTGTAGAAGTTTTAAAGCCAAAACAAGTTGAAGTCTGCGTATAAATTCTGCTACGTCACATACATTTGTCATATCACACATATCGCCTGTCCATTTACAAATAATACACAAAATAACACAACAACCAAAAATAGGGTATGCATTTGCATAAACTCATTACGCAAAAATATAATTCTTACTTCATACCTTGTACTTGATGGTCAGAGGTGCAAACTAGAGTAGGGGACGGGGCAGTGACTCAAAACATTTTAAGGTAAATCACAAACTGCATCCCATTTGTTTGTTGTATTGTACAACTACTGTATCTATCCATTTTCATAAACACATAACGCTACGACCAAATACTTATTTCTTAGCTAGTACATTATAGTCCTGGGTGCAAACAAGAGGGGAGTTGCTGTGACCCAAAACAAGTCCATTACAAGCTATATCATCTTTTTTTGTTGTAACGCACAACAATTGATCCCTTTGCATAAACTTAAAGTGCAAAAAAGAAATACTATTTCTTAGTTTATACATGAAGGTCAGGGACCGAAAACAAGCCAATCACAAGCTACAGTACATTACAGTTGTTTGTTGATCCAACAGCCCACCCCTTTGCATGAACACATAATACAAACGTTTGTACTTGGACACAATTAATTACAGTACTTCACTTTTACAAGATGGTCAGGGACGCAAACAAGAGGGGAGGGGCATTGACCCAAACAAGTTCATCACAAGCTGCATTATATATATTTTTTCGTCTCGCACAACAGCCAACAAATTTGCATGAACTAATCAAAATTACTTACTTACTTCCTGGCTTATACAAGATGGTCAGGGATGGAAACAGGGAGAAGGGAATTGACACAAAACAAGTCAATCATAAGCAACTGAAGTGAATTAATTGACTCATTATATTCAATATATGGTGAATGTTTATATTTAACTTGGAGAAAGTGAACCACCAGGTTTAAGTAAATAATTGTTGAGTCCATAATAAATTAAGGAGTCTTAGTTGGACATTTGCATATGGACTGGGTTAACTCTTTCACAAGAAGAGGCAATAAATTCAGACTTTGGAATCTAAAAGTGATAGCTCTATCCTGGAGGAAAGACTCCATGTCTATCTTCACGTCAACTTTTAAGTTACACACATAAAGAGGTTGTTTTCCGGTCACTTACACATGAACATTTCCTTACATAGTCAGGTTGTACTCTCCTAAATTAACACACAACCAGACAGAGAAAGAAGGAATAAAAGAAGGTGGTTTGGCTCCTCCAAGTTAAGAGTGCTCATTTTTTTTACTTGATTTCCTCCAGGTACTGCAACTTTTGTTCCAGTAAAGCGTCTCCGACATCACCCTTCTGTCCGGACGAGGATGACAAGATCAGAAATACACATCACAACATTATATTTATTTGTCATAACGCACAACAGTTGAGCCATTTGCATAAACCCACTTGTGTGTTGAAAAGAAAAACTATTTATTAACTTGCACATGATAGTCTGGGACGCACACAAGAGGGGAAGGGCAATGACCCAAAACAAGTCGATCACAAGCTACAACATGTTTGTTTGTCATATCGCACAACAACCAATCCATTTGAATCCCAGCACTAATGCAAGCACGTCAATCATCGCATTTCTTCCCAGGTGGAGTTTGAGGACGTGATAGCAGAGCCAGACGGTACGCACAGCCTGGACGGCGTCTGGAAACTGAGCTACACCACCTTCACTGTGTCCAAGTACTGGTGCTACCGCATCCTGTCGGCCATCTTTGGCATCCCCGTGGCCCTGCTGTGGGGCTTCCTGTTCGCCTTCATCTCTTTCCTCCACATCTGGGCGGTGGTGCCCTGCATCAAGAGCTGCCTGATCGAGTCGCAGTGTATCAGTCGCATCTACTCGCTCTGCATTCAGACCTTCTGCGACCCTTTCTTCGAAGCCCTAGGCAAGATCTTCAGCAGCGTGCGCGTGGCTTTGCGCAAAGAAGTCTGAAAACTCAAAAAAGTATTGCCAAACAAGCTCTGCTCCCTTTTTCTACAACATATGTTCTTATGCTCAAGGAGTTTCACCAAATTAGTATAATTTTGTACAAAAAGTACACTTGCTGATTTTGATTCTGAATAAATGGATTGAAAGAAAGCAACATTAGCCAGAAGTTTTCAAAGTATGATTTACCATTCATGTTAAGGTGCAGCAGCTTGAAATATCTTTTTTTTAATGATTTATTTCTTTTAGTTCCCACAGTGAGAGTGTAAACAGGGTCTGGGGTGAGCAGGAAACTTGTTTTTTTCATGAAACCTCACTTTAAAAATCCCCAAATGCTTGAAAATTGCAATAAAAAAAAGTGTGTGATGTTCAACATGAAAAGCATTTATCTCAATGTAACTCTGTTTGAAAGTACATGCTTTTAAATGATTGTGACAATTTGTAGTTTCTTGAAACAATTAAATTCTGAGCTATTACATCCTAAATATGCTTTTTTTTTTTTAATTAAAAACTTATAAAAAAATACATGTCAATCCCGTTTTCTCAGGGACTCTCCCTTTCTTATCGAAATCCTTCCATTTTAATAATTAATGTAAACTAATGTTAAGGTTAGCGTTCAACTCAGGCTTTCAAAATAAAAGCATGCCAATTAAATTATATGGTCGCACCATAGTAAGCAGGTGTGTCTGGTGGAAAGACCAGACTGTAACATATATCACAGAAATGTCCCTTATTTTTAAATGTATATGCTTGTGATTCTATAACAAAGTGGACATTTACGCTGATGACACCCAATAGTCTTATGCTCTGTCTCAAATGGAATACTTGTGGAAGTACATTTTAATAAGTATTCTATGTAAACTGCGCACTTTGTTACTGTGTGAAAGTGTAATTCTTTATTTATGACAATAACCTGCTTCTTCTGTCCTGTCCTATAGCTGGGTTTGCCATCACGTGACATAGAAGCATAGAAGGTCTGGAGTCCCATTAGGCTACTGTTTATTTACTTGCATCAGTGCAGATTTGGGTGTATTTTGAAAGGTTTGGAAGGTTTTGGAAGACGTTTTGCCGCTCATCCGCGTAGGCTTCATCAGTTCATGCTCATAGACTTAGATTGATCAGATCTAGTCTCGCGGCTGGTGCCAAATGGCATTCTGGTCACCTTCTGTGACCAGAATGTTTCTAACTCCTGTTATTTGTTGGAGGCTAAATTACAGAGTGTTTTAGGAATGGTTGAAAAGACAGTGTTGTATGTGGGAGACAGGTGGTGTCGCAGCCCACGTCCTCTAAGACAAACCAAACAGTCCAGTTACCATCCATCCATCCATCCATTTTCTTCCGCTTATCCGAGGTTGCAGCAGCCTAAGCAGGCAAGCCCAGACTTTCCTCTCCCCAGCCACTTCGTTCAGCTCCTCCTGGGGGATCCTGAGGCGTTCCGAGGCCAGCTGGGAGACATAGTTTTCCCAACGTGTCCTGGGTCTTCCCCGTGGCCTCCACCGGTCAGATGTGCCCTAAACACCTCCCTAAGGAAGTGTTCGGGTGGCATCCTGACCAGATGCCCGAACCACCTCATCTGGCTCCTCTCGATGTGGAGGAGCAGCGACTTTACTATGAGCTCCTCACGAATGTCAGAACTTCTCACCCTATCTCTAAGGTAGAGCCCCGCCACACGGCGGAGGAAACTCACTTCGGCTGCTTGTACTCGTAATCTTGTCCTTTTGGTCATAACCCAAAGCTCATGACCATAGGTGAGGATGGGAACGTAGATTGACCGGTAAATTGAGAGCTTTGCCTTTCGGCTCAGCTCCTTCTTCACCACAACGGATTGATACAGCGTCCACATTACTGAAAACGCCGCACCGATCCGCCTGTCGATCTGCCTGTCGATCTGCCTGTCGATCTCACAATCCACTCTTCCCTCACTCGTGAACAAGACTCCGAAGTACTTGAACTCCTCTATCGGGCAAGATCTCTTCCTGAACCCGGAGATGGCACTCCACCATTTTACGGGCGAGAACCATGGACTCAGACTTTGAGGGGCTGATTCTCATCCTATTCACTTCACGCTCGGCTGCGAACCCATCCAGTGAGAGCTGAAGATCCTGGCCAGATGAAGCCATCAGGAACACATCATCAGCAAAAAGCAGAGACGTTGATGGGATCTGGTTTGGTGGATGCAGATCCACCAAACCGGATCCCATCAACGCCCAGACTGCACCTAGAAATTCTGTACATAAAAATTATAAACAGAATCGGTGACAAATGGCTGCCTTGGCGGAGTCCAAACCTCACTTGAAACGGGTCCGACTTACTGCTGGCAATGCGGACCAAGCTCGGACACCGATCATACAGGGAGCGGACCACCACAATCAGACAGTCCAATACCCCATACTCTCTGAGCACTCCCCACAGGACTTCCCGAGGGACAGGGTCAAATGCCTTCTCCAAGTCCACAAAGTACATGTAGACTGGTTGGGCAAACTCCCATGCACCCTCAAGGACCCTGTCAAGAGTGTAGAGGTGGTCTACAGTTCCACGACCAGGACGAAAACCACAGTGTTCCTCCTGAATCCGAGGTTCGACTATCCGGCATAGCCTCCTCTCCAGTATCTCTGAATAGACCTTACCGGGAAGGCTGAGGAGTGTGATCCCACGATAGTTGGAACACACCCTCTGGTTCCCCTTCTCAAAGAGAGGAACCACCACCCCGGTTTGCCAATCCAGAGGTACCGCCCCAGATGTCCACGCAATGTTGCAGAGTCTTGTCAACTAAGACAGCCCCACAGCATCCAGAGCCTTAAGGAACTCCAAACGCATCTCATCCACCCCCGGGGCCTTGCCACCGAGGAGCTTTTAAACTACCTCAGCAACCTCAGCCCCAGAAATAGGAGAGCCCAGGCACTGTGAAGACATGTTGGTGGGATTGAGGAGGTACACCATCCTCACCATACATGGTGTTGACAGTGCACTGCTTGCCCTTCCTGAGGCGACGGATGGTGGTCCAGAATCGCTTCGAATATGTCTGGAAGTCGTTTGAAGCTGCACACCACTTGGCCTGTTGGAACCTGTCCGCTGCCTCTGTAGTCCCATGAGTCAAAAGGACCCGATATCCCTGACGGTATTCCTGTTCTAGGATTACCGCCATGACAGGCACCAACCACCTTGCAGCCAGAGCTCCAATCGGCCGCCTCGACAATAGAGGTGCGGAACATGGTACACTCGGACTCAATGTCCAGCACCTCCCTTGTGACATGTTCAAAGTTTACCGCAGGTTGGAATTGAAACTCTCTCTGACAGGAGACTCTGCTAGACATTCCCAGCAGACCCTCACAATGCGTTTGGGCCTGCCAGGTCTGTCCGCAAAAAAATAGAAATCTCCGCCCCTGTCTTCACCCGAGTGTCCAAAACATGAGACCGCAAATCCGATGACACAACTACAAAGTCAATCATGGAACGCGGTCTAGGGTGTCCTGGTGCCAACTGCAAAACATTGTGTTTGTTATGGACAATCTGTGATGAGCACAAAAAACACCACTCGGGTTCAGATCCGAGCGGCCATTCTTCCCAATCACGCCTCCCCAAGTTTCACTGTCGTTGCCAACATGAGCGTTGAAGTCACCCAGCATAACAAGGGAATCACCCGGGGGCGCACTCTCCAGTACTCCCTCGAGTGAATCCAAAAGGGGTGGGTACTCTCAGCTGTTGTTTGGTGCATAAGCACAAACAACAGTCAGGACCCGTCCCCCCACCCAAAGGCGGAAGGAAGCTACCCTCTTGGCCACTGGGTTGAACTCCAATGTGCAGACTTTGAGCCGGGGGGGCAACAAGAATTGCCAATCCAGCCCGTCGCCTCCCACTGCGTGCAACGTCAGAGTGGAAGTCCATCCCCTCTCGAGAGAACTGGTTCCAGAGCCATTGCTGTGCGTCGAAGTGAGTCCGACTAGCCAGAACTTCTCCACCTCGCGCACTCGCTCAGGCTCCTTCCCCCCAGCGAGGTGATGTTCCACGTCCCAAGAGCTAGCCTATTTAGCCGAGGATTGGACCGCGAAGTGCCATGCCTTTGGCTGCAGTCCAGTTTACACTGCACCCGACCTCTATGCCCCTCCCATGAGTGTAGAGCCCATTGGAGGGGGGACCCACGTTACCTCTTTGGGCTGTGCCCAGCCGGGCGCCATGGGGACAGGCCCGGCCACCAGGCGCTCGCCATCGTGCCCCACCTCCGTGTCCGGGCGAGGGAAATCTGATTCCTCATTTTGTCTTCTTCATAAAAGTCTAAAAGCTGCTCTTTGTCTGATCCCTCACCTAGGACCTGTTTGTCTTAGGAGACTCTACCAGGGGGCATAGAAGCCCCCAGACAACATAGCTCCTAGGATCATTGCGATCGATTGAATACCCAGAGATGACAATGACCTGGATGAATGAGAACATTCATAGACACGATTTATAAACTCTGAAGGAAAATATATTGTTGAATGATTATTTTAAACCATTTGTCATCACCAAGACGTTAGTGCTCACTCCAACCTCACCTTATTTGACACACAGTATTTAAAGAACAAAAGTTTGGAGGCATACCATGTCTTTACATCTTTACATCCACAAACAAACACCCAAGAACAGAACAACAATACAGCATTTTCTGATCAAACTCTACACTCACTCACTTGTTTTAATGCTACACTTAAAGGGGAACTGCACTTCTTTTTTTAAAAAACTATGCCTATCATTCATAATCATTAGACAAGGACACACATGTCGGCAAAGTGGTACCAGATTTACCACCAGAGCAACGCCAAAAGGCAACTGTTGCGTTCCATTCCGTAGAACATATTTTGCCCAGACTGCCTTTTCAATAAAAGGACCACAACTATGGAACTCTCTACCTGACACTTTGAAAAGTATACCTGCACTTGTCACTTTCAAAAAACAAGCAAAATTGTGGCTAGTTGAGCAACAATCGTGTTCCCATGTTTAGTTTTTACTAATTTTTACTAATTGTTTTTTATCTAGTCTGCACTTTGTCTGTATTATTGCTATTATCATTATTATCGACTCCTCTTTGCCTTATTCTTTTTATTTTCCTATTTTAAATATGTTAGATCTGTGTTGTTGTTGTTGTTGTTGTTGTTGGGGACAATGTTGTAAATTAGCTTTGGCTACAAACACTATGATGCATACATTGGATAACTGCTTCAGATAACTATGTTTCTGTATCTGTCCCTATTTCAAATAAACCTTAAAATAAAATAAAAATGTCCTTTTTTTATTTTAAAGATAATAAAAAACGCTTGGAGATGCGGCTAACAGGAGTCACCATTGTAGCCTTCAAAGCCCTCTAAAACAACTTAAAAAACATCCACTAATGTTTTAGATACACACTGCAAGTTTGTAACAGACAAGTCCATAAGAATATGTTAATATGTACAATTATTACCGTATTTTGGTCATTTTAATGATTGCCGGATATAATTAATTTATTTTCGTTTCCACAGCAGCGCACGTCTGACTTCTGGCAACAATCCCTTCCGGATACAAACAGGTGAGTGTGTTCTAATCATGCCAGACTTGTTAGCAAACAACAAAGACGGCTATTTTTGAAAAAATTAGGATTAACAACCTTATCTTTTTGAATCTGACATTATGGAGGATGAACTACTGCTTCTAGAAGCGAGCACGAATGAAGAATGAGCCGTTGGAGCAGACAGAAGCCAAGAGGGTGATGTGAAAGTAAATCGAAGCTGCAAAATGTGGAACTTATCCAAAATCAATCGAGTGTCGTGCTATCTCTTACCGTAGTTAGCTTCTACGGCTAATACCGTGTTAGTACACTAGAAAAATAGTTCCTCAGATTTCGCTCTTACAATAACAATGTCGCTACATTTTGGTTATTATACAGGTTACGGAATGTAAATGAAGTATTTTTGAAGTTTTTTAATGGGTTTTTAAATGTAGAATTGATTGCTCCCATTAGCTGCATTGCTCGCCACCAAGAACGAGACGATTTTTATAAATTAGAAAGTAAAAAAAAAAAAAAATGTTGTCTTGTCTCTCATAATGATTGTGATTGATAGGCAAAAAAAGTGCAGTTCCCGTTTAAGCTGCTTGACCATCGAGTGAATTAAGCCGCGAAGAAGAAAAACTAATATGACGTCATTTGCAACCCAGCTATACTTGACTTTTGGAACTGTTTGCTGGACCCTTACGCTTTCAAATGGACTTTGAGACTCGTAAATGAACAATTGAATTGGACTGTGTCCCCTGGACCTGACCTTACAGAGATAGCGCACATGTATCGAGATGGACCAAGGACAACACTACCAATTACACTACACACATGGGACAAACAAACGACAACAATGATAGCCTATATACATTTTGATATTTTTCTACTCTCATGTTTTTCTATTCGCATATTATTTTGCCGTACTTCTCAGTGTAAACACATTTATTAGACTCAATCAGCAAGTACTGATTTGCACATATTGAGACACGCCTTGTTTCTTTACAAAGTGACGACATCGCCGCCTACTGGCCCAGCATGTATATTGTAGCAGTACTTTTTGCAAGATCGTGTGAACAGGGTCCCTATAGGCAGATCACACCCAATTTGTACGCCCTGTAATCCGCGGGGGGCCCATTTTGTGTGAAGAAGCATATGTAAAATGTCAATTAATGAATGACAGGGCTCTTTGTATGAATTCTATTATTAGACTACTAACGTGTTGATAGCACTTTCCTGCTCCGTCACTGATAATAACATAACTGCAAAGTTTCTAATGTTGGCTCCAAATAAAATTCAGCTTAGGGCCCCAATTTTGCCAGTTTTAGGTGCCGTATTTTCCGGGCCATAGGGCGCACCAGATTATAAGGCGCACTGACGATGAGCTGGTCTAGTCAGGTGTATTTTCATACAAAAGGCGCACCGGATTATAGGGCGCATTAATGGGGTCATATTATTTTATTTTTTTGTAAATTGAAAACACTTCCTTGTGGTCTACATAACATGTAATGGTGGTTCTTTGGTCAAAATGTTGCATAAATTATGTTTTACAGACCATCTTCAAGTCGCTTTCTGACAGTCGCTTTAGGATGCGCCGTTTTGTGGGCGGTCTTATTTACGTGGCTCACCTTCCGCAGCGTCTTTTCTCCATCACCTTTGTTGTAGCGTGCAAGGACGGGTGTGGAAGAAGTGTCAAAAGACGGAGCTAACTGTTTTAATGACATTCAGACTTTACTTAAATCAATAACGGAGCAGCATCTCCTCATCCATGGCTCACTAGTACAATAACGCCGGAAATGTGTCCCGTGAATAACCGTCCGACCGGAACTTGTAGTGGAAGCTTAAGCAGGCAACAAAAGTAGTTTAGTACAACAAATGTATTTACCCATTATCAGAAGTGCAGGTTGAATTGAGTTGGCCGTGCAGACAAACCACAAGTTACTCCGGAGCCAACAAGACACACACAAGCCAAAATCACCCCCGAGTTCCGGTCTTCTGCCATTTTTTATATGTCTGTTGTGCGTCATCGTTCCTTATCGAGTGCGTCAATTTCTTGTTTGCTTTTCCTATCTGTTCCATAACAACTCGAATCCTTTAGACAGTCAACACATTCTGTAGACAGGTTGGCACGACTTAATATTCACTTTTGTCCCACAACTGGTCCATTCAATGGCACAAAATACAAGAGTATTGAAAATGAGCGGACATTCTTAAAAGACAAGAAATATAGGTCAAAAGGTCAGAAATTCTACTACAAACTCTCTAATAACTAAAGTTGCATGGGTGAATAATGTAAACTAACTACACCGGTATGTTTTAGTGCTTTCATGGCGAGTTTACTGACAGAAAAAAATAACTTTACACTACTTCATATTAGAAATGGCAACTGCGGAGGATGAAGGATGGGAGGATGTCCCATAACAAGAAGATAGAGAAAAAGAAGAAGCTTATCGACCACGACGTTTGCACGGACTGCACATTTTCAGGACTTGTGTAGATCCCAAATACAGATCAACAGGTACCAGAAGGTAAGAAAAGTTGCTTTTGCATGATATTGCGAAACAAAACACCAGATAATATGTACAATCCATCAAGTGGTGCGGCTTCATAGCTTACCAAAGTCGTACTAAAACATTTTGATAGATTTTTTAGCGCCGTGTATAATGTTCTATATTTTCAATGGAATATATAACATTTTGGTGTTGTTCCCCTCATATTGCAGTCTACACATATTTTTTTGTGTGTGACTGCCATCTTATTGCAGTCTACATGTATCTCTTATGTGTGACTGCCATCTACTGCTCACACTTATCATTTCACCATGTACCAAATAAAATAGCTTTGAGGTCGGTAAGCACAACCACAATTTTTCCATACATTAGGCGCATCGGGTTATAAGGCGCACTGTCGAGTTTGCCCGGATTATGTTTTGTTTAGTTTTGTTCTATTAGTTCCACTACCTCAGTTCTGTTTTCAGCACCCCTGGGTTTGTGTTTTGGTTACCACATAGCAAAAATGTGCTTGCTCATCTGTTGCTTGATCTCGTATCTTGAGAACATATTGAGCTTCTCATATCTGTCTAATTCTGTGATCAATTGTTTCTCTTTTATTGCTCCTAAGGGAACCTTAGGAGCAATACATAAGCTAAAAAGAGACAAGACATCACTGAGACAAAGGAGGTTGAGTTGAGACAACCATTTGAGCAATATTTGAGAAGTGGGATACACTGAGGAGAGCTCATATATGTATGACACTGATCTCAATTATGTCTCATTTATTTTGAAGGAGAATTAAAGAGAAATAAATGAGATGTATGAGCAATAAAAGAGATCTTATGTATGTCTCTTTCATGTCTTGATTATTTCTCTTAAATGTCTTAACAAAGCCATCATATCTCAAATTTGAGAATAATGAGAACAAATTGAGAGTGCAATTATCTGACTTAATTAGAAATAACAGTAAAATAATACTCAAATATTGAAAGGTGTATCACTTTATTTGGCTATACAAAAATACAAAACAAGATATAAAATAGATTAAATACAACAATTTAAATGTAGTTAATTATTACATACATAATGTACATATTGACATTCACAATAATTAAAACAACATAGAAAACAATATACAAAAAATAAAACAAATACAAATATACATTAATTTAACCCCAAGTACTCACTTTGTTGTTGTGAAAAAGTCAGGTGTAGTTTTTTTAACTCCTTGTTGAGCAAACCATGTACCGTAGTTAAAAAAAAACACCTGACTTCATCTCAGTAAGAAGGTGAGTAAATGACAACATTTTCCATTTTTTAAATATTCCAAGCAAAAACTGAAATACATTTATAAAATTGTACTTGTGCTGTTTGGAACTGGTCTACATACAAAAAATAATCACACATTGAAAACCAGAGATACTTAACATTTTTTACCTCGGGGCCCGACCAACTTTTCCACTACAGAGGGGTCTGGATCCCACTCAAATACAAACAATGAATTAGTCATCTTACACTAAAGTGTGTTAAAACTGAGTACCGTTGCGGCCCATATGGACGGACCACAGCTAAGAAACAGATATTTGTTGGCGGCCCCCAAGGGGTACTCGCAGCCAAACAGTGGGCCCCAGCCCTGTGATTAAGAAACACTGTTGTAAACAATAGAACAGCCTCCTGCGATAACATAATAACATTTGGTACATAAATGATCATTGAAACATTTTGAAATTGGTTACAAAAGCTACTAATATACCTGATTATGTAAGCAGTAACATACTGCGTCATTTCCAGTTGTATTATTTTTTTATTTAGAAACAGCTTTGCACTGTGAAGGGATATTAGCTGCTAGCTTGTTAGTGAGGTTGCATCGGTGCCAAATTTGCGAGACACAGTACAGCTCAATATGCATTGTCCCAGTATAACGTGGTACTAAAAGCTACATCATATGGCAATTTTATACAATATATACCGTATTTTTCGGACTATAAGTCGCAGTTTTTTTCATAGTTTGGCCGTGGGTGCGACGTATACTCCGGAGCGACTTATGTGTGAAATTATTAACATATTACCGTAAAATATCAAATAATATTATTTATCTCATTCGCGTGAGCGACGAAGCAAATGGCAGCCATCATCACACACACGTCAACAATCGTCACTCACACGCCAACCAATAAGAATTCGGCGGGGGCGGGTCATGGCAGAAGTGCATTGTGGGTTTTGGAATGCTAACTGCTATATGCTATACGCTACTGCCGGAGCTATTAAAATGAATCACATCAACGTTGGCGGTAACTTATAAAAACTGAGAAGGACTGAACTAAAATGGCACCGAAAAGGAAATCATATACTGCAGATTACAAGCTGGACGTAGTGAAATATGCAGCAGAAAGCGGCGATCGAGCAGCAGAAAGAATGGACGCTAGCGCCGCATACCAGGAGCGACACCGAGGAGGAAGATTTTATGTTATTTAGCGATCGGGAGTGACAGATTGTTTGGTAAACGTATTGCATGTTCTATATATTATAGTTATTTGAATGACTCTTACCATAATATGTTACGTTAACATACCAGGCACGTTCTCAGTTGGTTATTTATGCGTCATATAACGTACACTTATTCAGCCTGTTGTTCACTATTCTTTATATATTTTAAATTGCCTTTCAAATGTCTATTCTTGGTGTTGGATTTTATTAAAAAATGTCCCCCAAAAATGCGACTTATGTGCGACGTATATATGTTTTTTTTCTTCTTTATTGTGCATTTTCGGCAGGTGCGACGTATACTCCGGAGCGACTTATAGTCCGAAAAATACGGTACTGTGCAACCCCAGACCAAAATATTAACATGTTTATAAAGGAAACATCCTACCCCAGAATGAACTTGGCAGGTACAAGGGCCTACTTAAAACCTGCTCTGGCCCGACATTTGTTTACCAAAGTTTTCTTGAGCTTGGCCTCCTCAATACTGTCCCAATCAGGAAGGGTACCGCATCTCAGGACATACGCTGTAAGGCAAGAACATAATAATCAGGCATTCGTAATTTTGCCACATCCGAGTTTCTACAGGTATCAAATCTATGCAATGCAATAATAATAATAATAATGCAAATCTAATTTAATGCTTTTTAATCCAATTTTTTATTGTACTTAAAAAAATGTAATGCCCATGTGCAACTGCATATAGTTATTATATATAGTCAAAAGCTTACAATTATCTGTATACACACAGTTGTAAGCATTAGACAAGTTAATTAGTTGAAAAGTTTACATTAACTGTTACTATCTAGTGTATTAGAATTGGCTTACAAAGCTGTTTAATTGGAGAATGTATTTGTATTTATTTATTTTTCTGGAGTAGCATCAGGTGTTTTGACTGTGCATGACCGTAGACATTTTAGAAAAATACAGAACGATATTTGGAAAAATGCCAATAAGATGCATACAAAAAAAGGTATGTCAATGAAACATATTGAATATATTGTATTTTATACCCTCTCTGTTGTTTAAAATGTTTACAGTAAATAGCAAGTTATGTATCGAGTGTCATGTCTTGTATTCATTTATTGTGGGAACGTCAGAGAATAAAAGAGTTGTGGTCTGCTGTGAAAATTGCCTTGTTTGTCCATCCTAAGCCAGCGTAGATCACTTGAGGCGCCTGCGTCACGACAGTTGCTAATGTTAGCCAAGTTAGACCATATGTGTTGAAGTGGAGGTGATTGAAATAAACGAGTCGTGTATGAAAAAAGCTCAGCTTCCCCATTATCCTGACATGGTGTCACAGTTAAAGACTACACGCCTACAGTGACCAAAGAATGGAAAAGTTTAGGCCCCCAGTGCAGTTTCATTTTGCCGTATTGAGGCAGTGCTTTTGTCGCGTTCCCACCTTACAATACCTCTTGTATGCAGTTTAACAGCTACAGCTAAAAAAAGGAAATACACACACAGACAGATGTAGCAATTTCGATGACCGTAACGTTCTTAAGTTAATTTTCATTTACCGTTTGACATATTGACTATCGGCCATGTCCTACAATTGTATTACATTTTTTAAATGCCTCTATACAACGCATTTAATGCTTTTTATTGCCGTTTAAGGCCTTAATTTACGCAAATCCATTCAATACCTTGCGGAAACCCTGAACATACAGTACATTAATACACACAACAACACTTCAAGTTGATGGACATAACACTATATTGCTTATCACAAAGCTAGTTTTTTGGCCAATCACAAACTGTAATTATGTAACATTCAGTTATGCTTCTAGTGTGCTGTAATCAATAAGGGATCAAACTTTCTCGTATTGAACTTCTATTTAATTATTGTTTCACAATTTTGGCCTGAAAACACCCTCAGTTTGGGAACACTTACTTAGGATTCCTTCAACTTTTTTCCGGTCAAGGATGCGCTTTCCTGTTCCTGCAGGTTTGTTTCCAGGGCGACCAAAAGGGACAGCATTTTGACACTCCTCAACTGTAAAAAAGTGGTCAAAAAGTGCATGGAATAAACACATACAATTGGGCTGTGAAGCATGACTCATGGCAGCAAGGTGGAACGATGATATGAATACGCCGCTCTCAGGAAAGAGCTCCTGCTGGCCCGATTGTTGAGGAGGGCCATCGCTGTATTTGTCTCTAGGTCGCAGAGAGTTTGGAGTACTCTGACTTGGCCCGGATCTGAAAGGGAAAAAATAGCACAAACAATACCAGAATGAGAAAATAATGTGTTCAAGGCCCAATCACAAATTTAAGTAAACAAAACAATTGCATCATGAACAAATTAGCATGAATTACTTGCCTATTTTCAAGAGGACTTCTTCGATTCGTTGCTTTTCTCACAGGATTTTTTCGAACTCCTCTCTACATCCATCACATGGCGTCCATGATTTTTCTGCCTGTGGTCGATATGAAATAGTGTCCTCGACAGATGGGTTGCCTGCATCTCTCCTGTCCGGTGCCAGGAAAGTTGGGTTTTTATTGTCAGGTGGATTCACTCCGCTAGCTTGCCAGCTAGCGGAGTGTGTACGCTGGGTGAAGGACCAGAGGTGTTGTAGACATTTGGTGATGGGTCAGCGGTGTTGAAGTCATGCAGTGATGGGCAGGATGCATGGTCTTCATAGGGAGATGGACCTTTGATGTTGAGGCCATACGGTGGTAGGCTAGATGTATGGCCCCCATAGGGAAATTGACAATTGATGTGGAGGCCATACGGTGATGGTATGGCTGTATTGCCGCTGTAGGGTGATGGACCGATGGTTCCCTCTTTGGTAAACCTATCATGAAATTTCATTGAACCATAGATTACCATTCTATAAACCCAACTTGTCCATATATATTGTCCATATATACTGTATATACAATATCAAAAGAGATGAGAAATACTGAACTACAAAAAAAATACTGAATTGACCCGCATTTTAACCTCCAGCGGCCAAAGGAGAACAAGTATTTAATAGACTGGCGATTCTGTAAAATATAAAACAAAACAAAAAATGACATTGTATGATTTTCAGGTAATTTGCATTTTTTTCCTCTTTTTTACCTCTACTTCTCTGAAGTATAAAATATGGATTGCATGCAATAAGATGCACATTAATTACTTTTTAAAAAATTCACACAATGTGATTTTACGGATTTTTGTTTTGGATACTATCACTTACAATTGAAGTGTGCCTATAATGATATTATTATTATTAATAATAATAATAATTATTATTATATAAGTAACAGACCTCGAACTATAAAATCAGCAGTGTATAAATGATTTGTTCTCCTTACTCTATGATGGACGGTACCAATAATGAAAATAAATGTACCATGACCAAAATTGACCATATCTATAATCGTTCTGTACAGTACTCCTAAACAGAAACATTTCACATCAAACACAAAGGAACTGGACCAATACTGAAGATGAAATCGTCTTGACTGCAAGGAAATAGACAACTCACTTAGTCAACAATACCAACTAACAGATTATGACAGATTTTTTAATATTAAGTTATACATAACATTGACTATCACCAAAAAGTTATTACTTTATATATCTCAGGATTATTTATGAAATGTACAATTAAGTATAAACTGTCAAACCAGTACTTATATTTGGTTTAAATATGTTTTTTTAAACTATTGCTTATTGAGATTTCCGCCCTACCTCCTTTCTTTCACAGAGGAAGTACAGGCATGTGAGCAACCTTTGACAAAAGAAGAGGAAAATTCACAAAAAAGAGGAACATTTCTATCCGCACGTAGTGCTCCCATGCAAGCCCCAATTTTTTTTTTAAAGAATCAATACTACATAGCACTTGGGCAATAAAACAATAAATATATATCGCGATAGACACATAATCATATCAATATTAAATGCGTTCGATAAAATATTCGAGCAAGCAAGATTCGCTGCATTAGGGAACCCAGCAAACAGAAAACAGGAAGTGTCACTGAGCAATGGCAGGGACATACTACTATAACAGACAATCAGTTAACAGTATTTACTGAGCAATGGAAGGGACACACCAACAGCCAATCACGTAACAGTATCAACAACAAGTAAGGTAGCTCGATGATCCTAATTATGCTAACTAGCAAGCTTGTTTTGGTTTCCCTGTCCTGAAAATCAGTGCGGAGCAACAGCAAATACCTGCGGCCAAGGCGAGCGTTCCACAAATTTTGTTTGGATCCTATTTTTTGATATTGTTTACTTAATTCATCCATGGAACTTTTGTTATTGTTGAAAGCTCCGGTCGGACAGGTTTCACGGGACACATTTCCGGTGTTGTGTGTTTCTCTGAGAACCCAATGCTCGATTGCTGATAAGGAAGCAAAGTTAGCTCTGTTTTTTGACACTCATCCTTCAACTCCCATCCTTACACTACTTGTATTTATATTTCTATATATTTGTATTTATATTTAATTTTAAAAAATGCGGAATTTATATTTTGACGTGAAACTGAATGTTTAAAAACTTAGATTTCGTCTATTAAGAAAGTATATATTGTGTAACAATTTTTTTTCCTCAATAAAACTTGTTTATAAGATTTCAGTGTGTGTTAAAGTACTTCTTGAGCACATTCATCAATACTGTGATAACAATTGTAACCATGACATGAAATGTTCATTTTGTTACTCTCTAGTTTTGACACATGAGATTGTAGAGTGGATATTTACACTCTATGAACCTTTTGACCATGGTTAAAAAGTAATAAAATGATGGCAAATAATTGTTTTCAGAGTCCACAAGTTCAGAACTTTTAATCCTGAAATCAAAGTGGATACAGATGTTGGGTTTTGGGCAATGAAATACATTAAATATTTGTATTTGTCATTCACATACTATTTACTGAAACAATTATTTGATGGCAGATAAAATAATATTTCAGTTAATGCTGTTTTTTTGGTCTGGAAATTCACCAAATTTGATTTTATAAAGATTAAAAGTTTTGAACTTGTAGCCCCATAGGCATGAGGTAATAAATGTCAAGCTTACACATAGGGTGGTGGTGGTCCAACAGTGTTGCTGCCTGTTACAAGTTCCCCGTCACTTGATAGATTCAGCGCTGTGATACTATCATGTTCAGACAGTGGGTTCCGATCTACTGTAATGGTGTCAGACCCTGATGTTGAGTGTGATGGCTCATTGGCTTCCAACATATTTAAAAATGACTCCTGTGGAGTTTGGCAGCTTTTTGGTGACTGAGTCTGATCTTTTCCTGAAATATATTCAACAGTTACCCTATAAAATTTACCATCTGACCACTTTGCTAAAACAGAATCTCCTGTTCTAAGATCTTCACAGGAGCTTCATATCTTGACAAAATGTCTGTAAAGATTTTGCCGGTATAACCGTCCTCCCATCTGACGAATGCCAAACACCCTGAAAGAGAGAGTGCAAAAGAGAAAGTGTTTAAAATGTTTTATTTGAGTATACACATTTGGACTGGTATTTGTCACCTCATTTGGACAACAATGTTATGATTATTCCTTCTCCCCATCCCTATATGCATTTTAAAGCATATGCAGTAGGATGAGCTTGCCCATCGCTGTCTTAGAGGTGTGTGGCCTCATTACAATTAGGGTACTGTTACCTAACTTCCTTGGGGTGACTTTCCCAAGGTGGCATTCTCAGCTGTTCTTTAATTACTAAACAAAACAAATCTTTGTGGGAACTCTTAACCTCGTTTTTGTTGTCATTTTCTTTTTGTCCATCCTGTTAATGAAAAAACAAATTTTGGATCACAAACTGGGGATAGGTTGATTGGCAACACTAAATTGACGCGAGTATGAATGTTGTCTGTCGATCTGTGTTGACTTGTCCGCCCGAGCGCAGCTGGGATAGGCTCCAGCACCCCCCACGACACGGAAGGGAAAAGCAGTAGAAAATAGATGGATGGATGGAACTATAATATCAATGGAAAGTATTTACTTATATGGGGTCACTCCATATGGATGTTAACTTTTTAGGTGAATCATATTTAACTTCTGTCAAAAACAAGTAAACAAAATGATTGTTTATGATCGTTCTAGCTATAGTAAAAAAAACTCAACCCAGACAGTTCAATTCTTATTTTAATTCTTATCTATTTTGGGTTGCGGGGGGCTTGATGGCACCTTTTTATAATAGGGTACATATTAAGAAAGTTATGGCATTTTTAACAAAAAAAGTCATGAATAAAATATCGAGCCCCAATGACTTTGTATTGAAGAGGTTGACCATAAATTAGTGCATTTTGACCAGGTTAAGACAATCATAACTTTTTAAACATGTATCACAGGAAAATTATTCTTATATCACGTAACTAGTCTTAACAAGACCTGTCTGATAATACTGGTTTCATTTAAATGAATTAATATTTCAAATTTTACACACATAGCTACTTTATTTTCCAATATATATGTAGTTTATAAAATCAATAGCATGATACAAAACATACTGGCCACTGCCATCGAGTAAGCAAATGTACTGCTGCTTTCAAAATGGCGGAGCAAACTTGTTAATCATTGAACACTTTTGGATGTCATCTCTTATTTATTACAACTAGCCAGCCATACCAATAAAATGCAGCCCGAACCTTCTTTGTCGATTGTTACTTTACCTACAACAGTATTGTAAAACATTTTTAAGTCAAACCCCCAAATTAATATGCACTGTAGAATCGAATTGTGAAGGTCATTATGTATACTAACATTACTTGTTGGGCAGACGCCATTAGCGTTACCGCAACCTCTCAAAGGACCACTCGTTGTCACAACAGTTAAATATTTTCACTTCACAACATTACATGGTTGACCAACTAAAAAATATTAGGATACTTACCTTTCCAAGTCTTCTGTCGCAAGCGTTGCGGTCGTCGTTTCCAAAAACTTTTGCGCTTCTTCTTCTCTTTCTTCTTCGCTTTCTTCTTCTTCCTTGTTTTAGTTCGAGGTTGGTGCTGTCACGCCAAATTTCTTCCCCCTACAAAAACCCCCCCCAACCCCATTTAATTCCGGGGCTGCGTCCAATAAAGTCACAAAGTTGCCGGGGGTCCTTAACCGGCACACGACTGTCCTGTTTCGCGCCTGTACAAAAAAAAACAATAATGGATTTCTTCAGATTCCAGCAGCTGTCAAAGACGAAGTATCCTTCCAGCGACGGGCAGTCAAAGCCAAAGTGCTATCGATCGCTGTCAATGACGTAAGAGGAAACATGACAACGGAAGTGAATGGGGGGAGGGGGGGTTTGTAGGGGGAAGAAATTTGGCGTGACAGCGCACACAACGTTAAAATATTACGCCACCTACTGTTTTCCCGCTTCTTCTTCTTCTTCTGACGTTGATGGCAAACAACGCGTCATGTCCGCCGCTGTCTGATAGAAGGCGTGAATTTTCTGAATTGCCTTCCTTTGAAAGTTACACATACATTTTAAGATGGACATGTAAGGAGAAAATCAACTTTATCTAAATTTTGAGATGTGGATCTGTCTCAACAACATTCTCGCGAGATTTGGCACGGCGCCCCATGAGTCCAATCATATTTGCTCTTACTGGAAAACACGCATGCGCATTTAGTGGGCGGATGTGACGTGATTTCGATTGGAAGAAACAATTCTGCATCGAAGGAATAACGACTGAAAGTAAGTAATACCATTTATTGTTTTTGTTTTGGTATTTAAATTACTTTAACACACACAAGTTAGTATTTTTTAAACTGCTGTAACGTCACCGTGTTACGAAAATAGAGCTATAAATGCCGCATTCAACGGTGCAACCACCTTGCTAGAAGCTATGATACTGTAATAGTCCCAGGAATGTAGGCTCATACGACTTCTTTGTTTGTCTTGTCTTTATTGCACAAGATGTAATTTTGCCGGGAAAAAAGTTAGACTCTAACCTTTTTCCCGGCAAAACTCGAACCACCACTCCCTATTAACAACGTCACTACCCTATCCCTCCCGGAAGTCCCGCCCCCCAGCCAAAGTCATTGGCTAACACCCCGTAGCCAGCCGCTACAATACTCACCTCCACCGAGGCATCGCAAGTGTTAAGATACACTTTATACATCCCATAGTGAAATAACAATGATAGAAATAAATGTACAAAGAACATTGGAAGTGGAACAATATAAATTACTGAACAAACACTGCTTCAACATAATATAGAGTTTTACATTTACAAGAAGTTCCACTGTATATTCCAGCAACCCTTGTCTGTATTTACATAGTATTGGAGTGTCGAAATGACAAAATGAAAACCTGGAAAACGATGGAGAAGAACTGGTAAAGAAGTCGACTCAAATAAACGATCAAGAAGGACTGTACAATTGGTGAGTAGACTGGCATAGTGGTGGTGCATTAAACTGGCAGCAGATATAACATGTGATACTTTATTTTTCTTCCTGCAGTCATTTCGTCCTGAATGTGGAGACTGATGAGCAATGTCTAAGTAAGTTATATGTATATGCATGTTCTTTGTTTATGTGACTTAGTTCTGATTGAGATTTACAGACCAGATAGATGGATAAAAAGCTGTCCACAGTTTGTCAGGAACAAGCATGGAAATATTGCTTTCTTTTACCCTGATTACAGTAGCATTATGTATGAAGAATGAAACTTGAAATATGAGTTATCTCAGCATGTGTAATTAATCTTCTTTGAACCTTTCATCTTCAAGTTAAGGCTGGTAAGTAACATCAAATCATGATTAGGGATGTAACAATATCAACATTTCACGGTATGATATTGTCACAGTGTTAAAGCCACGGTAAGATATTCTTACAAAAATGTCAAAGTGTGTTAAATGAAGTGGCAGGAGTGTTTAGGATAAAAACACTTACTGTAATTGAACACAAACATAATGTTCATATGTTGTAGTCCTATTTATTATTATAAACAGGTATTTTAAGTGCAAAGGAATGGTGCAAAATCATCCAGAATTTCAAGTAACACACAAAGACAAACAAAAAAAAAACTTTTAAATAAGTGTCTTTAAACTGACATAAACAGTAAACATTCAGTGTAACACATGTAAAACAATAATGTTTCTTCTGCCAAGAAACTACATTGTGTGTCTGGTAAGGTTTTTTTTAATACAACTTGGTATGAGTGTGGATATGATTACTTTTTGAGCACATTCAACAATACTGCGATGATAATGCAAACAGTGATCATTTTGGTCACAGTAACAGTGATATGACATTTTGATATTGTTACATCACTGCTGTTTAGTTTAGTGTCTTTAAACTTTTAACTTCCTAAGCAACTGTCCTTTGCAGTGGACATTTTTATATTAGTTTGTAGAATACTGATTCTTAAGAGTTACAGGTAACTAATAATTTGACTTTTAATCATGTAAATACATGTGTGTGAATGTGAGTGTGAATGTTGTCTGTCTATCTGTGTTGGCCCTGCGATGAGGTGGCGACTTGTCCAGGGTGTACCCCGCCTTCCGCCCGATTGTAGCTGAGATAGGCTCCAGCGCCCCCCGCAACCCCGAAGGGATTAAGCGGTAGAAAATGGATGGATGGATGGATCATGTAAATACCTCACAAATGGATATTTTCCTTTGCTGGCGTCTTGGTTTCACGTCAACAATATTTTCCAAAAACGGTTCTAACATATAACTCATTCTAATATATTACTCATATTCCCTAACTTATTGTAGACATCGTGGTGTGTAGTGTCGGCACATTTCTTATTTTGTGCATTTCCTCTGGTGAGCTGCAACGGCTCTGGGTCGACTTGGAAATGGTCGGGATGAACGTGGCATGTGTAACCCAGGCTTGAAAACACCATATGCCTGGAGTTGAAATAATTAATTTGAGTTAAAATAATTCATTTTGTAGCTGAGATAGGCTCCAGCGCCCCCCGCGACCCCAAAGGGAATAAGCGGTAGAAAATGGATGGATGGCATTTAGTAACGATACATTAATTTCAGTTAAATAACTAAGTGTTAAAACAGGTACAAACTAAGCATTCCATTAGCTGGATTTGTATAATGTGTTCAATTTATGTCAACTTGCTTCTTGTTTTGCATGTTTTCTTCTTTTTTTTAAAAATAATTTTAATCTTTTGAGTTATTTGGTTCCTCTTCTTTGTGTCAGGAGGTAGCAGCAGGGGAACACTGCAGGAGGCGGTGCCTCCTGAAGGAGCCCAAAACACTGCTCTTCAATTGGAACACATCCAACCTACAGGTGTCCATGCAGGATGTACCACTCTGGAACATCAAGCCTCTCCCTACCTGCCAGGTACACCCACCGTGTTCTGTGTCTGACTAATGTTTTGTTGTGAATTTTGTCACGAAGCAAATCCTGCTAAAATATGACACATTTTTGAGTGTAAGAATGTGAGCGATATGCTGAGATGTTATACGTTTTATCCTTGTGACAAAATGTTATAAAAGACCTTTAATGATTTTTATTCTATTTTAATTTCAGCACATGAAAATATTTCTACTTTTGACTCTATCAAAGACAATGGAAAACCATTTTCCAGATCAGCCCTCATAGATCCTCCTGATGGCCTAACAACTGAACTACATGTTGATGCTGAGTATGATCCATCTCAATCATTTGAGGAATCTCTCCCTGATATGGGGGATTGGATGTACAATGACGGACATACGTTTAATGAATGATTTGAAGATAGTTTGAGTGAGGAGTGTGCAGAAGAGTCAAATTTCTAGGACACAACAGACAAACCAATATATGACAATGCATCAGTAACCGTGGCAGAGTGCCTTCTGATCATCATGGGTTATGTAAACTGTCATAAAGTCACTGATAAGGCCCTAAGCGATTTGCTCAAAATGTTCAAGTTGCTTTGTCCCGATAGTCTGAATACAGACTGCTTAAACAGTGTACAGAAGTTCAAAAACTTTTTTTTATCCCGCTCTTCATCATCGCCAATTTTATTACATAAATACTGCAGTAATTGTTTTGGGCCATTAGAAAGTAAACAAATAAAATGCCTGTCTTGTTGGGCCAGTGTGTCAGAAAAAAGATCCTCATCCTTTATAGAGGTTCCAATTAAGGCTCAAATAAGGTCATTGTTTCTCAAGCCAGGTTTTCAGGAGAAGCTTGACTTTAGATTAAGCAGAAAGAAGGCAGATGCTAACAACATTGAAGCTATATACGATGCAGAAGTTTACAAACAGCTTGTCGATAGGGGTGGTCCTCTTAGTGACCCTAAAAACATCTCACTTACTTGGAACACCAATGGGTTACCTATTTTCAAATCTTCCAAGTTTTCAGCGTGGCCTTTTTAATGTATCGTCAATGAATTAAGCTCATGGAACGCAAAAAAAGAGAGATAATGATATTTGCTGGACTTTGGTATGGGGATTCAAAACCATCCATGGTTACCGTATTTTTCGGACTATAAGTCGCAGTTTTTTTCATAGTTTGGCCAGGGGTGCGACTTATAGTCAGGAGCAACTTATGTGTGAAATTATTAACACATTATCAAATATTATTATTATGCTCATTCACGTAAGAGACTAGACGTATAAGATTTCATGGGATTTAGTGATTAGGAGTGACAGATTGTTTGGTAAACGTATAGCATGTTCTATATGTTATAGTTATTTGAATGACTCTTACCATAATATGTTACGTTAACATACCAGGCACGTTCTCAGTTGGTTATTTATGCGTCATATAACGTACACTTATGCAGTCTGTTGTTCACTATTCTTTATTTATTTTAAATTGCCTTTTAAATGTCCATTCTTGGTGTTGGGTTTTATCAAATACATTTCCCCCCAAAATTCGACTTATACAGTATATGTTTTTTTCCTTCTTTATAATGCATTTTCTGTCGGTGCGACTTATTCTCGAAAAATACGGTACATTTTTGAGACCACTAAGTGACACACTGAGTAAGCTTGCAGACGATGGAATTATTGTGCAACCTGCAGAGTTGACATCTGAACCTTTTGTGTGTAAAGTGCTCACCATTGCTGGAACATGCGACTTGCCTGCTAAAGCATTAGTCCTTAATTCAGTGCAATACAGTGGGAAATTTGGATGTCATAAATGCGAACAGCCAGGAAAGACTGTGAAAACCGGGGAAAGAGGATACACCCATGTATTTCCATTCCAACATAGAGATCCAAATGGGCCACTGCGCACCAATGAAAAGTTTGTACTGGATATGAAAATCGCAAATGAAACCAACACCATTGTCAAAGGGGTAAAGGGTCCCTGTTGCCTGAGCAAACTTAAAATGTATAACCTTATCAAAGGCACTGCTGTAGATTACATGCACTCAGTCCTCCTCGGAGAAATGCGCCTTCTGAAGGTGTTGTGGTTTTTTACAGAGTTTTCTCGTCAGCCCTTTAGCATGGCAAAGAATACCAAAGAAATTGACAGGTGATTTCAGGAAGACTGTCCTCCATCCTCAACTAGATATCCTCGATCAGTGGCATCTCACAGAATGTTTTTTAAAGCATCAGAATACCGGGATCTTTTGCTGTTCTATGGACCATGAATTGATTAACGTGGACCCCGACTTAAAAAAGTTGAAAAAATTATTCGGGTGTTACCATTTAGTGGTCAATTGTACGGAATATGTACTGTACTGTGCAATCTACTAATAAAAGTCTCAATCAATCAATCAAAAAACGGTTATTTTCCGTGGAATTCTTGCAACAATGTACTACAACCACTTCCTTCTACTAAGTGAAGCCATTTTCATTTTGTTTATGGACTCTATATCGGTTGAACAGATCCATAATGCAGAAAAACTATTGTGGAATGTTTGTTCTCAAATGGCTACACTCTATGGTGAGCGGTACGAAACTGCAAATGTACACCTTCTCATGCACCTGGCAGACAATGTCAGGGCCCTTAGTCCATTATGGACTCATTCATGTTTCCACTTTGAAGACAAAAATTGATATTTGTTAAGGCTCATACATGGTACTCAAAATATACCTATGCAGATGGTAAATGCAGTCTAACTTGTGCAGTCTATTCCTGTTATTTCACAAACTATTAACCCAGGGAATGTCATAGCTGAATTTTACAGACATATGACTAAAGATGATAGTTTCTGTCAGGAAAACAAAGATTTGTCTAGGATTAAACTATATGGAGCATCTACTGAACTTCCATTGGACACAGTTCACCTCTCTGCATTGCAAATACTGTACATGCTGGTCACTGCATCAATTCTGGAACAGTAAGCATCTTTCACAGGGCACAAGTTAAGAGAAATTATCTCACATAAAAACACTATGGTAAAGGTAACAGAAGAAACAATTTTACAGGTTTTTTTCAAATGACGGACAAACAAAGTATGAACAGATTGATTTCTTCTTTACCATAGCACAATCATGTGCCAAATGGGCCCTTGTTCGTGAATATAAACATGCAGGTTTTTCTTTGCTGCAAGATATTGTAACAAATGGTACATGCAGTCATGTTATTCCCCTATTGGAAACCTCTGCCAGTACAGTAGTATCCTTGGATGACATATTGGGTAAAGTTGTTTTCCTTGACTTCACATCTATGCCTGGCATTGTGTTTGCAGTTCATTTCCCAAACACACTTGAAAAGTTTTAACTAATTAAGAACTGAGCTGGCCTAAGAAGCCACAAATCAAATATTTGATCATTGTTATAAATGCTCTGAAAATACACACCGATGTGATGTTGCCGTGGATGCTGTAAAAGTCTGTAAATATGTACTGTATATGGAGTATCATTGTTGATTAAGTTTTTGCATTGTCTGTAATATTTCAGTGGCCAATATATAAAATTTACTTGTTAAATAAAACCACTGTCTTTGTTATGAATATTTAAGCCTACTACGCTACTGTATTTTAATATTAGTCCTTATCATGGTGGTTGGAGAGCCAAATGTTTTCTGAAGTGGTACTTTGTGAAAAGAGTTTGAGAACCATTGCTCTAGAAAGTTCACAAATGTTAAAAGGTCTTAAAAAGTGTCTTGTGATCATATCAGTATTGTTTGGGTTCAGTTTTAAATCTCACAATTGTAGTCACTGAGTTACTGTACATGGCGTGTGTATAAAAAATCAACAAATTAAGTAGAACATTATGTAAATAAACCATATAGATTACAGACCATATATCCATATTGCCTGAATTAATTATTTTCTCCAAATGTTGGCATGAGATAAACTGGAGTATGACTGAGGTATAATTAAATTGTGCAAATTAAAATTTATTTTAAATGTATTTTTCCTAAGATAGAAAAGAGGCATATCTGACAACTCAAATGGTGAGCAGTGAGAGACAAAACCAAGTATATCTCTCACTGAGACATCATTGAGACATATTGAAACCAATACTCATCAATTTTCTTTTTGCCGAAATAGAAAATAGACATCTGAGAACTCAAACAGTGAGTAGTGAGAAACAAAACCATGTATATCTCTCACTGAGACATAATTGAGACATATTGGAGACCAGCTCATTCATCTCTCATTTTGGTCTTAGTTGAAATCGGGAAAAGAGATAACTGTTAGACAACTTTGAGATCTCTCACAGTGCTCACTATGAGCCTTATTTCTCAGGAGATACATCTGAGAAGAATGAGAAAAGTACTTTGGTCTCGATTAGTGCTCTTTTATGTCTAGGAGATGTATATAAGACATACATGAGATCTCATCTTCAATTTTGCTTTGCTATGGGTATAGTTTCACCTGCCTCTGATTAGTGTTCGGCACGCTCACCTATTGCGGGGCACTAATCAGAGAGCTACTTATTCACGTTGTGCACCACACTCGATGATCTGGTTTCCTTGTTTGCTTTATGCAACACGTTGGATGTTTACCTTGCTTCTCGTTTCTATGCTTGTTTATTATTTTGATTCCTGTGCTAAGTTTTACCTTAGCTCCCCGTGCAATCGGCACGCGTCTCTTTTGTTTGTTCCCTGTATTTTGTATGTGGTATGATTTATGAAAAAGAAATCATATCCTACCTGCACGCTTCGTCCGGAGAACGACCCCCGCAGTAAAATGCGACCCAATCGTGACAGAAAGAAGCCAGCTGAATACCGTTTTCTCGCAATGGATTTCGGGGAGTTTGATGAAGGAACGTGGAGGGTGCTAAGAGCGATGGAAGCGGAGACGCTCCGCTATTCGCCCAAGGAAGGGGAGACCATGATGTGTGGTCCCGGAGGTTCGCTGGTCCCCATCAACTCCCTTTGGCCCAGGGACATCGCCACACCGCCGTACAGGACGCGTCAGCAAAGACGGAACCGTCCAAAAAGGCTTCGACTTGCTGTCAATCCCGCAATCTCCTCCTCCGGACCGAAGCAAGCCACAAGCAGCCCAGTCGTCCTCGCCGTCGATGTTTGGTAATCCAATTAATTATTTTGCCAAACATTTCACCGACTGGGCTGTGAGCAAAATAGACACCCGCACCGATGACATCACTCCGCCGCATTGTTATGACGTCACAGAGCAGGATTATTTTTTTTCTAATTCATTCTGTCAGCCTCCCGCTAAGGACATACTGTCAATTATAGCGGAATATCAAAACATTTCTTTACAGACTCGCTCACCAGGTCCTTGTCCTCCAGGACTCAACTTCCGCCCCCAATGACTCTGGCTCCGCCCCCAATGACTATTGCTCTGCCCACTGCACAGACTTTTTCTTCCTGTTCTCCCACACAATCTCATGTGGGGAGGAGCAATAGACTCTATGGACAATCAAGAAGGGAGGACTCCACACACCTCCAAACCTCTCCCTCCCACCCTTAAAGATGGTATCCGCTTCCTGAGGACGGGGGGCTAGGGCTGATAGCTGTGCTAGTGGTGTGGCACAGCTGCGCCCAGCAAAGGGGCAACCTCCTGCTCGCCACCACCACCTGTCCTTTGGCATGCCAAGCCGCAACCTCCAGCACCAAGGCCAGCACCTGCTCCAGCACCAAAGCTAGCACCTGGTCCAGCACCAAGGCAAGCACCTGGTCCAGCACGAAGGCAAGCACCAGGTCCAGCATCAAGGCTAACACCTGCTCCAGCACCACGGCTAGCACCTGCTCCAGCACCACGGCTAGCACCTGCTCCAGCACCACAACTGCTTCCGGTCCCTGTACCACGGCTGCTTCCGGTCCCTGCACCACGGCTGCCTCCGGTTCTTGTTCCAAGGCTGCCTCCGGTTCCTGTTCAGAGGCGCCAGCACCTGCTCCAAGGCTGGTCGCCGCACCAGAACCTGCTCCTAGGCTTGTCCCCGTGCCAGCACCCATGTTGGTCCCCGTGCCAGCACCCAGGCTGGCTCCTGCGGCAGCACCACGGCCGGCAGCGCAGCTAGCAGCACCAAGGCAGACTCCATCGCCTGCCGCTCAAGCTCCAGAAGTGCCTCCGTCTTCCTCGTCTCAGGCGGGCCTTCCCATGGCGCCGCCTCCGTCCTCCTAGTCTACAGCGGGCCGTCCCACGGCGCCGCCCTCATCTCCATCTTTGTCGCCACTGCGACCTCCAGCTGGCCTGTCGCACAAGCGGCCATCAGGCGCCCGCACGCGGCTTCCTCAGTGGCCAATTATTGGACGCCCTTGGCGCAGACAGCAGCGACGCCCAGCACTTGGGCGTAGGACTCAAAGGCTGCTGAGGTTCTGGCGTCACTCACGTCTACCTTCTCAACGGCCATGGATGTGGCCATTCCGTGGTCACCCGCTTGCTGCAGCGGCTTTCCACTCGCCGACGCTACCTGACTTGTCCCCGGTGGATTCGGGGACACTTGGTCTGGCGACCCACCACCAAGTCCTCCCTCCCCCCTCCCGTGACTCTTGAACTTGGTCTTTTTTTGGTATTCTGGGGACATAAGTGCTGATTAGTTTAACCTGCCTAGTGTTCAGCACGCTCACCTGCTGCCAGGCACTAATCAGAGAGCTACTTATTCACGGTGTGCGCCACACTCGGTCTGGCTTCCTTGTTTGCTTTATGCAACACCTTGCTTCTCGTTTCTATGCTTGTTTATTCTTTGGATTCCTGTGCTAAGTTTTACCTTAGCTCCCCGTGCAATCGGCACCCGTCTCTTTTGTTTGTTCCCTATATTTTGTATTCGGTATGATTTATGAGAAATAAATCATATCCTACCTGCACGCTTCATCCGGAGTTTTCCATATGCATCCTGGGAGAACGACCCTCGCAGTAAGATGCGACCCAATCGTGACACATGTATTCAGAAATAACATTTTATAATTGTATAGCTGCTGAATGACTTAAGGGACTGATTAAAACACATTCAATTGATGCGTTTTGGTGTCTGCTGGTGTTTTTTAATAATGTTAATTTTTTCATATAGGAAATATATTGCTATAATATACTGTAGCTCCGATATGAAAACCTGTTTTGTAATGTGCATTTACTTGTGCTTGAATCATTGTAGACACATAAATGCACTGCGGTGTTGTGATGGTCGACCGCCTGCAGAGCGCACCGTCAATGCGCTAAATATAGTTTCTGTTGTCTATATTGCGATTCTATATTGCAGAAAAGGTGTGCTGGTAGTGCAGCATTGCAAAACCCCACAGGTAGAGCATGATAGTATGAATGTGAAGAGAAATTTGTGTTTCCATGGTAGTACGTGCACAAACGTCATTTAATGTGGTCTGCACCATTTTAATATTTCAGTATTAATTGTACAGACAACGCAGTCTTAATAGATCAGGCCCTTACAGTGCTACTTATAAGACTTGATTTGTCCAATTCACCATTTGTATGATGATTAAACGTGTACATCATGTACACAAGTGATTTTCACACTAAGGTGTAAAAAATAGTTCCCCACTAGAGGCTGCTGTTGCGCATCTTTAGAAAGAGTTATGAGCGAATTATGAAGTTCAATATTTGTGACGTATCGTGTGTTATTCCACTGAGGGAAGTAGAGTACGTTTTCTAGAAATAGAATACATTATGCTTGCTAAAAAGAGATGACTGCAATCTCATTAAGAACATGTATTTGACTTTTTATCAAAAATGAATCAATATACGGAAAGTAGTTTAATACGATTCCATCCATCCATTTTCTACTGCGTGTACCTCTCGTGGTCGCGGGTCACATTCTGGTCACTGAATGTGACCAGAATGCTAATTTTTTGTGCCATTTGTTTACAACTGAATGTAATGCTAATGTGGGTGATTCCGACTAGTTTGGACTGGTAGTAGTCGATCCACAGCGATCGTTCTGCCACACAATAGCTCAATGCTAACAAGGGGGAATTACACTTCAAAGACACGTTGGCTTTGACAATTAGGATTGCTTGTTTTGCATCAAAGCAGTTGTTTTTCACTACAATAGGGCAAAACCATCCTTGCCCAGGCATTCCCTCCTGGTTTTGGAATAAATATTAGGGGTTTTGGCACCAGCCACTTGACAAGATCTGACCAATTAAAGTCGAAGACTAGAACTGACTAATATAAGGCCATTTCTATACTATGAGCATGAACTGATGAAGCCTCCTCGGATGAGACATTTTCTAAGACAAAACAAACAGATCGATTGAATGACCTGAATGTATATATATATATATATATATATATATATATATATATATATATATATATATATATATATATATATGTATATATATATATATATATATATATATATATATATATATATATATATATATATATATATATATATATATATATATATATATATCAGTGACGTGCGGTGAGGTTCATGGCTGGTGAGGCACTGACTTCATCACAGTCAGATTTACAAACATATGAACCCTAAAGAGTATCTTATTCACCATTTGATTGGCAGCAGTTAATGGGTTATGTTTAAAAGCTCATACCAGCATTCTTCCCTGCTTGGCACTCAGCATCAAGGGTTGGAATTGGGGGTTAAATCACCAAAAATTATTCCCGGGCGCGGCGCCGCTGCTTCCCACTGCTTCCCACTGCTCCCCTCACCTCCCAGGGGGTGAACAAGGGGATGGGTCAAATGCAGAGGACAAATTTCACCACAATTAGTGTGTGTGTGACAATCATTGGTACTTTAACTTAACTTTAACTTTACACATACAAAACTGTAGCACACAAAAAAGCATATTTAATAATAAAAAAAACGTTATTATGGTCTTACCTTTACTTATAAATGAAGTCCATGCCCCGCTGTTGTGCTGGATTAATGCACTCCCGTCGTAGAATGCACCCCCTGACGGGAGTGTTACATCAACTAAAGCCCACACTTAAACTTTCCACGTGCAAGATTGAATCTATTTAAAAAAGTTATTTAATAAGAAGCCAAAAAGTGCAAAAACAATAATGTTCGTGTTGGAGGAGTTGTGAATGAATGAAATATGAAATCCGTTCTGCAGTCTGCAGGTGAACCTAATGTTGTGGCCCTGCGGTCATTCACAACTCCTCCAACATAAACATTATCATTTTTGCACTTTTTGGCTTCTTATTAAATAACTTTTTTAAATAGTGTAACCGAGGGTTTATAAATGTCGCCTATACTGTATGAAACTACAAAATAATAAACACGGAGGCTCCAGTTTACACGAGGACCACTTTATTTACCTTCTTTCAAAAACCTCCGCTCCACTCCAACGTGTCATCACTTCCGCTCTTAGCGCCTTCCAAATAAGAGCGCAAGGCATATACTGTATAACAGCGTGTAACAGGAATTAACATCACAAAGAGGAAAGCCCATAAAAATAGGTTACAATAGATTCAATCTTGCACGTGGAAAGTTTAAGTGTGGGCTTTAGTTGATATAACATGCACCCCCCCCCCACCCCCCCCGTTTTCTACGGCGGGGGTGCACCGGCACAAGGAGGCGGGATTACTGCGAGGCGAGCCTCAGCAAGTGAGTCTTCGCAGCAGTTTTATGATCGCTCAGCACAAGAAATATGTTACACACATACAGTTGTTGACAAAATACACTGTACATTATATACCTCAGCTAACTAAACTATGGAAATAGTTCATATAGCAATACGGTCTCACTGCACAGCAAGCCAGCAGTTAGTCGAGTCCGCAATCCATTTTGAGGCACAACGCAGTGACGTGCCTCAACTGGCTGCTGATCACCGCACCGTCTCTTTTTAGTATTTGAATGGCAAATGTGAAAATTGAGCGATTTTGAATAAAAATTATCTAAAACTGGTGAAGTTAAATGGAAAATAACTTTATAGTATAATCACTGGATACATATAACAATTTAATAAATTTTTTTTCTTTTTACATTTTTTTTCTTTCCATGATGGCACGTGAGGCCCCGCCTCACCTGCCTCCACTGACTGCAGGTCACTGATATATATATATATATATATATATATATATATATATATATATATATATATATATATACAAACCTTGTTTCATATGAGTTGGGAAATTGTGTTGGATGTAAATATAAACAGAATACAATGATTTGCAAATCCTTTTCAACCCATATTCAATTGAATGCACAACAAAGACAAGATATTTGATGTTCAAACTCATAAACTTTATTTTTTTTTGCAAATAATAATTAACTTAGAATTTCATGGCTGCAACACGTGCCAAAGTAGTTGGGAAAGGGCATGTTCACCACTGTGTTACATGGCCTTTCCTTTTAACAACACTCAGTAAACGTTTGGGAACTGAGGAGACACATTTTTTAAGCTTCTCAGGTGGAATTCTTTCCCATTCTTGCTTGATGTACAGCGTAAGTTGTTCAACAGTCCGGGGGTCTCCGTTGTGGTATTTTAGGCTTCATAATGCGCCACACATTTTCAATGGGAGACAGGTCTGGACTACAGGCAGGCCAGTCTAGTACCCGCACTCTTTTACTATGAAGCCACGTTGATGTACCATGTGGCTTGGCATTGTCTTGCTGAAATAAGCAGGGGCGTCCATGGTACCATTGCTTGGATGGCAACATATGTTGCTCCAAAACCTGTATGTACCTTTCAGCATTAATGGCGCCTTCACAGATGTGTAAGTTACCCATGTCTTGGGCACTAATACACCCCCATACCATCACAGATGCTGGCTTTTCAACTTTGTGCCTATAAGATCGGTAGGTTGTGAGTTCAAACCCCGCCCGAGTCATACCAAAGACTATAAAAATGGGACCCATTAGGGAGGTACTGGCACTCAGCATCAAGGGTTGGAATTGGGGGTTAAATCACCAAAAATGATTCCCGGGCGCGGCACCGCTGCTGCCCACTGCTCCCCTCACCTCCCAGGGGGTGAACAAGGGGATGGGTCAAATGCAGAGGACAAATTTCGCCACACCTAGTGTGTGTGTGACAATCATTGGTACTTTAACTTTTAACTTAACTTAACAATCCGGATGGTTCTTTTCCTCTTTGGTCCAGAGGACACGACGTCCACAGTTTCCAAGAACAATTTGAAATGTGGACTCGTCAAACCACAGAACACTTTTCCACTCTGTATCAGTTCATCTTAGATGAGCTCAGGCCCAGCGAAGCCGACAGCGTTTCTGGGTGTTGTTGATAAATGGTTTTCGCCTTGCATAGGTGAGTTTTAACTTGCACTTACAGATGTAGCGACCAACTGTAGTTACTGACAGTAGGTTTCTGAAGTGTTCCTGAGCCCATGTGGTGATATCCTTTACACACTGATGTCGCTTGTTGATGCAGTACAGCCTGAGGGATCGAAGCCTGAGGCTTAGCTGCTTACGTGCAGTGATTTCTCCAGGTTCTCTGAACCCTTTGATGATATTACAGACCGTAGATGGTGAAATCCCTGATTATTTGCAAAAGAAAAAAGGTGTTATCAGTTTGAACATCAAATATGTTGTCTTTGTAGCATATTCAACTGAATATGGGTTGAAAATGATTTGCAAATCATTGTATTCCGTTTATATTTACATCTAACACAATTTCCCAAATCATATGGAAACGGGGTTTGTATATATATATATATATATATATATATACATATATATATATATATATATATATATATATATATATATATATATATATATATATATATATATATATATATATATATACATACATATATATATATATATATATATATATATATATATATATATATATATATATATATACATACACATATATATTATATATATATATATATATATATATATATATATATATATATATATATATATATATATATATATATATATATATATATATATATATAGTACATGGCAAAAGTTTGGACTGCCTTCAATGGGTTTTCTTTATTTTCGTGACTATTATTAGTAGATTGTCACTGAAGGCATCAAAACTATAACACCTGTGAAGTGAAAACCATTTCAGGTGACTACCTCTTGAAGCTCATCGAGAGAATGCCAAGAGTGTGCGAAGCAGTAATCAGAGCAAAGGGTGGCTATTTTGAAGAAACTAGAATATAAAACATGTTTTCAGGTATTTCACCTTTTGTTGTTAAGTACATAACGCCACATGTGTTCATTCATAGCTTTGATGCCTTTAGTGACAATCTACAATGTAAAAAGTCATGAAAATAAAGAAAACACATTGAATAAGAAGGTCTGTCCAAACTTTTGGCCTGTACTGTACATATATATATATATATATATATATATATATATATATATATATATATATATATATATATATATATATATATATATATATATATATATATATATATATATATATATATATATATATATATATACATATACATATACACACACACACACATACACGTCCAAACAAATATGTGTGTGTGTATATATATATATATATATATATATATATATATATATATATATATATATATATATATATATATATATATATATATATATATATATATATATATATATATATAAACACATATATGTGTGTGTGTATATATATACCGTACATATATATACTGTACATATATATGTGTATATATATTCTTAAGATAATCTTTTTCCCCCATCATCATTGCAGTGTCCCTTAGATTGCTTGTGTGGCTTATATCTAATAGCTATAGCAGTTATTTGTAGGTTGGATGTTTCTGCTCAGCCTTTTGTGGTCAAACAACCTGAGATGCACTTTATTGTCTTCATATTTTCCATTGCCAGTGACAGACTTCATATGTCTACATATATACAGTACAGTATATGTATGTTTACATGGTTGCAAGAAAGCACATTTAGAAGCGATGATCACACATAACCAATTATCTTACAACGGAATAAGCAATGTAATGAAATTACTAAATTTACCCAAGCATGTTTTATAATGCCAACGTGATGCATCCAATTATTACATCCAATAAGGATAAAAATGGGTGCAGCTGTACCTAATGTTGTGTCTGTATATACTTTGTACATCCAAGATCAGGAAAAATCATCAATAGAAATGCTGGCTCGGTCCACAGTTACTTTGAAAATACCTATTACTGTACATGCCATCATTGCGTCCAATGTGCAGCCTGCAGAAGAAGTCATGTGCTGGACGTCTGTGTGATGCTCCTCTGGCTGCTCGTGCTCTTGATGACAAAGGTAGACGAGTTGCTCTTGTGACTGGAGTCCAAGTCGTGCTCGCAGCGACACCGCGAGGACTTGAGGTAGCGCGCAGAGCAGCAGAGGAAGTTCTGCCTAAAGTCCTGAAAGAGGTGACCCGCGAAGCACATGTAGATCCAAGGGTTGCAGCAGCTGTTGAGGCTGGCCAGCAGCATGGAGATGATGAACGGCATGGCTGTGGGACGACACAGGCCGGATAAGTTTAACTAAAAGACGCGTTTACAAAAATTGGAGAAGAAAAATTGTCATTAAAAAATACCATTGGGAATAATGGGAGGTGATCTTTTCCAGGTTTAAACTGCGGCTATCATCAAGCACTTTGACTTTTCTCATGACGCCATTCGTGTATCAAGGACCAAATGGATAAAAAATTAAACAAACAAATATGTGAATAATTTCTAAAATGTATCATTAGTCAATTCAATGGATAATAATGAAATCAATAATTAATTCAATTGTGAAATAATAACATTTCGAAATAATTAATGAAGTAATGCAAAGTGTAAATAATATTTAAATTATGACATTTTTAACTCATTTAATGACACATTTAATTACACATGTATGTATTTAATTCCAATTATAATGAATTAATGACAGAAAGTAAATAAAATACTTAAATACCTAAGTAAGTATTGTTTAAATGTATTTTTATTTAATTTTGTCCAGTTTGGCACACTGTGTCTGCTTGTAAGTACTCCGTAATTGTGCTCCTCTGCACTTAAACCCGTCATAATGTGACGGGCGCCATCATGCCCGCTAAAAAAATTAATAAATAAATATACTCGGAACCGGTACTTTTCAAACAGAGTATAGTACCGTTTTTGATTCAATAGTACCGCGATACTATACTAGTACCGGTATACCGTACAACCCTAATGCCTATTAAACACTGAATAGGCAGCCAGTTTGAGTCAGCAGGGGTATGTTTTTTACACCTTGTGCTTTTGAGAGCTTTCACTTTGTAGTCAAAGCGTCTAAATGTAAAATCCACGCTAAATGCGGCGATTTTGCCGTGCAATTACTGCCATTAAAAATAATGATAATGATTTTGAAGACGACGATGATGGTGATGATGATAATGATGATATGATGATAATGAGGATGATGAAGCCGAGCCAAAGAGCAAATGAGATGTTGCGCCAGAAAAGGGCACAAGGAGGCCATTTTAACACTTGACAATTGGACGGGCTGGAGAAGGAAATTGCAAAATGGGAGTCAAGTGGAGCTGTGTGAAGCGTCACTGAAAAAGAACATCCGCTTTGCCTAAGCTTGCATTTGTCACACTCAGAGTGGACACAAGTATTGGGATGCACGGCCGCACAGGAAGTGAAAATGTGGATATTTCTTAAAAGGTGGCTGATGGGGCAAACAGTCCAGGAATGTCCAAACTAAACTGCATGAGAACAATGCTGCAAGTTGGAACGAAACAACTTTAGCCATTAAGTTAACCAAGCTATCAACATGAGGGATATAATTTTGTAGAGATAGGATCGAGCACACAAGAACATTGTTGGCATGAAAAGTAAATGTTTGCTTCATGATTTTGGTAAAAACTTGACTAAAAAAAATGGTTGCTAATAATGTAATATTGTATGTCTAACGTATGGGTGTCCCAATACAACTTTTCACTATATCGATACCGATAATTGAGCATGTTGTGTATTGGCCAATACCAGGATTGATCCGATATCATATCAGCACAAATCATGCATCCTTTTGTTATTTTGATGTGGAATGTTAGAAAAGGCTTGAATTAGTCAAACAGAAAACAATGGTAGGTATGAAAAACACTAATCTATTTATAGTAACAAACCTTGGATACTTTGTATTTGTAAGTCATTTGTATGTGTAAGTAATGTGTATGTGTAAGTAATGTGTAGGTGTAAGTAATGTGTAGGTGTAAGTAATTTATATGTGTAAGTAATGTGTATGTGTAAGTAACGTTGTATGTGTAAGTAACTTTGTATGTGTAAGTAACTTGTATGTGTAAGTAATTTGTATGTGTAAGTAACTTGTATGTGTAAGTAATTTTTATGTGTACGTAACTTGTTGTCATGTCTTTGTGATCATGTTTTGTTTTAGTTATGTCCTGTTGGTTTAAGACTCTTTTTAGTTCCTGTTTACACTCCATTGTTTGGTTACCATGTCAACCCATTAGTTTTCACCTGTTTCACGTTTTGGACTCACGCACCTGTTGCCAATCATGTCACGACTATTTAAGCCGACAGTTGCCAGGGAATCGGCCTGGCGACATTACCTCTGTTACCTCTACTACCCATGCTACCCATACTACTCATGTTACCCTTGATATCATAGTTCATGCTGTTCTTTCTGGTCACAGTAAGTGTTATGTGTTTCATTTGTTTCATGTCCATAGTTTTGCCTTTGTGCTAGTCTTTGTTTTCATAGCCAAGTTTGTTCTCCGCCTTGTGCGCGCCTTTTGTTTGTACCCTTTTGTTTGTACCCTTTTGTTTGTACTTTGGAGTTAAGAATAAATCATGTATTTACCTTCACGCCATGTCCAGTCTGGTTTGCTTGCATTACGGGAAAGCAACCCACGCAGTCCATGTCATGACACTTGTATGTGTAAGTAATTTGTATACGTAAGTAACTTGTATGCGTATGTAATGTGTAGGTGTAAGTAACTTTGTATGTGTATGTAATTTTGATGTGTAAGTAACTTGTATGTGTAAGTAACTTTGTATGTGTAAGTAATTTGTATGTGTAAATAACTTGTATGTGTAAGTAATGTGGAGGTGTAAGTAACTTTGTATGTGTAAGTAATTTGCATGTGTAAGTAACTTTTATGTGTAAGTAATTTGTACATGTAAGTAACTTGTATGCGTAAGTAACTTGTATGTAAGTGACTTGTATGTGTAAGTGACTTGTATGTGTAAGTAACTTTGTACGTGTAAGTAACTTTGTATGTGTAATTAATTTGTATGTGTAAGTAACTTGTTGTGTAAGTAACCTTTTATGTGTTAGTAATTTGTATGTGTAAGTAACTTGTATGTGTAAGTAATGTGGAGGTGTAAGTAACTTTGTATGTGTAAGTAATTTGTATGTGTAAGTAACTTGTATGTGTAAGTAATTTGTACATGTAAGTAACTTGTATGTGTAAGTAATTTGTACGTGTAAGTAACTTGTATGTGTAAGTAATTTGTATGTGTAAATAACTTGTATGTGTAAGTAATTTGTATGTGTAAGTAACTTGTAAGTGTAAGTAAATTGTACATGTAAGTAACTTTGTATGTGTAAGTAATTTGTATGTGTAAGTAACTTGTATGTGTAAGTAATTTGTATGTGTAAGTAACTTGTATGTGTAAATAACTTGTATGTTTAAGTAATTTGCATGTGTAAGTAATTTGTATGTATCTCCAAGTTACTTGTATGTGTAAGTAACTTATATCTGTAAGTATCCTGTATGTGTAAATACCTTGTACGTGACATGCTCAGTGGCCTCGTGGTTAGTGTCCACCCTGAGATCGGTAGGTCATGAGTTCAAACCCCGGCCGAGTCATACCCAAGACTATAAAAATGGGACCCATTACCTACCTGCTTGGCACTTAACATCAAGGTTTGGAATTGGGGGTTAAATCCTCCACCTCCCAGGGGGTGAGGGTGATGGGTCAAATGCAGAGGATAATCTCACCACACCTAGTGTGTGTGTGACAATCATTGGTACTTTAACTTTAACTTTAAGTATGTCTGCAAGCCACATGGTAAAATATTAACCGGCCCCTCAATTGCAACCTGGCAATATCACATTATTTTTTTAAATATTGTTTCTATACATGTATTTTTGTTTATGTGGCTTTAGGAAACACATGCATAGTACAGATGCATGCCAATAAATAACAATATGGTGTAACATTAATTTGATTTCAGGAGTTTAATTCAGACCAGGAGTATGACTCAAAGCTCATATTTGCTTATTAGAGCACGAGACAATAATTTGTAACATTCAACTTTTTGACCCTTGTGTTCACATGTTATGAACCACTGAATATATTTATAAATACATATACATGTATATGTATTTATTATTATTAATCTTGAAATATTTCTTTATATTTTGGTGTTGTGAATCTTTCACTTTTCAAATTGAACTACTAACAAAAATGAACTATTCTACTTGACTGAGATGCACCTGTATGAATTATTATGCAGAACAGAAAGTCGTGTGCTAACAAAGTATGAGTAACAAACAAACAGAAACAGAGTCGGTGTTGGTCTGCTCTAGTTGACATTAGTGTGCGTCTAATTGATGCTGATCTCCGCACACAGGCGGCTCTCTGGTCTATTTATCTACACAAACAGCAGCACGTGTGTCTGACACTTGTGTGCATTTTCTGAGCGTCGTTCACATGGACACACGCCATCAGCCTCCTTCCTGCAATCATGTAGAATAATGGTAAAATAAAATTAAAAGGCTGCCTAAAGACGTGGCGACACAGTTAAGGATGGCAGTCGCTCGCTCGGAAGCTTTCTGTGAAGAAGGATTTTCTACTTTAAAGCTTGTTTGTTTACCACCACTGTGTTCTTCCTTTTGTTTTAACTCCATTCTATAGGCTCTTTTAGGCGCAGGAAATGCAATTATTTAGAACACCATAAGCTTTTTGTGCTTTTAAAACCCTCCTGATGCATAATTCAATGCCTTATTTTTATTTGACTTTATTAAATGGATTTATTTAATGTTCGGCATAGCCAGACCGGAGCAGGAGGGGATAGAAAGAAGAAAAAAAAGAAAAACAGAGGGGGAAGTTGCAGGAGCAAGAAAGGGATAAGACAGACAACAACAAAAACAAGAACAGAACATCAAATTAAATCAGCAAATACGATGTATGATACGAAAAATGATAGCAAAGAACAAGTTAGTGAAGTATATAGTAATACCACATAAATGACAATGAACATTATTGCACTATAAATGGAACAAGAAAAATACCAATTGAAATACAAAATATTGATAATGAATAATAATAATAATAATAACAATAATTACCTCAATTATCAACAATGCACTTGTTTCAAATTCAACAATACATAAATGTAATGAAAACTTGAAATGCAAAAGAAAGCAGATAAATGGAGGGGAAGAAAGAGAAGCGGACTATATTAACCTTGTAGATTGTTATAGTAAAAATAGGTTAAGCTTCATCGGTGTGCCGTGTTTTACCCAGTTTCGCCTAGGGGAACAATGTTAATATGTTTGATGAAACGTGATTGTATGCAAAAGTGTATGTATGCATACTGTATTTGCTTGTGTACGTGCATTATATGTATATGTACAGTATATTTGTACAGTGAATGTGCGTGTGGATGTATGTACCGGGCTTTATTTAACTAGGAACTAAATATTAGAAACAGCACATCTCAGTGAGATGCCACATTTTATAAGTCAATCAAAAGTCAACATTATTATCTTTGACAGCATCTCTCTTTTATTGGACCTGATTTGATGTTTTTTTTTCAATTCATGATTGAGTGGGATTAAAGTATCTACTTATTTAATCATTAACCTCATTAAAAAGACTTCCGAACGAAACTAGACAAAATGAGACAAAATAAGACAAACGAAACAAAACAAAACCGAATAAAAGGAGACACAACAAAACAAAATGAAACAAAAAGAAACAAAGGAAACGAAACTAAACAAAAACCAAAAACAAACCAAAGACAAAAAAAAGAAAAAAAACGGACAAAAAACAAAACAACAACAAGGTTAAACAAAACAAAATGGGTCAAAACAAAAAGAATGACACAAATAAAACAAAAAACAAAACCAGACAAAACAAAACAAAACCAGACAAATGGGACAGTGTATGTTTTGGTCATTGAAGGATTGGGAATCCTCATTTGTCAAAAATGATCAACTTTGTTGTCCGTTACCAAGTCTGACAATGACTAGAACACACTTGTGTTTGTTTCCTGGAAGAAGGAACACACATTTGTAGCCAGAAGTCGGAATTGTGCTGCTATGGAAACGGAAGTAAATACGCTGAGGAAAGAAGTTCCGGTAATGCATAAAATGACCAAAATACAGTAAATGTTGTACAAACCCCGTTTCCATATGAGTTGGGAAATTGTGTTAGATGTAAATATAAAAGGAATACAATGATTTGCAAATCATTTGCAACCCATATTCAATTGAATGCACTACAAAGACAAGATATTTGATGTTCAAACTCATAAACTTTTATTTATTTTTTGCAAATAATAATTAACTTAGAATTTCATGGCTGCAACACGTGCCAAAGTAGTTGGGAAAGGGCATGTTCACCACTGTGTTACATGGCCTTTCCTTTTAACAACACTCAGTAAACGTTTGGGAACTGAGGAGACACATTTTTTAAGCTTCTCAGGTGGAATTCTTTCCCATTCTTGCTTGATGTACAGCGTAAGTTGTTCAACAGTCCGGGGGTCTCCGTTGTGGTATTTTAGGCTTCATAATGCGCCACACATTTTCAATGGGAGACAGGTCTGGACTACAGGCAGGCCAGTCTAGTACCCACACTCTTTTACTATGAAGCCACGTTGATGTAACACGTGGCTTGGCATTGTCTTGCTGAAATAAGCAGGGGCGTCCATGGTAACGTTGCTTGGATGGCAACATATGTTGCTCCAAAACCTGTATGTACCTTTCAGCATTAATGGCACCTTCACAGATGTGTAAGTTACCCATGCCTTGGGCACTTACACCCCCATACCATCACAGATGCTGGCTTTTCAACTTTGCGCCTATAACAATCCGGATGGTTCTTTTCCTCTTTGATCCGAAGGACACAACGTCCACAGTTTCCAAAAACAATTTGAAATGTGGACTGGTCAGACCACAAAACACTTTTCCACTTTGTATCAGTCCATCTTAGATGAGCTCAGGCCCAGCGAAACCGACTGCATTTCTGGGTGTTGTTGATAAACGATTTTCGCCTTGCATAGGAGTTTTAACTTGCACTTACAGATGTAGCGACCAACTGTATTTACTGACAGTGGGTTTCTGAAGTGTTCCTGAGCCCATGTGGTGATATCCTTTACACACTGATGTCGCTTGTTGATGCAGTACAGCCTGAGGTATCGAAGGTCACAGGCTTAGCTGCTTACGTGCAGTGATTTCTCCAGATTCTCTGAACCCTTTGATGATATTACGGACCGTAGATGGTGAAATCCCTAAATTCCTTTCAATAGCTGGTTGAGAAAGGTTTTTCTTAAACTGTTCAACAATTTGTTCACGCATTTGTTGACAAAGTGGTGACCCTCGCCTCATCCTTGTTTGTGAATGACTGAGCATTTCATGGAATCTACTTTTATACCCAATCATGGCACCCACCTGTTCCCAATGTGCCTGTTTACCTGTGGGATGTTACTAATAAGCATTCCTCAACTTTATCAGTATTTATTGCCACCTTTCCCAACTTCTTTGTCACGTGTTGCTGGCATCAAATTCTAAAGTTAAAGATTATTTGAAAAAAAAAAAAAGTTTATCAGTTTGAACATCAAATATGTTGTTTTTGTAGCATATTCAACTGAATATGGGTTGAAAATGATTTGCAAATCATTGTATTCCGTTTATATTGACATCTAACACAATTTCCCAACTCATATGGAAACAGGGTTTGTACATATTACATATTGTTATGAATGCGTCTGTTATTACACTTGCAGTGTGTATAAAACTTTGATGGAGGTTTTTGAAGTTATTTTAGAGGGCTTTGAAGGCAACAACGTTGACTCCCATTAGCTGCATTTTGCAAGCGTTTTTTTTATAATCTTTAGGATCCTAAAAAAAGCATGTGTGTCTTGTCTCTCATAATGATTGTGAACGATAGGCAAAATTCCCCCACAAAAATGCAGTTCCACATTAAAATGCAAAACAGAAAATAAAGAAACAAAGCGTGTTTTTCATCCTATTAGCTGACATTTACAAACGTTTGTACACTAAACCACGACGTCAGGTAAACACGGGCATGCGGGTCGTGAGTTTAAGGCCCCTGACGGTTTCGGACACCCCTGTCCTAAAGCATCCCAATGTAAGTAGTCCGTGCTCCAGTGGGCATGGCCTATATGTGTGTCGGATACAGATCGATAACCATGAGGACGTACAGTTCACAATATCCGCTTCTGCAGCTTTATTGCTGTTAAATGTCAACGAGGCACTCCATCGCGGCCCCGCGAGACACACATAAAGCTTTGTGGGCGCGTGGTGGCGCACACTAATTTGATTAATGATTAGCCGTATGACACCTTATAGCGTGACAAGGGACACAATAGAAACTTGGGGAGCGCCTTGTGCATTTTAAAAGGGACAAGCTTTCCATTTGAAATATTTAATATATGCAAATGTTTTATGTATATAAGGTAGAATGCTGTTTGATGGAGGCAGGATGCTTATGGTGGTGCTTCCAAACTACACTCAACCAAGCACACCTATAGGACTTTCATGTCAAGGCAGAATTTTGGATCATTGGATCTGGAAAAAACAGTAGCTTTACTTATTCATGCCCATCTCTCCAGCAATAACCTTTATGAGCAGTTCCAGTTCGTTTTACGCCCTCACCACAGCACAGAAACAGCTATTCTCGAAATCACACATGACCTTGTATTGGCAGCTGACTCAGGACTCATATCCATTCTCATCCCCCTTGATCTGAGCGCCCTATTTGACACCATATGCCATTCCACCCGGGCAGCACGGTGGAACAGGGGTTAGTGCGTCTGCCTCACTATACGAAGGTCCTGGGTTCGATCCTGCGCTCGGGATCTTTCTGTGTGGAGTTTGCATGTTCTCCCCGTGACTGCGTGGGTTCCCTCCGGGTACCCGGCTTCCTCCCACCTCCAAAGACATGCATCCGGGGATAGGTTGATTGGCAAGACTAAATTGGCCCTAGTGTGTGAATGTGAGTGTGAATGTTGTCTGTCTATCTGTGTTGGCCCTGCGATGAGGTGGCGACTTGTCCAGGGTGTACCCCGCCTTCCGCCCGAATGCAGTTGAGATAGGCTCCAGCACCCCCGCGACCCCGAACGGGACACGCGGTAAAAATTGAGGCTATAAATAAAATACATGTATCTTGTCAGGTTCTCAGGAAATTGCAGTGATTAACCTGCGACAAGACTTGGTTCTCTGGTCCAATACCAGCAATGTGTCCTCATCGTTGAGCTGGGAAATTGCCATTATTAAGGCATACGAAAAGAAAAGGCTTGCAAAGCAGAGGAGCTAGGCTGGAGCGTAAGGGTGCGTCCAGTGGAGGTGGGCTACAGAGGCTTTGTAGTCAGCTTCACCTCAAGGCTCCTAAAGGAGGTGTGTATCAGAGACCAGGCCCAACAGAAGGCAATCAAATGACTTGCCATTGTCACCGAAAGGAGCAACCACTGGCTGTGGCTAAAATTGAAAGACACTGATACAAAATGACCGCATGGAGCCGCCAAACAACACACACCTAGGCCTGATCAACGTGTGGTGAGTCAGCCTTGGACAAGGGTGTATTGTGATAAAAGGCCAAAACACCAACTGATGGTGTGATTGGCACTGACCACTAAGGGTCGCCAAACACACCATCAGTTGGTGTTTTGGCCTTTTATCACAAGAATATTTCCGACCCCCTTTAAAGGCCTACTGAAACCCACTACTACCGACCACGCAGTCTGATAGTTTATATATCAATGATGAAATCTTAACATTGCAACACATGCCAATACGGCCGGGTTAACTTATAAAGTGCAATTTTAAATTTCTCGCGAAACTTCCGGTTGAAAACGTCTCGGTATGATGACGTTTGCGCGTGACGTCACGTAGTGAACGGAAGTATTCGGACCCCATTGGATCCAATACAAAAAGCTCTGTTTTCACCACATAATTCCACAGTATTCTGGACATCTGTGTTGGTGAATCTTTTGCAATTTGTTTAATGAACAATGAAGACTGCAAAGAAGAAAGCTGTAGGAGGGATCGGTGTATTAGCGGCGGACTACAGCAACACGACCAGGAGGACTTTGAGATGGATAGCAGACGCGCTAGCCGCCGACCTCACCTTTACTTCCTCCGTCTCCGGGCCGCCGACTGCATCTATGATCGGGTGAAGTCCTTCGTCGCTCCGTCGATCGCTGGAACGCAGTTGAGCACGGGTGTTGATGAGCAGATGAGGGCTGGCTGGCGTAGGTGGATAGCTAATGTTTTTAGCATAGCTCTGTCGAGGTCCCGTAGCTAAGTTAGCTTCAATGGCGTCATTAGCAACAGCATTGTTAAGCTTCGACAGGCTGGAAAGCATTAACCGTGTAGTTACATGTCCATGGTTTAATAGTATTGTTGATTTTCTGTCTATCCTTCCAGTGAGGGGTTTATTTCTTTTGTTTCTATCTGCATTTAAGCACGATGCTATCACATTAGCTCCGTAGCTAAAGAGCTTCGCCGATGTATTGTCGTGGAGATAAAAGTCACTGTGAATGTCCATTTCGCGTTCTCGACTCTCATTTTCAAGAGGTTATAGTATCCGAGGTGCTTTAAAATACAAATCCGTGATCCACAATAGAAAAAGGAGAAAGTGTGGAATCCAATGAACACTTGTACCTAAGTTACGGTCAGAGCGAAAAAAGATTCGTCCTGCACTGCACTCTAGTCCTTCACTCTCACGTTCCTCATCCACGAATCTTTCATCCTCGCTCAAATTAATGGGGTAATCGTCGCTTTCTCGGTCCGAATCGCTTTCGCTGCATTGTAAACAATGGGGAAATGTGAGGAGCCCTTCAACCTGTGACGTCACGCTACTTCCGGTACAGGCAAGGCTTTTTTTATCAGCGATTAAAAGTTGCGAACTTTATCGTCGATGTTCTCTACTAAATCCTTTCAGCAAAAATATGGCAATATCGCAAAATTATAAAGTATGACACATAGAATGGATCTGCTATCCACGTTTAAATAAAACAATTTCATTTCAGTAGGCCTTTAAGAAGTATTGTGCTGATTTCATCAAGCATTGTAGTCTTATCAAGCAATCAGTTCAGGGGGTGTGTGAACATACTTTTGTCTTGTCGCGAGTGCGTGTTAGAAAATAATTGAGAACCACTGATCTACACGGAGGACAAGTAGTACACAGACTTTGATCCTGTACTTGAGGTATTAAAGGTATATCAGGTGTTATGTATATATATTTGTATTTACACAAAACTCCCCATACGAAGATGGATGAGTATGTTTTGTTTCAAATAGGTTCCTGTGTTAAGCTAACATTACATGGCTTTATCCTGTCGTAAAAATGCATTCTGTGGTGGCAGGGCTTATTTTTCCCATGCCATGTATGGTTCCCCCTATTAGTTGTGCCAAACATCATTGCATAAATGAAATATAGATATCTTTAAAGTTTAATAATCATTGGACCAGCACTGCTTTTATAGTGGGGAGGTCATGATAAGGTGTCAGGGTGGGGTGTGAGAAAACACTACACAAGTTTTCAGCTAGGTGGCATGTAGGTGCCAGCAACTAATAGAGTGGATTGTACAGATACATATATGAATACTTTCAGGTTCTTAATTATATTTCAATTTAGTAGGACGTGGAAAAAGTTATGTCCCCAGAATATGTCCCCAATGAGAGGCACTGGTCTAACCAATCAAATGTCTCCCTGCATCTTCACTTCCTTGTTTACATTGACAGAGAGGCATTCATTCACTCGTTCATTACCGTATTTTTCGGACTATAAGGCGCACTTACTCAAAATTCGACAATGCGCCTTACAACCCGGTTGTGGTTGTGGTTACCGACCTCGAAGCTATTTTATTTGGTACATGATGAAATGATAAGTGTGACCAGTAGATGGCAGTCACACATAAGAGATATGTATGGACTACAATATGACTCAAGTAAACAACACCAAAATGTTATATGTTCCATTGAAAATATAGAACTTTACACACAGCGCTCAAAAATCTTATCAAAATATTTTAGTGTGACTTTGGTTAGCTATGAAGCCGCACCGCTTGATGGATTGTGCTGTGCTTCAACATACGAGTATTATTATGGTGTGTGTATAAGGTAAGACATATTATCCGGTGTAGTGAGTTTACATAATTCACCCAAGGAACTTTAGTTATTAGAGAGTTCCGGTCGGACGTTTTTTCACGGGACACATTTCTGGCGTTGTTATTGCACTAGTGAGAGGATGAGGAGATTCTGCTCTCTTATAGATTTAAGTAAAGTCTGAATGTCATTAAAACAGTCAGCTCCATCTTTTGACACTTCTTCCACTCCCGCCCTTGCACGCTACACCGCTACAACAAAGATGACGGAGAAAAGGCGCTGCCGTCAATTTAGAAAAAAAAATAAATATATGACCCCTTTAATGCGCCCTATAATCCGGTGCGCCTTTTGTATGAAAATAGACCTCACTAAACCCGCTCATTGGCAGTGCGCCTTATAGTCCGGTGCGCCCCATGGTCCGGAAAATACGGTACTCGTCATTCACTTGTTTACCAACAACAGTCACCACTATAGATTGCTCTCAATAGTTACTCAATATTCTCACTGAAAGTGTGGATAAACTATGTGCTATATGTTTGAACATGAACAATATACAATCGACTTTTACCTTTCAAAACATGCACCAGGGGGACGGCGTGGCGCAGTTGGGAGAGTGGCTGTGCCAGCAACCTGAGGGTTCTTGGTTCAATCCCCACCTTCTACCAACCTCGTCACGTCCGTTGTGTCCTTGAACAAGACACTTCACCCGTGCTCCTGATGGGTCCTGGTTAGGGCCTTGCATGGCAGCTCCCGCCATCAGTGTGTGAATGTGTGTGTGAATGGGTGAATGTGGAAATAATGTCAAAGCGCTTTGAGTACGGTAGAAAAGCGCTATACAAGTATAACCCATTCCATTTACCAAGCCTTATTCAATGCAAGCTAATACATCGTACCTATCATACCATGGCTAAGATTTATGACGGAATTTCGGTATTATGTGATCGGAATCCAGCTAACTGAATGCATATGTTTTGGTTTTGCCCCTCCCTGTGCAGTTATTGGAATGCAATGTTTAATACTTTGTCTTTGGTAACTGGCAAAAAGATCGAACTATATCCTCTAAGCAAACTATTAGCCCCCTGTCATCTAATCTTAGCAAATCCAAAAAGAACTTGGTAGAATGTACTACTTTGTTGGCTAGAAGACTCATTGTGCAATTGGAGGCACTGCGACACCCGCTGGATTAGAGATATTCTTTATTTCCTTAAATTGGAGAAAATTTGTCTGACATTGAACTGTTGTTCTGTGAAGTTTCAGGAAGTATGAAGTGGTTTCCTAAAATATGTAAAATAAACTGATCTCAAATTTAACCCCGATTGAAAAGTAATTAAAAGGTAGATAATTGATGAGCCTTTTGTCTGCTTTTGTGTATTGCTGCAACACGTTGGGGACATTCAGGTGTGCAATTGTCTGTGGCTTCATGTCAATATTTGATTTTACTGTTTTGACTGATGCATTTGTTTTTTTTTGTTTTTTTTTCTGGTTTATTATTTTTATTTTATTTTATGTATATTTTTTGCGGGTTACTTGTTTGGAGGAGGAAAAAAGAACATTTCACTTGCGTTTTATTGTATTTCTGGTATATATATGTCAAAAATCCAATAAATAAATGTTTATAAAAACATGCACCAATGTGCACGAGAATGTCTGCAACTTGATGGCACTGTAGAGAATAAGACGACAAACACAAATACAATAAAGTAAAATAAAAAAAGGTCTCTTTCTTGGACAATTTTGGGAAAGAACTTCTGCAAATTCAGGCATCTCAAAAAAAGCCCACAAGATCATCAAGCGGAATGATAAATTGCTGTCAATGATCAAAAACATTTAATTTAATATGCACATAAAGCATATTTTGTCAGAATTGTTGACATCCTCTGCCTTTTGGGGTTAGAGTAATAAAAACACTTAAAGCACTGACAAATCCATAAAATCACAAGTGGACATGATGTTAATGAAAATAATAAGACATTAATCGGAAGCTTAAATCTTAAAGCTTAAATCAAGCTTGTGGAACCTTCCAAATGGAATTGCCAAATTTCAATTTAATTCCTTTAAATTCAAATGTAATTCCTTTAAATTACAATTTAATTCCTTTAAATTACAATTGTTGTTGTTGCTGTACAATGACAATAAAGCTTTGATCTATCTTGTAGCCTATTCCAGAATAATGCTTTACACTGCAGTGGTCTTCAATGTTTTCCAGACCAAGGACCCCCAAACTGATGGAGAAATTAAGCGTGCACCCCAACTTTGAAATAATATTGGTCCTAAAGGTGCCTTGTTGTTAACCTTTGGTTTCTGAGGTGGAGGCTCGGCAAAACGATACATTGTTCTAATGAAAACAAATGTAAAGTAGCTACTAAGTGAGAACGAATTCTCGGCCAATTATGGAAGCCGACAGAGCATCTTGATTGGGACAGCGGCGATAGGGGCGGGTCCTCCAAGTGAATTAGCTTTGTCGTTGAACGTGTGCATTGCTGACTGAAATACGTCTTCTGCATGCCTCAATGTGTTCAACAGTGTTGGATCAATATTCATTTGTATTGAAATAAAAGTAAATCGAGAGTGACAAGAGTTAGAAAATGGATGGATGGATGAAAAAAGTACAAAAGTTGTGCTGGGAATATGATGTCACATCCATTTTTCTTCTTCGCGGCTTTTTCCTACGATGGTCAAGTAGCTTGAGCGTAGTATTAAGACAAGTGAGAGTGAGTGTAAAGTTGGAGCACAAATGCTTATTGCTGTTTTGTTGTTGAGTGTTCCAATCGTTCAAATAGAGATAGGAAATTGCTTTCATAATGTGATGACGACGATATGAAGGGGTTGGACTTTCTTTGAGCAAGTCAGCCTTTTTATTTTTGTTTACAAATAGCACGGTCTATCTTGCAGGTAGCACAAGAGGATCCTCCAAATCTTCTTCGCTGACACACGCAGGGTCTTAACATTGCAGGCAAGCCTGCCACTGCCCTCTGCAGCCCACATCGAGCAACTACAGTTCACTACACAATATTCCCATCGCTACACTACACCCCTCTTCACAGAGGCCCTCGCCCCGAGGGCACTGAACACTTTTTTTAATTTTTATTTTTTAACAAGAATAGGAATCTCAGTTGGTGCCGCCCACATTGTGATCCTCAAAATCTCTGAGATATTGTGGTGGCCTTCTTGCCCTTCTGCAGTTTGCGGTGACCCCGCTGCTGCCGGCGGTCCCTCCCACGCAGCGGACGCAGGGGGTTCTTTGTGGCGTGGTGGACTCGGCCAAATCTCCTCAATAATTTGTGCTGCAGCTAGGACCCAATGGCCCACCACGGCACGATATAGTGCCGTCGATCTCGGTGAAGGACCACTTTTTGTCCTCGTCTCTCTGTACACTACTTCCCCTCCTCGTTCCAGAAGTCGGCTGGCTGGGCGGTCCAGTTTGGGGCACCCGCCCTACTTACGCTGTGGAATGCAGACCCACACCCCCTCCTCTGGCTGAAAGTGTCTCCCTCGGACTTTCACATCGTAGTTCCTTTTCTGTCTCATGCTCGCTCTCTGCTGCTGCTGACGGGAAAACGTGTGTGCTATCTCGAGTCGGTTTTGGAGTTTCCCGGCACACTCCTTAAACTTAGACTTAGACTTAGACTTAGACTTCATTTTTATTGTCATTCAAATTTGAACTTTTCAGTACAGATAAGAACGCAATTTCGTTACATTAGCTTATGGTAGTACAGGATAAATAAGCAAAAAGGTGCATATACAAATAAATAAATAGGTTACTGTAAAGATAAATATCTTGCACGTTTTCATATGCATCCACGTTTATGGATTTTTGTTATACTGTCTTTTTTATTCCAGCGAGTTAATTCATTTTGGGGGGAATTGGGGGGATAATTATGATGCCTTACGGCCTGAGGAAAGAAGCTGTTACAGAACCTGGAGGTTCTGCTTATGAGGCTGCGGAACCTCTTTTTAGAGTCCAGCAGTGAAAACAGTCCTTGGTGGGGGTGGGAAGAGTCTTTGCAGATTTTCTAAGCCCTGGTCAGGCAGCGGCTTTTTGCGATCTCCTGGATAAGAGGAAGAGGAGCCCTGATGATCTTTTCCGCCTTTCTCAACACTCTCTGGAGAGACTTCCAATCTGAGGCATTGCAGAATCCAGTCCAAACACAGATGCTGTTGGTCAGCAGGCTTTCTATAGTGCCTCTGTAGAATGTGGTGAGAATGGGGGGAGGGAGCTGTGCTCTTTTCATCCGACGCAAAAAGTGCATGCGCTGCTGAGCTCTTTTTACAATAGCTCCGGTGTGTAGGTTATATTGTCAGTTATCTGCACCCCCAGGAACTTGGTGTTGCTTACCATCTCCACCGCTGTGCCGGTGATGAAGAGTGGAGCGTGGCTGGACTGGTGCTTCCTGAAGTCAACGATGATCTCATTGGTCTTGTCGACATTCAGGACCAGGTTGTTGGTTCTGCACCAGTCAACCAGATGTTTCACATCTTTTTCTTGTAGTCCATGTCGTTGTTGTCACGGATGAGGCCTACTACTGTCTACTACTTCACAATGTGGCTAGTAGTGGACCTGGCGCAGCAGTCATGGGTCATCAAAGTGAACAGCAGCGGACTCAGGACGCAGCCCTGGGGGGAGCCGGTGCTCAAGGAGATGGCACTGGAGGTGTTGTTGCCCACTCTCACAGACTGGGGTCTGTCTGTGAGGAAGTCAAGCAGCCAGTTGCATAGGAGGGTACTGAATCCTTGGGGGGCCAGTTTGCTCACCAAGTGCTGAGGGATGATGGTGTTGAATGCTGAGCTGAAGTCCAGAAACAACATCTGCACGTGTGTGTCCTTTCCTTCCAGATGTTCTAAGCTCAGGTGGAGTGCAGAGGAGATGGCGTCCTCTGTGGAGCGGTTAGGGCGATAAGCAAACTGGTATGGGTCGAATGTGGGGGAAAGTCTGGAGACAATATATTCCTTTACCAGCCTCTTGAAGCACTTCATTATGATGGGGGTGAGTGCAACGGGGCGGTAATCATTGAGGGAGGAGATTGTGGGGTTTTTTAGGCACTGGAATGATTGTGGCCGTCTTAAAACATGATGGTACCACAGCCTGGGTCAGCGAGATGTTGAAGATGTCTGTGAGAACCCCAGCCAGCTGGTCTGCACATCCCTTAAGCACCTTGCCCGGAATGTCATCAGGTCCCGGTGCTTTCCGGGGTTCACTCTCCTCAGAGTTTTCCAGGTTGAGCGGCTGCTCATCAGGGCGAGGGATGAATTTTCTCGCCGGAGTGGTGTTAAGTGCCTCAAACCTCGCAAAGTAGTTGTTAAGGTAATTTAGGAAGCTGATACTGTTGTCACAGGGACGGGGGGCAGCTTTATAGTCCGTGATGACCTGTATGCCCTGCCACATTCGTCTAGTGTTTGTGGGGTTCTCGAAGAAGTCCTCCACTTTCTGATTGTGAGCACGCTTTGCAACCTTAATGGCACGGTTCAGGTTAGCTCTGGCTGTTTTTAATGCTACCATGTCGCCAGACTTAAAAGCCTTGTTCCGAGCCTTCAGCATTGCACGTACTTTACTGTTCATCAGTGTTGGGACTAATGCATTACAAAGTAACGCGTTACTGTAACGCCGTTAGTTTCGGCGGTAACTAGTAATCTAACGCGTTATTTTTTATATTCAGTAACTCAGTTACCGTTACTACATGATGAGTTACTTCGTTATTTTACGTTATTTTTTATGTAGTATCAGCTAGAAACAGAAGATCTGAGTGTGTTTTATTGCAGCGCTGCGGTGTCGTCCTTCTGAATCTCTTGTGTCACAAGGAAGAGGCGTTGTGTGTGTGTCTGGGTGTGGGGAGGGAGGAAGGGAGGGGTGTGCACGCAGCAGCATTCGTGAGGGAGGGGCGGAGACAGAGAGAGCGAGAGAGTTATGATAAAACATGCATGCGTCGCCAGGCTCAGCTTTTTATCGATAGATTTATCAGATTTAATTTTTTATTATCTATAGCAGGGGTGTCAAAAATGTGCCCCGGAGGCCATTTGCGGCCCACAGCTAATGTTTTAAAGGCCCACGGCACATTCTAAAAATACTATTAAAATAAACAAAAACATAACAAAAGTGTAATGTTATTAGGAATTATTGACCTATCCAAGGTTCCGATTACTTCACATCAAATATTCCACTTTGAAAAATATTTTTGTTGGAAGATTTTGCATATTTTGTGTGTTTGCCATTAAAAACAGTTTTGGTTGACAAAAAAATGTGGAAAGCAAACAAACAAAAAAACAACATAAAAAAAACTAAAACATTTTTAAATGAGGGATAGATATGAAGTTGATGTAGACTCCAGAGATTTAAGCGTTAAATATAAAATTTATGTATGCCCAGGCACACCATTATCATCATTTCATGACCGAAGCAAAACACTTTTTACACTTTTATACTGAAATAAATACACCTACAACTGATTAAATAAAAACATAGAAAAAACAAAGTTCAGATCCATGAAGGAAAGAAGAAAGTGAATGAATGTTTAGAACTGAATACATTTACATATGTATACAAATTTGTTTTCTTTTTTTGTAATTATTTTTAATGAATTAAGTAACGTTTATGACAACCTTTTTTCCAAAACACAATATAGAATGTGAGATATAACAGGATAATGCATACATTTATTAATTTTTTTCAAAACGCTCACAAAAAATTGGGGCCCCAAAAATGTACTGTGGGACCCCATTTTTATGACTTGATGGGTCCCTGGGACCCCATTTTGAAAATTCCTAGCACCAACACTGCTGTCAACAGAGTAGAACAAATGCTGTATTTAATAAATATATTATTTATAAAGCAAGTTCGAGTATCATTGGCAAATTTTCACCTAGTCCCTTGGCACGCATATATGTGTACTCTTTTTGGGATTTCAGAATATGGTCAGCCTAGATAGTATCACTACTTGTCTTTTGTCGAGCACAAAGAAAAGAACATTTTAGTTAAATGTAAGTTGTGTCAATTCAAATCTGCTGAAACAGCTACAAAAGCAACATGCTTTGACGAAGCTAGTAGAGACACACTTCACCTCCTAAGCAACAGCGGCTGGATTTTAAAGAGGCACTGCTAGCAAGGACATCATTGATAGAGCCATTGCAGCGTATGTGCTAGAAGACATGCAGGCTATTTATACAGTGGAGTCACCTGCTTTCAGGCCGCTAATTAGCATGATACCGGCGTCAAACAGCAAATGGCACGAAAACATTTTCCAAGCTCCTGGACAGTGGACAGTGAGTACATAAACATGGAAAGCAAGCTAAAGAAGACACTCCAAACTCTGCCTCTGCTCATCATTCAGCACTGAAGGTACACACACTCTGTCAATTCTCTTATATACTCTTTCATTCTAGACTTCTAGAGTGTTTGATTATCAAATCACTCTAAATGTATAGACTATAAAGTTCACAAACATAAAGAGGGATTCTAGTGGGCCAGGCCAATCTTTCCTTATTTCTAAACTAAAACTGGGGAAATGCGCAGTGTTCTGGGCTTCAGACAAGATTTTATTTCAGAATTTCTTGAGAGAAAAAACGCCTGGTTAGGCTTTGTGTATGTAAAGTTAAAGTTAAAGTACTTCCTTGGTTTACAGCTATGTTGCTATTATGCTGTTTGTTACTTATGTATGTTATGTTGTAGCTATTTAAAATAGTTTTGTCAATTTGTTCGGGCCTGAAATAATTTGGCCCTTTGAAACATATTTGTCTTTGTGTGTTGTATGTAGACCACATTGCTTAGCAGAGTTCAGTGATGCAAATGCATGTCAAGTTGATCAACAGATTGTATTATTCTCCACTGCAATAACAGTACTGAAATGAAGGCTAAAAGGGCATTAATGGAAGCTTTAAAAAAATAAAAAAATAAGTAACTAGTTACTTTTCACAGTAACGCATTACTTTTTGGTGTAAGTAACTGAGTTAGTAACTGAGTTACTTTTGAAATAAAGTAACTAGTAACTGTAACTAGTTACTGGTTTTCAGTAACTAACCCAACACTGCTTTTCATCCAGGGGTTCTCGTTGACCCGTGTGGGGATGTTCTTGATCACACTGACATCCTCCATGCACTTCTGAATGTATGCGGACACAGACTCTGCATACTCCTCCATACATACGTTATGATTTTCGGTGGCGGCTGCCTTGAACATGTCCCAGTCTGTGGTTTCGAAGCAGTCTTGTAATGCTTCCATTGCTCCCTCTGGCCAGGTCCTTACCTGCTTCACTGTAGCTTGCTTCCTGATTAGCAGGGGCTCGTATGCAGGAATTAGCATCACAGATAGATGGTCTGAGGAGCCGAGGTGGGGGTGTGGTGCAGCTTTATACGCATGTTTAATTTTGCTGAACACCATGTCCAGCTTGCTTCCCCCCCTGGTTGCAAAATTCACATATTGATGGAAATGAGGGAACACAGTTTTCTTGTTAGCTTGATTAAAATCCCCTGCCATGGTGAAAACTCCCTCTGGATGTGTAGATTGCAGTTCATTGATGGAGCAGTACACAGCATTCAAAGCCTCTTTGGTGTTAGCACTAGGAGTGTACACTGCTGTGAAGATCATAGCACTGAATTCCCGGGGTAAATAAAATGGGCTGCATTTTATAGTTAATAGTTCTACATCGGGAGAGCAGTGACATGAGACTATCTTCCCATTATTGCACCAGTTATTGATGTATATGCAAACACCACCACCTCAGGATTTACCAGTGAGAGTTATGCTCCTGCCCCTCGATGCTAACTGCCTCGTCTGGAAAGGATGGTTTCAGCCACGTTTCTGTGAGAAATATGGCGCAGCAGTCCCTCATCTCGCGTCTTGCATATAAATCCAGCTTAAGGTAGTCCAGTTTGTTCTCCAGGGAGTAGACATTTGAAAGCAGGAAGGAAGGAAGCGGCGTTCTGTGAGGATTAGCCTTTAGCTTTGTTGTTAGCCCGGCTCGGCATCCCCGCTTCTGCTTCCGATCACACCGCTTACGTCTCCTCTGTCGACGGTCCCCGCTGGTACTAGACTCCGCTGCTTCACAGCCCGCTGGATGTAGCCGCCGTAGAATTCCGATGCTAGCGAGGAGGTCCAACGTATACGCATCTTTCCGTCCAAAACGGCCCGATCCATCTACATCCAGAATTGTCTGGCGGTCGTATGTTACCACGGAGTGTCCACCCTGGAAGCCAGCAATGAAATTCACGGAATTTACCGGTATATTTGCCAAAATGTTCCATTACTACCATGAGCCTCTGAAGCCGCAGCCGACCAGGGCGCCGCCATCTTGAGATGACCCGAGACAGGATCCACCTCCCGCTGGAGTGCGCAACTGCCTCCCCAACATGAGCAAGGCTGGGGTACATGCGCTAGACTCCTGAACGGCTGAACGTCAGGCCATGAGCACTGGGGGTAGGTGATCATCCCAGTCTCTCTGGTGTTGTGTTGTCAAGATGACCAGCTGCTCTTCCATTGTGCGATGGAATATTTCCACCAAGCCATCACTCTGCGGCCGTAAAAGGGGTGGTGCGTGTCTTCCTGATGCCGAGACGCTCACACGTGACTCAAAACGTCTTCCCTGGTCGCTGTGCAGCGTCTCTGGGACTCTAAAATGACTGAACATGCCATCTGTGAGGGCTGTGACCACTGTCTGTTTCCTGATCAGGGAGGGGGTAGGCTTCCGGCCACCACGTGAAATAGTCAATTATGGAGAGAACATAACGATTCCCTCAGTCAGAGTGTGGCAACGGCCCCACAATGTCTATGGGAGGCCCCAGCAAGGCCTGCTGCAGAGGGGCACATGAACGGTCAGGTGGGCCCTTCCTTGATGCACAAGGGTCAGAGCAGCGGCAGAAGTTCTCCTCATCTCTTCGGCAATGCCCCCAGTAAAAGCTTGGAGAAGGCGTTTTTTGCCACGCCAAAGTGCCTGGGACCAGCCGTTCTATGCATGCCATTGAGCCCAGATGCAGATTCTTGGGAACGACCACCTGCGACCTCTCTTCTCCTGTCGCTGGCTTCTTCCAGATTCTTGGGAACGACCACCTGCGACCTCTCTTCTCCTGTCGCTGGCTTCTTCCATGCCTGGTTGTTGTCAACAGAGCAGCTTGGAGGGGATCATATACCCCTGTTTATGTAGGCCCAAAGTCGTTTCACGACGACTGGGGAAAACGAGGGCATTCTCTGACAAAGTGGCCTGGTTGGATGTTGCAGCTACTGCACGACACTGACCTAATTGGGCTTATATCTGTATATATCTGATGCTGTCCTCATCGAAGGGGAGGCGACGTTCCTCTCTTTGGTGCTGATACACTTCACACTCCCTGTCAATAGCCAATGCCTCCTGCAGGGTGTGAGGGTGCAGCAACTGTACTTGGACTCTAAACTCTTGGGGGTGAAACGCTCTGATGAACTCTTACTCTTTTAAATCCCTTGGGTTTTGCCTTCAAAGTCCTGCTGTCGCAAGGAAATTATTCCCTGAATGTATTAACATTAACAAAAGCAAAAAATGATTTTGAGATATCAAAATATCCACCTTATCCCTTTAGAGCAGGGTGTCAAAGTCAAGGCCGCGGGCCAAATCCAGCCCGCAAATGAATTATCTATGGCCCCCAGGATGATATTTGATTAGTATTATTATTATTTGTCACAATGTATAGGTGACAGGCTTGGTACAGGAAAACATTTAATGTTCAAAATAAAGAAAAAAAGCACAAACCAGGAACTAGGAATAGCCAAACTGAAAACAGGAACCAGCAAACGGAAAACCTGGAAACAGCTAATGGCTAACAGGATAACACGAAAACAAGGAGCTAGGAGAAAGCAAACTGTAAATAGCTGTAAGGAACAGCTATGACGACAGCGACAAGGACAGGTAGTTATCACATCGACAATACTCCAGCACAGACTGGATGGCAAGGCAGGTTTAAATAACAGCTGGCTGATTGACACCAGGTGTGGCCAGGTGCCAATCAGCCATAGCTGAGGGAAAACAGCGCTCAGGGAGACAAGCAGGAAACAACCAAAATAAAAGACGCTCTGATGAACTGGTCTCGTGCGAGCACCCTTTGCACATCTGCTGACATGTGAGAGTATGCCCGCATGGACAATTTCTCAATGTCATTTGCCAGCCGGTCACGCCAACATCGCCGTCCCTTTCCACTTCCTCCTTCACATGCAGCACGCTTCGCCAGCTCGTGATACACGCTGCAGACGATGCGATCAATACACGGCAACAGACTCTCGTACGAAGTCACTTCTGACACCAGATATGAAGAAGTTGGGAGTTTCTTTAAGCAATTCAGCCTTTTTATTTTCGTTTACAAATAGTGCTGTCTAACTCGCAGGTAGAGGCACGACACACACACTAGCGGATCCTCCAAGTCTTCTTCGCTCACACACACACAGGGTCTTATACTGCAGGCAAGCATACCACTGTCCTCTGCAGCCCACATCAGGCAACTACAGTTCACTACACATCACTCCCATCGCTACAATAAAGTCCCAAAATAAATGGTTCATAAAGGTCAGAAAGTCAGAAAAAAACAAAAAAATATCACTTTCATCATCTTGTGGAATACATTCGGACAATCCCTGTGTCTGCAGTGATCACTTTGTAAAATGTTTGTTTGAGTATATGATTTGTTTGAGAAACTTTCTTTGATGCAATCCAGTTAATTCTTTACTATATTAGTAGTGTTTGATAGCAGAATTAAATGTAAGAAAAGGACAAATGATTGCATTATTTTTGTTTTCTTTTGTGGTTGCTATGTCTAAATAAAACTACGAAGACCTAGTTGTGCAAATAAACTAACGTCATGTTAAGTCCTTGTAATAAATATTGTGATTGTTGGTTTAATCCACCATATTTTTTTTCTCAATTTTCATAACATAAAAAAAAGCTTAGTTGTTGTTGTGCAGGAGACCCAAGTGCTTTATTTGACACGGATGACCACGTCTTTGGTGATATTTGTTAGCATCAAGAAAATATCCTGAATAGTATTAATAGACTAGATGAATAAATCTCTCGTACGCTCAACAGCATAAACTATATCTTGATATCGCTAGAAAAGATTCATGTTGAACAATAAGGACATTTATAGCTAAATAATGATACAAAATATACTTCACATCATAAAAACAACTGCAGACATGAATTGTAGATGAGACTAATATCCGTAGCAGGAAATCAACTGCAAACAAATGTATCCTTTTTGTCATTAGCATCACGATCACAACAGCACGGCACTCGTTATGTCGATCAAATACGTTAGTTACAGATAAATCCAACTTTGTCTTTTACAGATTACTGCACACTAAAAAATGCTGGGTTATTTTGATAACCCAATTTATGAATTGTGAGTGATGGGTTAAATTTTGGGGTTATTTTTATGAAGAGTAATCCATTTTTTGGGCTATAAGGGTATTATTTTAACTCAATTGCTAGGTTTTCAAAAATATTAACCATTTTTGGGTTGTTTTTCAATGAGTAACGTATTTTTGGGTAGACGGCTTTTTTTTCTTTTTTTTTTAAAAAAGGTACTTTTTTCTTGAAGGGAATTTTATTAAGGATTAATCTCATTACCGTTATTTACAATCACACATCTTATGTACATGAAAATATATGAGCATGCTGTATAGAAATACTATGACCATGCACTGCAATTCTTGTGAAAAGGTTTTTTACTCATATCTCGCTTTTGAGTATATTTTAATGGAATAAAATAATTTTGATCGGTAGTTGGGAAGCAGTAGGACAAACCAGCAGTAAAATTGATCATTTTTAACCAAATATTGGGTCAAGGCGCGCTAAATTGCGCAACCCAATAGTTGGTTTTGGAATAACCCAACATAGTAGTGCGTATAACTCAGTTTTTGTGTTAAATAAAGTCAACCCATAGTTGGGTTATGAATCAACCAACATTGAGTTACCATAAGTCAACTTTTGGGTTAAATAAATCAAAGCAAAAGTTGGGTTGGAAAAATAACCCAAAATCTTGAGTTAAAATAACCCAAATAAGGGGTTCGTCCTTTTCTGAACCAGCAGATAGGTTAAAATTGGGTTATTTTTTAAGCCAATATTTTTTAGTGTGTGCTTAATTTGTGAACCCCAATCTTTATAAGGTATGTCTGGTTTGTGTGCTATCGTGTGCTTGGATGTTGTGTTATGCTAGCTCCTAGTAGCCTATAGCCTACCATGTTTACCTTTTGTAAATGACTTGACTAAAGTAAAAGAAAAGACCAACCTTGTGTGCTTATTGGAGGACATTTAGATGTTAACTAGCTGTCCAAGTAAACATGCTGCAAGACTGCTTGTATCAAAGGCGCTTATATCAGACATTTTAGATGCTAGACAATATATTCAGATACTTTTGTTTGCCAATATCGGAGAGATATCCAATAACAATACTGAATTGGGAAATCCTATTGACCTTGAGAAAAGTCAGTGTGAATATGATACATTTGGGAAGCCACCCTTTAGCGGACCATATCAAGCGACTCGACGAGTCAGATTTGGCCCTCACACCCTACTTTGGGCACCTCTGGGATTGTGGATGATCTCTGCTGTACAGAACATTCTATTCACGATTGTTTTACCTGTTTAACACAAATATTACTATTTACTTCACGTGCACATTTTACATTTTCCTGAGGGAACTCTCCTGAAGGAATCAATAAAGTACTGTCTGTCTATCTATCTATCTAAATTATATTTTAATTAAAGCAAATGTTTTTCATCTACAATTAAGATTTTTCCATACAACAGATCATTTAACTTATACAATAAAACAATACTGTGGAAAATACTTCCAGAATGCTTTATTTTATCTGAATATTCAAAGTATAGGGATTTGTGTTTATTTATTATTCATTTGTATTTTAGTATTCAAGACAAAACCTTTGTAAACGTTCTTCCTGTTAATTGGCTGTAAGTAATTTACATGATTTGTAGTATATCTAAAGAAAAAATTAACTTCTTCAAATGAATTGAAATTCTAAATTAGGAAAGTTGCACCGAGTTCATGTCAAATATCAAAGAAACGGACTTTCTCTTGATTGCAAAGTTTTGGGTGTGATGACATGTACCTAATGAGGTGACTTTTTCTCACCTTCACGCGGGGCCGCCGGGTCCCAGGCGGACCACATCTGCACGGAGAAGAAGGGGGTCCAGCAGACGATGTAGGCCAGCACGATGACGAACGTCATCTTGACGGTGGTTATCTTGGCCTTAGAGATGAGTTTGACGCTGCTGACGCGCGCCAACGTGCTGCCACTTTTCCCGCCTTTGGGCGCCAGGCTGATGCACTGCTCCCTCCTGGTCTTCAGCTTGAAGTTCTGCCAGATCTTGAAGCTGATCAGGCCGTAGCACACGCTAAGGACCGCCACCGGGATGATGTAGACGGTCAGGCTGATCCACGTGATGTACGCCTTGGCGCCCCACGGCACCACGAAGTCCCCCCAGCAGTCGTACACCCCGGAGCCGGCCGAGCCCACCTCCGTCAGGGAGAAGATGAACATCTGCGGCACGCTGAGGAGCATGCTGACGCTCCAGGAGAACACCACGTAGAAGCGGTCCTTCCTGTGGTGCAAGGAGCGCAGAGGCTGGCAGATGGCGAGACACCTGTCCACGGACATGAGCACCAGCATGTATGTGGAGGCGAACATGCCCACCACCTGCAGGTACTTGACCAGCCTGCACAGCAGGTCCGGGCCGTAGAAGCGGAAGGTGATGTCCCAGATCAGTTGGGGCAGCACCTGGAAGACGGCCACCACCAGGTCGGCGATGCTTAGGTGCTTCATGAAGTAGTACATGCGGGACTGGGAGTGCTTGACGCTGTGGATGGCCACCAGGACGCACAGGTTGCCCGTCAGCGCCAGGAGGAGCACCAGGGCCAGCACGGTCACCTCCACCTTGGCCACATCCTCGTTCCTCTTCAGGGGGTTCGTATGGTTCGGCCCGCTGAGGACGCTCAGGTTGGACCAGGAGTCGTTGATCACCTGCCACAAGTCGCTTTCGTTTAAAAGGCTCTCCATGTATGCGTCGGGGGCGCGCGCGCCGCGGGCGAGAGCTCCTCCAAACATTCTGAGCGGGGTGACCGTGTTCATGATGCTTTCATCCTAAAAAAAAAAAAAAAAGAATAATAAATAAAAACATGAAGAGTGATATATATCCAGTTTGTCAGCAAAAGTCCATACAAAACTAAGAAAAACAGCAAGCAAAAACATCCAAATCGAAGTGAAAGTTGAAGGAAAAAGGAGCTCCTTCGTCTTCCCCTGCTAAGAATGGCAATGGGCAGAAAGACACAGCACAACAGCATAAAAGCTGCTGTCTTATCTACATATCAGTCAGGACGACACCCTTACCGCCACTAAGAGGCGCTGTACACTCCTAGTCTTTTTTTTTTTTTTGGAATGCATTGGTCTGACTTGCTGTGGAATGACAAGTGAGACAGAGAAGAGGCTGCAAAGATAGTGGAAACAACTGACAGATGTCCCTTTAATGCATTTGTGGTAAAAAAATATTACAATAAAAACAAAAAATACAAATGTACAAATATACAAAGAGGTGACACAATATGAAACATGTTGATGACTTTTTGACACTTTTATGCAGAAGATGTTAAATCAAGAGTGCTTGAAGGCAGCACATGCAAAACTGCATTAAAAGTTTGGCAGATTTTACATAATGTTCTATTTTGATAAGGTTTTGATAAAATCTTGACTTTCACAACGTATCATCAGGTGAGGTCACTCCAGAGACTTCAGTTTAGTCACCACTAAAAACATCCATCCATCCATCCATCCATCCATTTTCTTCCGCTTATCCAAGGTTGGGTCGCGGCGGCAGCAGCCTAAGCAGGGAAGCCCAGACTTCCCTCTACCCAGCCACTTCGTCCATAGTCTTCCCAACGTGTCCTGGGTCTTCCCCGTGGCCTCCTGCCGGTCGTACGTACCCTAAACACCTCCCTAGGGAGGCGTTCGGGTGGCATCCTGACCAGATGCCCGAACCACCTCATCTGGCTCCTCTCGATGTGGAGGAGGGCTTTTCTTTGAGCTCCCCCCAGATGACAGAGCTTCTCACCCTATCTCTAAGGGAGAGCCCCACCAACCTGCAGAGAAAACTCATTTCGGCCGCTTGCACCCGTGATCTTGTCCTTTCGGTCATAACCCAAAGCTCATGACCATAGGTGAGAATGGGAACATAGATCGACCGGTAAATTGAGAGCTTTGCCTTCCGGCTCAGCTCCTTCTTCACCAAAACGGATCGATACAGAGTTCGCATTACTGAAGACGCCGCACCGATCCGCCTGTCGATCCGCCTGTCGATCCGCCTGTCGATCTCACGATCCACTCTTCCCTCACTCGTGAACAAGACTCCTAGGTACTTGAACACCTCCACTTGGGGCAAGATCTCTGCTTTTTGCAGATGATGTGGTCCTGATGGCTTCATCTGGCCAGGATCTTCAGCTCTCACTGGATCGATTCGCAGCCGAGTGTCAAGCGACTGGGATGAAAATGAGCACTAAAAACAGCGGTGGCCAAAGTCTGGCATTAAAATGAGCCCGCAGCAAAACATTAACTGTTTTTGTTATTTTTTTAAGTTATGCACTAATTCTAATATTTTAATTTGACAACTGCAACAGAAAGCTGAGATGTTGGCTGGTCCTTCTTTAAATACAATATGATCCAATCAGGGTTATGCTGCCAATACCGATCATGCATGTGTGATATCAGCCAATACATGTAGTAACATTACATTGTTCTATGTATTTATGGTGGTACGACATTTAAAGTACTTCCTTAAGCTATTTTATTACATACAACTGTTTGATCAAAACAAAGGCAATACTATGCAAGAACTAAGCAAAAACTACAATCTCTTACTCTTTTAAATCCCTTGGGTTTTGCCTTCAAAGTCCTGATGTCGCAAGGAAATTATTCCCTGAATTTATCAACATTAACAAAAGCAAAAAATGATTTTGAGATATTAAAATATCCACCTTATCCCTTTAGAGCAGGGTGTCAAAGTCAAGGCCGCGGGCCAAATCCAGCCCGCGAATGAATTATCTATGGCCCCCAGGATGATATTTGATTAGTATTATTATTATTTGTCACAATGTATAGGTGACGAACCCCAAGATGCAGAGAAGGCAGGCTTGGTACAGGAAAATATTTAATGTTCAAAATAAAGAAAAAAAGCACAAACCAGGAACTAGGAATAGCCAAACTGAAAACAGGAACCGGCAAACGGAAAACCTGGAAACAGCTAATGGCTAACAGGATAACACGAAAACAAGGAGCTAGGAGAAAGCAAACTGTAAATAGCTGTAAGGAACAGCTATGACGACAGCGACAAGGACAGGTAGTTATCACATCGACAATACTCCAGCACAGACTGGATGGCAAGACAGGTTTAAATAACAGCTGGCTGATTGACACCAGGTGTGGCCAGGTGCCAATCAGCCACAGCTGAGGGAAAACAGCGCTCAGGGAGACAAGCAGGAAACAACCAAAATAAAAGCGCTGACAGGAAATAAAGACAAACACAAAGAAAAAACTAAAACATAATCAAACTGTCAGGGACAAACCTGACAATTATTATTATCAGAACCGGCCCGCAGGCCACAGCCACCTTTTGCACGCACCAATACTCCATCAGTGTTGATGCTAGGAATTTTCAAAATGGGGTCCCAGGGACCCCATCAAGTCATAAAATTGGGGTCCCGCAGTACATTTTTGGGGTCCCACTTTTTTGGAAGAGTTTTGAAAACAAATGATAAATGTATGCATTATCCTGTTATTTCTCAAATTCTATATTGTGTTTTGGAAAAAGGTTGTCATAAACGTTACTTAATTCATCAAAAAAAATGTTACAAAAGAAAACCATTTTTTATGCATATGTACATTTATTCAATTATAAACATTCATTCACTTTCTTCTTTCCTTCATGGATCTAAACTTTACTTATTTAAAAAAATATTTTTATTGTAATATTTTCAGAATGTGTTTATTCTATTTTTGGCCAAAGTAAGACAAAGAAAATAATCTGAAGTTGTCTTTATTTTTTAGTTTTAATGCCTTGATTTTAATAGTCCGGCCCGCATGTGCACAGATTTTCCTCCATGCGGCCCCTGAGCTCAAATTAGTTTGATACCCCTGCCTACAGAGTATAAATCATATAAAGCTACTACTCTTGGTATTAACACTGCCAATTTATGGATCAATCCGCCCTCTTATTAAACCACTTACTAATTTAGTTTACTTTCTGCTGTAAGGTGCTTCCATCTACACTTCTTAAACTTTACCAAGCACTTATTTCTTGGTGTTATTTAAAGCTATCTTAGCAGTTAACTTAGCAATTACCATGTCTGTTAGGGGTGTTTAGGGGCGGGGGTGTGGTTGGGGGGTGTGGTTAAGAAGGGAGGAGTATATTTATAGCTAGAATTCACCAACTCGAGTATTTCATATATATTTCATATATATATATATATATATATATATATATATATATTTATATATATATATATATATATATATATATATATATATATATATATATATATATATATATATATATATATATATACATATATATATATATATATATATATATATATATATTTTATTATACATATAAATAAAAGAAATACTTGAATTTTAGTGTTCCGGCTATCCAGTAGATGGCAGTATTGTCCTGTTTAAGAGTGTCACAACATTGCTGTTTACGGCAGACAAACTGCTTTACGGTAGACGAAAACCTGACTGCTGTTGTTGTGTGTTATTACCGCGCTGGGAGGACGTTAATGAAACTGCCTAACAATAAACCCACATAAGAAACCAAGAACTCGCCCTCGATAATTCAACAGTTATAACGTGATTGGGCAGGCACGCTGTTTATATCGTGGGAAAGCGGACATGAAAACAGACTGTCGCCGCTGTCCCCACTCAGGTCTGCATGGAGCTGGAGGGGGTGTGGCCTCCAGCTCCGGCTGAATTCCGGGAGATTTTCGGGAGAAAATTTCTTCCGGGAGGTTTTCGGGAGAGGCGCTGAATTCCGGGAGTCTCCCGGAAAATCCGGGAGGGTTGGCAAGTATGCCCTAGGCCGCAGTTCCATGATCGGCTTTGTAGTTGTGTCTTCGGATTTGCGGCCTCATATTTTGGACACTCGGGTGAAGAGAGGGGCGGAGCTTTCTACCGATCACCACCTGGTGGTAAGTTGGCTGCGATGGTGGGGGAGGATGCCGGACAGACCTGGCAGGCCCAAACGCACTGTGAGGGTTTGCTGGGAACGTCTGGCAGAGTCTCCTGTCAGAGAAAGTTTCAATTCCCACCTCCGGAAGAACTTTGAACATGTCACGAGGGAGGTGCTGGACATTGCGTCCAAATGTACCATGTTCCGCGCCTCTATTGTCAAGAAGGCTGATTAGAGCTGTGGCCGCAAGGTAGTTGGTGCCTGTCGTGGCGGTAATCCTTCAACCCGTTGGTGGACACCGGCGGTGAGGGATGCCGTCAAGCTGAAGAAGTCCTACCGGGTTCTTTTGGCTCATAGGACTCCTGAGGCAGCGGGCAGGTACCGACAGGCCAAGCGGTGTGCGGCTTCAGCGGTCGCGGAGGCAAAAACTCGGACATGGGAGGAGTTCAGGGAAGCCATGGAAAACGACTTCCGGACGGCTTCGAAGCAATTCTGGACCACCATCCGCCGCCTCAGGAAGGGGAAGCAGTGCACTATCAACACCGTGTATGGTGAGGATGGTGTTCTGCTGACCTCGACTGTGGATGTTGTGGATCGGTGGAGGGAATACTTGGAAGACCTCCTCAATTCCACCAACACGTCTTCCTATGAGGAAGCAGTGCCTGGGGAATCTGTGGTGGGCTCTCCTATTTCTGGGGCTGAGGTTGCTGAGGTAGTTAAAAAGCTCCTCGGTGGCAAGGCCCCGGGGGTGGATGAGACCCGCCCGGAGTTCCTTAAGGCTCTGGATGCTGTGGGGCTGTCTTGGTTGACAAGACTCTGCAGCATCGCGTGGACATCGGGGGCGGTACCTCTGGGTTGGCAGACCAGGGGGGTTGGTTCCTCTCTTTAAGAAGGGGAACCGGAGGGTGTTTTCCAACTATCGTGGGATCACACTCCTCAGCCTTCCCGGTAAGGTATGTTCAGGTGTACTGGAGAGGAGGCTACACTGGATATTCGAACCTAGGATTCAGGAGGAACAGTGTGGTTTTCGTCCTGGTCGTGGAACTGTGGACCAGCTCTATACTTTCGGCAGGGTCCTTGAGGGTGCATGGGAATTTGCCCAACCAGTCTACATGTGCTTTGTGGACTTGGAGAAGGAATCCGACCATGTCCCTCGGGAAGTCCTGTGGGGAGTGCTCAGAGAGTATGGAGTATCGGACTGTCTGATTGTGGCGGTCCGCTCCCTGTATGATCAGTGTCAGAGCTTGGTCTGCATTGCCGGCAGTAAGTCGGACACGTTTCCAGTGAGGGTTGGACTCCGCCAAGGCTGCTCTTTGTCACCGATTCTGTTCATATGGACAGAATTTCTAGGCACAGTCAGGGCGTTGAGGGGATCTGGTTTGGTGGCTGCAGGATTAGGTCTCTGCTTTTTGCAGATGATGTGGTCCTGATGGCTTCATCTAGCCAGGATTTTCAGCTCTCACTGGATCAGTTTGCAGCTGAGTGTGAAGCGACTGGGATGATAATCAGCACCTCCAAGTCCGAGTCCATGGTTCTCGCCCGGAAAAGGGTGGAGTGCCATCTCCGGGTTGCGGAGGAGACCCTGCCCCAAGTGGAGGAGTTCAAGTA